>NC_079515.1:31435456-32109588 GCF_000801105.2 Raphanus sativus | reverse complement strand
GCAGAAGACTTACTACGTCTTCCAGCCATGCTTTGGATGTCCGGAGTTTTGATACCACCAAGGTTGGTGATGTACGTGTTTGTCCTCTTCCTTAGTGAAATAATCACTGCAAACAAAAAAGCCAATCAGTTTTGGTAGACTAAATCAAGCTATTATGGGTAAAGCATCACGTTACGGATCAGTTTTCAACCAATCAGCGAGCTCCTTCATCTTAGGTCTGTTTAGTGTGGGAAATGGATTATACTTTCCCACTCTAAGGAGTTTCCTTCTCTCTGCCGTATAAGGAGATATCTGCGTGGGAGCAGGTTTCTTCGTTCGTTCACTCCTTGCACGCACAGAAGCAGTGGGAGCTGTTTGGTCCATACAACCAGGCTCGGTTCTGAAGCTGAAGGCTGGATCGGTGGAAGCGAAGCTGGCGGTGTTGATCGTTGGAAGCGAAGCTCGGTGGTCAGTGGAAGTGAGAGGAACAATCTCTTTGGAGGTGACACCATCTGCTTTATCCTCCGGCAAGATCTTATATACCGAGATCGCCTCATCTGCTGTATCCTCCGGCAACAATCTCTGCAATAAAAGAGAACAAGTTAACCCTGGACGACTTAAATAAAAGTTGGGAGAGGATTTGGTTCCTGCTGGAGTTCAGACGACTTAAATAAAACCTTCCAGACGACTTATATATTACAAATCTATACAAAGACCAGACGACTTAAAGATTTGATATTAACCTCTTTGGGCAGAGGAGAAGGCTGTTTCTTTTTGTGGAGAAGGCTTTTTTCGTTTGAAGAGCAGGCTGTTTCGTCTGAGGAGCAGGCTGTTTAGGTTTGAGGAGCAGGCTGTTTCGTTTGAGGAGCAGGCTGTTTAGTTTGAGGAGCAGGCTGTTTAGTTTGAGGAGCAGGCTGTTTCGGCCTTTTGAGGAGTAGGCTTTGCCTTTTGAGGAGCAGGCTGTCTGGTGGGAGGAGTAGGATGATTGGTTTGAAGTGGAGGCTGATCCTTTTGAGGAGTAGTCTGTTTGTTACTAGCCCCGGTTTCTGGGCTTGTGGGGTAGGGTGTTTTTACTAACCCCGGTTCTGGGGCTTGAGGGGTAGCCTGATTGGTGACACCAACCTTCTTCTCCACAGCTTCCAATCTATCGGAGATCTCCTAATCTCCCTGATGCACTTCTTAAACCCCTCTTCATCATGTCACCTAAGTCCTTGAACATGTTTTCTAACTCCTCTCTGGTCACCCAACTAGCCTGTCTCTAGCCTCTTCTGTAGCCTCTTCTGTAGCCTCTGTAGGAGCCTCTTCTCTAGCCTCTTGGAGCCTTTTAGGAGCCTCTTTACGAGCTTTCTTCCGAGGTTCTGATTGTCTTCCTCCACTCCTCCACAACCATCTCTTTGGCTCTTTCGATGGAGTCACAAACTTGGGTTTTGTACCCAGTGACTTCCCAGCAATCCATGGTCCACTTCCACGGTCTCCGATCATACATCACTTTAATGATGTTCTCCGCGGGGCACGTCATCAACCTCAGAGTCCCATTTTGGCCACATTTCACTAATGTCCTTCTCAACAAAGTTGATCACGGCGGGTCTGCAGTAAATAGAAGAAGAATCGAGTTAGATATTTGAAACAAAATACTAAATAGACGACTTAATTATAAGTCGTCAACTAAGTCGTCCAGCTGGACGACCTTCCAGACGACTTATTATAAGTCGTCTACTAAGTCTCCAGCTGGACGACCTTCCAGACGACTTATAATAAGTCGTCTACTAAGTCGTCCAGCTGGAAGACCTTCCAGACGACTTATAATAAGTCGTCTACTAAGTCGTCCAGCTGGAAGACCTTCCAGACGACTTATAATAAGTCGTCTACTAAGTCGTCCAGCTGGAAGACCTTCCAGACGACTTATAATAAGTCGTCTACTAAGTCGTCCAGCTGGAAGACCTTCCAGACGACTTATAATAAGTCGTCTACTAAGTCGTCCAGCTGGAAGACCTTCCGGACGACTTAATTAAGTGAAGATGGAAAGGTACCTGACTCAAGATAGCAGCTTTCATGAATCTGCGGCCTCTGCTGCCGTCGTAAGCCAGAATCGGTGGAGACGGACTGTTTGCTCTGGGTAGACCAATACTAGCACCCAATCCCGGAATAGCTTCGTACGCCCAGACCTGAAGAACTTGTATAAAGCCATCCACGTGTAACAGCCAGTAATATCTTTGTTCCACAAAGAGTCCATCAGCACCTTAAACGCGACTCTCCCCATGGATAATTCTCAAACCTTTCTAAATCCATCACTAGCCTTGCGAGAGTAGCTCGTGTAGCGCTTGAGAACTTTTCCCTTCAATGAATCCAGTGAAGATGGAAAGGTACGCGAGTCGCTTGCGATCTTCCCTGGACCAATCCCCGCATCTCTTCAGTGCTGCTATTATCTGATCAGTACTTGGCCCAGCTTCCCGATGAACTCCCATCATCTCCAGAAAGAAACCATCTGTGGGGTAACTTCACATTCTGGTGTCTCAAGGTCCTCGATGTAGTCGCAGTTAAGACCAGTGATGTTTTCAAAACTCTAACAGTGAAAACCTCGCAGGTTCTGGACCAACGAGACACCACATCTCGTACTTCTTCTTAATGTCCAGCTTTAAACCGAGCAAGTGGTGAACCAGCCTTGAAGCCCAACCAAATCCCTGCTCCTTGAACTTGATGAAAACTCCCAATCTCGACTCCTTGAGCTCTTCAAATTCAGCATCAGTGAGAGCTTCCCTAAGAGCAGTATGCAACTTCGTGTTATCCGTATGATACGAAATGCTATTGTGGGGTTCTGGCTCTTCCCCTAATGTGTATAACCTACGGGGGAGTTCTGGAATATCCATCCTTTTTGTCTGCAAAATAATCAAAGACAACAATAGAAGTCAGAACACAAGCTAAATCAATCACGCCTTAATTGTTACTCCAGACGACTTAGTAGACGACTTAAATATAAGTCGTCTAGAAAGTCGTCCAACTGGACGACTTAGTTGACGACTTATATTTAAGTCGTCTGGAAAGTCTTCCAAATGGACGTACTAAGTCGTCCAGGTTGAAAGACTTTCCAGACGACTTACTTACAAGTCTTCCAGTAGAAAAATTTCAAGCGGACCTGATTAGTCGCAGAAGGAGTTCGAGTACTCGTCATTGTGGTTATAGATCTGAAAAAATAAACGTGAAACGGTGAGAATGAGTAAATTGAAAGAGACAACGTTTTATGTTCATCTTTTCCACGAGTTTGATGACTTACCGGCGTTAGGGTTTACAGAGAAACGGCGCTACGGTTTACAGAGAAGAAGCGGCGGCGCTAGGGTTTAGAAGAAGCGGCGGCGCTAGGGTTTAGAAGAAACGGCGGTGCTAGCTAGTGTTTAGAGTAAGCGGCGGTGAGAACGTTGGTGAGCACGGTGGCGAGGGCGACGGTTTGTTCGGAAATAGTGGAAGCGGGGGCGCTAGGGTTTAGAGGAATCGGCGGCGCTAGGGTTAGAAGAAGCTGCGGCGACAACGGTGAGAATGAAGTGAGATAGATAGCCGACGTTGAGAACGATGGTTGTTCGGAAATAGTGGGAATTCGAATCGCCTTTGATATCGCCGGTGAGAGAGAACTGTTAGGGTTTCTGTTCGCGGAAAATGAAAAAAAAAAAAAAAATCACCTTATATATTGGGTAAATAATCCGGTTAGCTTAAAAGTACATTGGTAAACTTTAAGGTTTGGTCCGGTTTAGACGACTTATTCTGGCTGATAATGTACATCAGACGACCTAATATTTAGTCGTCTGGGAACAGAAGACTAAATATTAAGTCGTCCAATACCCTAAAATGAACCCTAAACTAAAATGACCTAAATTAACTTACTAACCACGTTATAAAATCAAATTATACTTCAATAGTGTTTACTATACACAGAAACGAACACGCCTAGGTAATTTTAAAAATTTTCAAAAACGGTTTTAATGCTTTCCAAAATCTAACCCTAAGAACACATACAATACTACAACATATGTTGATGAAACATAAACTAAAGAATATCATGACTCACTACTTTCACTCATCTGGGCTGAAAACAATTGAAATTTGTTATATATTAATTTATATCTCTTAAGACATATGTTAATTACATAATTCCAATTTTTCACTTATCAAAATATTTTTTTACAAAATTTTTAAATTATGTTTAAGAATAACTGTCCAGACGACTTAACTTAAAGTCGTCTGGACGACTTATTTTCAAGTCGTCTGTTTACAGACGACTTGCGAGGGGTAGAAACGTAAAAAAAAATCCGTTTTTTTGTTTGTTCACAAGGAGATAGTTGTAATTTCAATAGCCTTTTAAGTTACTTTTGCCTTTGACCCAAGTTGGGGTACTCTTTTGGGTTTGACTCCAAGTTTTGAGTCACAATTGGTAATTCTCCCTTATTGTTCTAGCTAATTCTGGTCGAACCTTATGATTATTTCTCACTTCTAGTTTGATTACCTCGTCCAAGCTTTATGCTCTAACTAGATTTTGACCCGCCCTGTATATTTTTTTTTTACATTTTTTATAAATTTAACTTTTATATTTACGTTTTTATTTATGTTTTTTCATTATATAATATCAATATACTAAAACAGGAATATGACCTATTGATATATGTGTGGTCAAATTATTTTACGATAATTATTAAAACCTCTTATTAATTATTTAAAAGAAATATTGTACAAAGAAAAATATAAATATGATTAAAAACATAAATATAAAAATTAAATTTCTAAAATATGTAAAACAAAAAAATATACCAGCTCTTTTAAAGGCGAATCCGAATCTAGTCAATACTATTAAAATAAAAATATAACATATTGATATATGTATGGTAAAACTATTTTAATACAATGATTAAAACCTCCTATTAAATATTTAAGAGAAATGTTATACAATGAAAAACACAAATATGACTAAAACATATAAATATAAAAATTAAATTTCTAAAAGAATATAAAACTAAAAATATAAAAAGGCGGGTCCAAATGTAGAAATCTATTTAAAACCCGTTAAACTAAAATCTGTAGAATATCGGATCATGATAATAATTTTTAATTTTAATTTTAGTTGTTTAGTTTTAGTTTTAATTTTTTTTTTAAAGAAACATAATTTTATGTTTGTGCGTTTGTATAATCATATTCTGTATGATATGAATTTAATAGAATAGATAAGTTTTGTAAGTATGTACATGTATCATATGGTAAGGCTTCGTCTTTTTGTCAATGTTCAGTCCAAATTATTTGTTTTTTTTTATTTGAACATAAAAACAGGAATATAGGGAAGTTACGAACGGTTAACAATATTCGAAGCCCAAATTATCGTTTCATATGCCGAGGGAAGTTACGAACGGTTAACAATGCTCTAAAAGACCTTTTATTAATTGGTCATACAGGATAATTAATAGAATAGATTTTGATCCGCCCTTAAAAGGGCGGATAAATTTTTTGTTTTACATCTTTTAAAATTTTTATATTTGTGTTTTTAATTATTTTTGTTTTTAATTTGTATAATATCTTTTTAAAATGATTTATAAGAGGCTTTAATAATTATAATCTTTGTATAATATCTTTTTAGCCAGTTACATGATTAATGACCATAATTAAGAAATTAAGAAATATAATTATGTAGTAATAGGCGTTCACAAAAAATACGATATCAAATCATATTGAATCATGCGCTCTTTTGGGCCGTTACGTGATTAATAGCCAGTTACGTGATTTGACAGTTATATTAATACAAAAAGGTATATTAAAAATGTATTTAATGGCAGTTATAAAAATTAAAAAGTGGACATAACCCTATATCAATTGGACATGTTGAAGAATTAATAGAATAGATGTCGCAAACGGGTTCACTTGGTTGTTTTCAAATTTATGTCTATTATTTATTACAACATTTTTCTTGTTCTTTATCTGATTCAAATCAAATATTTTTGGGTCATCTTTATTTTCGGAAGGTTACTTGACGTTAGTTTAATTTTTACAATGATCATCGATTTAGTCCAGTTTATGCATTTTCGCACATCTGTTACTCTGTACCTTATGCCTAGGTTATTACCTAGTAAATACATTACAAGAGTCGTGCGTATAAACAAAAGTCTCTTATTGATTTTTTAAGAACTTTACAACATATTTTTAAAACCTAATATCCTTCAACCAAATCAGTTTGGTGGATTACACGAATCTGTTGTAGCGTTAGACTGTCACGTTAAATTGTCCTTTGGTCAAGAGAGAGAGAGGGTTTCTTTAGTTGTATATATAAGGTATGTTAGGGACTTCTCATTCTCCACCAAACACACACACACACAGGAAGAAAATGAGCAATCTTCAAACTGTGAGATACTCTATTTTCTCTTACATCACATTATGCTCACTTGATCATTACTTTAACATAACTTTGTTGTGGATATAAGCAGGTGTCGAAGCAAGTGGAGCCATGGTGTGAACTTAAAGACAAAGTGGTTCTTGTGACAGGAGCTTCCTCTGGTATAGGAAGAGAGATCTGTCTTGACATGGCCAAAGCTGGCTGCAAGATTATAGCAGCAGCTCGTCGTGTCGACCATCTCAAATCTCTCTGCTCTGAAATCAACACAACAGGAGTACAAGCCGCTGCCCTTGAGCTAGACGTTTCCTCAGACGCAGACACCATTCAAAAAGCGGTTAAAGAAGCTTGGGAAGTCTTTGGAAAGATTGATGCGTTGATCAACAATGCAGGATTCCGAGGCAGTACCAAGTCTAGTTTAGATCTGCCAGAAAACGAATGGGAAAAAGTCTTTAAAACCAACTTAAAGGGAACTTGGTTAGTATCCAAATATGTCTGTATTTCAATGCATGACGCTAAACAAGGTGGTGGCTCCGTGATAAACATTTCATCCATCTCGGGGCTCCACCGCAATTCATTTCACGGTGCAGTCGCGTATACTTGTTCCAAAAGTGGTGTTGACTCCATGACAAGAGCGATGGCTGTTGAGTTGGGTGTTTACAATATTAGAGTGAACTCTATGGCACCGGGGCTTTTTAAGTCAGAGATCACACAAGCTCTTATCCAGCAAAAGTGGCTCAAGAATGCGACAGACCGGATTATCCCGTTAACGGCGGAACAGACCGTAGATCCGGGGCTCACCTCTCTCATTCGCTATCTAATTCACGACTCTTCCCAATATGTCTCCGGCAATGTATTCATCGTTGACTCCGGAACTACATTGCCCGGTCTGCCCATATTTTCTTCTCTATGAACCCTAAAATCTTTTTCTTTTTTTTGTTTTAATAAGTGAAACCATTTTACAGTTTATGTATTACAGAGCATCTAAATATTCAATAGGCTTGGATTAGCTTACATATAATATAAGTATGCAAATTCAATTTGAATTTGGAAAACAAATTATAATTTGTGTCAAGTTAAAATTAATAATAGATTTATAAAATCAATAAAAACTAATTCAAAAATAATTTTCTTTTTGTTAATAATATTCATAAATTAGTCATAAATATAAACATGACAAACTAGACACAAAATATTTGTGAAAAAATCGTGACTAAAACATTCACGGAAAACCACGAAAATAGTTATGAAAGTATATCCACATTTTTTTCTTGATTTTTCATGGCTATTTCGTCGTATAGCCACAAAATATAAATCACATAAAAAATATAGTTATAGTTTTTTTCCTTCTACTGTAAAATAAGTTTTTAATATAAATACATTAATTAAAAAATTAGTTTTATTAAAAAGCATTTGATTACAACAAGAAATAAACAAAAATAATTAATTTAAACTTATTTGTGTTGTTGATGTTTTAATATAAATACATAAATTTTTAAAAAATTACTTTTATTAAAAAAACATTTGATTACACCAAGAAATAAAATAAAATTAATCATTGATATTCTAAACAAATAAAACAAAAACTATATTAATTTTTAATATTTTAATCAATTTTTAAAAAAAATTGCATAGAAAATTTCGAAATATCATATAAATGAAACAAAAATATTTTCAAAAACATCTTAGAAAAAAGAAACAAAGGGAGTAATATATAAGATCTTTATACCAAACAACTTCGAGTTCCTCCCAAATTTAAGCAAAAAAATAAAGAAAAAGTTATATTTCCTAACAACAACATATGGATTATGTCTAAGGCTACCATCCATAAACGCAGCTTTTTCGGTTGGTAGCGGTTGTTGGTATTTTGAAACAATCACAGAAAACCTTATAAAGCGTTTTAAACTGTTCAGAACCTCTTAAAATCCGGTTCCAGTTAGAATTTACGGTTGAGAGCAGTTATGGGAGGATACATTTTTAAAATTAACTAAAAATATTCACAAAATTTTCAAATTGAAATAATAAAAATTATAAAATGTATTCATATTATATATTAATTTATATTTTAAAACTTTAAACAAAATATTTTCTATAACTTTTAATATTATAATATTCTGATTTTTAATACTTTTATAATTATATAAAATATAAATATTATTAATTTATTATTTAACAGTTGTTGTCTTTCACCGATTTCTAACTGATAGATCAGTAGTATAAATTTCTAAAAAACGCTTAATACTGCAATCACTCGTATCTACAAACTCCTACAGCCTCACCCGCAAATAAGTATTTTGCGAAGTACAGTATTTCGTTCATTGTTGTCAACCATCATAAGAATGTGCTTTTCGTTGGACTCTTGTGTCATATGAGCTTGATCAACGAGATTGAAATTGGGCCCACATTTCTCACACCTAAATATTTATTCATGGTGGGAATTATGATGCACAAGAAATTGTCTACGGGTGACCAATGACCATAAGTTGAAGTGGAATAAAAAATCACCAAATCGTGTTCGCAGGATCTGCTGGAGACAAGAAACTTTCTATTCTTCACATGTTCCCATTTCGTGCAAGTATGGGATTTCTTCACCCAAGGGATAGTGAAGACTGAGACAATATACACCACTGACTGGAATCGCATCGTCGGGCTCATTCTTTGTGCGTATGTATTCCAAGCGACTATTTATACTTTGTGGAGAAAAGAACTGACAGGACGCATGTGGGACACCATCTCCACCAGCAAAAGCTCACAAGAATTATCGACAAACTATATAGGATCCTCTAAGCTTAATACGCAACTTGGCTGACAAAATATGAGGAAACCTCATGTTTTAGTTTGCTACAAGAGTCTAATATGTAAAAGTTGAAATCTACCTTCAATATGAAGAAAATAATATTTCTTTTTATGAATACAATTTATATTCATTCTTTAAAAAAATCAACATGAAGAAAGTTTTTGACTTTTATTTATCCCTTCTGGAAAAAGCTGGGATTGTAGTTCTTTCATGTATTGTTTTCACATTTTTACAAAGTGTATTAACGGTTGCAAAGAAATCGATATTTCATATAGAAAACGTGTGACATTTGAAGTTTTTTAATTACAGAGTGGAAATATAAGCTTGTGAATTACTATAATCGAATTATTAGGCAGAGAATTATTGGGCCAAAAGTGTTACTCGTTCTCATATATTTGCATCTCCAAATTTTTTTTCATAATTTCAAATAAAAAGTTTTTTATCCTCCAATTTTTTTTTTAAACTTCAAATTTAAAGTTTTGAGAAATGAAACTCAATATTTGAAGTTTCACTACATATACTTTAAATTTGAAATTTCATCTTTTTATTTGTATTTTGATCCTTATAATTACAAACCAAATTACAATTCTTAAATTTTGTTTGTTTATCATTTTAATCTTTAAAATTTTATATCTCATAAATATTTCAACAAGAATATTACAGAAGAAACTTAATATTTGCTTGTAGTTTAATATTTTTAAAATTTTAAAACAAAATTTAAAATATTTTTAAATTAGAATTAGATAACAATAATGTGGTATTTCGATTTTAGTTTAATATTTAATTCTGTATTTCTATATCTAGTTTTATATTTTTATGTAAGATTTTATTAAATAATATTGATGTACTACCTTTATATATGTGTTTGTTACTTATAAAAGCTGTATGAATTTATATTAATTATGAAAAATACAAAGATCATAATGTAAAATATAAATAATTTTGAAGTTAGGTTTGAAGTTTTGTTTTTGGAAAAAAACACATTTAAACTTCAAATATAGAGTTTTGCAAACATTAAAATATATAGTTATTTTCGGAGATGCTCTTAGGAGATGTTAGTAGAAGTTAGATTTATATAGAGTTTGTTGATTTTAAAAATTGTGAATTTATTAAATTTGGAAAGAGTTGTAGAAAATTGTGTATATTATGAAAATCGATAAAAATAAATTATTATAATGATTTTAAAAATCTACGGGATATAACTAGTATTCTCAAAATCTTCTTTAGTGAGTTAAATTGTTAACAATACAACCCTCAATAACACTAATTTTGACAGATTTATGAAATTTTTAAAATTCAAACTTTTTGAAAGACAAAAGATTTTGTATAGCTTTATAAAATTTCAAACCAATAACACTTAATTCTAATAAGAATGTGAAAATGTATAATCCAATAACACTAGATTCTAAAAATTCTAACAATCATTCTAAATCTAATTCTCACTACCACTCCGTTATAATCTCAGAATGAAAATTAGCATAATAATCAATTATTATCAACAGAGAAATGCGTTGTATTTAGCACTTTTTGGTTGGAACATCAATGCATTGCTTTGTATTTAGCTAAGAAGCTAAGGGCAACAGCATCGGTGGGACTCACTGCAGTCCCTTCTCTTTCTTCCCGGAGAGAGAGAGTCCCTTATGTTTTTTTTTTGGTCAGTAAAGATCAAGGGACGTTCTCTAAATAAGGGATTTCTGCTTCTCTTTCTTCTTCAGTCCCCTCATTTTGTCACCCTCTCTCCTCTAAGGGACTCACTCCGGGACCTGCAATAATCTTGCTCTAAGAAGCTGACATAATAAAATGGTTACTATTAATAGAAAAAGGGCCATCGTGTTTGGCTTGTTTTGCAAAAGTTTGAAAAGAGCACTTTATCTTCTAAGACAAACACTTGACATAAATGCATTCACATTAGCAATGTGACATGGCGACCTCACATTCATTTAAATTCCAAAATACTAATGTGTCGATTGCAGAATGTCTCTCAAAAAATTTCCAAAATTAATTGTTTTTACTTTCCTAAAATTACAACTCCATGAACACACTTTCCTAATGTATACAACCCGGGTGTTTTTAACAATACAAACTCGCATTGTTAACATAATACACGACATCTTTTAAAAATTGTGAGATTATAAAATTTTGTTTTTGAATTCTGATCATTCAATCTGGAAAGACAAAGCTCACATATCAGTAACATGGCCTTTGCATACCTCTTTAACATTACTGGACATGTCTTTTTGTCCTCTTCGAGGAGATCATTTTAGATTATAAGATAACCTGCAAAAAAAAAAGTCAAATATCAGTTTTCGTACTACAAACGTGTTATACTAATATAAATATTATAATATAAAGATACTATAAATGATTCGTTTAAAGTGTTCTATATCAAACATAATACACATACACCCTTTTTTTATAAAAACAGAACTGAAATAATCTCACACTAAAACGAGATTGTATAAAGTGTTCCATATCAAAACAATTAAACATGTTTGTGACATAAGCAATTGTGAACTGAAATAATATTTTTTTGTGTTATGTAAATTAAACATATATCAAACATTGTGTCACTTACTAACACGTTAATACAAATAAATTTAAAAAATTATGTGACATAATCAAAGAAAAATGTTCATCAAATGTCCATCAGTTAAATGTATTTTATAGTCTCAGCTTCATAAAACAAACTATGTTATACATGTCTGAAATTTAAAATTTCTAAATAGGTATTTTCTTCCGCGCAAGACTCGAATAACTACCTAGTTAGATATTAATTAGTAGTCTGAGAGAGATGGCAAACGGAAAGGCCAAACCATGTTTGAATACTCTTTTGGTGTTTAGAAATTATAATGATCAAAATTAGGTTGAAGTGGGGCCATTTAGAGATAGAGAGGACAACGTAGATAAATAGGATTTCAGATTAAATTGTCTAATAAAAAAAATATGCTCCAGTTTTAGATGGTGAACTCAGGATTATTGCTCATTTCCAGTTTGATTACCTCTTCGAAATTTTATCCTTGTTTTCAACTCGGTTTGATATTATTAGTTACTTGTTATGTGAATGAAAGCAAATGATAACTAGACCATACGAACGGAAGCTTTAAAACATAAAAGATGCATATTTCTTTGTTGTAAAAGATAAACAATACTTTCATATCAAGAAAATTATGCCTTTTGTTCCTTCTTTTTTTTTATAATTGATACAATTTTTTTTTGGAATAACTCTCAGATTAACAAACAAATTTTCATAACTCTCTTTCATAAAATATTATCTAGCAAATTATTCTTAAAAATTTTAAAATATTTTTAAATAGTTCACAAATACTTGCAAGTAATAGGTAGTCGAACGGAATAAGTAACTTGCATATAACATAATTTTGGAAAAATACTCAGAAATGGTAAGTATTTGTTTCAACAAGCTAAACCCAAATCTAAAAGTTCATTCTCTGTATATGGCCAGCCAAGTATCAAATATACGGATAACTAGGTGTTTTCCTGCACCATGTGCAGTAAAAAAATTAAAATATTTTCTAACAGATAAATATAAATTATATTTATTTTTTATTAATATTATAAATTTTCTTTTTCTTATTAATATTTTAATTTAAATTGATTTAACTGAACATTAAAATTAAGATAAAAACAATTTTGTTTATTTTGAAATATATTTAAGAATGTGCATGTATATATTTAAAATTATAATCTTAGGTAGATTTTTCAATCTATTTATTTTAATTAAATATGTAAAATTGCATAATTGTCAAAAATTAAAATTAAACAATATTTATAAAATCTGTAGATATATATATATATATAAGAAACTAATGATTTTACGATTTAATTTGATTTTATGATTTAATTTTTATAATTTTCTAAAAATATGTATATATTTTTGAAATATTTTTAATTTAAATTGATATTTCAAAATTTGAAATGCCATAATTGAATATATTTATTTTAATGATGATTTATGAGTTATTACCATATTTTTAAGAAGTCCAAAATATAAATCGACAATAAATGTAGTACATGAGTTATTACCATATTTAAAAAGTTTACCAAAAATATAAATTAATATTAAATATAATTGTCCATATCATATTAATCTATAAGACATGTCATCAATTTTAGTAGCCATGTCATATTATTTTTGTGAAAATAATTGTAGAAGACATGTGGCAAAATCACTTCTCAAATACAGTCTAGGGGATAACAATTTCATAATTTTCAAAAATTAAAAATAAAAAATATTTATAAAATCTGTAGATATATAAGAAACTAATGATTTTACGATTTAATTTGATTTTATGATTTAATTTTTGTAATTTTCTAAAATATGTATATATTTTTGAAATATTTGTAATTTAAATGATATTTCGAAATTTGAAATGCCATAATTGAATATATTTATTTTAGTGATGATTTATGAGTTATTACCATATTTTTAAAAAGTCCAAAATATAAATCGAAAATAAATGTAATATATGAGTTATTACCATATTTTAAAAAGTTTACCAAAAATATAAATTAACATTAAGTATAATTGTCCATGTCATATTAATCTATAAGACATGTCATCAATTTTATTAGTCATGTCATATTATGTTTGTGAGAATGATTGTAGAGAAGACATGTGGCAAAAATTGTCCATGTCATATTAATCTATAAAACATGTCATCAATTTTAGTAGTCATGTCATATTATTTTTGTGAGAATGATTGTAGAGAAAACATGTGGCAAAATCACTTCTGAAATATAGTCTAGGGGATAGCAAGGGCTTGCGCCCACTATTTACTTATGACTGATTCTGCCAGTAAGCTCACGCAGCTTATTAAGTTAAACTGCCAATCAGCGTGTCAGCTTGTTCAACTAATAGTCGAGCTAGTTCACATAATATTGGATCATTTGATCCCATTTTTATTAGGCTAACCAATACGTTTTTGGTTTATGTTTTTTTTTTTGCTAAATCTTTTGGTTTATCTTTTCCATTTGGTTTTGGTTTCTCGGTTATAGTTTTTTTTTTTTTGGTTAGATATCCGTTTTTGGTTTACATGCCAGAGCTAACCAATTCGTTAGGATCCAGAACCACCCGACACGGCTCCATTTCGCTTGACTAGACGAATTGGTAGATTTGCAATTAATAAAACGACTAATCACCTTACTTGGCCTATATAAACTAAAACCTTCTAGTATCTAAACGTCCTCCCTCAATCACACTGTGACCTGAACTGACAACAAACAAACAAACAAGAAAAATACTATTCCAATTTACGATGCTCTCTTCTTCGCCAACCTTCTTTGCTCCTCCATCACACTCTTCATCTTCTCCACCGCTCTCCGCAGTACCACCCCCGTGCCGCACATCCCATATCTCTCTTTCTGCAACCACCACCGCCTCCTCCTCCTCCTCCTACACCTGCGCCGAAGATCCACCGAAACTGCACCAGGTTCCGCAAAGACTCTCGGCGACCCCGTCACTCTACGAGATCCTCGAAATTCCCATAGGCTCGACGAGCCAGGAGATCAAATCGGCTTACCGGCGACTCGCCAGGACATGCCACCCCGACGTGGCTGGAAACGATCGCTCGTCGGCTGACGCTTTCGTGAAGGTTCACGCGGCGTATTGCACTCTTTCTGATCCCGAGAAACGCGCCGTTTATGATCGGAAGATCCTTCGGTCGTTGACGCTCGGTGTTTCTAAATTTGGCAGTTACGGCGGAGGGAACTGGGAAACTGATCAGTGCTGGTGACGAGTTGACTCGATGATCGAGTTGGGGGACAAGTGCATTGTGTTTGGTTTTTTTTCTTCGTAATAAGTAAATGATAAATCTTCCTCGCTGGTCGATTGGCAGTGGACGCTATGAGTGCGTCGCATACATCCGTATCCCAAGGTGGTGGACGGAGTGAGTGTTCCCCTTGTCGGGTTATGAAGTTTCTGGTTTGGTTCCTTGGACGTTATCGATTGGCAGACGTATACAGCAGCGATAAGTCATATGGTGTAAGTGTTAGAGGTGGAAGTTATCGTGTGGTGTGGCAACGGATTGGCAGCAGCATATTTCCCAAATCATTGGTCTTTACTTGGTTTGAAAGTCCGCGGGTTTGTTGTTTTAAGCTCTTGTGTAGTCTTTTATTTGAGGTTCGGTTTTCTTAAGCTTTCTTCTAGTACGTTTTTCCGGTGTGGGTTCAAGTTGATTTGTTTCAGTCTCGATTGTAGTAGTTAATTGTTGTCTTGGGTTTAGTTGCGATTTCTAGTTGTTATGATGTGTTTCTTAAGTTGCTCCTGGAGTGGGTTCTAGTTGCCGTTTTTATATGGATTCTTGTTTCTGGGGTTGTTTCATTTAACCGCCAGTTTATATTTGAACTCTTGTATTTCATTTTGGAATGAATATCAAAACCTTCTAGGGGAAAAAAAAAATCTGCCTCGCCAGCTCTTAACATGGTAAATATTCGCTGATACGCACGGTTTACCGTACCACGTAGATTCGAGAACTGTTAATCACTGTGTTTTTAGTAAATAATGAAATTGTATTACGGTATTACGCTCGTCAAATCCGTACTTATAAACTACAAAACATATAATGTCCATTAGAACACGAGTAACATAAATTACCTATCGTTAAAAACTTAATTGTAGCCGTTATACAAAGATTTTTGCTTACACCGGTCGGTCTAAAAAATAAAAAAAAAATGCAAACGGAGTGTAATAAAAGAAACTATTCAATCTCAAATCTGATAACTTCATCTAAAATCTCTTCAAGAGGTGCTCTAAGAAACGTGAAAAAGACTTTATCCCATTTCATAAAATATAAAAGCTAGTTAATTGCCAAAGAATTTTAGAAATCGTGACACTCTTTTTTTCTTTCTTTTGTAAGCATTGTATATTGACTGAAACAACTCCACATTTAAATACTTTTAAAGACTCTCAAACAAAAAAAAATCAATATTTAAAAGTTTTTAAATAAAAATCCATGAACAACAAGTGGTTTATGGGTTCTCATAATACTTCAAAAGTTTTAAGAATTTCATCTCTCATTTTTTCATTTATTTTATTATATATAAGAAAAAAAACTTCTAGAGATGCTCTCGGAAGAAAAATGTGAATGTCCTTTCACTTATATTATAAATGTTGTTACTGAGTAAAAACGGTGATCATAAGTAAAAAAAAGAAGAAGAAGAAAATCTAGACCAGCAATACATGAAATATCAAATCATTGTAGCCTCTATGTTTGTTTTAACTTTTTCAAAAAAAGGAAGTTTAATATTATTGAACGTTGACAAAAATGTCTAGCTGGAAAAAAAAGCTGACAAAAAAAGGGAAAAAAATACAAGAGGCAGTGAATCCAACGGCGGATATACCACTTATACACTCCTCTGCCGCCAAAATGAAAACAAGAGTACTCGAATCCAACGGCGGATAGCACCGGATTCAACAAAGATAGATTTGGAAGACTAAATTATATACATGTTAAAACTTATTAATCTTCTTGTTAAGTCTCTGAGAAATATATTTAAGCAATAAAATGGTTTTCTCCCACTTTATAAGATCAGTTCTTTTTATTTTCATTGTTTATCATCTTTCTTGCCCGGCTTTATCAAACTCAGAACCAGAAGATATTACTATCGATGTGAACCAAGCCCATAAACTTCTTCATCATGGCTACACTTTTCTCGATGTCAGGTAAAATTTAAGAATATGTCTTTAATGTTGTTTGGTTACATTTTTCAGAGATTTCTGAAATTTGAGATGTTTGAAAACAGAACTGGTGAAGAATTCGAGAAAGGCCATGTTGATTCAGAGAAAGTCTTTAATGTTCCCTACTGGTTCTATACTCCACAAGGTCAAGAAAATAACCCAAATTTCTTGAAACATGTCTCATCTCTCTTTAACCAAACGGATCATCTAGTCGTGGTAATAACACATGTCTTTGTTATGATGAGAAATTTACACCTCAAGTCACATTTTGTCTTCTTTATATCATTGAAGGTCACTTATTGCTCTTAGAGCACTTTTGCACAAGAAACCATGCATATGTGTATACAAAATTACAAAACTATCCTTATCACATACTCAACTAATTTCACTCTTAACTTAACCTAGTTTTATCGTAACTAATAAATTCAATTTTCCCACGTGTCTACTTTGTTTCTAAATCCTCTTGCCTCCTACTTTATCTCTCTCCCTCTGTAAATATTGTATAATTTGACCTTCGTTCATGGTGGCTAAATATTTACGACCTTGATCCATGGCAAAACCAACATATTCATTCTCCTCTCTTCAATTTTGTCTTGTCACAAAAGGTGCTCTCTCTCTCTCTATCTATCTCTCTCTCCCACCGTCGGGCTTATAGCTGATTCTCATGTCCCTGTAGAATCATCGATTGGAGACAAACTCTAAGCAGAGAAGAAAGGCTGGAGCTTGCGAAGTATGTGAGGTTGCAGAAGAGATGAATTTTGTATTGAGAAATGGAAGATTCACAGAGCAATAGAAAATTAAGGGAGGAGAAATGTACTAGACGTGTATTAACAGGCTGATGGTCTGCATTTTAAGGCCGCTAAGCTAATACCCGGTTTACCCGTTCCCGAGTGTGACCAAACGAGTCCACGAACGATTCCTTTTTCTGTGTAAATCTTTTCATTCTCGTTTTTCCGGCGTTTCTGGTTCTTCTTTTGTTGAGCTTGAACTGAGTGTGTATTGAGGCAGTTGAATCATTCTTCTTTATGGTTCATGGTTAGGAAGATAAAGTTTTGATATGTGTACACATGGATATTGTGAAATTGTGTACACGTGCCCTAACAAAAAGTCATAACGTGACAAAATTGTGTACACACATTCACATCTTGGTGAGAGAAAAGTAACTTGATAGCTCTATGTGTTTAGCAAATTACATGTGGAAAATTCTTTATAATGTACATGTGGATAAGCTTAATGATGTACACTACAGAATTGAACACATGGATACTATTTTCTGATGTCCATTATGTTAAAACATGCACATGTCACATGTGTACTAGATTTGCAATTATTTAGGTGACTTGCATTTATCTAACTATTTTATTAGTCTAGCATTAGGAAAATTCAAAAAAAAAAAAAATCAATGGATGTACAAGTGGTCTCATCAAAACATGTACATGAAAGAAGTGTGTACACATGGATATCCTCTTTTGTTGTACACATAGATATTGTTTTTTGTTGTACACATGTATACTGTTTTTTTTGTTGTACACATGAGTCAAATGTAGCTAACTATTTTATTAGCCTTTAGCAAAAAAATACACAGCTTGTCCCCTTTGTTCCCTTAGCCATCGTCGCTGCATTCTACATTGAGTGCCTTTTCACTTCGTACACAAGTAAAACACCTACATCTCTTTGAGATTGCTCAATATCTATCAAAATCATAAACAATACCAGCTTTATAAAGATGTTAACAGAGAGACAACAACAACAACAAAAGTAATAACTTCAGTAACAATATTTTTAGCTACACATCATATAGTATGTTAAACACTTATGATTCTAAAAGTTTTCATAAAGGAACTAATTTTATGATTCAAGAAACTAAGCAGGAGAAAGCAAAGAGGCAAAACATATTCATACCTCTCTTGACCAGCAGTATCCCAAATCTGAGCTTTGGCAACTTCGCTTTTGACGCTGAGTGTCTTCTAAGACATCCAACGAGATCTGATACTAAAAGATGCATATACATCCATAGGAAAAGATAAGCTAACCTCAAAGAAAAATGATTTTCGTCGCTTCTTGAAACAAAGAGATAAAAAGATAATTTTTCACCGCACAAAGTCGCGCCGCAGCCGTTATCGTCTTCTCCGTCGACCCTTCCATCCACCGCCATGGCTACCACTCACGACTTGAACAATCCGTTGTCAAATCTCATTCGCACCTTCAACAGGAAGAACCTCCTCTGCAAAAAAAAAACAAATCAGTTAAACCCCACGAACACACACCGCAACTAACTTGCCCAAAAACCAAATCACGATGCCTAGTTGAAGAAAAAACCTAACAACTAAGCCAAAACCCAAGCACTGACGCCTAAACGGCAAGAAGACTCAACTCCAGCAACTTCCTTACCCGCCCGTTTCCGTCACGTTGTTGTGATGTGGTCTTGTCTCTTGCCTTATAAGCCTTGCCGTCAGATCTAGTCCGGAATCACTCGATCGGTAACTGTCGGCTAGGTAAAATGTGAAACTAATAAAAAAGCAACTTTTCGATTTCCCATCAGGTAGAGATGAAAAAAAAAGAGACCCCGTTTAATTTTCACATCGGGTCCGTCGCTCTAACCCACGATTAGTTTTAAATTCAAAATTTAAATCAGAAAAAAGCAACTAAATCTGCTCTAGTTTGGCCTAAGGACAATATGGTATTCAACCACAGATAAAGTGTTCTAATAGTACAAAGTGCTCTTTTATGATAGATAAACTCATAATGTGA
Source organism: Raphanus sativus (assembly GCF_000801105.2). Classification (NCBI taxonomy): domain Eukaryota; kingdom Viridiplantae; phylum Streptophyta; class Magnoliopsida; order Brassicales; family Brassicaceae; genus Raphanus; species Raphanus sativus. Next base: position 32,090,010 of record NC_079515.1, on the reverse strand, counting down.
CTCACACTGTCAATTTCTCTTGTTATGATCATGTGTGGAAGTATAGTTATATATATAATATATATATATATATATATATATCTTCTTTTTTCCAACTTAAATCACTGGATCTGACGACTATAGTCTATTGTTTTAATATTCTTTCGTAGGGATGTAAATCTGGAGTTAGATCTTTGTATGCTACCAGGGTTCTTGTTTCTTCTGTAAGTACCAAAAGATTATATATTTAATTATTTAAAAGAGGATCTTCATAATGTATTTTCCTTGAACTTATCATAGTTTCTTGATGAAATTTATTGGGACTTTTCATCATGTGACAGGGATTCAAGAGTGTAAGAAACATGGATGGTGGTTATATCGCTTGGATGGAGAAGAGATTTCCAGTTAAAATGGAACTCAAGCACGATGAGCTCTGATTCAGATAATCAAAGATGGCATGTTAAACTGAGTTTGCAAACTTTAGATGTAATATCATTACTTTTACTACTACATGTATATTAATCATTAGTTTTAAATGTTTTCACTTATCATAACAAACAAACAAAAAACACAGACTGGAGATTTTAAGGTTGAGATTTCAAAGAGAAGAAAAAATGGGCAGGCCGGGCACTGTAGCTCCAGAATCAAGAATGTATATATTCCCCGAGACATATTGAGAAGACTCGTGAATTAGATAGCGAACCAGAGAGGTAATCCCCGGATCCACGGTCTGTTGCACCTTTAATGGGATAGTCCTTTCAGTCACATTCTTGAGCCACTTTTTCTGCATAAGAGCTTGTGTCATCTCTGACTCCAAAAGCCCTGGTGCTATAGAATTCACTCTAATATTGTAAACCCCTAACTCAATAGCCATTACTCTTGTCATGGTATCAACACCACCTTTGGAAGTAGCATACGCGATTCCACTGGGAACTACACCGCGGTGGAGCCCCGAGATAGATGAAATGTTTATCACCGAGCCACCACGGTGTTTAGCGTCACGCATTAAAACGCATACGTATTTGGATACTAACCAAGCTCCTGTTAAATTGGTTTTGAAGACTTTGTCCCATTCGTTTTCTGACAGATCCAAACTAGACTTGACAGTCCCTCTGATTCCGGCATTGTTGATCAACGCATCGATCTTTCCATAGATTCCCCAAGCTTCTTTAACCGCTTTTTGAATGGTGGCTGCGTCTGATGAAACGTCTAGCTCAAGGGCAGCGGCTTGTACTCCTGTTGTGTTGATTTCAGAGCAGAGAGATTTAAGACGGTCGACACGACGAGCTGCTGCGATAACCTTGCAGCCAGCTTTGGCTAGATCAAGACAGATCTCTCTTCCTATACCAGAGGAAGCTCCTGTCACAAGAACCACTTTGTCTTTAAGTTCACACCATGGTTCCAGTTGCTTCCACACCTGCTTATCTCCATAAGAATATAATAAAAATAATAATAACAATCAAGTAATAATCTGATGAGCATCATGTGATATAAGAGAAAATAAAGTATCTCACAGTTTGAAGATTGCTCATTTTCTTCCTTTACGTGCGTGTGTGTGTTTGGTGGAGGAGGAGAAGTTCACAACGCAGTTTATATACAAATAAAGAAAGCCTCCTCTCTAGATTAAAAAGACAGTTAAAAGTGTCAAGATAAGTCTGCAACAGATACGTATGATCCACCACACTGATTTGGTCGGATGATTTTACTTATCTTTATTATATCCGATCATGTCTTCGAGGTGAAAAGATTTGGTTCTCTTTTCCTTTGGCAACAAGCGAAAATAATAAGGTTTAACAGACTATAGAAATCTTTTAAAATAATTAAAATGGTGGTTTACATTTCCAAGATATTCTCTACATATTAATATAGGGTTTATGTAAGGAAATAAAACGTGTCATTTGTCATTTTTGTAAATATAATAATCTCAATTTGTAACACGCATACCAAACCTAAATACAGTGAAACCTCTATAAATTAATAATGTTGGGACACCAAAACTATAATTTTTTATTAATTTATAGAGATTATTAATTTATCGAGATACTAATTGAACCAAAAACTCAATTCGGAACTATGAAATTATATTAATTTATAGAGATATTAATTTATAGATTTGTGGTGCTACATCCACGTTCCCACTATCGAAACACGCTCTGATACTACAAATATATTGATCTCAAACTTGTAGATATATATACATTCCGTATGATGGTTTAATCATAAACCCTATCGGGCTTTACTAACATAGCCCAATAGCATTTTTAGAAGCTCTTTCTATGTTTTAATGCAACCCCCGAGACAGAAAAAAAGTGGACCAACATGGGCAACATGAGAAAAACTGCCGGTAAATCAACAAAAATTAAACTAAAACGAACTAACCGTGTAACAACGCGGGAAAGATGTCGGTAAAGGTTAAGTTGAAAACCGAACAGGTCTATAGACCGTTACACGCGTTACTTACGCGCAACCTCCACGTCCTCCTCACATCTTCCGACAGATAGGATACTTAGCTTAGTCCCTTTCTTGTTCGTATAAATATCTTAATCACAGAAACCAAGTCGTTCATCGATCATTCTTCGTTTTATCTTATCTCCGGCGATAATGGAATCTCACGGAAACGCAAGCGACAAGCAATCTCAATCTCTTTACCCTACTGTCGACATGTCGAATCCCGAAGCTCCTCTTAACCCTACCTCCTCCTCCTCCTCTTCTACTACTGCTACTAACCTCTATCCTTCCCTCGACATGAACGATCTCGCTCGTGATCTCTTCCCCGAACAACCGGAGACGACGACTTCCACCGTCCCCGTCTCAGCTCCTCCCGCCGCGACGGAGGAGGTGATTCTGAAAATCTCCGGCGCGATACTCCACCTCATCGACAAATCATACAGCGTCGAGCTCGCTTGCGGCGATCTCACGATCATCCGTATCGTTCAGGACGGAAACGTCGTCACCGTTCTCGCTCGCGTCGCCGACGAGATTCAGTGGCCGTTGACCAAGGACGAGAACTCCGTCAAGGTCGATGAGTCTCACTACTTCTTCACCCTCCGTCCAGCTAAAGATTTCGGAGGACATGACTACTCGAGCGACGAAGACGAAGGAGTGAAGAAGCAGCGAGAAGAGAACGAAATGTTGAACTACGGACTCACGATTGCTTCCAAGGGTCAAGAGCATTTGCTGGAGGAGCTCGAGAAGAACCTGGAGGATTACAGCTGTTTCACGGTGCAGCAATTGTCGGAAGAGGCGAAGGAAACAGGGGAAGAGGTGTTGGATGTGACGGTGGCGAGGGAGACGTCTCCGGTGGAACTCACCGGGGAGAGGAAAGAGATCGTGGAGAAGCAGTGCGCTGCGTATTGGACGACTTTGGCTCCGAATGTGGAGGATTACAGCGGGAAGACGGCGCAGCTGATTGCAGCTGGCTCTGGGCATCTGATCAAAGGAATTCTCTGGTGTGGGGATGTGACTATGGATCGGCTCAAGTGGGGGAATGATGTCATGAAACGGAGGTTGAGCAAGGCTGAGAAGGAGAGGGATGTTCACCCTGACACCTTGAAAAGAATCCAGAGGTATGTCTGAATGAATGGTTTAAGTGTTTGCTTGAGGGGTTTGAGGCTTTCTATTTTAGGAAATATTTGGACAAAAGCTTGCCTTTAGACAATGGAAAATTAGATTCTAGAATTTCAGAATGTAGTGGTTTGACCTTGGATTGTTTTGCTTATGTTAGGGTTAAGAAGATGACCAAGATGACAGAGGATGTGGCAAACGGTATTCTCTCTGGAGTCATTAAGGTTTCAGGGTTCTTCACCAGTTCAGTGGCTAACACCAAAGTAGGGAGGAAATTCTTTAGCCTTCTTCCTGGAGAAATCGTCCTTGCAACTCTTGACGGATTCAGTGAGTATATCATAGATAACACTTTGACTCTACGTGGCTATCTTTAGGTTTCTAATCCGTGGATTCTTGTTTTGTTAGATAAGGTATGTGACGCTTTTGAAGTAGCTGGAAGGAACGTAATGTCAACCTCGTCCACCGTTGCAACCGAGCTTGTTGATCACAGGTAAGTTAAGGTGTTGTATAGAGATGCTAATGTTAAAGAGAGATAATTTATATAATTTGGTGTTTGATGAATGCAGACATGGTGGTAAAGCGGCTGAGGCGACAAACGAAGGGCTAGAGGCAGTGGGACATGCTTTTGGGACAGCATGGGCTGCTTTCAAAATCAGAAAGGCTATTAATCCCAAGAGCGTTCTCAAACCTTCAACGCTTGCGAAGTCCGCCATTAAATCTGCAGCTTCACAAAAGAAAGTCTAGTGAAGGGTTCCTGATGAAGCAAAAAAAAAAACAGGCCCTCTGATGATGTCTGCTTGTTTGCATTGTCTATTGTCTTTTAATATATAACTGAAACTGAACACTTGTTTGGATATTAGTTGTTGGTGTGAGTGTTTTGTGTGTTTCTCTGAGAAATCATATGCTGTAATGTACTGAAAAAAAATCAATAGAGCTTACAATATCACAATGTAAATTGACACCAACCTTTAAGACAACAAGAACACTTTACGCTGCCACAAGGAAAAAGGACAAAATTGAATAATAGCATAATGCTAGATAAAATGGGAGCAATTTTAACTGCAGTCTGGGATGGACAATAATAAGCAGTTGATGTTCTTAACTACAAGTCTATCAATGTGCATGATCTAACTCAAGAACACAACTTGTCGGAAGAAGAAACCACTAGTCCGCACGCAGGGTCTTCTGATGAAGCAAAGTGCTTGAACGTAGGAATTTATTGCCTGTATCTAACTAAGCCTGTTGACAGAAAGCAAAAGGACTCTAGACTCATTAACCATTTGTAACTGCAAAAAAATGTTAACTGAAGTGGCCCATACAGGTTTCGAACCTGTGACCTTCGCGTTATTAGCACGACGCTCTAACCAACTGAGCTAATGGGCCATTCGTTTATACATATGATGATCACAACATACCTAGACTAAAAGCTACCTTGGATCTTCTAATTCACAAGATCAACTGTATAAGCAAAGCGTATTGACCTGATCCCTTAGGATAATAAGTTTTCAACTAAATCATATACAAACCTTTAAAATGCGTAAATAAAAGGAGGTTTTCTCTTTGAAAACGCCAGACCACTCTGTATAACCACCCTTCTTCTCTTTTCTTCCATCCTTTTCTTTTTTTCTAAGTCTGTGTTGTTTAGGTTTTTTCTATGCAAATTTGGAAAAACTTCGTCAGTGGTCTCAAATTCAGTGGTTTTTGTGCAGATCGGATTGTGTGTAGCTGTGGATGAGTGTGTGTGTTGTACAGTACCTCCTACCAAAAATAAGTCGACTCATGTAACAAGCATTACACAATAGTGTGTGCCGATGTTGACAGTCTTAGCATATCTACCAGATACATGGTAACGTTTTAAGTGTCAACTTTTGTTACTGAATGAAATGGGAGGAAGAGTAGAGATAAAGACAAAGAGACAAGTAGTGGTAGTGCAATATTAGCTCTCAGCTAAAGCTGGAAACTATTTATCAGTAAAAACCAGAAGTAATCGTTTTCTAAGGATTAAGGAACTTATCACAACCATCTTTAAGCCCAATGTGTTTCTTCTTCGTAAGCCTTCACTAGAGAGTGGAAAGAGCGAGAGACAAGAGAAGCAGAGAAATTACAAAATGGAGCAGGCCTTTTGTGCTTTGCTCTTCTTTTTCTTCTGCTTTGGAGGTTGAAGTACCACTCTGATCGCTGCATCAAACACCCCCTTCACGTTCTGCATTTCATTATAAAAAAAAATATTAGTGAAAGTTAAGAAGTGAAAAGAGCAAACTCATATTTAGTGTAGTATTCATCAAAAGGGTCTTGCCTGCTGTGACTTTGAACTGCACTCAATGTAGGAAGGAGCTCCAATTAGCTTCATTAATTCCTCTCCCTTTTGATTGCCAATGGTTAAGCGAGTTAGGTTTAAGTAAGGGAGTAAAAGAGAAGCAATTCGAAAGAATAGTTTATGTATACCTGAGCAGTGGTAATAGGTACAGCACCAGGGTGGTCAACGAAGAACTGTTTGTCATCCCTAAGATCTGCCACACAGCAGAAGATGGGAACTCAAATGATCAAAAGGGTTCTCAGATAGAGGTGATCTTGTATAAGCCTTGATAAGTGTTATCGTCTTAGACAAATGAATGACTGCTTGTATGCATATGGTATGTCTCTTACAACACAAGAGGAGGAAGTGTGAGATACAAGAAACCATTTGACCCATAACCTAAATCCAAAATTCAATAAAAACCGAAAGAAGGAACCATCATAGACGAGCCTTTCTAAACCTACAAGAATCGCAGCATTTGTATTGGATGTGAACAAATGAACGCAAGGTAATGACCACCCCTAGTGTCACACTATACAGACATGTATGGATCAAAATAAAGGCAAAGAAGGGAAAGGAACAAAACCTAGTTTAGTTCCAACAAGAACAATAGGATGTGAACAAGAACAAGAATCGCAGCATTTGTATTGGATGTGACCAAATGAAAACAGAACCAATGAATGAAAGGTAATATCCACCACTAGTGTCACAAGACAGAGGCAAAGGAACAAACCTAGTTTGGTTCCAACAAGAACAATAGGGACACCAGGGGCATAGTGGGTCAGCTCTGGGATCCACTGAAAAAAAAAAAGAAAAAAAAAGAGAAGATTCCCTTAAAATCACAACAACCAAAAAGAGACTCTAATTCATTATTCAAAAGAAGGAAGGGAAGGAAGTGAGGCACCTTCTTGGAGACGTTCTCATAACTAGCCTTACTGATAAGAGAGAAGGCTAAGATGAAAACGTCAGCACCGCGGTAACTCAAGGGTCTCAATCTGTTATAATCCTCCTGCCCTGTTGTTGTTCCACAAAAAAAAGCCCCACCTCCCAATGATTAAAAAAAAAAAAAAGAGGCCATTAAATAAGTAAAGGAGAGTTGTTTTAGAGTTAAACCGGCGGTATCCCACAAGCCAAGGTTGATAGTGGCTCCATTAACAACAACATTAGCGCTAAAGTTATCGAAAACGGTGGGAACATAATCCTGTTGATTGATTGAGAGAGTAAGTAAATGAGAATGAAGATGAAGATGAAGCATTATTCAGATACAAGGAAGGAGAAGAAGGTAACCGTAGGGAAAGTGTTGCTGGTGTAAGAGATGAGGAGACAGGTTTTACCCACTGCTCCGTCACCGACGGTCACGCACTTTATGAACCTTGATGCGCTCATTTCTTAAAAATCCAACCCCCTCAGATCTACTACTACCACACCTCACGAACCAACACCCTCTTCAATTTTACCTATCTCTAAAAACCCTAGAAAAATGCGATCAATGATATGATGAATCGAGAGAGAGGAAGTAGGAAAGTGACTGAGCCACAAATTTATGCCGTTGAAGCGTTCCTTCATCCCCCCCGATTCTTTTGCTTCTTTTTTTTTTTAATTATTATTTCCCTCTTTTCGCCTCTCTGTTTTTTTCTTGTTTCAAATTTTTTTTTTTATAAACTAAAAATTGTTGTTTTTAACATTTTAAAATTGTAGTTTTCTCTAGGTTTTATCAGAAGAAAAGTCTAAAATAGTTATAGATTCAGAGTAGCTCATATATCCCAAGATTCCTCTTTCATAATTTCATTTTTTCCGGAAGTTCATAATTTCATATTATTCATAATTTTCTCTAATTTAGTATTTGATTGTTACTTGTTCAAATTTAAACTGATAATATACAATCAAATAAAAATATTTGTGTTCTTATATGGGTGTTGGGATTTTTCATTTAACAAAAGTTAATGGTCGAATTTTGTGTATAATCAATTTATTTTTTATTTTTCTTAACAAGTTTATGGATTTAAGCGGACAAATTAATAAATAAATGTTAACGAAATGGAGGGGGAATAAGTATGAAATAAAAATAAAGTGAATGAAAGTTAAAAAAAAACTTTTTGAAAAAAAACATATGCAAAATTGATGTAGCGGATCATACGTTTATGGGCTTCGCTCGTGTTACAGCCCGTATCGAAACAGATAGCTTTGTTTTCTTTTATTTTGTTTTGTTTTCTTATTAGATAACTTTGAATCTTAGATAGGTTAGGATATTATTTCGGTAGTTTATATTCAGAGTTTGCTCCTGTTGCGGAATTCGTGGTTCTTCTGATACCACTTGTAGAGTCAATCGTAACTCTAACAAGACTTCCTTGGGGATTCGTAACATCCCCTGGTCCCTTTGATCTTTCCCATTGATTCAATCCTTGTTCATGACACAAGAGTTTTTAACCCAGTTCGCGGCCGCAGCACACTACATCTGGGGTGGATCCAGGATCCACAACATCCACTATGAAGTATCGGAAAACACCTCCGACATGGTTTACAAGATCATTACTCTCTCTGTTCCTGGGTATGCAAACTCTAGAGAGTATAAAGAGATAATACAAGAGTACATGGCTAAGAGTTAAGACTAGAACAACATATCATCTCTAGCTTACTCTATCTCTCTAAGAGACGCCATGGAAGCTTCCTCTGGATGCTTGAGGCTCGTGCCTCCCAGAAGCTTAGCTTAGAGATCCCTGTCGTGATCTCTCCTTCTTTGTATTGTCAGCACTTAACCTAATGCGCTTTATTGATTAGGCCCATAGGTTGTTCACTCGTAACTTGTGCAACTCGGCCCAGCTGATGAACAAGTCCGATGGGCTTGACCAAACCTCACAATCTCCACCTGTTTGGTCCAAGTCCATAACCCTTCCTTTGTGCTCGACACCTCTTGAAACTTGAGCAAGCCTACTCATCTTCTGCATCTCCTTGTCTTCTCTTATCTCTTCTCACTTCTCTCAACTCCACCTTGAGCTTAGCTTGAAGTCCCTTCATGATCTTCTTGAAACCTGCATAAGCTTCAACTTATACACCACAACTGCTTAAGTAGATTAAACACTTAAATCCACTTAGCCCCATCAATGAAAATAGACATCATGCTTGATGAAAGGTATGTGACAATCCCATTGCCATTCTGAATTTTCATCACCTTCATCCATTGTCTTGAGTTGCTAATCCAGCTGTTACACTCCAAGTGTCAAGCTCAACTCCTCATTGAAATCGTGTTACTTCATATCTTACTCTTCGTGAACTTATCAACAACAAAGCCTTGCTGTCAAAACCACGAACCTGTTCAAGTGATTGAACAGCCTGAACATCTTTCTGCAAGTTGATTTCCTCCTTGGCCTTTCGATTCCACTCATGTGCACTGAGCCTTGAACCAAATTACCTGAATTCTGTGCAGCTACCTTCGAACCATATATGCTTCAGACCTGAAACAACCTCTGATTCTATACTTGTTTAAACACTTCAGCCTTGAACACGTTTTGTACCGCTGTTACTCTGAACATGACCCGCCATCCAACCATCACCGCTGGACAGACCTTCGACACAACCTTGGTTCACCCTTTATGTTGTTAACAAATATTGCTACCACATAATCCTCCTTGAATCAACCGCAAACCCTTGAAGTCACTCATGCTCCATATCTCTGAAACAGTCTTTGACTTACCCTTGATGTTCTTGAACAGACTGCACTTGAACATCACTTTGTACCGCTGCACAAGCAGGACACGCCGCCTAACACCACCTGATTAGGAAGACTTTCGACACAAATATCTTTGCTCCACCATCTGATCAACCTGTTCTGCAACTACAGAACCCCACTAACAGATTTAGACCCCACTGTTAGTTAAATGAACTGAGCTTCATACCATCTTCACCATGATACGCCTTGGCTCTCCTCACTAGCTGCCTGTGATATCTTATCTAGAATGCCTGATATCCCTCCTTTACTCAGCTGTGAATTAATTTCATCAATATCCTTCTTGTACTGAGATGTCTCCAATGCCGAAACTTGTGCATCACCATCAACGACTTGAACACGCCTGCTAGTCATTGAACCTGCCATTAGCCAATAGACTTCCTTGAGGAAACTTCCTCTCTTCTATGATGCAACCATATATCCAGAACTACACTTGTTCCGTTCCCTTAAATGCAATCGGCTTTTCCTTGCATTTAGACTTTCATGAAGCTTCTTTCAGTTCCATGACTTGAGCTTAAGATGAACCTACTTGTGGAGAACAAGTCTTTCTCTTCCTGAGATGGACAAATTGTAAGACACTTCCCTGCAATCCCTGCAAACTGTAAGACACTTCCCTGCAATGTCTTCTAACAGTTTCTTACTTTGCTTTATTTCACCATTCTTCATCTTCACTGCTCAATATTTCAGTATCTCTTGATACTTACTTCCCTTCAGTTTAACCAAGCACTTCACCACGTTTCCTCTTGCATCATACTCGGCTCAGATTTCGTGGTCCTCTGTATCAACCTCACTGCAGTGTATTCCTGATACATATGCCGATTTACTTGTCTCGCCTACAAGTTCCCTTATGTAAGACTCCTCTTACAAATCTTCTGATGATGCGCCTTGTACTTGTTAACTGATCCTGACACTTCTGGCCTTGACATTCTGAACATATCCACAAGCCCCTTATCATGGATATAACCTTTCCCTTTCAGCTCTTACTCCCTTGAGCTGACAAAGTTGCTAACCCGAAACTTCTACCTTTCAGCTGAACCAATCATGACATCTTCTAAACCAGTGACCCACTCCACCTGGAATCAGATTATATATACCTCTGATGCATCAATCCTTATATAATCTCAGTGGCTCCACCTGAATCAAATAACCCTTTAGAAGTACCATGTCTCTGTAACTAAGTTTCTGCAACTGTTCAATGTTTCTGTCGGCCTTTGAACATATCTCTCATCATCCATGCCTGTGATGCTCCTGAGATACTCCCTTTACAGCTTCTGTCGTGTCAAACTCGAACCCATGACGAGTTTCTCAAGCTGTAACTATACTCGAACCCTGACTTGTTCAAGCACGAAGTTCCGACCTGGTCAAGTCTGCAAATTTCTCTTTTTGCCTTTGAGCTTCAATTCTTATCCGAGAACTCCACCTTGACCACTGTGGTCGTGACACCAAAACCGGCGTCCTTTACTTCTCCTCTGAGTCTATTCATCTGGAATTGCCGACTCAGACATCCATGACGATTCCTCTAAGGTATAACTCACACACGCTTCTCCTAGCTGTGGTAGCAACTTTCTGCTTCTTGAACAAGTGTTGATGACTGTTGTCTTATACCCTTTATCCTCAGGATTACAACCTGTCGTAACAACATGTTCAACCCGATTCCGCTTGCGCATTTTCCTCTGCCTTTGACCAGAATCTTCAAGCTAAGTCTAACCTTGAATCACCTTTTTATCTTTAGGTTTTCCCCGTCACTCACACGACCTCACTAAAGCTTCTGCATGTTGTTACCACAAATAGCCATTTGCTCCAACACACCCTTGTGTAGGCTTTTACACACTTATCCCATACTCTAGTTTCTTCTTCGTGGAGGTACAACCTATTCCTGCCACCCTGACTTGGTGACTCCTCTGGCTTTCTTCTCATAGCCAGAAACCTAGCCTCTTATGCACCCACGAGACTGACTTGAACTGACCCAAAACAAATCACCTCTGTTTTGACACTTTGTTGTCACACGACAACCAACCTGTGCAGCTGCAAGATCCGTTGATCATCTTTCGCAAAGATAACCTCCATTCCTTGTGATTCCTGAATACTTTCAGCCTCTGTGAGATTGACGACCTTTGATTCCTTCTTCTTAAGCATAACTTTGACTTAAGATGAGTCTGTATTCCCTTGAGATATCATCCATCCCAAACGACTCAAATCAATCTCCAACACTCTGATCACGAACACGCCCACCTGTGCAACTGTTCTGCTGCAGCTTGCGCGGGTCTTCCCTTTTTGCAAACAACCGCTGCATCCCTTGCAAGTCTCTCATCATGATTTCCCAGAGCTGAAACCATCACGTGCATTGAGATCTTCCACTGTGAACCTTTCTTCCTCTGTCTCTGACGTTGTCTTTGCCTACCACATACAAACGCCATTTGCTTCTTTCATGATGCTCCATATCCTTTTGCATCATCATTGGTTCGTCACTCCTGAAATAATCATGTGATTGTGACTACAAATCTACTGATTCTTCTTCTCCAGAATTTCCAGCTGATGTCGATGTTAATTTGAAGCTCTTGCAGAATCTGAATCACCATTGCCTCAAACCAGAAGCTCTTTGACTCAATCCTAACAAACCTCAATAGCCTGTAGACACCAAACTTCCCAACCTGAGAATTTCCTTTGTAACAACCTGAATGAACACCTTTCCTTGAACATCTCTCTGAACCGCTGCTGTTGCCAACAGAACCCGCCGCTTAGCTCAACCTGCTAAGAAGACTTTCGACGCAAAGAATCTCTGCTCAACCTCTGCTCAAACAAATCATTACCTCTGCAACCGTGAAACCTTGTAGACCCATTTGTTTCCCCTCATATGCCTGAGAAGCCAAAACAAACTACTACTGAATCCCATGCAGAAAACCCGAAACACACTTGTTTCCATCCTGAATCAATCTCGATTTGACACTGCCACCTGTTCAGCCGAACTATGCCTTGAACAAGTAACTCCTCGTTCTTGTAGATCCATCCCAGCAGAAAACTATATGTTATGCCAAACACATATCTGCTTAGAAAACCACACTGCATTCCCTCTGAAAATAGCAGCCTTGTGGTATCTTGTTCTCTGAACCTCTACCCAACTGTAGACTTCCATGATCACACATAGACGAACCCGCATGAGTCGATCTCTTTCAAACCCTTCTGCAACACCCTTCACGCTGACTAAAGAATACCATCTGAACAGCCATGAACCACTCATATCATTCAAGGTTCTAAGGCGTCCCCTAATTCCAAGAATTCCATGAGATACCAAGCTGAAATAACCCCATAGATTAGCACACCACCTGCGACTGATATACCATGTAGAGATAACCCAAGAACACCGTGAAATCCCTCACTGAATCTTCAGATAATTCCATACAAAACACCAGTGCGAAAACCCCTTGTGCTCCACTATGCTCTCAACTCCAATAACTTGCAGAATATGAAGAAATCCGAAACTCCAATGCATATAGTCACACACGCCTTGTGACTGTCACACACTCCTTGTGACTGCAGATAGAAGACAGCTATGAAACCTCTGTTTCTTATGCTAACAGCCTGCCACCATCTCGACTTGTGTGTAACCTGAAACCCTTCTCACATGGTAGCAGATTCTTGCACCCCTGGAGAATTGTAGAGAAACCCTGATCTCATAAACTCGAAATCATCTCAGCCGATTCAACTGACTTGTGAATCCTTCCTCCGTACACTTGTGCAACTGCAGCGAAGAACGTCGAACAGTTTTCCTTCTTCTCTTGTAAATCGAAAAACTCTTTCACCTGATCTTGTACCTCGGTCTATCCTCTGATTTTTGTCTTAATCAGATTTCCCACGTGTGTAGAACCACGTGACCACCAGCTTCATATGTCTCTCCTCCTCGAGACGTGGAATCCAAGAATCAATGAGCCTATGCTCTGATACCACTTGTTGCGGAATTCGTGGTTCTTCTGATACCACTTGTAGAGTCAATCGTAACTCTAACAAGACTTCCTTGGGGATTCGTAACATCCCCTGGTCCCTTTGATCTTTCCCATTGATTCAATCCTTGTTCATGACACAAGAGTTTTTAACCCAGTTCGCGGCCGCAGCACACTACATCTGGGGTGGATCCAGGATCCACAACATCCACTATGAAGTATCGGAAAACACCTCCGACATGGTTTACAAGATCATTACTCTCTCTGTTCCTGGGTATGCAAACTCTAGAGAGTATAAAGAGATAATACAAGAGTACATGGCTAAGAGTTAAGACTAGAACAACATATCATCTCTAGCTTACTCTATCTCTCTAAGAGACGCCATGGAAGCTTCCTCTGGATGCTTGAGGCTCGTGCCTCCCAGAAGCTTAGCTTAGAGATCCCTGTCGTGATCTCTCCTTCTTTGTATTGTCAGCACTTAACCTAATGCGCTTTATTGATTAGGCCCATAGGTTGTTCACTCGTAACTTGTGCAACTCGGCCCAGCTGATGAACAAGTCCGATGGGCTTGACCAAACCTCACAGCTCCATTGTATTGAACACGTTTTATTGAATACAATTGCTTTTGCACACAGAGCTTTCTTAAGCACTTAGAGGAGTACTCTAGCCTTCCTTTGATCCTGTCGAGAGTATCGTCATCTTCAAAGAACCCTTGTTTAGTGTTGAGAGTATCAACCTCTGCAAGTTCCTTTGATTCTTCGAGTTCTCGCCGAGTTCTTGTTGAATTCTTGTTCTCTTAGCTTCCGCCTCTCTATCAGTTGGTATCAGATACGGAACGTTCTGGGAATACAACACCTTTTGCTACTATGCCTCCTAAGAAAGCAACCGATAACCCTAACAACGGAGATCAGTCTGATTTTCGTCGGGATTTGCTGGCTATGCAGGAGAGTATACAAGCAACGATGCATGCGTCTTTCATGGAGATGGGCGTAATGCTTGCTGAGCGTCTGGCGCGCCAAAATCCTCTGGTCGAGGACGCTGAAACAGAGGATGCCCGGACAGTGGATACAAACCCGTTCGAGGAAAACAGAGAGCGACGTCGTCCGATTAGCAATCAACGCGATGATGATGACCGGCATCGACAATATGACCATCGTTGGGATGCTGCGTTTAAAGTTGAGATACCAGAATTTCAGGGTGGCTCTCGAGGAGAAACATTGCTGGACTGGATTGCGACAGTGGACGAAATTCTCGAGTTCAAACAGGTGCCAGAAGAACGCCGTGTGCCCTTTGTGACAATGAGGTTTCGTGGTCATGCTTCATCTTGGTGGAAGCAGGTCAAAACTACCAGACATCGTATTGGGAAACAACCAATCGTGTCATGGTCAAAACTGCAGAAACACTTGAAAGCTACGTTTTTGCCACACAATTACGAGCGCACGACTTACAATCGTCTTCAGAACCTACGCCAAGGTTCTCGCAGTGTTGATGATTACGCAGACGAGTTCTCACTCCTATTGACCAGAACAGAGATTTTTGATAGTGCAGAACAACTCGTTTCTCGCTTCATCGGGGGTCTTCGCCCTCAACTTCAAACTGCCCTAGCGCAGTTTGATCCCTTGACTATCGCTGAGGCTCATCGTCGTGCAGCTACCTTGGAGCAACAACAACAACAACAACAACGATCCTCATCGTGGTCCGGACAGTCCTCGCGTTCTCGTCCCACAGAAACAACACCACCAGCGCCTACCAAAGAAGCCGAGGGACAACCACAAGCAAATCGTCAAACTGCTACCTAAATTTTATTCTCTTAGCTTCCGCCTCTCTATCAAAAATCATTGTCAACTGCTACCTAAATTTTATTTAAATCGAAAGTTATTCAATGAATGATTAAAAAAAATATTCTTAGCTTCATTATACATGTAACATGACAATTGACTTCGAACATGTAACTTAATTAAGCTATTCACGGTCTACTTCAACCAATTTTTTGACCATTCATCCCTGAAGGTGTCTACATTTATCCAACTGATTTATTAGATAACATCAACTTGATTTTACTGCTCAATTCATTGCTTCAGCTTCTCTGGATATTACACTGTCACTAGTGGATATTTCCTTACATTCGTTAGTTCTGTTTTAATTTGGTCCTTTGACCTTTCTTCTTTCTGTTTCAATGAATTTTGTGAAGACAAATGGCTTCTTTGTATCTCACATTTTTCTCGCGATACTTAACCATATGCATGTAAGCAACCACTCAGTGTCTAATTACACTATCTTCTGTCAACATTGGTTTAACCGAACTCTGTTGCTTACTTAGAATCCACCTTGATCTTCCGTCTACCTTCTTATGCATGCTTTGTATTCATGAAATGTGGCAGATCTTCGAGATGACAAACTCTTCACTGACCACCTTGTTGGAGTGTTGCTGTACTATTACCCGTGCTCAGGTAAAACATATTTTTACTCAAGGACACATTCACTCAAACCATTATTTAATTTTAAATCTGATTAGTTAACAAATGGCCCATTAGCTCAGTTGGTTAGAGCGTCGTGCTAATAACGCGAAGGTCACAGGTTCGAAACCTGTATGGGCCACTCTAGTTTTTTTCCTTTTTATCACTCATTCTTGGTGATTTAGGAGGATTTGTCAGGCCTTGAACGAGCCAAGCTAATTCTCTTAAACAGCAAACGCACAGAAACAAAGCTGTGTGTTTCAATGGCAGTAACAAGGCATCACGCTTAATGTTTGCAGTTTGCTTATAGCTGATTGATCTTAGTCAAGTAGAAGATCCAAGGCTAGGCTTTCCATCAACCTACAAAGATCAGAGGTATCAACATAAATATTAAAAGCGTTGCATACTTTCTATACCTTTGTGGTTTCAGGCCAAACGTTTGCAAATTTGATTTGATTTTTTCTATACCTCACGCGTCTCATCGATTTCGAACTGATTATTAAGAAGGCTTCTTTGGCTTTGACTTAAATGTATTCACTTGTTAGTTCTTAAAAACAAAACCCGTTTGTTGAGGACACTTCTAGTCATGGAAAGATCATAGCATAGGGTTTCCAAAAGATGACTAAGAAGAACATAACTCAAAACTCTTCCTCCAACCCACCCCATGCCTACTAGCAGATTTTTATCGTCTTTTATTTGATAGAGTTTTAGAAAAGAAAAAAAAAATGTCGATTATAGAAAAAAAAAATAGAAAAAGGAAGGAGTAATTAGTAATGGTTAGATTTTAATAGATTTTTTTTTTTAAAAAAAGGAAATAACGGAAACGTTTATTATCAGGTCTTGAGAAAAGGAAAAAAATGTTGCAAAAAAGAAGAAAAAGGAAAAAAATGTTGCAAAAAAAGAAGAAAAAGGAAAAAATGTTGCAAAAAAAAGAAGAAAAAGGAAAAAAAAAAAAACAACTAACTAAGACTTGAATATTAGAAAAAAGGAAAAAAAGAAAAACCTAGTTTGTAAACGGTTGGACTTACCAATAATCGAACTTTAAAAAGAAGGAAAAAGGAAAATAGAGCGGCTCCCACTTAACAGCATCACCTCTCCTATATAAACAACACACACCGAGAGTCTCCTACAGAAATAGATTTTTTACACAGACACTCTTCTCTCTCCCAACAAATCCGAGTTTTAGGGTTTCTTTTCCTGAAATCGATTTCTTCGTTACTACTCTTCTCTCCCATTCTCTGTTTCGAATCCGAAAACTAGTGGTTTAGCAATGACGACAGCAGCAAGTCTGGCTCGTGATCCGCTGCTCTCGTCTTCTTCCTCAAAATCCGCTCGTGCGGCAGCGATAAAGATTAGGTTTGCGGATATAATTGTCAAGTCGAGTAGTAACAAGTCTGAGGCTATGATGAATATCAGAAGGGAGAAGCAGATTCTTCAGAGGAGGCAGCGTCAAGAGAAAGCAAGGATCGAAGCGAGGAGAAAGATCAGACAAGAAGCAAGACTTGCGGTATTGAAGGTCGAAGAAGAGGAAGAAGCAAGATCAGACCGTGAGTTGGAAAATCCCTTGTCTGCCGAAAGAGAACTCTTGTATCTCATTGGCGGCTCCCGCAAGGCAAGAGATCGATCTTTGCTTAGAAAGTTTGGGTTGGTTTTAAAAGCTGGTATTGATGATGATCTTCTTGATGATCTTGAGGAAGGTGAAATCTTTTAGAGTCCTAGTATAAAAATCCAATCTTTTGCATATAAACAGAGTTTGGGTTGGTTTTATGATGATGATGATTTGCTTGATGATCTTGATGAAGCTGAAATCGTTTAGAGTGTAGTATCCTGAGAATCTTTTTTTATTATTTGTTTTCTCTGTATTCCTGTGATTATCGTATAGAATGTTTGATGTCTACTTCTACTTCTTAAAGTGGATGATCGTGTGGCTAATGGGTCTTTTTTCTCTATAAAAAGTCTTGATTTTTTTACTTGTCTTCTCTTCTTTTCTTACTGCTTTCAAAATTGTTAAGCCCTTCAGAGTTTCTTAGTCTTCTTGGCTTCATTATACATATAACATGTAAGTTACTCATCGTCTACTTCAACCAACTTTTGGCAATTCATCTCTGAAGGTGTGTACATTTATTCAATTTGATTTATTAGATAACATCAACTTGATTTCACTGCTCATGTCATTGCTTAAGCTTCTCTGGATATTATACACTGACGACATTGCTTTAAACTCGTTGGTTCTGTTTTATTTGGTTCTTTCATCCTTTGGATCCCTCTTTGATCTTTCTTCTGTCTGTTTCAATGAATTTTTTTGAGGTCAGATGGCTTCCCTTATCTGACATTTTTCTCGTGTAACTTAACCATCTGCATCTAAGCAGACACTCAGTATCTAAATATAGCAATTATGAGGGAAGACTGATTACACTATCTTCTGTTAACATTGGTGTGTAACCGAACTCTGTTTCTTACGAAGAACAAATACTTCTGAATTCACTTTGACCAATTTTTTTATTATTCGGCTTCGGTCTAACTGCTTTTTGTTCATCAAATTTGGCAGATCTGAGGGATGACAAACTGTTCTTGATTCATTGACCACCATGTTTCTGTACATGTTACAAGTGGTCAGGTACACATAATTTTCTGTCTCCCCCGTTCATGGATCATTTTGGTAGGACAAGATTCAACTTTATCGAAAATGTTGAACTTGTTTTTTCATCATTTACTATAACAATGCTCGTTTCTAATTATGTAACAACGTTAATATACTGTAATAATATTTCAGGTGTTTTCTTCCTTAAGCTGTGAAAAACAGCATGACAGCGCTCCATATCAAACAGTTCTTCATTGCTGATTCTGTTTTACTCCCTTTGTGAATCATTCTGGTATGTCTTCATTATTTACTTTAGTAATACTCGTTTTAATTGAACGACATTAACATCAGTACTATTTCATCTGTTTTCTTCCTTAAGCTCTCAAAAGAGTATCACATTCTTGATAATATCTTTCTGAAGGTTGCACATTTTCTCAAGTCTGTGTTATTTAACAATATGTGGAGTTATAGAACAAATGGCCTATTAGCTCAGTTGGTTAGAGCGTCGTGCTAATAACGCGAAGGTCACAGGTTCGAAACCTGTATAGGCCACTTCATTTTCGTCTCTGTTGTGAATGTGTGTGTCTTATTAATGTCGAATATGAACTCCTTATATAGGGAATTATAAGATGGACTACTAATGGGTCAAAGCCTAGTAAGTATCTTTTGGATAAACATCCACCTGAACCAGTCGGTTCATAACACTTCCCCTGGATGTTGAATTCATCTTGAGTTCGCCAGATACCAAATCCTTTTGGGTTCGTGATACACTTTACCAATTTACCAATTACTTGGTGTTGCCTCATTAAAACCTTACCAGGAAAACCCAATGGGACAAAACCATGGTGAAGGAAAAAGAGTACAACATGTATCACTTCCCCTGATTTGTACCTCCGTATATGATCTTGAGGTTGGCGCATGGGTAGACTGGTGAAAACTCCATGGACGCCAAATCTTTGAGCTGGTCTTCTAATGTGCACGTCCTGGACTGATAGGAAGGTCTCATGGACGTGGTGCTGTTGTAGACATGGTGAAGAAGCAGGTTGACATGTCTTTGGTTGGACTCGTACTTCTTCATATTTGTTTTCCAACGTGTGCATACTGCTTGTTTGAGAACTATCCATGTATGGATCCAATGTTATAACCTGTATCATAATCAAAAATAAAACCAAGCAAACACATCTTTGGGTTTGGTTAGTATAAAATAATCTCAAACATAATAAAAGGATATTTCAATCCTGTCTCATTGCCTTTATATTTGGACATAGCTTAAGCTTAGTTCAAAGCTCATGTTCATATGTGTATAACAAATACATCAAGGCAAGGCGCCAATGGCACCTTTGACAAGGGACATGTATGGTTTTATTTCCAATGCCTCATGGTCTGATCATTAACAACATATATGATCATACTGCACTTTGAAATTATTTAGATGTATAGTATTAAGTTTAGACTTAACTATGGTTTCACTTGTGAATATTTACATCTGGATGTGCCTTGAGTCTTTCTAGATTAAGGACATATGTCTTTGTCCAATCTAGGATCAAAGGATCCGTGACCAATCTTAGATGGTCTTATGACCATGTTCGTCCTTAGGACAAAGTGGGTCAGTACTTGGACCAAGTGAAAACCATTCGACCATGGGTCTTACATTGGCTTGTATCCAGACTAAGGTACAACTTCTTTGTCCTTCTTATGACCTAATGAGTTTATGTCCGGATCTAGGGACTATGGGACTATGTTACCATACAATGGGGCTAGCCATATTTATATAGTAAACATTTAGATTCAATGAACCTTATAGACTTCACACAATGGTTCATGCCTAATGTTTTGTCATCTTTTATATATGCCTTATTGATGCACAAGGATTTCATCTCTAAGTATATTTAAGATACTTACTTTGTAATCCCAAACAATCTTTGTTTGTCCCAAACTTAATCTTTCCCAAAACATTCATTTCAATGCTTTCTTTAGATAGTCTTTTGGGAAGTGTCTATAGAGGTTCCTAGGATATTTTTAGATCATTATCATACACTTATACACTTTAGTTCTCGAGAACTTGTTGCATTTGGCAACTTAATATCCTCTGAGACTTTCATTTCTATTCATTATCCAGTGGACTTATTCATAGTCGGTTTTTACATCCTTTAAACCGAAAATCTAATATCTTTTCTTATGGCCAGACTTACTAGGAATCTAATCGTTTGTTGCATCCACCACAAGTAGTATGTCT
Source organism: Raphanus sativus (assembly GCF_000801105.2). Taxonomy (NCBI): domain Eukaryota; kingdom Viridiplantae; phylum Streptophyta; class Magnoliopsida; order Brassicales; family Brassicaceae; genus Raphanus; species Raphanus sativus. The sequence continues at coordinate 32,069,236 of NC_079515.1, read as the reverse complement.
CCTTTATAATTGATTCCTGGTCTTTGTGAGATCCTTGTGCATATGGTCGTGCCTTATACTTGGCTATCTCACCATGTTTGATTTCTTTTACTCACAAAGAATCATTCCTGTCCAACTGGTTTTTTGTCTAGAGGTGTCCGAACTATAGGACCAAAACCTCTCTTTCTTTATGAACTTAACTCCACGTCTCCTTATCCATTTGATCTTAATCTCTTGTTGAATGCATTCATCTATGGACGTGGTTTTATGATCCTCATTAATAATCTCATGTGCTACATTGCATGCATAGTATATAATTAATCTCGAGCTCGTTTGTTCCTTTGAGTCCTAGACATGACTTAACTCTTTGAGGTTTCATTGTAGCCTTTAATACCCTGAAGCTTGGCGTCCCAAGTATCATTAGGTACCTTAGGTACAACCATATCTTATGGTTTCCTCATCCGTGGCCACGGCTTTTAGGTTTGTCCATCTTTGGATCGACTATGTCTAGGAGTCCCTCATCCACGGTTTCATTTGCACCTTTCTATATTTATACGAGGGATCTTATCTTTGGAATTCATTGGTCTATCATGTTTTCAAAACATGTCTTAGACTTAGTAGCAACCTGATTGTGTTCTTCTTGAACATCAAACGAATTTGGTGCATTTATAGCTGGTATAGATGACTTAGTCATTCTATTCGGGTCAGTGGAATCTGGCAATTGTTTAAGCTAGCTTTTGTATACTCTTCTGGACTTTCTAAGTCTCATTCTCTAGTCTGAGGATCTTGCCAATATCAGGATGTATGATTCCATGTAATCTCATTTTATCCAGCTTATTCTTTTCTCCCCTTGATGTTGGATGTTCGGATTCACTGAGGTGATTATCCTTGTACCTGGCCTTTAATCATCCGTGGTTGGCTCAAGGTTCTTATGAACGTGGGGAACTTATATCAAGTCATATCCAACATCTATTCCCATCCTCTCATCTTATATTTCTGTGGTGGAGCGATAGAATTTATAAGTGGCACTTCTTTATGTGCTAAGATGAGGTGTGGCTGGCCTTTGACCCGTTTCAATCAATGGGATGGGTATCAATATTCATTTCTGTGTGTGTATGTCCATGTAGATTAAAATGTGGGTTTTATTCTTATCCTTCCCCCATGGACATATCATTCATTCTTAAAATACTTTTAGAATGTGAATCATGTAAAGATATGTAGCCTTTTTAGGTGATTTTTCTTTCTGTTCTTGTCCTTTCATTGTGAATATTCGTGTCCATATTGAGTCATGAAATGTTTTCTACATTCTCCATGATCATATAATGTTTATCAAACCCTTTGGGACGTGAGCACTTTAATCTATATTCACTTGGACGTTTTGAAGTAACATGTTTTCCTTTATCCTTAGTTTTAATCCGAATGGGATAAGTCTATCTTTATTCTTGTGAACTTTTTTGATGTATCAATATTGTGTATGTCCATGTTACATGAAATGATTGACACTTACCCCCATGGACATATCATATTTGGATACTTTTAGCGTGAGTTAACTTAGCTTTTACCATTATACAATCTTCTTTGGGCGGTTTCTATTTAAGGAAACACTTTGTTTCTTTTGCCCATGGATTCATTATGAAACTGTCCATTCATCAATTCTTAAGTCTTTCACTTATAAGAATGATTATTGTACACGTCCTCTCTTTGTGTACATAGCCTCAAATGTGAATACAATGCACACGATCTCTATATTGTACACGTCCTCTCTTTGTGTACCTTTGAGGCAATTGGATATTTGGTCGTGGATTTTGTGTCTTAAGATGTATGTGGTTTGATCCACTGTACATCATAAGGGTATTCACATGAATGAACGTTTTGTTTATGATATAAAAGCTTTCATTTATTGATTCTTTCAAAGATAGCAACCAAAGGAAGTGAATAATGTTTAAAGGAAAATAATAAGGTATGAAATAACTAAGTAAGAACACTAAGGGCTTGATGTCGAGTCATCATGGTGATCTATTCTCTTATGCTTTGTTGGATCATCCTTTCTTGTGATCCATACGATCACACTTGTCATGATCCATGGGAACATCTTTGACAATTTTCCTTCATCTTTCCGAACCATCTTAGCTTTTCTTTTAAAGCTTTGCTGATAAAGAGTAGCTAGATACTTAGGAGTTCTACATCTCTTAGCCAAATGGTTGTCCATTCCACAATTATTGCGCAACTTAGACCATCCCCCATGTCCATCCTCTCTTGACACGGTTGGTTTCTAGATCAGCCCTTTCGGCTGGTAGTGCATAAGCTGGTGGTAATGGAGTTGGCCTCGTAAACTCTCTTTCACTACTGTTCATTAGCAATTCATGATTTTGCTCAGCTTGCAACAATCTTGCTATTAGAGATGTATAGGTAGTGAAGCCCATTTCTCTGTATTGTTGTAGTAACAATAAGTTGGTAGGGTGAAAGGTGGAATGTCTTTTCCAACATATCTTCATCAGTCACTTCCTCACCACAGTTTCATTTCGAAAACTATTTTGAGTAGGGCAAAGTTATATTCTCCCACAGTTTTATAGTCTCGGAATCTGAGGTTGATCCATTCTCGTAAAGCTTTGGTATGTATAACCTCTTGGATACAATTTCTATTTTCTAGATCTGTCCAAAGCTTTGAGGGATCATCGGTCAGATATAGACTTTTGAGTTTTTCACAAATATGATGGCGAGTGTTCAGGAGTTCTCTTGCAATGCTATCGTCTGTGATGCATTCACTAAGTTCATCAGACTCAAGTGTGGTTTTAATATCTTGTGCCCATTGCATATATTGCAAGTAGTTTTCTCCTGAGATTATGTTGGAGGAAATTCGACATCTAAAATATTTAGTGTTTCTCTAGTTAGATCTTAGTAATATGTTCTCAGGAACTGATTTCAAAAGTTTTCCAGAAAATTCTATAAAATGAAACTTTCTAAAAATGGAAACTTTCTAAAAAGGAAACTTTCTAGAAATGGAAACTTTCTAAAAATGGAAACTTTCTAAAAATTGAAACTTTCTAGAAATGAAAACTTTCTATCTACCAAATTAGGGTTTATAATATCGATTGGTTTAGGGATTTATAAACTGATTTGGTTTAATGTTTTCACAATTCGGATTTGATTTTTATAAGTTTCATAAACCGGTTTAGATTAGGGTTTAATAATCGATATGGTTTAAAGGGTTTCATAATTCGATTCGGTTTAGGGTTTTATACAAGTTTTAAATTTCATGAACTTTAGGGTTTGTTTATTAAACAAATTTATTATATCAAATCTAGAAATCTAATGATTCAATCAATCAGGGTATACGAGTTCTCTAGATTTCTAATCTCAATCGATCAAGATATAAACTTAAACATTTCTTTTATGAAATCGGATCTATCAAACAACTAGGGTTTGATGACTTACTTTTAGATCTCGATTTGCTCCTTGGTTCCTTTGGAAATCTCAACCTCAATTGATCTGATTAGATTTGATCATTTGTTTTCCTTAAACAAATTGATGAAAGGAAGTTAGTAAGATCAAATAATAAATCGGCTATAAACAAACTAGAAAGAGAAGTTAACAGCCTTAGGTTTTCTTTTGACGGCGCGGCTTGTAGATGGCGGTGAGGGCGCGTCTATCATCTGATCGCGGCGCGGTCTGCGGCGCTGGATTCTCCTCGTCCAGATCTTCAAATTGATATGTCGCACGTCTTCTGGATCGTTACGGTTTGGGAGAACGATCGATTTGAAGTTGAATCAAAATTAGGGTTTTTGTGCAATTGACAGCGCGCACTAAAACAGAGATTGGCGGGGAGTCTGAGATCTGATTGACGCGAGGTTTCCGGCTATGGATTCTTCTCTTCAAGATCTTCAAGTTGGTATATCGCACGTCGTTTGGATCGTTATGGTTTGAGAGAACGATCGATTTGAAGTTGCGTCAAAATTAGGGTTCTTGAGCAATTGACGGCACGTACTAAAACAGAGCGTGTCGGCGCGTCGGAGATCGGATCCTCGCGAGGTTAGCGGCGCTGGCTTCGTCTCGTCGAGATCTTCAGATTGATAGGTGGCTCGCCGTCTAGGTCGTTACGGTTAGGGAGATATGACTGTTTTAAGATGCGGCTAGTTTTTAAGGTTTTTGGTGACCTACGAATTTTGCTAGGGTTTTGAGCTTAGCTCGTGCTGATAACGTGTTGTGAATGTGTGTGTCTTATTAATGTCGAATATGAACTCCTTATATAGGGAATTATAAGATGGACTACTAATGGGTCAAAGCCTAGTAAGTATCTTTTGGATAAACATCCACCTGAACCAGTCGGTTCATAACAGTCTCTTTTTTTTCCCAGCATTTTTGTCTCCTTTTCATTTGGTAGATATCGAAGGCTTTCTCGCCCCATGAAACAGCATGCAGTGTATCAGCTTTAATTAAAACGGCAAAGTACCTTTATCAAAAGATTTGACTGAACACAACATATATAAAAAAGACAACATCCCTAACCTAAGTATGAATCTATCAAAAAAGACAACATCCCTAGGGGCGGCTTAGATGGGTGGGCGGGGAGTGCGACCGCCCCAGGGCCCAAAGGTCCTGTTTTTTTTTTACAATTTTTTTTGAAATTTTTAATAAATAAAAATGTAAATATAAATATATTTTAACTAAATTTAGTTATGTATATTTTAAAAACTAAATTTATCTTGTAAACTTTCATACAAAATAATATAATTTCTTAAATAATTACATTAAATTTTAGATTTTAACTAATTTTTAAAAAAGAAATTGCCAAAAAGCTACATAATTTATTTTTGTCCAGGGGACTAAAATGTTTATGAGCCGGCCTGAAGAACAGTATATACAATACGTAAACTTGGCTGTTCGAATCCAACTAAACACACCAAAGCCTATGTGATATAACTGTGCATCTACAAATAATCAAACGTATATATATATATATCTCCCGTCTCCTGATGCTATCAAAAAATACATATAGAAACAATTTCTTGCTCATGTCAACAAACTCTCTTGAACCAAAGCTTTGAGAAAATCAGAATGGGACAGTGACGGCAGTGCATGTAGATCGGCTTAATCGAGCAGTTGGCCACACCATCGAAAACTGCTTCCACTGATGACTGATGCATGTTTGATTGCTAATCTGATGATGTCTTTTAGCACCAACCTTCTTCAACAACCACAATTTCTTCATCTTTAGAGTTACTGAGCTTGTGCTCAACCCAAACCCAATCAGGTGCCCAGCTTTCCATGAGATTCAAGAATCTCACGGCCGTGGAAAAAGAGCATTTGCTGCAAAAAATAGCTTTGAAGGCTCCAATAGATTCTTGAAGATCCAAGATGAATGCTAACCGTTGGATGGAGAAGCAGGTTATATCTCTTATGTACTTTGCAACTTAAATTGGTAAAGAATCATTGGGGACCTTCGAAAGAATATAAATAAGTTGTGTATAGCCCCAGATGGCTAAATGTATATACATTATAATCAAAAGATGGCCAAGATTGAGAAGTAGAAGAATGAAAGTGAGAGCGAGAGAGAATAATAAGAGGAGGACGACGTGCTTGTTCTTTGAGATGGTATGTTAGTTGTTGTTGCCTCTGGTGCAAACGACAAAGCTGGCGGTCTAGCCAAGGAAGATGAACGGTTCGATGGAAGCGTCCTGGCTGAAGTCTCACCGGTGTAACCTTTCTTTAGCCATGAAAGTAAGACTCTGATTAGAAGTGGAACGTGGATTAATTAATAATATCATGTTCTACAACAAAGAACGTAAAACGTATGATAAGAAACTCACAATCAGATTCTTTCCAGCCAAGAATCAGTTTCTCACGATCAAAGACAATGCGGTAGCCAGTCATGAAGTTCTCTGCAAATTGTGATAACGCAAAATGCAGATACACAGATTGTGTTTAGTAATTAAGACAGCATCGTTTGTTTGCGTTTCTTTTAAAAAAAAAAAAAAATTATTGATGATATATACTTACGTCCGATGATGCTAAAGTCTTCGATCTTCAAGATGGCTAAACAGTAGACATCTATGTCCTGAAAAGATCACAAGAAGAGACAAATGTTTTTTAAGTCTAATGTCAGATCAAGGAACAGAGTTTTGCTGTGATAACATAGGCTTAACTAACCTTCATAGGGAAAACTACTAACGGGTGATAAACATGATATGAGCTCCCGCCTTTCATTGTCAGATTCACAGCTGGATACTCGATACTGTCTTTGCTTGGGCTGTAAGTTAGGGTGTATATCCAAAAGTTATGAGAAATGTTTTTAGGGAGATGGTGATCCTAGAGTAAAGAAGCAACCTCAATGCATAGCAGTACTCGAAAGGCAACTTGGAATCAGTTTGATAACGTTTGTCCATAGCTTGAGAATTAAACTGCAAAATCATATTTACGATTATGAGGTTTTCTTAAGTCCGTTCGGATACTCCTAGCAGCAACTGCCTCTTAGACTTACACTTTCTGAAATAAGAGTGTAAGCTGCATTGGTCAGATAAGTGAAGGAGGTTCCAGAGTCAAAAACAGCATCAAATTCAAGATCATCGGTGTTTCCTCCAACGCTTATTTGAGTGACGGTGATATTGTAAGTAGGACTGGTTAAACAGTAAAACACAAAAGTTGTAAAGGAGAAGTAAAATTCAAGGAGATGGAACCAGAGTTCAGTTGACAGCTTTTGCTTACTGTGGTTGTCTTATGTTCAACGGTGTTTCTCGTTGGTCTACGCTACCTTTATCACCAAAACTGATCCTACCAGCTCCATTTTTTCCGAAACACATTGAGAACGAGTTTGATGCGATTCCTTCCTTTGCTAATACGCTAGGAACCGATATGTCGTCCAAGCCAAGCCCGAAAAGACCATTGGGAGCTGCACCATCATGGAACACACCGGTCTGGACTTGACCACATCTGTTCCAGCAAAAAGGTTTAGTCTTGCCAAAATAATAGAATAGTTTGTGAAAAAAAAAGGAGAGGAAGAAAGTATTTTACCCCAAGGTAACCCGAGAGGGAATAGGTTTGGAGTTTTTCTCATGTGAAACTAAATGAAGAACATCTTCAACCAAGACTCCAGTAGAAGAGGTACCGTTAGAAAGATACCGTATCTGGTATGGGCAGTTACTATTTGGGGAAGCGCATCGATCACCTCTCTTACATAACATGCTATTACAAGGTACTTTGGAACTTGTCGATGATGCATTAGGGCTATAAATATTGAGTTCTAAGCTCTGTTCAATAACAAAAAATAAAAACAAAAATCATGTAAATAAACACAACAACTTGAAGTTATAGAAAAATGTCTAAAGAGATAAGCTCATTTATGTCAGTCTGTCTCATTGTGTTTAAGTGTGGAAGACTTGGTCAACAAAGAGCTGCCTAAGTCAGATTTCTATCATGTGGCTGATATTTTATCTCTAACACAAGTAAAGTCAAGTCTCATTTAGAACAAAACCCATCAGATTCATCACATTCTCGACCAAATAGAGCCCAAGCGAACAAATGATACATAAGTAATAATACTCATAAATAAAGCAAAAAAAAATGGAACTATTACCGAGCCACCAGGTGCTTTGAGTTCACGGACACAACTGGTACAATCACAGGGCAGCCAAAACAAATCACTTCCAGTGTCTAAAGCAACCAGAAACCAACTAGACGGCGTTCCGACCGTCACGTTCGCGTAATGCAAACTGTACCCCCAAAAATAAAAATAAAAAAATCTCCAAGTCTTATAACAATCTCATGTTTTGATACAAATCATTTCAGTAATAAAAGTAACGTAAAGCTAAAGAGAAAAAAAAAACTTACAATCCTAGGCCGTTCACACGAACAGTTTCATTGCCGTCAGCGAAAGTGACGAGTGATTGATCTTGGGTTGCGAGTCTACGGCCTCTGATTAACCGATCTCGATGAGCCATCACTCTGTAATACTGAGGAGAGTCTAGACGAGGCAGTCCATCTCCGGGTAAAACACCGAGGACCTGGTCTGAGAAACGGTGGTGAAATTCAAACCCAAGTTCGCCTAGTCCTTCACATCTATCCAGTCCCCAGCTCGAAACCAGCAGAAGAATCAGACCCACAGACGTAGTAATTCCACAGCTTGAGTACAAACCCATGGCGGTTTAGGAAAGTACTCCGCCGACAGGGGAAGATATGAAAATCCTCAGGTATGATGAATCTTCTTTTACCTAAAGGAGCGAAAGAGAAATTTTGATACGAAACCAGGGCGGTGAGTTGTGTGAGAGAGAAGTGAAGGAGGAAGCAAGAAGTTCCAATATGTACTATGTGTCAACTTTGAAGGGAAAGTCCTCCAAAGTACTAAATAAGGTTTTTTCATATATTATAAATTATACTCTGTTTCAAAATGTAATGATTTTTAACTGAATACATAACTATTTAAAAATATTTTTATTCGAAAATGTATTATTAGATATATAATTTAAAATTAACTAAATGTCTAAAAATATAGAATATTTTTTTTTCCGGCTAGAAATATAGAATTTTTTACATGTTAAAATATAAAAAGTTATTTTATTTTGAAATGGGAGGAATGGTAAAAGATGACAGAAAACTTTCATTCTCGATACGGCAAAAGTCAACGTGGAAGTGGTCGAAGAATCCAAAGTCTTCAGTGGAATATTCAAACAAATGTGTAAAATTTGAATATTCACCGAGTAATTGCGCCATTTACGCCATTTAATCGGGTTACGATTTTGTCGAGGGAAAAATGGTCTATTTTTTTTTTTACGGCAAGGGAAAACTGGTCTCTTAGCGTACACATGAACAATAATATACGGACAACGGTTTGGTTATATTCGGTTTGATAACCAGTTTAAAACCAACCCTAACCAAGTGTTCATTTGTCACTCGACGCTTCGTTTCCATCTATTCACTCATCACCCACTCACTCACTCACTCACTCACTCACTCACTCTTCTGTTTCTCTGATTCTACGAAACTTGTTTTTCCTGTAGAGAAGATGGATGGTATCGGAAGTCTACCCGAAGAGGTTCTCTGTCACATACTGTCTTTCCTCACGACGAAGGAAGCCGCTTTAACCTCGATCCTCTCCAGAAGATGGCGAAATCTGTTCGCACTCGTTCCTAATCTCGACGTCGACGACTCCGTGTTTCTCAATCCCGAAGAGGGTAAGAGAGAAAGAGAAGGTATCCTCGAAAGCTTCATGGATTTCGTGGATAGGATTTTAACTCTGCAGGGTGATGCTCCCATCGTTAAATTCTCTTTGAAATGCAAAACCGGTATAGACACAGATCGCGTGAATCGTTGGATATGTAACGTCCTCCAGCGCGGCGTCACAAGCCTTGACCTCGTCCTCGATTTTCCTAGAGAAGAGTATGACGATTTAGATTCGGATTATGCGTATTTTCTGCCTGACGAGATGTTCGAAAGTACCAAACTGGTGGAGCTGAGTTTAAGAAGCGAGTTTGGTGTCGATTGGTGGCGTGAAAAGACTTTCTTGCCAATGGTCAAGACTCTCAGCTTTGAATCTAGGGTTTTGTTGTGTGATGAACTTGAGGTGTTTCTCTCTGCTTTCCCCTGCTCTTGAGGAATTCCACGTGGCCAAAATTGAGTGGTGGGAATATGATGAATCCGTTTCAAGTCAAAGCCTTAGGAAGTTAACTCTCTATGCTGACGGTTTCGAAGACTGGAGAAACCCTAAGAGCATTTCGTTTGATACTCCCAATCTAGTTTACCTTGACTACTCTGATTACCTTGCCGCGGATTATCCGAAAGTTAACTTGCCCAATCTAGATGAAGCTGTGCTCGACCTTAAGGTACCCGGGTATCAGATTGACTTAATACGAGCGCCGGATGATGAAGATGTTGTCTCTCTGCGTCTTGGAAACGTGTGGAAGCTCGTAAAAGGGTTGAGAAATGTTCAGAGACTTTTCATTTCTGCTGAGACTCTTGAGGTCAGTTTTTTTATTTTCATCTGAAACATTAAATATTTTTCGAAAATTTGGTAATGTTGAGTTAGGTTTTTGTCTTGTTTTTCAGGTACTTTCTCTATGCTGTGAGTCGATGCCGGTGTTCAACAACCTCAAAACTCTACGTATTATTTGTGATGCCGATCTGGGATGGCAAGCGATGCTGCCTCTCTTAAGGAACTCTCCACATTTAGAAACTCTAGTTCTTGAGGTATATATATTTGCTCAAAACATTGTACAATTGGTGTGTTAGTATCATTTCAAGGGTCTCTTGCACCATGTGACTGACAAATGTGGAGATGTTTGTGACTGCATATCTCGGGAGGACAAAGGTCGTTCGCTATCATCTTGTCCAGTGAAGAAGCTGCAGATCAGAGGGTTTAAAGGAACAATTAGAGAGAAAGAGATGATAAGGCATTTCTTGGAGTCTTTCCCATGTTTGGATGAGATGGAAGTATATGCCACCGACAACCAGAATGATCCTACAACAAACGTGGAAGTTGATAGAATTTATAAAATCGTCGCATCTAAGGTCCACAAGGAAGAGGTTACTACGGAGACTGTGCTACAGTCGAGGAGATACGCATACGGCAAAGTGGTAAAGTTCGAGAGTATGCCCCAAACCGAGATGGAGGAGATCTCCTATCAGGTATATATTTAATCACACAAAAAGCCGTTGCGGTTTTTAATTAACTAATCTGTGTTCTTTTCTTGGTTTCTGTAGTTTACACCCCGCAATTACAGAAATATGTATGATTTTGTTTACATCTTGCATGGAGCTCCTCCTCCTCCTCCTCAGGATATGTCTCAGGACGACCTTAAAGAGCAGCTTGATGCTGCTAAGACCACCATTGCGAAACTTAATGAGGATCGTAAGGGACTGGATGCTATGTTTGATATAATTGTTGATCAGAACCCGATGATAGCATCAGCATTGAAGGCTCGACAATCTGCAACAAACTCAGAGGCGTCTAACGATCAAGAGAAGAAACGGGACTTCGACGCTCTGTTTGAGGTCGTGGCGGAGCTGAATCCAGATTTTGCATCAGCGCTGAGGGCTAGGCGTGTGATTGGCTTAGAGCGTGGGGAGCCGTCGAGGGATCAGGGTGAGATGGCCGAGCTCGACCAAACTACGTCCACTGCTGTGGTAACAGATGTTTTGTCCCAAGATGGACACTAGTTTTTATGATTTTCTTTATTTGTAAAATTTAAATGGTACACTGACCAAAAAAGAAAAAACTTATATGGTACGAGGGAAAATGAGTATTTTATTTTCCGACTATTTTAAATCAACATATTTAGTATCCAAATATTAGTTGGAAAAGTGAATATTTTATTTTTCAACTATTTTAAATCATCATATTTAATATCCAAATATTTATTGTGCATAATTATTTCTGAACTAATTATTGACTCTTTAAAATTAGACATAAAATAGTCGATTGGTAAAGTATAAATGGAAAACTAACAATTTCGTCCAATTTCTTATGGTTGACTATTTTAAATCCTATTTTTTTCCGGTTAACAATTAATTTTGAATAACTATAATTGGGACAAAACATCTGTTACCACAGTCAATACGGCAAAAAACTATAATTTTATTTTGAGTTTTTAAATCAAAATATCAATCAATTTAAAAAAATTAGAGTAAAAATTTTTTTGTCAAGGATGAAACCAATTAGATATGTTGCTAAATGCTAATGCACAGCATAGATTGTCTAAAGCTGAGATATCCATATAATGGAACACAACATAATCCTCAACAAAGGGAATGTACATAAATAACATCAAGAAGATACGTCCTGAGGTAAATAAATTATATTGCTAGTAGTAAACTCTGAGGGGATGTAATAAAAAGGGTAACTGTTGAAAGCAAAAAAAAAACTGCAAGTTACATGAAAGTTAAGAGGAGGACCAGACTCCGAGCTCCGCGGTTTAACTGTATTATGAGAGATACAATGAAGAGAGAGAGAGAGAGAGAGAGAATTAAAGGTCACGTCTACACAATGGACAAGAAGGGCGCTCGAGGAACCAACTGTCTATACAAGGTAAGTGAAACATGTGATCACAACAAAAGGTTCTAGCTATTTCACCAAGTTGGTAATCCTGCAAAAATATCACACGGAAAAAGAAAAAAACCCATCAGTTAGATGTGTGATTCGACATAATAAATAAGCTAAAACGAAGCAAACTGGTGTCAGAACCTGAAGACAAATGGAACATGAGTATATGTTCCCAGAAGCATCTGCGATATTGTTGTCAGTGATTGTCAACGTTGAGCCTCCTGTCTCGAGAACTCTTATGCGCTCCCGAATAGCAGGAACTATGCGCTCCCGTATTGCAGGAGCTATGAGCTCCCGTACGAGTCTCCCGCTTAGAAGACTAAAAATGACATCATGCTACACAAAAGAGAACAGAACACAGCAATCAAATTTATCATTTGGAAACAGAGCAAAGTGTTGCCTACTCACCAAGCAGACAAGGCATGATGACTCGTGGGATCTCCAAAGATGGATGGATGATTCAAAGACCTTGATGGAGACAGCAGCTCCGTAAAAGGCTCCAATCTCTACTCCTCTGATGAGCCCACTCTCAGCTTCTTGGCCTATCAAAGCTCCTGTGAATGCCCCTAACAACGTGCCCACTAAAGGCAAATAGTTTTTTTTTTTCCAATCGTTGACTAAACAATCGAAAAAAAGGATCGAGCTGAAAGTGGAATGGGGAAGGCGAACCTAGTGCGAAGAAGAAGATCAAGTTTGCGGAGATAATGGTACCAAGAAGACCGGAGACGAGGAGATGGCACGATTGGAACGCCATTGTTTTTCGACGAAACCAATCTCGAAATTTAAAAAAAAAAACAGAGCTGAAAGAGAAGCTTTTTGGAATATAGGGGATTCTGGTTTTTTAATTGGTCGGGTTTGGTTATATTCGGTTTGATAACCAGTGCAAAACCAACCCTAACCAAGTGTTCCTTTTGTCCTTCCACGCTTCATTTCCATCGATTCATTTGTTCATCCATCACTCACTCTTCTGTTTCTCTGATTCTACGAGACTTGTATTCGTAGCAGAGAAGATGGATGGTATCGGAAACCTACCCGAAGAGGTTCTTTGTCATATACTGTCTTTCCTCACAACAAAGGAAGCCGCTCTAACCTCGATTCTCTCCAAAAGATGGCGAAATCTCTTCACACTCGTCCCTAACATCGACATAGACGACTCCGTGTTTCTTAACCCGGAGGAAGGGAAGCGAGAAAGAGAAGGTATCCTCCAAAGCTTCATGGATTTCGTGGATAAAGTTTTATCTCTGCAGGGCGATTCTCCCATCGTTAAATTCTCCTTGAAATGCAAAACCGGCATCGACACAGATCGTCTGAACCGTTGGATATGCAACGTCCTCCGACGCGGCGTCGCGAGCCTCGACCTCGTCCTCGATTTCGATAGATCCGACGACGATCTAGATTCAGATTACATGTATTTTCTGCCTAGAGAGCTGTTCGTTAGCCCCAAACTGGTGGAGCTGAGATTGAGAAGCGAGTTCGGTGTTGACTGGTGGCGTGGAGGTAGTAGAGACACTCTCTTGCCAATGGTCAAGACTCTCTGCTTTGAATCCACGTGGATTCTGTTGTGCGATGACCTCGAGGTGTTTCTCTCTGCTTTCCCTGTTCTCGAGGAGTTCCACATGGTTGGTATTGAGTGGCCTGACTCGGATGAATCCGTGTCAAGTCAAAGCCTTAGGAAGTTAACTCTCTATGCGGGAGGTTTCGAAGACTGGAGAAATCCCAAGAGCATTTCTTTTGATACTCCGAATCTAGTTTACCTCGAGTATTCTGATTACGTTGCCGCGGATTATCCCAAAGTTAACTTGCCCAATCTAGCTGAGGCTGTGCTCGACCTTAAGGTGACTGGACATCAGATTGACTTAATACGAGCGCCTGATGATGAAGATGTTGTCTCTCTGCGTCTTGGAAACGTGTGGAAGCTCGTAAAAGGGTTGAGAAATGTTCAGAGACTTTTCATTTCTGCTGAGACTCTTGAGGTCAGTTTTGTTATTTTTATCTGAAACGTCAAAATGTTTTTTGGGAATGAAATGTTAATGTTGTGGACTTGTCTTGTTTTCAGTTACTTTCTCTATGTTGTGAGTCGATGCCGGTGTTCAACAACCTCAAAACTCTACGTATTGTTTCTGATGCGGATCTGGGATGGCAAGCGATGCCAGCTCTCTTAAGGAACTCTCCACATTTAGAAACTCTAATCCTCAAGGTGTATATATATGCTCAAAATATTTTACAAAATGGTACTACTTAGAAGTTCCGTTATTGACTCTGGTTTTCCTGATTTCAAGGGTCTCTTACACCATGTGACTGAGAAATGCGGGGATGTCTGTGACTGCATACCTCGGGAGGACGACAAAGGTCGTTCGCTATCATCATGTCCAGTGAAGAAGTTGGAGATCAGAGGGTTTAAAGGAACAGTTAGAGAGAAAGAGATGATTAGGCATTTCTTGGAGTCTTTCCCATGTTTGGATGAGATGGAAGTATATGCCTCCGCCGACAACCAGAATGATCCTACAACAAACTTGCAAGTTAATAGAATTTATAAAATCGTTGCATACAAGGTTCAGGGGGAGGAGGTTACCACGGAGACTGTGCTACAGTCTAAGAGCATGTCCCAAACCCAGATGGAGGAGATCTCCTCTCAGGTAGGTATATTTAATTTGAATTAAAAAAAAAAAAGCCATTACGGGGTTTTTTTTATTGAATGAACTAAACTGTGATTTCTTTGGTTTCTGTAGTTTACACCCCGCAATAACAGAAATATGTACGATTTTGTTTACATCTTGCATGGAGCTCCTCCTCCTTCTCCGCCACCTCAGGATATGTCTGAGGACTACCTTAAAGAGCAGCTTGATGCTGCTAACACCAAACTTGCGGAACTTGATGCTGCTAAGACCAAACTTGCGGAACTTGATGCTGCTAATGAGACCGAACTTGCTGCTAATAAGACCGAACTTGCGGAACTTGATGAGGAATATAAGGAAAGGCAACGAGTCCTTGATGCTATGTTTGATAGAATTGTTGAGCAGAACCCGACGATAGCATCGGCATTGAAGGCTCGACAATCTGCAACAGAGGGGTCTAACGATCAGGAGAAGAAGGAGCGGGACGTCGAGGCTCTGTTGGAAATAATGACGGACCTGTATCCAGATTTTGCATCAGCGCTGAGGGTTATGCGTGGTGGGACTGACTTAGAGCGAGGGGAGACGTCTAGGGATCAGGGGGAGCTCGACCAAACTACTACGTCCACAGCTGTGGCAACAGACCGAGATGGAAACTAGATTTTATGATTGTTTTTTTTAATTTGTAAAACTTATATACTGTATGTTACAAATTATTAGGACAGGGCATTTTGATCGGGGGTTTCGGATAGGATATTTTGGATATCGGGTATGTCGGATTGTAAAAGGATGCTTATCCTGTTGTCAGTATCTTCTCCCTTCCTTATTTTGAGATATTGGGAGTGTTAGTTAGTGCAAACAGAACATGTAAAGTTACAAAAGATCTCAAATAGTTTAGAAGAAAAAAGTAGAAAATTTTCAAATATCCCTCATGATAAACAAACAGCCTCCAGTTTTCCTAAGTAATGGTCTCTCACTTCAAAAAGGGAAAAATACAACAAATACACAAACTTGAGCTGTCGTGAAAACCTACAAATAGATTAAAGAAGTTGAACATAAAAGACTTGATGCAATCTTCAAAATGTTAATAGATAGTTCAGGATTTTAAGAGATTACCTCTCCTCAAACTGTAGTAGTTTTCTTATGACCTTGAACTCGTGGACGTGGAACCATTTCGTGGATGACCATTTGTTACCTTTCACCACTGGACATCCACCTGAAAAATCAAAGCCAGAGGATATTATTGTTACTCTCAGTGAAAGCAAAATAGAGTCTCTTTTTTATTTTATTTTTTGGTGGTTGAGAATCTATTCACCGTGCAAACTGGAAGGATCTAGAGAGGCGTCAGGTCTCATGTTCCAGAAAAGTAAAGCATCTCGCTTCTTTGGTAGAACAGAGAGTCCTTCTTTCCCACATTTCGAGAGCTCGTTCCACCACGGCACTGCACTGATGTTTCCTTTCGCAGCTGGGAACACTGTCTCGCCACCATCATCAACATCCGAGCTAAAGTATTGTTCAAAAAAGAAGATTAAAAAAAAAAGCATAAAGAAAATTTCTATGAGTAAAAAGATTTAATCTCTTGGTTACTTACAGGTACATAAGAAGAGTAGCTATACGTTGTCCACCGTTTTTGGTGTTGAACTCATCTAAGAAATAATCATAGTGAGGCTCATACTTCTGCCCTACTTGGTAGTGAAGAACCTGAAGACCTTCTCCATTTTCTACAAACAAAAATTCACAAAATCAGCATTTATTTATTGGATAATACAGCAAAGCAAAAGGGAACGTAAGTACCAACAGGAATGAAGGTGAAATCTGAAATCCTTTGCTCAATCCTCTCAACAACTTGGTCATGTCCTCTTTTAAGAAAAGTTCCAGAGCTCGTCCTTACTCTGAACAGGGAGGAACCATATTCACAACAAATTAAAACAAAAAACCGTCCCAAGTTTGAACTATTTAATAAGGGCAAAGAGTTGGGGGCGGGGAGACAAACCTGCTATCTTTGCTACCACCGGTTTTCTCATCAACCACAGCTGACTTAACCATGTTGGGTTTAGCAAGGCTGATCAGGTGCTCACATTCTTCATTGGTCTAAAAAAGAAAGCAGAAATGAAAAGAAACCCAAGATCAAACCTCAAACATTCCAATTGAATAACTCATTTCAGACACAAAACCACATGTGTGTTCCCTCCCTCTAAGTCACTGAGCATTTCAGTCTTCTTCAATGGAGGATTCAAAGAAATCTAAATTCTAACGTATAGGGCAGAACAAAGTCATCTCCATATCAATCATCAAACTTTTAGGAATGAAAAAACTTCAATTTCTCACTGACAAAAATCAACCTTGTTCAAGCAAAACTTTGGAAACAAAATCATCAACTAAGCTTTATCTTGTGAGACAAGAAACAACAACTCTTAGAAGACAGAAATCTGAGTTACCAAGAAATTGTGGTAAACGACAGCTCTAGGCTCCCACGATATCACTTCAACCCAACGCTCCCCGTTCCCTTCCTCTTCTCCTCCATTACTAATATATATTAAAAAAAAAATCAGGAATTCAAATAAAAATTATTCAAAAAAAAAAAAGAATCGTTAATCACAAACCTCTGCTCCTGGTTCTTGCGTACAATGTTGGTCAAGTCGTTGGGTTTGGAAGAGTTTCTGTTTGCATTTGGAAGTGACAAGATACCGAGACCGAGAAGAATCATAAGCACCACGAGTAAAAGTATGAGCACCGTGAACGCTTGAGTCGATCTCGATGGTGATTTTCTCGGTTGGTAACGAATGTTGTTCTTCGATTTCGACGCCATTGGTTTGACTTTTGATTTTCCTCTCTCTCTCAAGATCTAAATGACTAACATTGAACAAGACCAAGTTACAGAGAATGCGCTTTAGTGATTGGAGCTTATTTTTTTATAAATATATATATATATATAAGCAATTATTATCATGTACTATCTTCTTCGTGTTTGTTTTCTTCTTCTTTGTCGTGTACTTGTTGGATATACACACAGTGTGTAAGAAGGTGGCTTTGACTTTTAATATTCCGACTCATCCCTTTATTTTTCTTTTATTTATTGTTTAGTTTCCGACACTTTTGTGTAATTCGATTTCACCCTAATTTGTTTTGTTCATCTGTGTGTCAAACTTAGGCCGATTACTATACTGTCCTCTATTTTATTTGGCTTTGATCTCATTGTCTGGATAAGTTTCTTACATTTCCAACATACAATAATGGAGTGGTTGGAAAAGAAAATATTTTTTTAATTGCGAATTATATAATATACATACTATTTTAATTGTAAATGGCGATAAGACACATTTTATGATCACAAATTGACGAATAAAAAACATTGTTAGGATTTACTTTGGGAGATGTCAAATAAAGAGGCTTTGAAAGTTATAACTTAGTAGCAAAGGTAAGTCAATAGTGGAAAATAGCATATAGATCTATCCCTTAGTATTTTTTAGTCTTGGTTCAGATTTGTAAATCAAAATTTCTTGTTTTTCAATGTAAGTTGTCTTTTGTTTATCTCTATAAAGTGAGATGTGATATAAACATGTTCGACATTACCAAAACATGATTTGGTCACATCTTCAAGTCTTTAGTTGACTATCTAAAAACGAGAATAGTCAACCTCTAAGCAGCCCCGGAAACTGGGACGGGAGCGGGGACGGGAAACGTCAAACTTAAAATTTGTAGATACGGGTACGGGCATAGAAACGGTTATATATATATATATATATATATATAATGTAAAACTACATATAAATCACAGTATTAAAATCTCTCACATATGATCTTACAGTTTTAGAAACACTTAGAAAGCAACAGAATAAGCTAAACATCTACTAGTTATAATACCACCAATATTAAAATAAACAGTTATACAAACGATAATATTCAAAATTAAACATACATCAGCACAAAACAAACCACAAAATAAAACACCATTAAAGATAAGAAATTAAGAAGACACAAGAAGTTGTATACTGAAACACATGAAATCACATATTCGTATACAGAAACACAGAGAGAAAAAAAATCTGAAAGTTGTATATGAAATATAATTCAAACAAAAACAACAAAAACACAAAGAAAAACAGAAGGAGACAAGAAGAAAAAACATTACGTGAGATATAGTTGAGAGTCAAAAGAGAAAGACATAAAAGTAGGAGAATGGAAGAGAGCAATGTGGAAGTGGAAGAGACTATCAATTTTTATTTTATTTTCAGAACTACTAGAATAAACAAATTAAAATGAAATACTCTTCTTAACACAAAAATCAACGGATACGTCTCTGAGACGTCTCCCATCTCTGACCAAACCCGTCCCCCTTAAGCCATGCCGTCCCGGGTTCACCTTACATGTGTCGGGGACGTTTCCTAGGCGTACCCGAGACGTACCCGTCCCCCTGCCGAACCCGGTACGCGAGACGGCACCCGTGAGGCGTACCCGTGCAACCTAGGTCAACCTTTTCTTTAGTGGGTAATGTTTAATACTCGAGATTGGTTTCATAGGAATTCATGTTTAGTTATGGTAAGCTCCGACAGTGTAATCTACAATTAGTATCTTCTCATAGTTAACTGTCTCTTTGTTCTCATAGTTAACTGTCTCTTTGAAAACTTTGTTTTTATGACAGTTTCAACTTATTTCAGTCTGGAGATTAACTATCTCCCATTCCCTAATTTCAGGCTCAGAGGGAGCTACTTTGGGTGGATTTACATATTACTTAAACCTCTTTTTGGTAGTCAGGCTACTGATTGTGTCTCCATCATGTCTAATAGGACCCAAAAGAGAAAGCAAAGTCAGAAACAAGAGATTGGTTGAACAATGTGGTAAGTTGCTTTCACGCCTCAATGCTTAATTGATATTCTCAAACCTCTTCCTTTAACAGAAACGTCATAAGCGGATTTATTTTGAATGGTGTTTGTCAGACCCGTAGGCTAATTAATTATGGTCTGTAAATATTGTCTGTAGCTGATCTCATTTTCTTGCTTTTGAAGGTGAGTGAACTCGAGCTATGGATGGTGTTTGTTCTGCTCTGTACACTGATGAAGAATTGAGGCTGAGATATGCTATAAGGTTTGTTTGTAAAATCCTACCAATAATCTATAATTTTTGGATTGTCCTTAGATTTGTCTCTTGACATAAAAGTAATAATAGAATATGTTAAGGACTCAAAATGAAGTCCCACCAATAATGATGTTCTAAGTCAATAGTTTTCTCTGTTCTTAGTTGTCAATAGTAAACCACTAATCCAGTTCTTATCAACAAAAAGATAATATAACTCCCTTTCAGATAACCTTAAAATGTTATTTTGCATCAAAACCAAATAAATTTTACGTATTAATATTATTCTAATAATCAAGATCAGTTAGTTGTTTTTATCAAACATATTGTTCCTAGATTACAACACATAAGGTCTTCTTAGGTCTGGTTAAAAAAAATTAAGGCTAGACTAGATAATCAGTACTGTTCTATAAGAACATTAGTTGGACTTTGGCTCACATACCTTTCAATTAACAAGAAAATAAACACAAACAATTCAATAAATACCCAATTTGAGATATGGATAGAGATTAATTGTTCATCTGATATGTAATGAATCTTTCTTATTGGTAGAATATAAACATCAAAGTATAATAACCTTATCATCTATGGAACAAGAAGAAATTAATGTTCCATAGTAATATTGAATTTTATTCAATAGTTACAAATCAACAACCACACAACAAAGTCCATATCCATTAACAAGGAAACAGTAACAAATGAATGTACATAGACACAAACACGCACATATATGTAGACATATACACAAGCAATTGATCTTGAAAGAGATTTTGCTCTTATCTAAAAGACATTGAGCGACGTTGCATAGAGTGGAATGCAAGGCTTGAATGAGAAATAGTTTGGTACATAAGACGAAAAACTTTTTCTCTTCAGTGAATCAGAAGATCCAAGAGCAGGCTGGTTCAAGTATGCGTACTTGCTCTTCATCCACCTGATAGATAATAAACAGTCAAAAATTCAAAGTTAAAAGACATTTTAAATAACTGAGAAAAAGACATAGGTGGTTCTTGTTTTAGGCTGGTTCAAGATATATGATTAAGGACAAATATTATATGGATGAGAACTAAACAGAGACCAGTCTTTTATTCCCTCATGAACTTCGATTTCCGGGTCCTCCATGTCCAAGCTTTCTTCAAAGCGTTTGTAGTCCTCATCCTGCAACAACTATCGATCTTAGAACCTCTACTCATCCATTGGTTTGATCTAAAGAATCTCCCCAAGTTAAAAACATGATATCATATAAAACTTCTACAAAATAAACATCCACTTTCCTTCTTAAATGAATTAAGAACGCACAAGAATTGTTAAAACCAAAGGACATACAGAGAGATTACGGGCTCTGACACGAGCTGCGGCCTTAATAGCAGCAAAAAGATGCTCCTCTTCAATGATCTGCTTCTGCCTCCAGAACTTCTTGATCTGTATATTGGTTATGCTGTCTCCATCGATCTTTCTTGATCCATATCCTGGAGATGGAGGAAGCGGTGGAGGAGAAGGAGGCGACATCAGTGGCTTCTTGAAACAAAAATTCTCAGACTCATCCACAATCTGCTTCTTCATATTTATACAGCTAAAAAACACTTTTAAGTATATGCACAACACAAGTAGCTCAAAGATCACAAAGAGGAGAAAAAAGCTACTGAACCTAACAGATTCTGAATCTAACCTTCAAACTAAAGAGATACACCTGAGATTCTTAAAGAGTCTACCAAACAATTAAATGAACGTCTACGTCTACTCTGCCAACTTGTTGCAATTATCTTGTACGTCAAGACAAACTATAAGCTTTAAGCTAAACTGTAGAAGAAAAAGACAGGTGGTTGTAACTTCTAAACTTCATTCAATAATAAAGTAAGCAATTAGGTGTTGTAATGGATAATGCAAAAGCATATATGGTCTTGAAGCACCTAAGGGCATCTCCAGCCGTTGAATCACAATGGCCATCGCAATCAATATCACCAAAAGGCCATTTTCAGCATGACGTACTCCATTAAACAACTGTTGGGTCTTGTTCTGTTCTTCACTTATGCTTAAAGCCGATGGTAATAAACAAAAGTAGATATGGTATTTGCAACTGAGTGAACTCGGATACATATATTCCATCTGAGCAGTAAAATTAGCTAAACAGAATTTGTAGGATGATATTTTGAGTTTCATATATGATCCGTGTCTAATCCAAACCAAACATGAATCTGATCCGTATAAATATATATAAAATAATGAAATTTTGAAAGTTGAATCCAAAAATTAAAAACCAAGAAAACAGGACCCGATAAACATCCTAACATGCAACTTTAATAGTTAACTAGTCCCAGCAGAGAAACGCATAGCCATAACAAGAACTGATGATTACTGAGGAAAAGATGATAATTTTATTATATACATGTTTTTTTCTTCTCTGTCCGGAATTTTTTCGAGAGGCGCGCTTCTTTGGTCAGCGCCGTCGGAACTGACTTAGATCTCTGCCGGTGCTAAGTTAGGCTCAGGGGCTGATGATAATGGGCTTAACGTAATTTAAATATTAGGGCCTTTCATAATTTTGTTTTTGGCGATGTTATTATGATTATTATAGCCAATATTTTAATTTGGGGTAGTAATTAGTAATGGCAATGAATGAGTAAGAATTTGGTCACTCGCTCACCTCTGCACCAAAAGAAAAAGAATTTGGTCACTTAATTCTTTGTTTAGTAGGGGGATGCCACTGCAAGCTCCAGCGAAAGCGCCGTACATGGCAGTGTCTTCAACTCTAGGACTAGGAAGACGAAGAAAATGAGTTGTTGAGAGAGATTTAGATTAGGCGTGTATATAGTACTCACGACTCAAAGGCTTTACAGTTTAATTTCTATATTCAACTATTTTCCCTCTGAAAAATGAGGACTATACATTTTAGTTTTATTTTTGTGTGCACTACTATACATTTTAGTTTATATTATTCTACAGTGACACTATTTTACTTCATTAACAACTGTCTGAAGAGAAAATTCAAAACACTGGGTTCGAATCAGTTGGGATGTTAAATCAGTTCGAAAAAGTGTTGATTTAGCTTTTTAAGTAGAGCCACTGAGTACGATAGTGAATAGTTGGTATAGCAAAAGTAAACATAATCTATTTAATTCCAACTACCTTTTAATCTATTTAAGAAGAGAAGAGAAGCGATTAGGACACTTATAAAAAAAAGTTTTTTACACATCTGGAAAAATATCTACATATTATGAATTTTGAATATAAAATACAGGAGTTGAATTATAATAATAATCAACTAATCATATAAAGGCATCATCACCACCAAGCTGTATTTTCCACTAATGACATCATTTTAAAGTTGATTTTACTTGTTAAAAATAAAGAATACACCACTATCCTCCAGTATCCTATCCAATCCAGTGATCCACTATTGGGAAGAAAAAAAAAAGAAGAAAAAGGACTAGTGGGGAATCTTGTGACCCACACAACGTGGTCTCCACCTAATGACGTGGATATTTCCAACGTGTAACACACCGTAACGTTTCTCCCTCACTCACTCACTCTCTCTCTCTCTAAATTAATCTCTATCCTTTTTTCTCTTTCCTGTTTCGCGTTTATTAGCAAGAATCTCTCTGTTCTGTACCTCTCTCAATCTTCACACAGTTACCGTTGCTGCTGAATCTCGTAACATGACGAGCACATACGAGTCGGAGAGCTGCGGAAGCAGAGCCGTGGTGGCGGCATCGCCGTCCCAGGAAAATCCTAGACACTGCCGGATGAAGCTCGATGTCTACGGCGAAATCTTACAGCGACTCCAAGAATCTAACTACGAAGAAGTTACTCTTCCTGATTTCGAGGATCAGCTTTGGCAACATTTCAGTCGCCTTCCTGCTCGGTACCACATTTTTGATTAGGTTTTTTTTTTTGTGTAATCAATTGGATTCTTAAAGTATTTGATCAGTTTAGGGTTTGACAAAAAGTGATAAACCTTTCTGTCTTAACCACGTGTCCTGACCCAATTGAATGGAGTATGTTCGTTGTTTCCAGATATGCTCTGGATGTTAAAGTTGAGAGGGCAGAAGATGTTCTCACGCATCAGAGGTTGTTGAGATTGGCTGAAGATCCTGCGACAAGGCCTGTCTTTGAAGTTCGTAGTGTACAAGTAATAATAATATTAAAGCTTTTGAGTTCCATTTTTAGCTCACTATAATATATATCTATATTTTTTTGTGTGTGATTTGGTTTATGTGGCCCTGTTTCTTGCAGGTTCCTCCCAGAATATCTGTAGACACTGACCCTGCGATGGAGGAAGATGCGCAAAGCTCTAGCCACACAAACAGGCAGGGGTAAAAAGGGTTTCTCTCTAACTGAGATCGATCCTAAACCCCATTTTCAACCTCTTTTTATCTCTCTCTCTCTCTTATTGATTTTTTAAAGGGTTCTTGCACCTCCAACTTTTGGCTCTTCTCCAAATTTTGAGGCTATAACTCTGGGTAATAAAATTGTTGAGGATGTTGATAGTGCTGTTAATGCTACCTTGGCTACTCGGTGAGATTTTCTTGTTTTTATTTTGTTTCTCTTTCGTTCATTATGTTTTTGACTTTGTTTTGCTTCTTCCTACTTTGCAGACCGATGCATGAGATCACCTTTTCAACCATCGATAAGCCTAAGCTCCTTAGCCAGGTTCCTGCTGCTTTTAACCACCACTATTTAGATGATGCTTCGTTATATAGACTTGTCTGGTTATTTCATCCATTTTTCTGTTTCAGCTGACTTCCCTGCTTGGTGAGCTTGGATTGAATATTCAGGAAGCTCATGCTTTCTCCACTGCGGATGGCTTTTCTTTGGATGTCTTTGTTGTTGATGGTTGGTCTCAAGAGGTATGATTTTAGAGCATCATGCTAACTTTTATTTGTTATCAGTTATCACTAAGGTGTTTATTAAACTTTAAGCATATTTGGATTTGCAGGAAACAGATGGTTTAAAAGATGCATTAAGCAAGGAGATACTGAAGCTTAAGGTATTTTCCATATCTCTTTAGATTGTTCTTAACATTTCTTATGTTTATGAAATAAGAAAAAATGGGCTGGTTCTCAAATTGAATTTGGAGGCTGCAACGCTATACCTCAGTGTGACGCTGTACCTTTTTTCTTGTTGATATGTTTTGCTTCAATCGGTTGGTCAGTTGCTCGCCTATATTTGCCGCTGTGTGTCTTCTACAGGATCAACCTGGTTCAAGACAGAAGTCTATTGCTTTCTTTGAGCATGACAAATCAAGCGACGAGCTGATACCCGCCTGCATTGAAATACCCACGGACGGAACTGACGAGTGGGATATTGACTTGAAACAGCTCAAAATTGAAAAGAAAGTCGCATCTGGTTCATATGGGGATCTGTGAGTTTACTGTCCTGTAAGCTGGTTTTATACAAATCTGTAGGTTGTTGTTGTTTAGAAGTTAGAGTAATATGTTATTTTGATGGCAATCCAGGCATAAAGGCACTTATTGCAGTCAGGAAGTTGCTATCAAATTTCTTAGGCCTGAGCGTGTAAACACAGAGATGCTTAGAGAATTTTCTCAAGAAGTTTATATCATGAGGTGGGTGTGCAATGTACTTCTTTTCATTGTTCTCAGTGACAATATGTGACTTGATTATTTTTTTTACTTTCTATAGGAAAGTCCGACATAAAAACGTTGTTCAGTTTTTGGGTGCATGCACACGATCTCCGACCCTCTGTATTGTGACTGGTAAGATCTTATTAGTAGATGTGAGTTTTGAGTAGTAATTCACAAAGACATGTCATCCAAGTTGACTAGTTTTATGTTTGTGACAGAGTTTATGTCTCGGGGGAGCATTTATGATTTTCTGCACAAACAGAAATGCGCTTTCAAACTTCAGACTCTGCTTAAAGTTGCACTCGATGTTGCAAAAGGGATGTGCTATCTGCATCAGAACAATATCATTCACAGGGACCTTAAGACTGCAAATCTTCTTATGGATGAACATGGAGTAAGATTTGCTACTCTGGTCAACAAATCTCCTTAAAATCATCCATTTTGATATATACCCTTTTCATTACCCTGTTCTGATATTTGGATAATTTTGAGCAGCTTGTCAAGGTTGCTGATTTTGGGGTTGCCAGAGTACAGATTGAATCAGGGGTCATGACAGCTGAAACAGGGACGTATCGATGGATGGCTCCAGAGGTAATGATCTGACGTTAAGATGTTCAGTGTGAAAATGTATGAAACCTTATTGCATCAGTCTAACGTGCGCTGACTCTCTCTCTCTCTCTCTCTCTCTCTCCTCTTTTTAATCTATCACTTGCTTACTTTGACAATATAATTGTGAAATCCAGGTTATCGAACACAAACCTTACAGTCACAAAGCTGATGTGTTCAGCTATGCGATAGTGCTATGGGAACTTTTGACTGGTGATGTAAGAGTCCGCTATATCATTCTCTGCTTTGAATTGTTTATGCCAAGTGAAAGATACTGACGTGTATTTGTAAATGGAAACAGATCCCATATGCTTACTTGACTCCACTACAAGCTGCTGTTGGTGTTGTTCAGAAGGTATTTTGCATTTTAAGAATCGTTGCATTCAAGTTTTTTTTTTTTTTTTTGTTGGTTCTTCCTCCAGAGGCTAAACTGAATTCTTTTGTTTTCTTCTCAGGGGCTTAGACCGAAGATTCCAAAGACGCACCCAAAAGTGAAGGGACTTCTAGAGAGATGCTGGCAGCACGACCCAAAAGAAAGACCAGACTTTGAGGAAATCATAGAAATGCTTCAACAGATAATGATTGAGGTAAACGTAGGATGATCCGAGTGAAAAAAAAAAACCCTAGAGAGGCGACAGAGCAGGATGTGGTGGTGAAAACAAGCAGGTTGGAGATGAAGCCCATGCAAAGACAAGCAGTGTCTTGGTTTCTTACAAGCCCTCAAAAAGCCCCGTTACTAGTTCTGATCAATTTGATTGATAACTCTCTTGCATTTTGAATTGTACAGTTTTTCTTCTTTCTTTGGGTGTGGCTAGTGGAGAAGGCCCTAGTTTGACCTTAGTGAGTGTTTTCTCCTTTTAATTGCTCTTTGATGGTTCCTTTGTACCTTAGAAAACACTCTACACTTTTTTTTCCTTATAAAAAAGGTGCGTATTCATTTGACTAATCATTTTCTTCACCTAGTCAAAAGATGGTATTTTTATGAGCAGACGTTTTGGATATCGCATAGTTTCCACTCACACATCCTGTTATGTGCCCACTACGAGATGGGTAATGTAATGACTTTTTTTTAACTACTTGATGCAAAGCTGACAACTATTCCATTAGTTTAGTAACTTCAGCTATGCTCCAACCATTTCGAATCTGGAAGTGTTCTCAAAAACGATGAAGCTTAATGATCATAGCAGTTAAAACTTATTTACAAATTCATCATCAAACACCGTGCCGTTCGCTATGCAAAGAAACGGCATAATCCTAAACCCGAAACTCATGATGAGGAACAAAGGACAAACCGAACAAGATGGGATTTAAAAATAAAAACACGCCTCTGAATTGTGAAGCGTACAGTCTCTCCTCTCTTCACGTCTCTGATCTCACTTCCAAATTCGAAATATCTCAAATTTTCGATTTTTTAAATTAAAATTTCAAAAAAAAAAAAAACAACTGGTTCTGGCTATTTACAGTGTTATTTATCTAATCTATCTGGTGGTGATTGTTTGTGGGTCTGATTCAATTCGAGTGGGGAAGAGATGGTGTTCTTGAGCTGGGGCCGTCCATCTACCGAGCAACAACAACAAGTTATCAACAAGTAAGATCATCCAAAATTCACAACTTTTGCAACCAAAAAAAAAACTCTCTTTTGAGTATATAATATATAAATGTTGTGTTGTGATTTCCAAAATCCAGATCAGGAACGTTCAATTACGACAGCAAGTACAGAGGAGCTTCGTCTAGAACAGCATCTAAACTAAAAGAAGATTCAGAAGTCAACAAAGATGGGTTCTTCATCAATCACTCTCGTGTCTTAGTGGGTTCTGGTAAAGAGAGTTACGACAAGGGGAAACAAGCTCTTCAGAACTGGAAGTACTGTTTTTTTTCTTCTTTTAAATAAATCTTTTATTTTCTTCTATCTCATTGATTTTTTCAAATTTGACAAAAAAAATTGCAGGCACATTGGTATGGATTGGGCATTTGTTGATCCTAAAACTCCGGTTGAAACCGGTAAGAAGTTGTGCGTATGTGTGAAAGAAGTTCTTCCGTGGGTGATGCTTCCTCTTCAAGTGGCTTACGTGGACGAAAGAAAGAAGTCTAGGAAAGGCCCCGCGCATTTCGGTTACGGATGCGGCACTCTCGAGGGACATTTACTAGCTGGAGAAGAGCGGTTCTCGATTGAGCTGGATGGAGATGGTAAAGTGTGGTATGAGATAACGTCCTTGTCAAAGCCAGCTCATTTCTTGTCCTTCCTTGGTTATCCTTATGTCAAGCTCAGGCAGAAGCACTTTGCTCATCATTCTTCTGATGCTGTCCTTAAACATCTTACTGCTTCTTCTTCATCTTGAAAATGATATGAGGGTATATTTTAAGTTGTATGTTTACGATAAATCAGTGTTGCATCTTTTCTTCTCTCATATATATTGAATAGAAGTTCTTAACTTCTTATGGATGCATAATGTTCTTAACTTTTTATGGATGCATAATCTTAGTAGCACAACTTGTTGAAGAGATTTCATGGAGACTGTAAGGAAGAAGAACATATTTTTTGTCAATCTAAACAAAGATGTTCAATAGCTTGGTGTTCACCTCAAAATCAACTATCCTGATTCAACATTATCATTTTATAAATGTTTTCATTCTTTAATCACATTTCAAGAACTACAAGTTTTGTTGATTCTATGCATATTATTACCCAATGCATGAATATAGATCATAAGAAAACAAAAAGGCAGAATCTTTTGTGTTAGAATGACTAAAAGTTCTCAAAGGCTCATTAGGCTCAAAGCTAAACTCTCTCTTAGGATTAGAATTTAACACAAAATCAAGAAAAGGTAAAACAGAGCCATTTCTTGACCGCTGGTTTATCACCGTCTTGTTTCCTTTGAGAATTGGTCTTGGTCGAACTCCGTCCAGTCTTTTTATCTTCACCAGCTTTGCTGAATATAACCGTGTATCCATCCGCCGTTGCCGGATCATTCACATCCCAATCCCCAAATTTTGGCAAAGGCCTTCCAGCGTCGTTTGATGCCATTTTGGATCAAGAAAGTTAACAATCTTAAATCTCTTAGAGAAATATAAAACCTTTTCTTTCTTCTTAGATGAGTTGATGATTTTGTTTAGAGGTTCTGACCCACGATGCAGTTTTATAATGTAGAAACTGAATAAGAAGAAAGAGATTTAAAAAATAATAAACAGATAATTAGGATTGTTTTTGAAAGCTTCCTTTGAATTGGAAGCGTTTCAGACACGGTAGAATATTCTATTGCCTTCTCTCTTTTAATGTCCTATAAAATTAGAATCTTTCAGAGGTACAAAATGGTTGGCCTTTCCGCGTAAGAAATCTAATTATAGCAGTTCCAGATCCATGGCTGATCTGTTTTTTTTTCATTTGCATTCCGTGATAGACAAGTTATTATGGTTTTTAAATAACGTAGATCACAAGCTTCCCAATTTCATTATCTCTTTTGCTCAGCAGATACTTGTCTACTTTGAATCCTAGTTCATCCATTTAGCCAGGACTTACGGTTCAGGCGGTGACCCACTAGTCATATGCTCAAACACTTTGATGAAGACATCCAAATCAAGTTTAAAGAACCAAACTCGAATCCAGAGTTGGAACATATCGAGCCTTGTCCCAACAAGCAGCTTCAAGAAGATGAACCCGACTTGACCGAACTTGAGTTGCAAGACGTCTGAACTTTCTAGCACGTCAAAGGAGCCAGACAAAAAAACTAAAAGTCTTCAACACAAGTACAACAAACCCGTGTAAAAGACCAATAGAAGACTGGTGAAGCATTCCT
Organism: Raphanus sativus; assembly: GCF_000801105.2. Taxonomy (NCBI): domain Eukaryota; kingdom Viridiplantae; phylum Streptophyta; class Magnoliopsida; order Brassicales; family Brassicaceae; genus Raphanus; species Raphanus sativus. The sequence continues at coordinate 32,039,565 of NC_079515.1, read as the reverse complement.
GTATATATTAAAATGAAAAGTTAATTTTTGTTTAGGTGTCAATTATATATTACAGAGATTATTTTTAAAAATTGTTATAATTTGATTGGTTAAAGAATTTTCAATTATTTTAATTAGATCTAAAATAAAAAATATGTTTATAATTAATTAATATTATTTACCAAATAATCTGAATGATATTACAAATTATAATTTATGGTAACTAATTTTCAAAATTATAAAAGTGTAATAATGTTTGATTAATTATTTTTATATTTATATACTGCATAATATAATTAATAGAACACGATTTATAGAAACTGTTATAATGATTTCATATTCTTATATAAAAAATATTTTCATATATAAAGTATTATATTAATTATTAATGTTTTTAATATCAATATATGTCCCATAAATCATTAATAAAAAATTTAAAACATTTATCAAATTATCTATTCTTGTTTACAAAGTTATTTTATCATAATTTCAAATTATTTATAAGAGTGTATAAATTGTTTATAAGAGATAAAAATTCTTCTATATATTAAACGAAAAGTCACCTAAGTAATTTTTCTTACTTGTTGATCATTTGTGAAGTCTTAACAAAATTGTTTAATTTTCTTGGTCAATAATTTTTATTTCTATTTTATTTATTTTATTTTATATTTAAAATAAAAATAAATCTAGAACCAATTAATATCATTTTCCAAATATTCTAAATTATATTAAAATAATAATTTATGGTAAATAATTATTGAAATTACATAAAAAATAGTATCGTTTGATCAATTTTATATTTATAAACTATGTAATATAATGAATATTTTTATAATTTTTAGTTACTTTAGTTTGATATAAAATAAAAGTTAAGTCTAAAACTAATTATTATCACTTGCCAAATAAGCTAAATAATATTACAAATAATAATTTATGGTAGCTAATTTTCAAAATTATTGAAAGTGTTATAATGTTCGGTCAATTCTTTTTATATTTATGTCCTACATAAAATAATTTATAAAAAAATTGTTTATAAAAATCATTATAATGATTTCATATTCACATAAAAATATAGTTGTATCTATAATAATTATAAATCTTTTATAATGTCCATATATGATTTATAAATAATTAGGCCTTGAAGATTGGACAAACTATATTTAACGAAACAAATGAGAACTTTGATTTAGAAAATGTTTTGAATTTAATTTTAAATAATATAATGAATGAGGTAATGTTATGATTGAAAAATTATTCTAAGATGGATTTTGGTTCATTAATTGTATGATTTGTTTTGGAGAAATAAATATTTGGTAAAAATATGTAAAAATTTAAGAAAATATGAGCAAAATTTTAATAAAAAGAATGAAATGATATGAAAAAAATAAAAAGAGGCCTAAGAAAATGCATGATATGTGTTGGACAAATATTTTTCATTACTAAATTTTCATCAGTTATTTTTACATCAAATTTATAGAAATTTTAAAATATTCTATACATAATATATATATTTTTATACAATATTTATATCCGCAAATTCGCAGAAAACCACTTAATTTTGTTTACAAAATTTGACCGGACTGCCTAAAATCAACAATGTCAAGTTACCAGCCCAAATATACAAGACTTCTGTCCATTGATTTATCATTCATATAGATTTTTAACATCTTTAAAAAATAAAGCAATAAAGCAAGACAAGTCATAGAAATGCCTTATAATTCAAATCAAACAACAAACAACCCAGCCACAACCTCACCTTCATTAATAAGTTGCACATTTCACAAATTCATTATGTTTTGATTTATGCATTTGATATCTTGTTTCTGTCTTTGCCATTTTAAATTTAAAGCACATAAATTTAACTTTGTAGCAATATTAATCATGATTTTCATTTATGTATTCGATTCTTGTTCTGAATTAGTCCCAAAAGGGTCAAAACGGAGAGAACAACTTATACGTACACTAATTTTAATACAATCATGAACAATTAGTTTGGACATGAAATTATTCTACCACTAAATAGCTATTTTAAAAATTTCTATATTTTTACTTTACAAAAAAAATCCTATAAAATATTATAATTCACATTTGAAAAATAATTAAACTCATAATTGGTATTAAAATATTATTTCAACTTGAGTTATAAAAATAAAAATATTTAAATTATCGAATAGGTAATCATAATATTTTAACAATTGTTTATTAATTTTAACAAATAAGTATTATTGTAATTATAAAATCCAAAAATTGAGTGTAATATGTTTTTAAAATTTAACAAATTTAGCATAAATGAAAACATAAGTTTCACCATAAAAGAAAATTTAATCGATACAGAAATAGAGACAAAGTTAAAATTTAATATTTTAAAATGTGGATGAGAATTTAGTTATTCTTTGAAGAATTAATTAATCAGACTTTTACCCATCCGGGTTGACAAAGGAAAGTAGGGAAATATTAAGGTTGAAATTTTGTAAAGAACATGACAAGTTGACACCATTTGTGGTGGTCTTTCTCTTATATATTGATATTCCCCCCTCGAGGAATACGATTAAGATCCCATTCAACTCTAATAATAATTTATATTCCTTCTTGATTAAATAAACAATTATCTTATTAGTCAAGAAAAGAAACAATTATCTTGTGTAGGAGACCCTAATCACCCATTCCGAACTTGGACTCAATCCCGGTCGCAACCAGATAAGGCCAAAAAGAATACAAAAGTAAAAATAAATACAAACGATATCGTACAACCATTCAAAGCGGTGGACATTGGACACAACACATAAAGACTTTGGATCAACGAGACACAACCAAAACAACACAACGACCATCAGGAGAATCAGAGTGAATGAGAGGACCGGACCCCTCTTAGAAAATAAAAAAGACTAAAAGGGTTTTTATCTCAGTCTCTCTTTCTCTTTTTTATCATCATCATCGCATCCATTTAAAGTTGCATCCTTTACCTCTCTCTCTCTCTCTCTCTCCTCTCCAATCAGAAGACTTGGATTTGATCTTCTGATATGGACGGCGACGAGCTCCCTTTCGAGATGGGTATTGCCGTTTACGCTAAGGGAACGAATAAGTTCGAGTTTGACCCGGTTTTGCTGGATTCTGGTTACGATCCTATCTGGGATGCTATTAGAGAAGAAGCTAAGCTTGAGGTCTTCACTCAATTTCTAACACTTTATCTGCATCATCGCTTCTTTTTTGGTGTTCGAGTCAATCTACAGTTTCAGTTTACTTTGTTATTTGATTACAGAACAATTGTTTTGTTTTTGTAGTAGTAGTAACTGTGTCCATTAGGGTTTTAGAATAAGTCAAATCTTGTTTCTTTTCGTTGAAAGCTTTGACATTTAATCTGACCACCATAGGATTTAAATGTTCAATCCCTCCAATGATCATCATCATCATACATAGACTTCATCCAGTAAGAAAGTAAACGAAATGTTTGAGTGATGTCTAGACTTTGAAAGTTGGAGAATAGTGCCAGTGTTGTTCTATGATATTTCTTCTATAAGTGTTGCTGCTTTGATTTGTGGAGTAACGAATATTTGTTGTGGTTATTAGGCAGAGAAGGAGCCTATCTTGAGCAGCTTCTTGTATGCTGGCATCTTAGCACATGAATGTTTAGAACAAGCTTTAGGGTTCGTCCTAGCCAACCGTCTCCAAAACCCAACCTTGTTGGCTACTCAACTCTTGGATATATTTAATGGTGTCATGATGCATGACAAAGGCATTCACAGATCGATTCGCCATGATATTCAGGTAAAAAACAAACACTCAATATAACAATACCTCTGAAAAGACATGATCTTTGTTTGTTTCTTGTGTGTCTCAACAATGATGATTGTAGGCATTTAAAGACCGGGACCCTGCTTGTCTGTCGTATAGCTCTGCTATTTTACATCTGAAGGTAACTCTCTACTTGGGTCGTTAGAGCTAAAACATCTCTCAAATTGGAACTATTTTGTTGTTGTACAGGGCTATCATGCGTTGCAAGCACACAGGGTTGCACACAAGTTGTGGAACCAAGGCCGGACACTATTAGCTCTTGCCTTGCAAAGCCGAATTAGCGAGGTAGTTTTTCTTATCATTTGTCTTTTGGTTAACTACATTTCAACTCAAATATCTGATTTACACTTGTGGGGGTTTCTCCTCAGGTTTTTGGAATCGACATACATCCAGGTAAAGTTTGAGTACTTTCTTAGATTCTCAATCTCCTCTCTGGTGCTTTAGTTGATTAGGTGCATTGACTCCTGGTTGTTCTACTCTTGTAGCGGCAAAAATTGGAGAGGGAATATTGTTGGATCATGGAACGGGAGTGGTCATAGGTGAGACCGCTGTGATAGGCAACCGTGTCTCCATCTTGCATGTAAGCATCTCTTCTATTCTCCAAACCATTCCACTCAAGAGGTCTATTACAAGATCAATATTTAGCTGAATTATCTTCTTCATTTCCATTAGGGTGTGACTTTAGGAGGAACCGGGAAGGAAACCGGGGACCGTCACCCAAAAATAGGGGAAGGTGCATTGCTTGGAGCCTGTGTGACTGTACTTGGAAACATAAGCATAGGTGCTGGGGCAATGGTAGCTGCAGGTTCACTTGTGTTAAAGGACGTTCCTCCGCATAGGTATAAAGGAAAATGAATCTGAAAAATCATTTGACTCTTTGTTTAGTAACCATTAACCACTAACATCCTTTCTGGGATTCTTCAAGTGTGGTGGCTGGAAACCCTGCTAAACTGATCAGGGTCATTGATGAGCAAGACCCATCTCTGGCAATGAAATATGGTGAGTTTGCAGATTCTTGTATACTTCCTGTTGTCTCGGATGGTTTAAGTGGTGACTGTTCTTGAATGAATATGCAGATGCTGCTAAAGAGTTCTTTAGACATGTAGCTGATGGTTACAAAGCTGCAATATCAAACGGTAACTTACACATTCACAGTAACATCAAGAGTTCTGAAACAACAGATTTTGAACCTGAGTTGGAATCTTTTGTGTTTCTAAAAACAGGACAATCAGTTTCATCAGAGAAAGGACACACTAACAGCACAACATGAGATCCTTGTTTGCCTTTGCTTATCAACAAAGGGTTATAATATCTCAGCATTTTCTCAATAAGTTGTTTATTAAAAAGATTTTTGATTTCTAAAAGTTTTCAGTCCCAAAAAAAAAAGACTCATCAACATAGTATAAATGATTCTTGCTTGAACATGAAATCTAACCATTGCCAAAAAGAATTATTACTGAAAAAAAACAAACTCAAATCACAAGTATCCGCAGCTTTATACTCACTCAAATAAGATAACCATTAACCAAAACAGATGATAAAAGAATCAAGCATGCCTTGCCTGGAAATCTTTCATGAAAGCAACAATCTTTTCAACTCCAGCCAAAGGCATTGCATATTGTAAATAGAAGCTCTCGTACCTCCCACTGATCTATTCCCCTTGAGCTGGCTGCACCATCTTTGATAAACTCTGCTTCCAACTCAGACTTCTCCAAAGTGAAATGGAAATTTGTTTTTCTAAGCATACGAGGACAGTGGATCATTACAATGCTTGTTTTGTTTTTGTTTTCTCTGAAACTCAACTATATAGGTTCTCAAAGCTTGTGTTGTTTCACTAAAAGATACACAACCTCTTCTGAACCGAAACAAGAAAGAGCTCACAATTCATGAATCCTTGCTCTTGCCTAGGCTCATATTCACATTGGCTAAAAAAAATGTATAACAATCTAAAAGTATAAGGTGATGCTGTAACATCTTATAAAGATAACCTAACTCTGATCATTATGGAATTTATTGTTAAAAAATGTCATGTAAAACGGAAGTTACAATTAAAGTGAACAACGATAAGGAATCAGAATTCAACTTCAGACAGACAAATTGAACAATTTTTTTGGCTGTGTGTTATTTGTGCTTCAGATGAAACGAGGAACTTTGTCAAGAGAACTGTACAAAAAATATCACTGTCTTTTTGCAGCCTTTAAGGATGATGAGACGACTAAGAAACAATAAAGTGTGCAGCTTCGCACTTGGCTATGTACCCAAACTTGAATGTGCTGTACTTCCTATATACTCCTGTCAATTTCCCAGTGGCCGCCCTCTGATGAAGACTCACCATCTTCCTACAACATTCCCTGCAAAACCCCACACCATGACAGTTTAGTAAACAGATTGGTCTTCATTGATGGAAGAATCAGTTTTTTTGAATGAGATGGAGAGACTTACATGAGCTGATTTTCAGAGTAGTGAGAGTGGAATTCACATGTACGGTTCCATTTCCTGAATCCATCAAGTGTACATTGAGCAGTGTACACGGCCGTGGCAGCTAGTAATGAAGGTGGAAACCGAAGCATCTCATACTCCACAAGGGCAAGCTCGATCAAGAAGGACGCCAAAACCTCACACTGGTTTTGACACAGTTTCACCTATTAGTTCTTGTTTTTTTCCTTTTTATATAAATCCACAACTTTTAAGTTAATTGTTTGCAAAACTTACTTTCTTGTCTGCTTGAGCTGCCTTAAGGAATCTTCTCAAGAAAGGGTATTGTGTAGGCAACGAGACATTGAATTGCAAAGTGCTCAACATCATTTTCTCCTGCAAAAGAACCATTTATTTAATCAGAGAAATGTCTTAAAATTATTAAATGAGACAAGACTGAAGAACAGCACTTTTACCATGTGTAGAACATCAGTCCTGGCATAAGCTCTGTCTGAAATGAGCACTAAATCTTCAACAAGAGGAACTGAAACCTCTTCATACTTGCAAGCTAAAAACAAAGCCACCAGCCCTACAAGCTGAAGCTTCTTTCTCAACACAGCTTTCTTGGACAAGAATCTATCTATCAGATTCACTGTCAGGAACAGTGTCTCGTTCATCAGATCAAACTTGTCATGTACCTGACAATTTAATTTAGCTTCTTCAGTCTCTCAATCACTCAACTACACTGTAACATTCATTCTAGAGTAATGTATATATATATACCTCGATCAACCAGTCGATTAGTATAGCTCTCATCTTCTCGTTTAAGTCGATTTGCTGCATCATGTAATCTACTGGAACACAGCTAAACCTCTGCAAATTTTCAAATCAATAACTTCTTGTCAGGATATAACTCAAGGCCCTCTTTTGTTGCTTCAAAGACACGTAACAAGTAAAAACCAAAATTTTCACCTCCATTTGTCGGTGAAATGCGTATAGATCTTGGACATACTCAACAGCTGCAAGTGAGTTCTTGGCATCTGAGACATCGATGTCCAAGATTGGTTCTTCCACTACCACATCCTCCATCTCAACTTCCTCCTGTCATCAAATTCACTCTTTTTAATTAGTTCGATTTGCATTCAAAGCTAAGATCTTTATCAAAGTTGTGTTTACCATTGGATCATCAGCTTCAGTGTAAGGCTTCTCCAGAGACATTGGCATTGGTTGGTCCAATGTAGCTTCTTCTTCGTTTGCGCTTGGAACTGTTGGCTTCAGCTTCTTCTTCTCCTCATTTTGACACAAGGGCTCTTCTTCAACTCGAGATCTGCAAAGATCAAAAACATCTTATTCTCTCTCAAACTGAATCAAAGATAAAACACACAAATAAGAAGTGAAAGGTTCAAGCTTTTAATACCTTGTAACTGAGGATCTCAGAGGATGATCAAGCTTCTTCTTTTGACATCCTTCTTCTTCTTCTTTCCTACCGATTCATACATTCATCCAAAACCCATAAGCACAAATCAAACTCAAAGACAGAGAGAGAGAGATGAGAGGTTTTGTTGAAATTTTACTTGGATAAGTTTACTCTCTTGTTGACAACACAAGGATAGCGTCTTGCACCAACCAGATTCTGATTAATCACACCCAACACTCTTCTCTTCGTCTCTTGTCCGAACTTTCTACTTCTCGTTTCATCTAATAACACAACATTATATGTGTCAGAATTCTCCATTGTTAAAAGACCTTAGAACTCTCGTATTAAACTAGAAATAATCCTATTATTACCTTGAAGAATCGTCGTCGTAGTGTGTTGTCCAACGACGATGTTGTTCTCACAAGAATTAACCATTTTTTTTCCAAGAAAAAACACCACCAAAGACACTAGAAGAAGAGGACCTAACCCGAAGAGATCTTAGTCTGATATTACAGACGAATCTGGACAATGGAATGATATAGGCTATGACAGAGGAAGGAAGATAAAACAAAAATATAGAAAGTGTTATTTTTATTTTATTTTAAAGAAAGAACGGCTAGGATGAGAATATGACCGTTGGATTGTGAGGAAATAAAACGATTTACTTCCAAGTCTGGCGTGAGAAAAGACTTAACGGTAACTTTGTTGGTTCAAGGCATGTGCCCTTCTTCGTCTCTTCTTATTATTTCAAACTACTTTTTATTATTCTTTTCGTTTTTTGGGTGGCCTTCTACTTTATTTTCAGATGAAAATGGTGCGCTCCATAGGCGCGGCTTAACAAACTTTTTCATTTTTTTGATTATTTTTAAATGTGAATTAATTTTATTATTTCATAATCAAGAATCTTAATATCCGTATTTACAGAGCTAATCATATGCTCTCTCAGACTAATTTCAGAGAATACTTCGTTTAGGAGACAATGACCAGATTCCGTACCGAGAATTATGCTGTCCCGTGACAGTTCTTTCCATTTCAAGTGTTGTGTTTGTGAATATATTAATATTCCATTCAGTCAAAAAAATATATTAATATTCCATTTATTAGCCTAAAATATTTTTGGAAAAAAATTAAATCAAATACTTAAGCCTTCTCTATTCAGTGTACATCATATGATTCATAGCACATTTGTTCTGGTCAAGAATTAATATAACCAAACCCCACATATTCTCTCCAGATCAACTATTTAACTGAGTTTGCAACAGAATTTAACTAAACAAATTTTCGGATTTTGAAAATAATAAGAAATGTATATGTTTTATTATTGTTAAAAATTCATAACACATGTTTAATTAAGAGTTCAGCCATTATAATTTGTTTTCATATATATGCGATTTACAACTTTGAGATTTAATAATGACATACATATATATAGCCAAAGAATTAATCATTTACCTTACAGAACAAAGAACTTATGATTTTTACGAAGATCTAGACATAACGGGCAGTGCAAGGGAATGAAGCCGTGGACATGGGGAGAGCCTCCTTAATTATCATCAACTTTCTCAGTTAATTAATTAATTAGATGATTAATAAAGTACGTTGTTTTCGTAAACCAGACGCATAAGAGATGAAGACAAGTTTAAAATTCTAAAACCCAACATGAATTGGACCAAACAGAAACCAATAATATAATTTGGGTGGAGATGACTTGCAAAAAGATAGATGGTCTACAAATATTTTGAGAGAATCAATGATACAAATGATCTAAAATATATATTGAAGCCCAGCCCACCTTGTTCAAAGAACAATTTGTGTTACCAGTGTATTGTGCAATTTTAGCATTATTAGGTGATTTGTTTGAGGTTATTTGTTCAAGAAGATATTCTCCGTACAAGTCATTTAACCTAATGACGTTAGTAATAATTCGATCATGCCCATTAGAGCCAAACAGGAAGTGACTAGTGTTTAATGCTGGACGGCCGTATTGGGAGGAAATATGTGACCAAGAAATACTCTCTTCCACACTGAGGAAAAATAACGACTACTGTAAAAAAAAAAAAGATCAAAAACAAATAATTGCAAGAGCTTAGCTGTGTAAGAGCATCAAGCAACGAGGATAACGTCTACATGCTGTTTCTTTTTTTTACGCAAAGCCTAGAGACTACAACTGGGATCGTCCCTGCGTATCCACCACCCTCTGATACAAAAGGGGTGTGAACGTTGGAAGGTTGTCATGTCTTCATTGTTGTATTCTTGGTTAATGTGATAACCGTTGATTGGAAAATAAGCCATATCAAAATTTGATGCTTACGATCTTGCCTAGAGGGCTTAAAATTCAGTTACGTTTTGGGATTAGTTCAAGCCAAGAAGTGGTTAAACGAGATATCTCTAAACCATGAACATCCCTTTAACTGTCTACAGGCAATCGTTCGATCCAAAAATTTAAATGTTCTTGGTCACATGAATTGGATACAACCAATATTATCTTTATCTAGACCCTTCTGTTTTACACGTTAACATAAGGGTGATTTGCGTCACAATGCAGCCTTTTCGTACACATACTAACCGATTAAAGATCTATAAAAGAAATTATTTGCATAAAGGTACTCATTAAACATCAACAAGAACCCTGCATTACAACGAACTCAAGAGAAACAAACAAACATACAGAATAATTATCAAACATGGTAAAATAGAAAAGCATCCAAAACACACAGCAAGCACATACGAGGATTTGACATACGGAAAATACTCTCCGTGTCTTTTTTCTTGTCACAAACTTGAGTAATATATAGATTTATATATGATCATGATTTGGCTATCAACAGTTGTAATAGCAGTAGCAATCACGGAACGGCCACATAGTACACTGTCCCCACCAGTTGCTGTTATTTTGTTTGCACTTTTTGTTGCAATCGTTGCAGTCATAAACGAATTGGTAGTACGAACATGTACCGTATAGTGGTCCTGGTGAGAATCATAAAAGTAAGCTATTGTTAAAATGCATATAACTAAGTTGATTTGTTTGTCTTTCTTTGATCAAAAGGGAAATAAAGATGATTCTTTGGCAATGGAAGATTTAAGAAAATGTAAAAAGAATTTTAGGGTTTGGTAGTTTAGCACAGACAGTTGGCTTCATTGTGCCCTTACTTAGAGATTTTCACTGAGAGATGTTTTAAGCCATTCCATATAGTATTAGCAATGACTAGTGCGAGCCTTAGGAGGAGATTAGAGTTTGATCCAAATTCCTTCAAGTTAACTTAAGAAAATAAAAAGTAAAAGAAATTTAATGGAAGGTTTTTGGCCTACCTCCTGTTAGTGACAAGGCAGAGTGGAGGATGGAATGGTCAACTTGTTCACCGTTCAGCTGAGGCTTCGGATACAATCTGTTTCCTGGTAACCAGATGGGTTTGTTTGTGTCATAATATAAGGTTCTAAAATCTTTAATTTTTATAAGCTCTATAACTTGAACAATTGAACCTATAATACAAGAAAGACTTAGTAAATTACCAGTAGCTGCAACGACGATAGCAAACAGAATAGCAAGAATATAACCAGACCTCACAAAAGTGTTGGCCATCCTTCTTCTTCTTTAATTACTTTAGATTTGGAGAGGAATGAGAAACTATCAACTCGTAAGGAGTGTTTTTATAGTAAAAAGTCTTTGGCTTTTAGGGGTTCAAAAGTCTTATTGTTGATCTCACACGCCAATCTCAAGGCAATATAATACTCAATGTGTTCCGCATTCAATCGTTTTTAATAAACCTATTTAAAACAATTTACACAATAATTGAACCTCAAATTAAAAGAAGCTTATCTTTTGTGTGGAAAGTGTCTAGGACGTAGCGGGGGAGCATACTTATTTTTTTATTTATAATTTGAGGTATCCGAGGAGTTGAGGTCTGATCGATTAGTTTCATGTAAACATGTTTACTGACGACAGAGAGATCCGAAATAGTTAACACATTTCTAAGTCCTTGTTACCACTCGGAGAGCCTGGTTTGAAATGATCTTAAAAATGCAGGTGTGAATCAAGATGCCAACGCAACGCCAAGTATTTGAAGTTGACCCCAGCTAATATTATTTTTATTTTATTACTATTCGTGCTCCACGCAGAATTTTGTTATATTATTTTGCTAATAAGTATTTATTATTTTTTGGACCATATTGTATTTTGTTATTTCGTTGTTAATGTGTTAAACTTTTAATTAGTCCTACATGTTAGGGGTAGGTCGGATCCGGATGTCCGGAAATTTTAGTGTATCTGGATCTGTATATTTAAATCTGAATCTCGATTCATGTGTGGATATCTAAATTTGAATTTCGATTCACAAAAATAATTAAAATAAAAATAATATTTTTAAAAATATTAAAATTATAAAAATTATAAATAAAGTAAATATTTATAAAATGTATATCTATTATTAAAAAAAAAAATTATTAAACTAATTTTATGTATAAGTGTTAATATATCAAATATAACTATTAAATAAAATTAAAATTTTAATATATTTTTAGAAATATGAATTTGGATCTGGATATCCAAACGTAAAAATTAAGATATTCAGATCTGAATTTGGTTTGACGGATTTAAGATTTTAGTATACGGATCCGAGTGTCTTAGATATCCTATTTTCCAAAACTGATTTAAAACATATCTCGAATCGAATTCAGATCTCGGATAATAAATTTCAGACTTATTATATGTGGATTCCTTCGTTAAAAAGTCAAATAAAAATTAAAATATTAACGTAAGTTAGTTAGTGAAAATTCTTTGATCAAAGTCGTTTGACTAAAGATTTATTAATGGTTTTAGTTTTGGAACACCGTGTTCATGTATTCTTTTTGTCATTGATTATATGATATCAATAAGCTAAGCTGTGAGAAATGTGTTATGAACCTTTGTGCACTATTGTGTGCTTGTTTTTTCCGTCTTAGACTTGTAATTTACTTCACTTCTGAGGAGTAAAACATCCTTAATTTAGAATTCGATTTATCATCATCTATTCTTCTATATTACCGTATGATTTAGTTCCTTACAAATTATGAAATATCATCTAACGGCGATCAAAATCAAAAACAAGATGAAACACAAATTGGTTCAAGCTTACATGGTACACATGTTAAAATTGCGGAGTGAGACTGCAACTGTATGTATACCTTCTGGAGAAGGTCTCCGACTTGGCTTTAAGCCCTCAAATATTTGTATGGGGTACAGCTTCACCTGAAGAGACTTGAGAGTTTTCTCGGTTTCTTTGTCTTCTCCGATGATGGTAACGAATTGCTCTCCTCTTTGCTTGAGGCTTGTTGGCTTGGTTTCACAAGAACTTTTAGAATATCGCTCATAGATTTGTCAGAGACGAAGCCGACTTTTGCATCTTGAATCTCCCTCACAGGGATGTCGCTGTGTTTCACTTTCTGTGTCTCCTTCAAACGGCTCTTTGAAGTCTTTTGCTTAGGCGGATCAGATACTGGTGGTTCAGTGCTACGTTTGTCATTCTTTTGGTCTACAGCAGTCTGATGCTGATTCTTTGCTGGACCAGAGAGACTCTCTTGCTCATTCGACTTTGACCTCTTTGAAGTCTTTTGCTTCGGAGCCTCTGGGACTAGTGCTTCTTTGTGAAGCCGAGCCCGCTTAGGTTTTTGGACTACAGACTGATCTTGATTCTTTGCTTGATCAGACAAGGTCGTGTCTGGACAAATCTCAGACTCTTGCTCATTCTTGTGCTCACTGTTTTCTCTCATCCTCTTCAGAATCTCTTGGTGAGCCTTAAAAACAGATGATGCCTTTGAGTCATGGACTTTAGCTTGACCGTTCTTATCTTCCCTAGATGGTTTAGAAACGATCAACTCAGCCTTATTCTCCTCCATACAAGCCGATGGAACAATCTGGTCTATGGCCATCTGTTTCTTCTCGACCGGAGTTGGCTGTTCGATGATGGTGTCTAGAATGATTTTGCCAAGAACAAACCCTACTTCGCATGTAATTCCCTTCCCAAGTGAGCAATAGTCAATACAGAAACCTTGTTTCTCGCTTTCATATGATTCCACATCACTCATTCCCGTAAACAAATCTGCCAGTTGTTTCCCCTTGTTCTTCGATACAAACACCTGGCAATAATAAAAAGACATTAGCTAGGTTACTTTGAGTACAGGAAACAAGAAACATAAACTGTAACACAATGAATCTTATGGTAGTAAAATGCAATATGTTGCACTTACCAGACCAGAGCTTTTGAAAGCCGGGTAGTGGTATAGGGCTTCGTGGAGAGACTCCATATCAGTGAGAACATACTGAGTATCTCTTAACAGAGATGCGAATTCTGAAACTGCTTCGGCAAGATCTTCATCAGATATCTTTCCCGAAGATTTAGATACCTCAGGGACGTATCCAGCTACCGAGTTTTCATTTTCTCTAGCAAATTTGACAGCTTCGCTCCAGTTTCTGTGGTAGAGAAGGGAGGCAAAAGCGTGCAGTACAATAGCCTCCTGAGGGTTACGCACTAGTGCAATGTGAAAAGCCAACAATGCAATCCTGTTCCAAAACAAAATATAAGGACATTAAAGTCAGAGCTTTATCCAAGGAAGAGACGAGACTCGTAGAAGTAAAGAAACAACTCACCATAGTCTGGAGTCGGCAGGTTGCTTGCAGGAAACCAATTTATCCATATTAGAGAATAACTTCTGCAATCAAACTCAGACAATGTCAAAGATGGAATCATTAGAATAAACGCTCATCTGCATAACCAAATCAACGTACCATTAGCATAAAGGAGCTTTGTTGAGATCTTTTACTAGCTTGTTCCAGGTAAGCTGCCTGAAACACAATTTCATCTTTAAGTAAGAAAGTCACCAAAAGAACAAGAAGGTTACAAGGTTGATGAGTAAGCAAAGTGAGATACCTGAAAAGGAAGCAAAACGTGAAGTAGCTTGTACTTCATGAGAAGGAGGATGGAAGGCGCAGCAGCTCCATACCCAAGCATGTAATTCATTTCCATAAATATTCTAACCTGAACAAAAGGAAGAGCATGATTGTCATAAACTAAGACAATGAAAGATGTTATCTCTAAAACTAAAGATATACATTCAAGCAGTCAAATTACCGGGCTCAAATTCGCAACGGAAGATATAGATTCAGGAATTGCAGTCTTAATGTCCTTTGAAAGCGATAGACCCAATCGAGCTGAGAGTCTTAACCCCCTGAGAATTCTAGCTGATAGACTTAATGGTTAGACACAAAAACTAAGTACCTTGTCCCGGATACAAGGCCCTGAGAAGAATAAAAAAAAGGCATACCACAATCTTCACTGAAAGATGAATGTGCAGGGACGAGTGTACGTAGCTGCATTGGCGTTAGAAAACAATGGTTAATACCATAAATGATTTACAGAAAATAGGAGTAAGCAAAAAAAAAAGAAAAAAGGAGAGAAGTCACCTTTAGATCCTTCAAGTCTTCCATTCCATTGTTGTAGTCATAAATTTTAAGTTCAAAGGGATCAAAGAACAAACTGCACACAGATTTAGCACAACAAGTAAGTTGGGTTTCGATGATGCTCAGCCGAACATAAAAAAAGGAAAACAGTCCCCTTTGCTACAAGAAGCATATGTTTCAGAAACTAAACCTGTTAACTGTGAAATCCCGTTGCAAGCTATTCCTCCAGAGATTGCAGTCTTTTCTATCCCAACCAGAATACATTTTGAAGAGGTTGCTATCCTCTTTGGACTCCCGCGTATCATTTTCATGCTCAGTGTCACTTTGTGCCACGGTATTGAAACTGGACACCTATTAAACGAGAAATGTCAACGAATAGCTAAACATAGAAATGTTCAGTTAAGAGCTTATGGAAAGTGCCAGAAACCTGACCTCAATCACGGAACCTTTCATCCACACGTGACAAATAGGAAACCGTCTCCCAACAACCTGAGCACGATGAAACAACCTCCGGATCTATAACCAAAAAATAAGGAGATGAGTGAAGCAATAACTAAAAACATAATGAATTGAACAAGGTAACACTAACAGAACAATAAGATATAGAACCTGTTTAAGATTAGCTGTAGTGATCACATCATAGTCTTTTGGCGGTCTATGGAGTATCAAATCCCTCACACATCCCCCCACAAGATATGCATCAAAACCTAATCAAAGAAAACAACTAGTTTAGCTTCTTTCTCGTTCTTCTACATCAAATGTTAACAGTAAAACAAAGAAACATATATAAACGTATACCTTGACGTCTAAGGAGTCTCAAGACATTCAAAGAGGACTCAGGCACCATTGAATTTTTAATCCCACAGTCACTTGTTCGTACCTTCTTCCACTTTGATGTATCAACTGCTAAAAAAAATTCAATCCATAAGAACAAAGAAAAAGGAACAACCTTTAACTTAAGGACATGTTATATCAAGAAAAAAAAAACACAACAGAACCTGAACTTATGTCTTCATCAACAACTGAACACTTCTCCATGGCTCCCTCAGCAAGCGTGCAATTACTCCTTTGTAACTAGAGACCAGAAGAAGCGCGCAGACGAAGTGTTCGATCAAATGCCGCAGAGAGATTAACAAACTAAACTAGAGAAATCTGTAGAGGAAGCTAGAGACCCACCTTGGAGTAAATGGCGGCTAGGGTTTGAGAACGAAAGACGGCGCTTCCTTTACGCTTAATTAGACCCGACATAGCAAAGGCGTCACATCATGGCTCTTTAAGCCGCAAGTAGAACTATCGTCGCAGGTTCGGGAGTAGCGGAGTTGCGATTTTTTTAGGTTTCAAAGTCTAATTCAGACCGAATGTACTTTAACCTACCGAACCAGAGTTCAGTTCTGTTTGGTTCAATAACCAACCAACCCGGTTTTTTAACCGAAATTTTATATTTCAATCCCTGGTTTTATGGGTTTTATATCTCTAAACCAAAATTATCCATTTCAAAATTTAAGCCAAAGACTAACCATTAACTATCTAATAATCAATTATCCAACCCGGTTTTCGGATTTTCATCTAAACCGGAAAATAATATTTCAATCAGCGCTAAACCGTTAACGATTAATTTATCCAACCCCGGTTATTGGGTCCAGGCTTTGAATTTGTCCTAATTTGGTTACCATACGTCTATATTCCGCCATTGTACTTGATAGGCAACGCCATTTATATTTTGGTTGTCTTTAATTAAGGTTCTTTGATTCCAAGTTTATTTTTGTGCATTATACATTCCTGATCAATCAATACATTCCACGTTAATCTTGTCAAGACATTCCAAGTTTATGTAGATCATAATGTATTCAGCTCTGTTTCACTTTACTCTTTAGACATACCTTGCAACAGACTAAACTCTCAAGTTAGATCATAAACAGTTCAGCACTTGACAATCTACCTGATCTACCGTTTAGGATTCATAGAAAAACCTAAAACGAACATTTCTTTGTGTCTAAAATACATTGCATTTTCTATGTAATCCCAAGTTTCCTTTTGATAGTATACCACAAGAACATCACATGATCCAAGAAAAAACAAAAGCCACGACAGCTAAAACTGTTTCTTCCTCTTCTCCAAGTATGAATGGCTTCTCTGGAAGTTCAATATAGCCCAGACCAGATGCCTCAGTCCAATCTCAGGCCACAGAGCACCCGGAGAGAAGAGCTGAGAGCTACCAGTCTGCCACAAAAGAAAGTTGCTCAGCCTCGTCTCTCCTGAACTCCTGATCAGTATATCAGGCTCCGGCGCCACGCTCATCTGCATGTTCTCCTCAATATCCACCAGCTGAATCCTCCTCTCTCCATCCCTATCCGCCTTGTTGTTCATACAAGATCTCTTGACAGCTTGTACGATCTCATCCGTGGAGTTATACGCAACGCAGACAAGAAGCACCACCCTACAATTCTCAGCAGTGGCCTTCATGACTTCTTCCGCAGCAGCTCTCACTTGGTCGCTCAAAAGCCCCAAGTTACCGATAAAATAAACCCGTATCCCGTACTCATGCACGATGCTCTCTTTATCGAGCAGAGACTTGATCTTTACCAGCATCAAATCCATCAGAGACTGAACCTCCTCAGGCTTTCTCCTAAAGTTATCGATGCTGAAAGCGTATATGGTCACGTACTTGATACCCAGCTCGTAGCAGTACTGCAGCATCGTCATGAGAGCAGAGAACCCGGCTTTGTGACCAGACCCGTCTTCTAGACCGAGCTTCTTAGCGTACCTCCGGTTCCCATCCATGATAAAGGCGAGATGGATGGGTAAAGGACCCATGGATATGACTCTGAACAAGCATCTCCTTGAAAACATGTGTATCTGCTCGAGGAGTTGGCTAACTCCACCGCTCATACCTTCCAGGATCCTCTGTTCTACCTCAAAGAAAAAGATGCAAAACATATAAATAAAAAGTCGGAAAAACAACAGCAGAGGCAGTAACAAAACATTAACAATATTTGACATGTGATGTCTTAAAAGAAGGGACCTCACTTGGAACATAATCAAGTCACAGAACTATGATTCTCACTCAACTATATAAATCAGAAGACAGAGTAAACATAAAAATATGTAAAGTTGCATGCTTTCTAATCACATTTGATGGATCAAAATATTTCAATCCAGATTCAGATAATACGAATCAAAAGGTTACAATACTAACTAAACCCAGAAAAATCAAAATCGAAATCAAGTAAAATTGGTAAAGCATGGTGGTTACCTAGCTCAGGATCCTACCTGAGATTTATGAGGTGAAGCACTGTGCCAGTTTTTTTTTTTTTAAGGATCAGAAACAGATGAAAACTCTTTCTTAGCGAATAGTTGACGGCAATAGGGAAACAACCAAAATCCTCTGCCGACCAAAATTCTCAGTTGACTTTGAAAGAGAGGAGGAGTACTTTAACCAGAACCGGTTATGAAGGACAAAACCTATTAAACCCCGGTTCAGATTTTTACTCTCTCTCTCTCTTTTTTTTTCCTTTTTGGTCAATGTTTGAGGTACTATGATGATCTTCAAAGAATAGTTCCGGAATAACATTCAGATAAATCAAGATGTAGACTCTTAATTTTGGGGGAAAATGTAAATGTTTCATATAACACATCTATCTTATTAAAACAGAAACATTACAACTTCTTCTATGTGGATTTTAAAGTTGGACCTTATGTAACTAATGCTATATTAATCTACTTATTATGAGACATGTCTTTTTATAAATAATTAATATCAACCATTACCATAGTTTTTCACTTCTTACCTTATTATTATATCCACTACGTATGTTTCCTTATATTGCATATATTTTACTATAAGCTAGATACATCCACTAGCATATTATACTATAAGATAGATTATTAATAATACATCTACTAACATATAATACTATATGACAGATTACTAATAATACAATATATTATATGTATTCATTAACTTGCATCTATCAATATTAATACTATGAAGACAACTAACTCTATACTTTGAATCTATAAACCATGATATACTAATTTATAACAAAAATGATATTACTGTTATAAATTAGTTTTTATAAAAATTATTTATAGCAGCAATTTGTTATATAAGATAAATTTAATCAAGATCCAAATCTTTTTTTTTCCTGATCAGAAAAAAGAAACCTACGAATATATACCATTAAGTTAGCCAAAAATCTTCCGAATAAATAGTAAATCTCACCAACCCAAGAAAATGAATTAAAAATATAACAAAAGATATTATGTTTGAAATTTAGCTCACTGGGGTCGGGTATAAATCTGTTTATTTCAGATATGAGTTCTTCCAGTTCTCAACATTTCGATCTAAGTAGGTATTTGATTTTTTTTTGTCCCGGTCGATTTTTTTTGGTTCCGATCATTCTAACTTTTTTATATTATAATCTTAAGTAATATACAACATGTATATAAAATATGTAAATCAAAAGATAAATCTGCGCAGGCGCGCGGATCATGATCTAGTGGTTTAATAAGTGAATAATATTTTGTATAAATTTATGCATCACACCCAACATAGATATCCCTAAAATCTGAATCGCCATCCCATCAGTGTCTGTTCGACGTCCTCGGCAGGTTCGTCTTTAACGTTAGTTTCATTGAAGCTTTTGTTTCTGTTATGGTTTACTCTCCATGTGGTTGACTAATGTTCTCTCAATAGGGTTGCTTACTCTGTTCTACCACAAGAGCTCAAAGTGTCATATTCTTTTGAGATTACATTAAGACTATAGATACATTGTTATTTTTCTTTTAGCTTTCTTAATTCAGCTTATATTTGCTGTATTTGTATTCTCAAAATCGTTTTAGTTGTGAAAACTAGGTCTTATGGTTTGTGGTTAAATCCAGCAGTTGAATCACTCTGTGCCTCACTTCATCTTTCGGGCACTCTGAAAGAACGAAGAGATTGGATCTGTGTGTATGCATTTAAACAAGCTAGACATTGGCTCGAGAGATGCAATCAGCTGTCTCCCTCAAGAGGTTCTGGTAGACATCTTGTCCTTACTTCCTAGTTCCTACCGTACTTGCTGCTTCAACTTCTCTTCTGTCTAAAAACTGGAGGCATGTTCAGTCAAAAAAAAAAAACTGGAGGCATGTATTTAGGTTAGTGCATACTCTTGATTTCGATTATTATGATTTTCTGCGACGGCAAAAGGGTTTAGAAGGGATTCGGGAGTGCTTCAGAAACTTTGTGGAATGAACACTCGCTTTGCAATGCTTAGTTCTTCTATCAACAGGTTCTCTCTAAAGTTTCACACTGACGAGCAGTGTGATGTGGCTTACGTGCGCCGCTGGATATGCAATGTCGTTGAGGGTTGACTTAATTAGGGTATAAATTGTGTATACAGACTACAATTTCACTAAATACATTGACTAAATCTGAAATTCTAAATGACGAAATACTTTATTTTTATTAACCTTATTACATAATGTTTCGCATGATGTATACATAATTTAGTATTTATAAAAAAAGACCGTGAAATCATTCATTCTACAATGCATTCCACGATTTATTAATCAAGATTATTAGCATATTTTTTCTTAATAATCGTACACACAATTACCATAGCTTGGATCTTTAAAAACGAACATACCGGTATTACTGAAATAACATGCTTTTACCGTACGTCCGTTATATTGGTAATACTGATTCATTACAAACGATACATGGCTCCTAAGATTATCTGGCTGAAAGCAGGGACCACCCGGTTTGATTGGTATACAGTCAACATGTCCATGGCTACACAGCCAATCAAGATTAGCTTGCATTTTTGCATCTGTCGCCGATGGAGATGCCACACACCACTGACCTGCACTTGCGAGAGGAAGGTGGTTGATCGCAATGATCGATAGAACGAGGAAGACGAGTGTCGACGGCGGACTCATAATTCCAGTTATATTCTCTAAAGAATAAAAACTTGGGGATGTTTATGTGAATGTGTACAAATGTGCTTATCCTTATATATGTTTTTAAAATAAACATATTCTTCCTCAGACTTTAGTTTTTCATATATAAGGAAAATAAATTTTCAAAGTCAAAGTTAAGTGAGTCTATCTTCTTATACTATAAAAAAAAGTTGTATTCTCTTCTTATAGTGATACTCACTAAATACTGAAACGTGGAGACAACAGGTGTCAATTAAATGATCTCACCTTGCATTACGATTATTGAAGGGTCTTTCTTTGTTTGTCAATAATTATTTAAAATCGTTATTTTGGGCGTAAGATGGTTGGATTTTTGAGCTTAGTATGTAGGGTATTTCTTCTCCAAAACTGCCGTCAACGAACGAGTTATTACAACGTCGCCAGCGTTTTAATAACTGCAGTTCAAACCTACGGTCAATGAAGATTCACTACCGGCCACACTGAATTCCGATCAAGGTAAGTTGGAAGGTGTGGTATTTGGTTGTTCGATTACACTTCTTCCACTCTTGACTGAATTTTGGAATCTTTATGGAAGTCGCTTGGATTCATACATCTTTATTGACTATCACATTAACACCAGTTTCCCACTCCTCGCACGATATATCATTCAATTAATCTTTCGCTTGAATCCTTTACTATAAGTATGTAAGTTTCCTAGCCAAAAAATTCATTACTAAATTTCTTCAGTACTTTCCGTCATACTTTTTCAGCGATTTCTATGGCCACTGGCGAACTTAGATAGAAGATTATGGGTGCATTTGCCCCCATAATAATTTTAAAATTTAGTATATTTCATATATAACAGCTTTGATGTCTACCCTTATAATCTTATGTAAGTTTACACCTATTCTAGCATCTTTACACCCATTGATAACAATCTTTGGATTCGCCTCTGTTTATGGCGACTTCCTCACTGTTACTCGCCTATTTGTAGGCCATCCGTTGTAGATCCACCATTGAAATGTGTTTCTTCAGATTCTGGGAGTCTTGTAATGTGAAGAAATCGGGTGAGCTTAAAGGTGATGGTATGCTTCTCTTTGATGGAAAAGTGATTCCGGCAAGCAAACACGTGATCACCTTCCAATTTCATGTAGAGTTTACTTTTGTTTCTTTCCCTTTAGATAATTGGTCTTCTTAGAGTTCATGGTAACACTCTGCGGTTAGAGGAGGTAGTAAGAGGATGTAGTAAGACTCGGAAGGTGGTGATGCTGCTTCTTTCTCTGTACTGACTTAAAATGCGAGTACGGTCGAGATGGTTGAGCGTTATTAAAAACTTGTGATGTGTGTTGTCCAGTTTATTGCGGAATCTGAGTTTAGTTTTTTTCCAGTCCGGACCCAAAGAACAGTCTTTGAGCAGGACTGTTTATGTTCCTCAGAGAAAAGCAATTTATTCAGGCAGCCGTTGAATCCACTTCCCATTAGCGTTTTGTTCTTCCTTTTCTAGTTTCTCGGGTTTCTCCTTTCATGCATGTTTCGGTTTAATCTTTCATCTTGTTACTATAAATCTGTCTTGATATTTGATGTCATGTTCGCTCCAAAACTAAACGGTTTCAAGTTCTATTGATTTTACTTCTATATTTTTTACCTTTTTTGCTATGGAAATAAGTTTTAAAAATATTATAGTTTTTTTTTTGAATAATATGTAAAATTTGTTCAGAAAAAGTATTATAGTTTATTTCACATCTTGTAAGTTTCAACCATTCATTTCTTAAATGATACTAGATCGTTTTCCGCGCTACGCGCGAATAATTGCTATTATATAGTTCGACTAAATTTTGTTGTGAATATCAAATATTATAGAATTTTCGGTGAATATAAACTATTTAGTGTGTAGGCTATTATATAGGAAAAGAGACATGCTATGGCTTTTGCTATATGATATCACATATAGGTTTTCTTCGACGCATTTTTTGCAATTAACTTTTTTATTGTTTAGTTGGACGAAAATATAAAATTTGAATTCAGAATACATAAACTGTTCTTAAAATGTAGGGAAGTTATTCTTAATTATGTTTTCTTGATTATAATCTTATGAGCTATAGATTGGAACTTAAATATGTTAGCTCTAATTCATGTATCGAACTTTACTGTTATTTTTTTTTTGAAGTCTTTGATGTTTTTATTGTTGTGTGGAAGTAAAACTGTGTGGTTGATAATGAAGTGAATAATAGTTTTCATGCAAATAAGAGTTATTAATCAGTATGTACCAGATTTTAAGTTTGTATTTAAAAAAAAAAATATTTTAGGGATATACTTTTCACCATGACAACTTTATATCTTTGATTACTTATGATTTGCAGTTCACTAAACATAAATTTTTAATTGTCCCATATTGTAAGATCGACAATTATAGTGTCAACACTAAATTAGTGTTATGTCAAAAGAGAATAAGCTAAGAGCTTAAGAAACAACCTATTTTGCATAAGTTCTAAGCTTACTTCTTAGAAAGCAATCAAAAGATTTTAAAGTCAGAACAATTAGTTTGAGATTGAAGCATTGAATAGCTATAAAAAATTATTTATGCATCAAACTTGACGATAAAAATTGCTACAAATGTTTTTGACCAAAGAAAATTGCTACAAATGCAAAAGGATTTCCAGAATTGTTTTAGAGACTATTGTAGCGATTCCTAGTTATGAACTATCACCATATTACTACTTGTATTTTATTTAGGCAGATACACTTACAAAATTTAATATGTTTTGAATATCAGTTTCATAATCCAAATTAAAACAAAGTAAATAATTTTTTTTCTTACTTTCTATAATATTCTAGCTAATTACTATATTTTAAACTTGAATTTTTTTATTAAATCTTAAATATCCTTTCAGAATGATACAAACAAAGATAGTAAGAATATGTAAATTTCAAAGAATTACTTAATTTAGTATTTATGATGAGGGAAAAAATTATGTCTTCCAATGTTAGTTGGACTATAACTGTAAAAAATTGACCAAAAATACTCCTATATGAGATTTGTTCGGAAAAATCTTTTTTTTTTGAGAAAAACTCACATTTATATTTATGTAAATTGACTAAACTATACAATCTGAAGTTTTGTTTATTTACTTTTTTAAAAAAAATCTATTAATATATACCCATTAGCTTACTATAAATAAAAATAAAACACAAACCAAACTAATCCAATTTTTTTTAAACACCACCCAAAATAAACAAAAAGGATGAAACAAAGCATAGTCTTTAATAAACACCAAGATTTTAAATCAAAAAGTAAATATAATAATTTATATAATGTATTTATAATTTGAAAATTTATTATTTATTTAGAATTATTGCTTTTACATTTTCAGAATAAACAAAAAGAAAGAAACAAAAATTTCTAGATTTATCTTTTATGTTATTGTAAATAGCAAGATTTCCTAAATAAACAATAAAGGAAGAAACGAAGCATAGTTTTTAATAAACACCAAGATTATTCAAATGCTGAAAAACAAAGTCTGAAACAGAAACAAAGTCTGAAACAAAGAAAACAAAGCAAACAAAAACCAGTACTAAAAATCTATCAGCCACTTTTGGCACGCTTG
Source organism: Raphanus sativus (assembly GCF_000801105.2). Classification (NCBI taxonomy): domain Eukaryota; kingdom Viridiplantae; phylum Streptophyta; class Magnoliopsida; order Brassicales; family Brassicaceae; genus Raphanus; species Raphanus sativus. Next base: position 32,015,027 of record NC_079515.1, on the reverse strand, counting down.
GTCTCTCCGGACTCAATCCCAACAGAGCTCCTCTTCACAGACCCAGCTGCAACTTCATCCCTTTCATCAGTAGGTTCCTCATCCACGTTCTCCTCTATGTTGCCTTTAAGTGCTGGAACATCAGGTGGGAGAACCTTGGTGACAGTCAAAGATTGGGTCTTGCCATCCAGGTTGTGTTTTGATACCTTAATAACAAACGTGCGAGTCTGTCCAATGGCACCAATCAGAGCTTGTGGCACTGGAACCACGTGATCATCCTTTACGCTGTCATTGGCCTGATATAAATTGAAACACTTGTAAGAACAATCTAAAAACTGTATGATAAAGAAGTTTGTAATTACCTCAAAGTAGCTCTCCACCAATTCCGAGGATTTCTTCCCAATCAAATCACTCCCAGCATCACCAAGAAGCACAAAGCTTGCGTGATCATTGTTGTCATAGACAGTGAGCTTCGTGAGATACCTGTGACAGAGTAACATTAACAACAGATGCTTAAGAGTATATCTTACACACAAAACTATAAGTAAAAATCTTACTCTGCAACACCAGAAATCTCAGTCTTCCCACACTTCTTACACATAAGCGTGGTAGGCCCTTTGGTTGCTTTAGTCTTGCAATCACCACAAGCAATATAATACCATGCAGAACCACGCACGACATCATCAATAGTGGCTCTACACTCGAACCATGCAACCTGCGAATTGCATCAGGGTAGAAAATAAATATCTAAAGATGGCACAGTGTACATGTAAAAGCATGAGATATTATACCTTTGCCTCTTTCTGCTTCATGTAAGAGAACAGCTCTCCTATAGTAGCTGTCTCAGCCTTGGTAACAATTTCAGCCTTAACTCTATTAGCAACCTCAATGTTTGATTCAAACCTGAGAAAATGTTCAAAAAACAAATATAAGTAATTCGCTGGATTGAAGTAGACATTCCAAATGAACAAATGATCACATACCAAGCCAGATATTCCCTGGTTGGTTGAACATCCATATCAAAAAACACACGTGAGGATGATAGAGATGATATAGTTAAGGCACCTGCAATATAACCAATGTTCCACACCAAACATAAATAAATTAATCAAACAATCAGGCTATAAGACTGTCTTATTTAACACCTCTGTCTAAAACATGTTTCCCACGCAGATTACTAACATAGTATAAACCATAACCAAGTTTAGATAATACTAACCTCCAAAACGTTTTGGATTCACAGTTGTCACCAGAATAACAGTTGGAGGTTTTCCAAGTGCTTTAAACTTCTGATAGAAGTCTGTAGCAGCCTTGTCCCATATGTTGAGCTTCATCACAGGACCACTGCATCAAGCCAGAATCGTGTGATACGCATAACGCATATGTATATATCATAAACAGTAAGAAGAGCTTACTCCTGTGTCTGAACATGAACTGAAATCCGCCGCGAAGAAGCTAACTCCACTTCATCAAGCACAAGATTTTCATTCGGAATCTGATCATTCACCAGTTTAAGGTGACCAATATAATCTGCAAAAAAAAACAAAATACACAAAGCAGGACTTAACCAGCTATGTAATAAACAACCGAGGTCTATCTGATTAAACCTAAACAGTTAAGATTGAAACATAGCATCACCTAAACTAAACCAGTGCAAAACCGTAAAATGTGAGGGAGCTCACCATATAGATCCCCTCCGAGGTCACATGCCGCTTCAAACTCTTCATAGCCATGGAAGCGGAATCGGTCTTCAGGAAACCGAATGGAACTGTCTTTGAGATCAGAGAGAACAGAGTTCGATGAGAAAGAAATGGTCACGTCTGGATCGGCAACCCGATACCCCTTCTTGGTAATAGAACCGTAGTAGTTATTGAGTCTGTAAGTGGATCCAGGATTCATGTGTCGCAGATAAGTGTTAATCCTTCCTGGTGTGATGAATCCCTTCATCACAGTACCCTGTTCATAACGGCCAAGCAACAATTGTTAGTATTTGTCGAGCAAGGAAGACCAGAAACTAAAAAAAAAAAATTTCGTAACAAACCTCTCCGTCAATCAGAAGCATCTCTAGACCTATAAGTGTTTTCGTCTTTGGGATTCTGGCCTCCCAAAAGTGGATCAGACGAAACATTAACACCCCTTCTTGTGGTCCAAACTTCACTTCTCTGAAGAAAACAACTGCATCGGTTTTGGTGGAGGGGACATCAGAGCAGACAATGGCCTTGCCGTTTCGTTTCTTCAAGGAAGAATCACCGGAGACAGCTTCAGCCGGAGAATCACCGCCGGAGACATCTGTGACTGAAGAGTCACCGGATTGGCCAATACATTTAATCGGTTCAGTGGAGGAACCACCATCCTTTCCCATTGATTTACTGGAGAGAAAGTCGCCGGAAACGGAGATTTTGCTGTTGGAATTCATCGGTTGAGAGGATATTATTGTGAGTAATAAAATCAGGGGAAAAAATGGTGTTATAAAGGAGATTAGTGAGAGGGATGCGAAAGGAATCCATTAATGAAGTTTTCATTGCGCAGAGAAGAACTGATTAAACGGAAGAAGTGGAAACAATCAAATGGGGAGATGGAGATCGTCTTCTGCGCAAGAGAGAAAGAAGATGGAGCCGTGGGGACGTTTCAGTGACGATGAGGAAGAGTTAGGTTTGGGTTTATGGATTTATGGGCCAATTTGATATGGATTCATGTAATCCAAAATTTTAACAACTATAAAGCCCAATTCCAAATGACATGGCAGAAAAGACAACGCCATTGGTCGATTTTAAATGCCCACGTGGACGTCCTCTTTGATCAAGATATCCTCCTTTTAGTTATTGTTTGATTTATCAGACTCTTGATTTATCATTTAGCAAAAAAAAAAAGGGAGAATACGTGGAGATAGTTTTAGCAATTCAGTTAAAAAGAAATTCAGACGGCGGTTATTATAGCTGGGCGGAATGTTAAATCGTCTGTTTCACGTTTGTCGTGGAGACAAAGAGAGGTTAATGTAAGAAGATAAAAAAACGTAATAATTAAAAAATGGATTCGTAGGGTTTACATATAAAAATGAAAATGGATCAGAGATTGGAAACAAACAATCTCCTCTCCTTCCTTCCCTCATCTCCTTCTTCTGAAAACCCTAATCTCCTCCTCTCATCTCTTTGCCTCTCTGTATTGTCTCTCCTCTGTTTTTTTCTATGATAAAATAACTACAAAAACCCACGTGAATAACACCTTGTAATAACGGGAAAAAGAAGGTTTCAGGTACGCAGAACCTTCTTAATTGATTCTTGTACTCTGACTGTGATTTTTGATTCAAGTTCTTTCTTGGCTCATGGGTTTTGATGATTCGCTGGATGACAAAATGTTCTTGCGTTTCTTTGATTATGTATCGAATTGTTCATTCTGATTTGTTTACTAAATCCTGATCTTGTATTTATGATCTGATTGGCATTAGCTCATCGATTCTGAGTTTTTTTTTAACTTGGTCGGGAGAAGAGAGAGAGCAAAAACAAAAATGGCGACAAATGGTTGTGATGTGAATCAGATTGATTCCGATTTGCTTTTGCCTCCACGGAAGCGATTACTCGCCGGATTCAAGAAACAGAACTCCAATGGATCTTCTTCCTCGTCTACTTCATACTCGAACGGCTCCTCCTCTGCCTCCACCGTTGTGCGGACCCACCTCGACAATCTGTTGACTTCCCAGCTCAACGACGACCAGAGTCGGTCTCCTGAGGAGCTAAAAGCAACCGCTGCTTTAGCCGTTAAGATCGCAAAGGCTGCGAGAGCCGCAGCTAATGAGAAAGCCATCATTGCTTCGAAGGCGGTGGCTGCAGCCAAGAGTGCGTTGGAACTGTTTGGTTCTTTTCCGGTGATGAAGGAGAGGCCTTCGAGGAAGAACAAGCAGAAGAAACATGTCCCCGTTCACGTTCTGTATTCGAAAGATGAGGATTTAGCGCGTAGGTTGAACCGAGCTATAAACAACTCCCCTAGAGTATTGACCGGCCATAGAAACAAGAAGCTAAAGAGTATTGATAGTGCAGTGATTAGTAGTACTATGTACGATGGGAATGATGTTGCTGGTGTTGTGGATTCAGACACCTCCACTGATGATGAAGTAGACAGAACAGGACTGAAACAGAAGTTGCTCTTATGCAATAATACACTGAAGGAGAAAACAGGGGAAGGGAGTAGTAGCTCATTGGGGAAAAGAAGAGGAAGAGTGAAGCTAAAGAAGTTACCTTTGAGCATGTGTGCCTCTAAGGATCAAGAAAACGGAATCATCAGCAACTCGCTGGCTCAGTCAGATGGTTCTAATGGTAGTGTGGCAAAGGTGAGATCATAGCAGGACTATCATGAAAGTGTTGGGATCTTTAAGTCACAGGAGTGTGTGTGAAGCGGGGAACAAAGTTGTGTAGGTTCATGTCAACTCTTTTTTACCTAAAAGAGGCAAAGTTAGTGCAGAATCAGAAGCATTGCTATTTTCAGTAGAATCCGAATGTTTTTTCCTTTGTTCTGCTTTTTGGGTAATGTGTTTGGATTTATGCTACTTGTATAGTATTTGCTAGATACATAGTAGATTTTATATAGTATTTGTTGATTGTTGAATCATTGTGAGTGTTTGTTGAGCCTATGACTATTTGTTGGGATTTGAAACTGAGAGTCGAATTTAATAAAGGTGATAACTTTAAAGTTTATATTTCTTTTGTTTTAAAACGTTTTCTTTCTATTCAAGAAAATTTTAGTGGATTTGTTAACTACCGAAGACTCACTAATTTAATAAAATGGGGTTTTATGTTTCTTTTGTTTTAAAGTGGTATTTCTCTTATTTGGGAAAATTCCATTTTTTTATACAAATTTGTCCAATAATCTTATAAGAAGTTTAAGTGGGTTTGTTAAAAAACTGATGCACTAGTTGTAAAAATATTATTTTCTTTTAAAATAAATTTAACATATATTCAGAAAAAATAAAGTGGGTTTGTTAAATACTCCAATTATTTAATGTTTAAGGTTAGTGCGAAAAGATTAAGAGGATAAAATTTTGTCTTGGTTACATAATTATATTATTAAATAAAATTAGTTTCAACAATTAAAATGCAGTACTACGTAATTAGTTATAGATGTCAAACATTATTAATTTTTTATGTAAAATAGTAAAAGTATCAATTAGTTTGCAACAAAACAAAATCGTAAACATCAAATAAATTGAAATACGTAGAGTATTAGAACCTCTTTAGTTGGTACTTTTCAGTTTGAGAAATATATATGAGAAACTAGCTATAGGGTAAAAATGGTCTTTACTAAACCTGAATAAAAATAGGTCAACTCCTGTTTATGAAATTTAACATTTATTTGGAGAAAATATTCTGATCTTAAATAATAAATCTTAATCATTAAAATTTTAATAATTATTATCTAATTCTTTGGCTCTAAAATAATGAATTTTATCTGTTTTTTCTTCGTATGTAATAAATTGTTTTTTTATTACATACGGAGAAAATATTCTGATCTTAAATAATAAATCTTAATCATAAATATTCAATTTGAATTTTATTTCTGATTTTATATAATTTTGGTATTTTAATCAAAATTATATTTATTAATTCATATGTATTTCCCAGAATCAAAAATACAGATATTTTATCTATTTATATTAATTATCATAAAAATAAAATATTATTTCATTGTAAATATGATTTTCTTTTTGATATATTTATCTAACAAAAAAAATAATTCGTTATTTTAGTTAACAAAAACAAAATAATAAATCCAGATAAAAAAATTATGGTCTTTTTAAAAATGTGTGAAAATATTGTGGCACTCTTGGTGAAAACGAAAGTAGTGAAACAATCAATTTTTTTTTCAACAATAAACAATCAATTTATTTGGCACTTTTGTGATATATATGTTTATACGAAGGCGGAACGGTAAATACAAAAAAAAAACACAAGGAAAATAACTTTACTATTTCTATATTTGGATTTTAATGAGTGGATACAGCTTGGGCACATGCAGATCCACGTGGTCATACGTAACTTGAGATGCAAATGACAAAAATAAAAGGAATTTCTAAAGACAAAGGTAGCCACAAAAATTATCTGTCACGTTTACATGTGGTACTAGCGTGGTGTGAATGTGAAGTGAAAACAAAAAGCTCATTTTGTCATGTAGCCTGTTTAGCTAATTTTTTTACTTCATGTTACAAACGCAGATTATTTAATTTTAATGTTATGTTAAAATCCAGTTATCATAATTTTAAGTAACAGAAGTTTAATTCTGCTTCAGGAAGCTTGTATTTAGCTGTCAGCAAACGTTCAAGCGGCCAATATTTCAATCTCACTGATCCTCTTCAGGTCTTCCATATCTGTCAAAATAATCCTTCGATCTCGCACCTCCAATGGCAATCTAATCAATCAAAAAAAATATCAAAGAAACTAAACCAAAGTAGACCGGTGAGTACGCATTTGAAAATCTCCCGCACTTTATTCAACTCCATCCCTTTGTAGCAATGGTTGTGTCTGATCAAACGGAGCAGGCTGTCGCCAAGAAACTCGAGAACCATGCATAAGTGCTGCCCGTTGGGACCTGCGTGTTTGAAATCATCGATGAGACGAACAACGCATTTGGTGTTTGCAGGATCTCCATCACCATCAGCAGCAGCAGCTGGAAAAAGTTCGATCTAGTGAAGCGCAAGCTTGGACAAATTGTTGGGTGCTCTTCTGAATCTTCAAAGCAACATAATTCTGCAGACCAGAAACACGTGTTTCTACAACTCTACCACCCAGTCAATTCCGTTCCAACACACACAAGCAAGCCAAAATATATTCTATGAACAGATCCTGAATATTAAAATATACAAATCTTATTTTGTTGCAGAATGTCATGTGATGATACACAACTCTTACATGAGATACATATACATAGATTAGTAATGTATGTTGCAAGTAATTTTAGATAAGCAGTTAATTTATGTAACATATAGGCATATAGCAATAACAAACATGGATCACAAACAGGCTGGAAAGCCAGTTGGTTATTTATATGTTGTTGCATTTGAAGTACTTTCTGAATACTTCTTCCTCCTTGCAATGTACTGAGATGACTCTGTAGACTTCAATCAGCAATTTCGGAAACCGAACAGTAAAGTACTCGTCGAATCCTTCTGGAACCGTTCCAACAAGTTCCTAAAAGTTTAAATATAAACCAGTTTAAGCTTACGTGTGTGAAACAGTCTTTTGAGGATTTTACTACTTAAAAAAAAGAAAAAAAGACAAACCTGGATCTCTGAAGGAAGCTCTCGGTGATGATTCAATTTGTTTCTGATGACACGTAACAAGTCACGAATACTGTCATATTTGTAACGCCTGTATCGTCCGATGTTAGTAATGAAGATAGGCTCTAGCTTTTCATCCCACTTCCCTCCTATAGCCACTGGAGCTGTACTCTCCATTGCTTTCAAGATCTCAGAATCAGCCTCTCTGTTTTCAAGCTCTACTCGGTCACTAGCATCCCGGAGAAAAGACAGTCTCATCTCTGAGTTCCAGAACATTGGATGGAGCAATACTTCTGTTGCACTAGGACTGCAAACATCAAAGCAGCAGCACGTACAAGATTGGTTTCTCTTGTGAGTTTGAGTCATCATCAGAGGAGAGAAGAAAATGGATCATTACCGCAAATCAGGGTTTGGATTCAACAAACGAGAGATCAGGTCTGAAGCTTCAGGAACATGCTCTACTAGAAATAAGTCAACTTTGTTCTTCACGATGTTGACATCACGTTCAAGATCATCTCCATACGGATGCTTACAACCAGTTATGGAGTAAAAGAGGATACATCCTAAACTAAACATGTCCACAGCTCGTGTTTGGCGGCCTTGAAGAAGCTGCTCTGGTGCTTGCCAACCAGAACTACCACAACCTGCAATTTTATAATTACTAATAACATATTCATCAAACAATCATCCACCACTATGTAAATATGCTCTTAACGTCAAAACTTACCTGTGGCAAAATGACCCAAGGATGACATATCCCCAGTTAGACGCTTGCTAATGCCCATGTCAGAAAGCTTTGCACTCAAACTCATCCCTTTACTTATCAATACATTTTGTGGTTTCAAGTCCCGGTGAACTATTCCCAATTCATGCAAGTGAGCAAGCCCAAAAACTATATCTCTGCATCACACAACAGTACAAGCAAATCAGCAAACAAGTTTTTGAAATAATCAACTAAGGTTGCTACGCATTTCTTAATTCAAGAATATTATGATGACATATGCATAGAGCCTGAAGCCAAGACTAACCTCATTAGTTTTAGCATGAGAGGAGACGGGTGGCCTCCCACTTTCCACAAACTGTTTCCTTCCACAACTCCCTCCAAAGAATCCTCCACTTTGATCTCATACGCAGCTACACCTTCCGTAGATCCGCTGTTTCCCAATGCTTTAGTAGTCATAGAGACATTTAAACAGGTTTTGATCAAATCATCTAAACTGCATGCACAACGCTCCAGAGAAAGGTAAACAAAATCCCTGTCATACTCCACACCGTACCACCTAATGATGTTGGAGTGTTGATCAGATGCGATGAGGTTCTGAATCTCCTTGAAAGCAACCTCGTGATGGGATCTAACAAGCCGTTTCACAGCTACTGCCCGGCCTTCGTAAACACCCTCAAACACCACAGTCCCGTTACTTCCCTTTGCAATTTCTCTGTTCGATACAAACAGCTTACCAATCTTTCTCCCATCAGCTAGAGTGTCACTGAAACCTAGCAGCATTTCACCTCCTTCAATCAGCTCGAACTCTGACTGCCTTGACTTACGGTTCTTCTTCTTTCTGGAAGGTCCAGACTTCGAATTCAAATCACCACCGCTCGAGGAAGATCTTTTTAAAAGAACAGAGATAACAACAACAGCACACAGAGCAAACAAAGGGACCAATAACTTCACAGGCGACCATCCGAAGCTTTTGGCAAACACATCACGTTCCCATAACTTCCTTGACTCTCTGGTTGCTGCTGCAGAGGGCAGCAGCATTCTCGCTTCTTCATTTCCTCCCACTTGCCGATCCCGAGGCACCCTGATATAAACTCCCGACCCAACAAGCGCACGGATGTCAGTGTGATCACCACCACACCGCAAAGGCATATAGACACCAGTGAGGATCTCAGGACCGAGGTTCTTGTTGTCTTTATTGAAAGCGAGATCACAGCGCAAGTCAGCTCGGAAGCGAGAAACCGTCACGTTCCACACAGGCTTCTGCGAGGAGGTCTTATCGAAATGCTCGAGCTTGGAGTCTGTCCGCGTGATGAGAAGCTGCAGGTTGACCAAATCGTCAGCGCTAGTGGGCTTCACCATAACATTATTGTTCTTATTATTATTATTATCTCCGGAAGATGATGACTGTGTGGTTTTATAAACATGGAGCAGCCTCCCTGATAAGGCATCAACCAAGTAGGTCGTAGATGTTTTGGAGCCGAGAGTGAGACCATCATCAGTCACGCGCGGCATCTCCGTGAGCAAATCCTCCATGGTCTTTCTGGTATAGACATCGTCATCATCAGCCGTGGTGACGACCTCTGAGTTTTCTATGTACTCGATAACGAAGGGTTTGCTTAACTCAGTGGCGTTGTCTGTGTTGTTGACAACAGTTAGGGGAGCCTGATAAGAGGAATGGATGGGAGATCCGGATGAAAAAGACCAGATTGGTTTGTTGGATGGGTGCATTATCAAGGACACTTTCCCTGAGAGGTCAACGACGAGCTCCGTGTTCGGTTCTTCACTGAGATTACAAAAGACAGAAGACAGAATCACGACCAAAAACATCAAAAACGTTTTACATTAACGAAACCTAATTGAGAAGAGAAACTCACGAAGACAGGAGCGATCTGGTAGCGGCTCGTCCGTATAGGGAGATAAGATTGGAGGATTCAGCGGCGAGTGAAGATGTCCATGGTGACAGTAGTAGCGATAATAAGAGGAAGAGAAAGTGGCATGGTGTCATCATGGATCGGAGAGGAGAAGATGATTTGATCTATGTGAGAGAGAGATAGAGAGAGAGAGAGAGGATTTAAGAATCCTCGGGGGAGGGTTTATGGAATTGACTTGTGGATAAAGTCAACGACAAGAGAAGGGGAGAGAGAGATGCGAAGCTTAAGGTCTGAGACTCTGGTTTTGGGATCTCCTTGTCGTCCAGTTTCTTCTCCCCCCCTGCCCCCACTTTACTCTATCTATTAAGCCGAGCGTACGCGTTAACCTTTTCTAATCTTTTTTAACAGTTGTACTCTTATTTTTAGAGAAGTGGAAAATAACATTAAAAAACTTCAAGACTAATCAGTTCTTTTTTTTTGAAAAAAGAGCTAAAGACTAATCAGTTTTGCAGAAAGAGGCCATGAGGTTTTCACCTCAGACAAATTTGCTTTATTCAATTACCAACTCTAATTATGTGTAGTTTTAATTGAATAAAACAAATTTGTACTCAACTTTTTCACATGCAAACAACATAAAAAGGATAATCTAGCATCTAATATTTGCATTCTACCATTATTTTTTTCTACAGATTAGATTTGACTTTTAAAATCTTTAGATTTTCATCTTATATATAATAATAGATATATTTGAATCAATTTTAATTCTTAAAGTTTTTATTCTATTCACAAAATCCTTTGACTAGACATGTCAAAAGTTTGGAGTCTGAGTTCGTCAAACCCTATAAATTAACGGTTTTGAGTTTTATTTTTAAATCCAAAAATGAATTTAAGGGTTTTAGGTGGTTTGGGCTTAAACCGTTCGGATTATGGCTGGTTCAGAAAACCCCAAACTTTATTTGTTAGTTTAGAATGTATATCGTTCATGCAATTTAAAGCATTTTTGTACTAACATATTTTAATATTTATGCTCTAAATTCTAACAAATCGAATATAAAAAAATATGAATGTACTTTACTATTTCATTATTACAAGTCACATTATAAATTTTTAAACCGTGTCATTTTTTTCTGCATGTAGAACTATTATTCAAAACACAGTGTAGAACATTTAACTGCATTGAGCACAAATTTTGTTTTTATATGTTTAGTTTTAGTTTACACTTGATTATTAATATATTGTTAATTTTATAATTTTTTATAATTTTTTTAAGTATATGAAAACACTCATTTTAAAGAAGAATATTTTAAGCTAATTTTATATTTGAAGACGAAAAAATTGAAACAAAGTTTTTTAATGAAAATTTAAATGTTTTAAAATAGTAAGAGTGGTAGTATAACATTATAACTAGTTATTTTGAGAAAATTTAAAAGTTCTATAATTCTTTTAAGGTCGAGTTGGACTGAACCAGATTTAAATACCAAGAAAATGTTATGGGTTTTGGGCAGGATTAACCCGATTGACATCTCTAATTATGAGAACATTTTCAATAATATTTTATTTTTTTATTTTAAAATAGAGTTTAGAGTAAAATTATATTCAAATAATTTTTTATTTTTCATTCCATAGTAAAATCAAACTGAGTTTACTCTATACATAGAATAATTCTCTTATTTTTGTTCTGTCATTATATTTTTCACTTTAAAATAAAATATGATTGGAGAAAAAATTAATTCTATTACATATTTACGCTATTTTGAAGGAAGAAATAGAGTGAGACTAATGGGTTTGCTCATGAACTTGCATCTAGAATTTTGGACCAAATGATTTAAATTAGTTTTGGTTGGTTTTTTCATTTCAGAGTTAGATGTTATTTTGTAAAATTTGAATAATGTGAGGGTTCTTTTAAAATTTTCTTTGGCTTTCACTTTTGTTATTACAGATTCGTATGAAAAAGGAGGTTCGAAAAAAAATATTACGACTAAAAGTTTGGCTTAGGTTTGAAGCGCATTTTGATTGACAAAAAAAGAAAAGGTTTGAAGGCATTTTACAAAGCTACGGTCGACGACTGAAAACTGTTTGGTTCAAAGAGGGGATTCCTCGATGCTCCTTCATTACATGGCTAGCCTTTCTTGGACAAGAGATCTTCTGATTTCTTGTGGCATAAGTGTCCCTGAAAACTGTGTCTTATGTTCATCTGCTCAAGAATCTCATGATAACCTATTCTTCCACTGCATGCCCCTATGCGGCTACGATTTGTCCTAAAACTTCTGTGTATCTGCCCTGTCGTCTCCTGTTGCAGAGCAAGGTTTTCAACAAGAAACCAGAGGAGGGAGAATTCAAAATGTCCGTTCTCGTATCTTTTCGTCTTCCTTCCGAGCTTTTAGGTTTGTTGGTTACTTTCTCGCTGCAGCAAGTGAGAGAAGTGTATCTACGAGATGACATATAATTATGGAGCTTATTCCTGCAAGTCTTGCGATACTTCACCGCTCGTTTGTATTACCCTAAGATTATTATTCTGGATACCAAAGTCGTTCTGATCACCAAGTAATTTGCTTTGATCATACATAAAAGTGATTTACTTCAGTATCTAATGAATGCTGAGTTTTGGAGCTATGCATCACTAATGATCCTGTGGTTTTCTTGATAACGTTTATGTTTTTTTCATTGAGGTTTTGTGTTTAAACAAGATTAAGTGTTTAGTGGGACTGTTCTTTTCTTCTTTTTGTGATATTAGAAGAATTTAAAAGCAGCTACTGTTGCTCAAAAAAAGCAGCTACTGTTGCTCTCCTTGTGCACAAAAAAAGAAGAATTTAAAAGCAGCTACTGTTGCTCTCCTTAGAAAGATTGTTACCAAATGGGTAGATCATACTCTCAATCGAACTATCAAGAGCTTCATGCTAAAGAACGAAAAAGCTATCATTCAAGGAGGAGCCAAAGGGTTGATCATCTCTTAGTTGTCAAAAGTTTGAATCAAATTTTCAGGTTTTCTAATAGATAAGTAGTGCATTATGCATGCAAAATCTTTGGACTCACCCTCCACTCCTTTGTTTCACCTCGGAGGTTAGATAATGGCACTAATGTTTGAAACTTTAGTTTTGTTTCTCGATATAACCTTTTCTATGTACCTGCATGGCCAGTGGCAGAGCCACCTTGTACCGAGGGTGGTCAATTGACCCCTATGAAATATATAAAATTAGATTATTAGGCTTCAATACATTAATTTATGTTTGCTGTGGTAAACTGGTCGGAACTTCTTTTTTTGACACCCATATCTCAAATTCAAAACTCAGATATGACTCTTTAATTATGACAAATTAATTATGACCCTTATGAAATGGATGTCAAGTTCCGCCACTGTGCATGGCGTCTCTTCTGGTTGTTTTCAGTTGCGCCAAAACTTCTATACCACCTTAACCAGAGAAAAAACAAACCTCAAATTTTCAAGAATTATCAGAATTATTCAATATTATCCAAGTTTATATAAAACTACTCGAAATATACAAATCCAAATATGGTCATTATATATATCAGTAGTAATTTTAAATAGACGAAGTACATGTATTATATCTATTATATTTAAAAAGAAATACAAAAAACTTCTTGCCTTTTTTTAACTGATTACTTAGATTTCTAATTTCTTTTTTCACTTTTTGTTTAATTAATAACTTAGTTTCGGATAAATTTAATAACAAACAGAACTATTTATTTAATTTGATTTTTTCTACCATATAGTTTAATCACTTTTCAAATTTAGAGGTCACATTTATCGTCCAATCTGATTTCATTTAATTAATATAGTTGTCCTGCACAAGTATTATATTTCTTAAATAAAAACTAATATCCGTGCGCAAGATCTAGTGTGCTATTATTGATATTCTAATTACTATCCTCCTTTGCATTATCACACCTTTTATCCAAAATGAACAGGTAAGAAATGATCATTGTTTCCAAAATATGCTGTCGTTAACCCTTTAGCCGTGTTGTATGTACGTATAAAGAAGTCTAAAATAATATCAAAACTCTAATAAAATTACCCATGATTAATTTATTTATAATACATTAGTCGCTTTTGTAAATAGAAACAACATAACTCTTTATTGATATATAATTCGACCATGATTAAAGATATATATGTATACCAAACTTCAAAATCAAGTTCTGATGGGAAAAGCTACCCAAAAATTCGGTTTGCTTTATTCTATATATGTTTGGTAGTGACCATACCATTTCATAATGATGCAAATAATTGAGATAGGTGATGGATACGCTATGCGCAGGTGGGATAGCACATGGGATATGAAGTATCATATCATTTGATATCTTAAAGACGATAAAAGCTTTCCTTACAAAATCCCTGTGATTGGTACTTCACAGATAACTTAAAACTAAAAGGCATCCTTCACTTTAAACAGAGCAAAAAAGATTGGAAATAAAAGGTTGAAGGGACAGTCAAGCACATGTGCATCATTATTTGGTATGTAGTTTTTAGTTACTTTGGCAATATAATCAGTGGTTGTTGAGATCAAAATCTTCTAATGAAAATTATACTTTTTTGGGGTAAAAATATTAAAATTTATTACCAGATTTTAAGTTTTTGACAGACAAACAGGAAAAACAAAAAACAGAAGACAAAATTAAACTTAACACATATCCAGATCTACACAAAAACATAAACTACAAGCAAAGCAGCATCATCGGAAGAAAGCATCAAAGACGGAGCCTTCACTACCACATAATCGAACTTGCAGCTAAAACAAAATATTGGACCTGGTAGAGTTAGGCGTACCCAGTTACCAAATCTTAAAAATTAGGAAGTTAAAAGCAGCTCGTTAGACCCACTTAATCCACGGCTTTCAAAGATAGACCGCTACACCCGCAACCAAGAACACTGGCAAATAGAATATCGAGCTTTATTTAGAGAATGATCACCCAAAACAACCACATGCTATCGAACCTGCATCAAAAGTTATAGACTTCAAAACTCAGCTCGATTAGAGTAAGTTATCTACGTAGTCATGATATTCCTTCTGTTTTATATTAAGTGTCGTTTTAGCTTTTAACTTTTATTTCATTATAAGTGTTGTTTTACATTTTCAATACATATTAAAACAATTTTGCCAAATTTTATCTTTATTTTTAATTCATTAATTAATAAAACCAAAGAAAAAATTATATTAAATAAGAGTAAAACATAAAATTTAACAATGTCTTAACCCATGAAACAAATAGAGTATTTGTTATCCCACAAAGGTTTTATATAAACACAAACAAAATATTTTATTACTATTTTTCTTCAAAATAAAATTACTTCTAACTTATTTTTCATTTCAATATTATAATTTTATTTTATCGAATTACGTATAAAAACATGTATTTTATCATGTGTATTCAATTGTCAAAGCTCCTTATGATTCGATACTAGTTGATCTGAATGTGAAATTCTATCTTGGTTGGAAATACCGGAGCCTTGATTTTGAAATGGTATCAATCTTCGATCTTGTTTTAGGTGAAATATCCATGATAATCAAGGTCTGCGTTTTGGAATTTGCTTTGGGAATCAGATGCAGAACGTAGAAGAGGTGGAGTTGCTCTAAAGGTGGTGTTCCAACAAGGTCCAACTCTTGTTTTTCTCTAAAACATTTTTTTGAGTTAATTTCGGGCGATTATAGAAGAAAACCTTATGACTGGCGGATTTTGAAGTGATAAAAGACCATGTAAGTAGATTTCAATCGAATAGGAGGTAGAGATTGACGGAATATCCGTTAAGATTTTCGATACCATTTCTGTTTTTTCGATTCTACATAAATGAAGCCACGACGATAAACAACGTGTCATCCATGCATTAAATCTTATCTTTTGTTGTTAATTTTTTGGACTTAATTAAATTTGAACTTTGTTTAGATCTGCTTATATATAGCATCTTTTATTTCTTTTTTATTCTAATTATGTTTAATAACATTTATTCTATTTAATTTAACATTTGATTATATATATATGAGTGGACTAAACATTTATAACCAGTAAGTTCTTATGAATAAAATTTACTACGGAACCGGAATTAAATATGATCATATATGTATAACTATGCTATTCATATATTATTTTGAACTTATTGTTTTACTTTTTTTTGATAATTTCTATCGTTTAGTTCGTTCGGTTTCGAAAAAAACATACTTAGTACCCCACTGTCTAATCCAAGTTTTAATATCTTTCAACTAATGTTAAAAGGTGTACCAATCATATTTTACGGCTCACTATGTTACTTTTATCATCATTATTTTTCACCTTCACAACATTTTCTATTTAGTTTTAAATCCTATAAACTTGAATATCTTAGTGGATATTTGAACTTAAAAAAAAATTCCCAACTTTAAACACCATTTCCCACTAGCTTGATTCTTCATTTGCGATTTCATTTCTTATGGAAAAAGATCATTTTATCAAAATCATTGTAAATTTGAGAGAAAGGGTCTAATCGAAGGTTGGTTTCGTCGTTTAGGTAAGAAAGAAACTTGCTTGTACCTTTCGGTAATGCGTTCGTAAAAACTGAACCTATAAAACCAATCCACCTACCATCCTTTCTTCTGTTTTATTTTCTACTCCAAGTTTCCTTCCAATTTTAGTTTATATATAACCAAAAGAAAAATATAGCTCGAATTTAATAATGGAGTGTGTTTATTACACACAATTCTAACTGACATAATCCTCTCTTTTTTTTGAAAAAAAAACATACTCTCATCTTCTTTAAATACGTATAATAAATTGAAACAAGTCGGTGATAATTTCAACATCGATTCTCATCAGCCACAAAAGGTTCTCATAATTAAATTGAAAATACACAAAAGATACCATTTTAAATGGTTTTTTTTTTAACAAGAATGCTTACCATTTTAAATGGTTTCATCCATCAAAGTAGTCGGACATAGTTAGATGCATCTTCGTCGAGAGCAAACTATTTTTTTAAGCTGCAACCAGATTATGTGTCCACACCAAACAACAATATTCGATTTAAACAGATGCACAATTGCATGTAAACACTAATTTAGCCATTAATTTTGAGATAATTAGTATCATTAGTATCTAATTTTATTTCACTTCCGTCCAATTTCGTGCGTTGATATTTATATGGTTTTTGTTTAATAGCTCAATATTAAATACCTTATTTATATGAACTTGTTCAGACATTATTTTTTAAAAATTGTTGTATAGATGTGTATCTATCATTGTGCGTCTCTATTATAACGTGGATCAAGATTCCTTTCTTATCTTCATCACTCTCACATTCCTTTCTCTTCAAACTCACTCAAAGAAAAAATGACTCGACCATCAAGATTCCTCGAGACGGCGGCCACGCCACCACAACCGTCGGAGCAGATGCTTGCGGCGGAAACCGACATGGTGGTGATCTTGTCGGCTCTTCTATGCGCTCTCATATGCGTAGCTGGCCTTGCCGCCATCGTGCGCTGCGCCTGGCTCCGGCAGTTCACCACCGGAGAAAACTCTCCGTCGGCGAACAGAGGCTTGAAAAAGAAAGCTCTCCAGTCTCTCCCGAGATCCACCTTCACCGCGGCGGAACCAACCTCCGGCGCCGCCGGTGACGGAGACGGCGGAGATTCGACGGAATGTGCGATTTGTCTCAGCGATTTCGCCGACGGGGAAGAGATCAGAGTGCTTCCTCTCTGTGGCCATTCCTTCCACGTGGCGTGTATTGACAAATGGCTTGTCTCTAGGTCCTCGTGTCCTTCTTGCCGCCAGATTCTTAGGCCGGTGAGATGTGACCGGTGCGGTCACGCTTCCACGGCGGGGAGTCAGATGAAAGATCATCAACATCACCAACACTCGTCGTCGCAGCAGCTCACTTCCTCTGTTCCTACTTTTCTTCCTTAGCGCTAATTTTTCTTTGTTAATCAGAATAATTAATTCAGAAAGTATTGTAAAGCGAGTTTCATTAGGAAATGGAGATCTTTTTGTGTGGTTTTTCTTGTGTTTAAATCAATTAGATGGAGTTTATAGTTCTTGATGTTTATTTACCAGGTTATAGTAAATTATATAATGTGAATTATTTTATTACACACATCAATTCATTATTGATTAGACAGCTTCTGGAGACGGCCATGTGATACCTGAACAAGAAGTCCAAGCCCCCTCGATCCCTCCAGAAAACTACCATATTTATTTCCAGGGAAATACAACTTTATTTTATATACATAAGTTTTGTTTTTAATAGAATATAATATAATTTATATGATTTTATAATTGTATTGATGAAATATTAATAATTTTGTTAAAAGCTATAAAACACATATACCTGTGTAAAAATTTAAAGATCAAGTTGTAAATAAAAAAGTTCACGCAGAAAAATCAAATCAAAATTCACCGCGAAATTTGAGTATATTCTTCTTTTCTAAAAAATAAATAAATAAATATAGTTTTCAAAAGTAGTAATACAAAGTTGTAGTGAAATTTATGTTTTTGATTATTAATGTTTAGATTTTGTCCAAACAAAAACAAAGCTAATCATAATCTTTTTCAAATCGAACCAGAAATTTAATTCCGAGTAAGACCGAGCGAACCCCCCTTCTCTTCCCTTTTTGTTGTGTCCAGCGTTTCCATCTTTAACGGTACACAAAGACATTTGCTTGATTTCATTCACTGCCTTCTACTCTTCTCAGACCGAACATCTAATCTCCTTCGATACCGCACAACATTTCGAGGTCTACCTCTGTTTTCTGTCTGCAGCCACTACCGTTTCTCTGTTTGTTTCTTTCCTTCCTTCCCGTTTGACTTTGTTGTTAGGGTTTCTGTTGTTCGGTCTTGTTCTTAGGGTTTGTGTTAGTGTCGTTTTGTCCAGAGTCCTGTAGACCCATCAGATCGCTCGTGCTTTAGTGCTTAAAGACTCGTGCTTTAGGGCTTAGGGCTTAAAGACTCGTGCTTTTCTCCTAAAGGGGACAATACTCCATGCGAAAGTTGCGTTTTTATCTTGCTTATGATATATGTTAATGGTGATTCTGTTGTCTTGTTTCAGAGGGTCAAGAACATCATGGGCTCTTTTCTCTTTCACTTATTGGTATCATCACTTGTCCTCCTTCTTTTGTTCTTGTTTTCATCTTCTTTTGCCTGATCTTAGATTTTAAAGAGCTTTCTCTTTGCAGGAGAAGAGGGGAGTATTGTGGAGAGGTTGCAAGGTATCAGCACTCTTTGGTCTTGGGTTCTGCACGCGTATGTACAAAATCTTCTCATCATTTGACTAGTGTTATGATTCTAGCAGTTGTTTTGCGATTGATGTGTGTGTTTTGTTTGTCTTTCCTTCAGATAATGCTTTGACCATTTATCCAAATGAGTTAAGTAAACAAACCCAACAGGTAATCAAGAAATGATTTTTTTTTTTTTTTGTTGAAAGGATACAGTTTCAGTTGATCTCTTAAGTCTCTTTCTCATGTTTCAGGTGTTGGCTAGAGCGAAGTCTTGCGAAAAGGTAAGCAAGGAATGGTGTTAAAGCATGTGATTTTGAAAAGACTATAGTTATATTGGTTGACCTGTTATGTCTTCTCATGTTTCAGGATTATAGGGCTAGGCTGGCTAATGTGAAAGAAGTCAGAAAAGAGTTGGACGATGTACTGCAGGTAAACACACAAGAAAAGAGTTGGATGATTTTTTTAAAAGGAGGTATTGTTGTACTTTATCTGTAATTAATCTCTTCCCATGCTTCAGGTCTGCAGGGCTGAACTAGCTACTGTGGAAGAGCATAAAAGAGAACTTGAAAAAGCCAGGCAGCCTGAACCTGTGGAAACGTGGTGTGAATCTAATGAAGAATCTGCGTGGATTTTCATGAGCGAAATGGAGGAGAAGAAACGATCTGATGGTACAGAATAGGAACTAAACTAATTAAATACTTAGTAGCTGAAGGCTGTGATGATCTCAATATGACAAAAAACGCAAGTCATATGACGACTGTATCTTCTTCTTGTTCTGACATTAAACATATTCACAACTCCGGTCATGGTATCAAATGTATGCAGAGGGTTTTAGTAAAATCAAAAGGAAACAAGAATTGAATTACATTAAGAGGAACAAGAATACAATCACTTTTGAGATTACGAATTTGAATTACATTTACCTCAGGAAACCAGTCAGGTATGAACGAATACAAAGTATACATTTGGGGTTCTTTGTTTGAGCTTTCATAAAGCGGTGAGACACAAATCTACCTGATGATAAAAGGTCAGACTTTTTTTTTGTCAAGAGTGGTTTAAAGGATCTTCGTGTTGTTGTTGTCTAGTTGGTTGACTTGCAGAGGAAGCAGATACTGTCGACCCAGCTCTTCTTCTGTTTTGTGCTTTGAGACTTGGTGTTTCTTGCCTCCACGAGATCATTCATGTATTGAACCACGGCCTGTGAGGATGGTAAAAAGCAATCATGTACAAGAACAGAGATGTCACACAAAAGGACAAAAGAGAAACTGGAGATGAGAAATAACCTGAGCGCCCTTTTGGATTACATCCCTTGGAAGCTCCTCAAGTGGATTTTGCTCTGTGTTAAGAACACGCAGCTGTGAAAGCGCTTTGAAAGAGAAAGGAAGGTAACGGATCTGGTTATTGCTCATATCAAGCTCTTCCAGCTTCTCCAGGTTGCCTATTAACCCCGGGAGTGACCTCAGGTTGGCAAAATTGTTCCCAATGTTAAGCTTAACAAGCGTTGTAGCATAACATAAGCTGTCAGGCACTGACTCAAGCTCGTTGAAACTCACATCCAGCTCTTTGAGGTTAGCCATGGAGGACATTGTCGTAGGCAACTGCCGAATGTTATTGTAACGAACAGACAGAATCTCCAAGGTAGTTATCTTCCCAACAGCTCCCGGAAGAGCTTTAAGCCTGTTGTAATCCGCACGGAGCTCTTTCAAGGAAGAACAGCCTGAGATACTATGCGGAATCTCTTCGATATTGTTTGTTTCAACATCGAGCTTCTTGAGAGACACTAGAGAACCGATGGATTCAGGGAGAACAGAGAGGCCGTTAGAGCTCAAATCAAGCTCCTCTAGATTTACCAATCTACTCAACGATGATGGAAGAGACTTCAACTGGTTTCCACTAAGATTCAGGTTGACCAAGTTCAGCAAATCTCCTATAGACTCAGGGAGCTGACTGATTCTATTCGAATACAAATCAAGCGTCGTCAATGATAACATACCTCCTATGGTTTCTGGTAATGCCATGATGCAATTCTCAGACAGATCTAGCCTAACTAGACTCAATAACTTGCCTATAGAATCTGGAAGCCATTCGAGCTGATCCATCAGCTTGTGCTGCAGATTCAGCTCCTGAGTACCTTTCTTGGCCGACACTTCAATCAAAGTAGCAAGCTTTATGAGACTCAGCTTCTCCCCATCACCGTTGAGTTTCTTAGCCTCGAGTGTAGAATCCAAAGCCTGAGGCTTGCGAGGAGCTAACAAACCGTCGCTATATAGCGAAGACTTGACCTTGGTCACAAACGTATCGTCGCGCGTGAACATCTCCTTGGACTTGACAGGAGCCTTATCGGAATAATACAAACTCGCCGGAGAAACAACCACTGGAGCTGGCTCCTTAACATTGGAGGAAGGAGGAGGAGAAGCAATGCAATTGGAAGCTCTCTGAATCAATTCGTCGAACACAACGTGTGCAGACTCGAGATCGAGAACCTTGGCGGCGTCTCTCTTCTGTTCTTTGCTCTGGAAACGAACGAGACCTCTCCTCATCTCCTGCAACACGTCGAAAAGCTCCCGAGGAACATCGGAGGCTTTGACCTGTCTGTCAATGGCGTCAAGGCGAGCCTGATCGTCCTTGTCGACGTTCTGTATCAGAGAAGCCGCGGCTTCGACGTCGTCGATCTCTGGTCTAGACGGCAAAGATCTGTGGATTCTCATGATCTCTTCAGCCACCTGATTCATCGAATCCGAACGTTTATCCATCGGAACACCAAAATCTAGAATTGAAGGAAGAAGGAGAAGAAGATGATGTTTTAGCCTCAGACAATAACAGCTGTTTCCATTATTATCTCTCTGTCTTAAGATCTTGTTTTCTCTTTCGTCTTCTCATTCTTCTTTCTTTCTTCTTCTTCTCTTTCTCTCTCTCTCTAACTGCAAAATAATTAATTTAATTAATTAGAAAATGATAGTATTAGTATGATGACAACTTTTTCTCCGCTGTCTTTTTCTATTTTGCCTTGACTTGATGATAATCTTGTTTATCTCGACGTAAACCTTAATTAAGTACTAACATGATTGTTATTTTTTTTTGTCCGCAACGTAATCGATATTATATGATGTGCAAATAAAATAACATGAATAATTAGTATAATACTCCCATGAGAAATTTTTAAAAAGAAGGAGAATGAATAAGGTGAGTCACTCTAGATCAGTTATCTACTTATCTGTAGAACGCGGCGTATGTCAGTGTGCACGTTCTTTCCACTTTATCCGGTCCTTTTTACTGGAGTATTCTTTTTCGCAAACAAATGCAGTTTTATACTATTTTTGACACGAGTGAGCCACTTTTACAATGTAATTAACAAAATATTAATATTGACAAAGTATTTTTTTGCAAACAAATACAGTATAACCTCTTTAAATTAATAATCGATAGATTAATATTTCTATACATTAATATAATTTTATAATTTTAAATTGAGTTTTGATTCAATTAGTATCTCGATAAATTAATAATTTTTATAAACTAATAAAAAAATATAGTTTTGGTGTAGTCGCAATATTATTAATTTATATATGTTTTACTGTACCATTTTTCTAATAATTTAGATAGTGAATTTAGTTTTAAAGATTATTTTTAGGGATCATTTTAAGAAGACGAAAACTTGGAAAAAGGAAGGACAGGTCTTGTTTACTACTTGAGAAATAAAGTAATGTACACTAACATGATCACTACTTAAGAAGCAAATAATCAATTAATCACAAGCACAAGTGGTATTAAGCAAGAAAAAAAAAACTATGGGGGAAAAAGGTGTGGAAGTTTTTCTTTCACTTCAAAAAAAAGCTTTTTTAGGAGAAACTTTTCTCTTAAAGTAATGTACACTAACATGATCATTAATTAAGAAGCAAATAATCAAATTAATCACGAGCACAAGTGGTATTAAGCAAAAAGCAAAAAAAAAAAAACTATGGGAAAAAGGTGTGGAAGTTTTTTTTTTTCACTTAAAAAAAACTTTTTTAAGAGAAACTTTTCTATCCCTAATTTATTTACATTTCCATTTCCAAAACAGAATAAGAATTTTCGATTC
Organism: Raphanus sativus; assembly: GCF_000801105.2. NCBI lineage: Eukaryota > Viridiplantae > Streptophyta > Magnoliopsida > Brassicales > Brassicaceae > Raphanus > Raphanus sativus. The sequence continues at coordinate 31,991,917 of NC_079515.1, read as the reverse complement.
TGAATTCACAAATTTCAAGAACAGTTTTCTCATAAAAGAAATTAAACGATGATTTTTTTAAAATACATATACAACATGAACAATATAATGTAAGTGTTGTAAAATAAAATTGAAATAATTTTTGTGGATGATATTTGAATTTTTTGGAAAGGTTTTATATGTCATTTACACAAGCTCACTGTGGATCATAATGGTTCATCAATCTCTTTTATTCTGAAAGACTGACTCAGTTTTTTTGTTGTCAAATTACTATGTTTAAGATGTTAGATGAGGAAGATAAGATGTTCTGTAATTCCCTACTTGAAGATCAGTAAGAGTATGCCGCTTTTTTGGACTCCATTGCCTTCTTTCTCTGATTACACTAAGGTTTTCTTTTCTTTCTTTTTTTTGGTTAATTTCTTTGATACTTGTTTGATTTCTTATTGTTTTTTGTTCTTTTGAAGCCGTCATTTGAAACCATAACAGAAAACGTCAGACACCTGTTTCTTGACTTGTGATCATCAGTTTAGGAGAGGTTAGAGAGAAAATAAGTTAGAAACCAACTTATGTCAGTGCTTCTTTAATTACTTGTACCTTAAGCCTGCTAAGCAGCATTTTAATTAAAGTATATATGATATGAAACATGGGTAAGAAGAACAAGATGAGAAGTTGGTGCAAGCCTTTCCAAAGGTATGAGATTCTCAGATCCATTTTTGCAATTCAGAGATGTATCACCAGTTAGCCAAAGATGTCTACTAAGAGACGAGTGAGAGTTTTTTGTGTGCTTCAAATGGATATGGTAACATGGAGAGAGCAGCTTTTGAAGGAACGCAGATCTCGAGGATGTATATATTTCTCAAAAGGTTTAAGAAACAAGGAAACGAATCCGAGAATGGTAAGCTCTGCACACCCAATCACCGTTTATACTAGTTTCTTGAAATACCAAATCAAGCTCTGACAAAATTGCAGGCATCACTTACTAGATTTGATTTTCTCAAAAAAAAAGAAAGATTTGATGTTCTCTAAGGCTTCAAGCAGAGAGGTTTTATGCTTCTTCCATAACCACTGAAGAAACAATTAAAGATTGTTCTGACATTTGAGTGTTTGAACAAGAACACTTGTGTTTCAAAAAAAAAAAAAAAAAAAAAAAAGAACAAGAGCACTTGCAAGTAAAAGAAGAGGAACGAGACTTAAAGCTGACAATAGCGAGTCTTTGAAGGCCCCTTTTCGAGGAAATGGAAAATGAGGATCAGAAGTGTGCAGAGAAATCAATTTCTCGCAGGAGGGGAGATCCGGTGGCTGTAGCTCCACCGTTGAGAGCACAAGAAACCTTAACAAAGACTTATGACTATTGATTCATGTGATCATGAGGTAGAGAGAAAGAAGATACAACTACTGTAGAGTTTAAAACTTCTTTTTTTCTCGAGCTCTAAAGACTACCAATCAATTTAAGCTGGAATAAAACATAATCAAATTAACTAAAAAGCCCTCACCTGAGGGATAAATCAAGAACAATTTTGGTCCAAGCTGTGACTACTAAAGAGTTACAACTTGGCACACAATCCAGACTCAACTCCAACTGCAAACGCACATAATAAAACTCTACTCAGAATCCCTCAGATTGTTTTAAAGACCATTTATTGGTGAAATAGCTTTTCTTATAATTGGGTCCTTCTCCTACATCTTCTCTAATCACTCTTACCCTCCTGAGATCCAATCTCCTGTAAGTAATGCTCTGCATCCAAGGCCGCCATACACCCTGCAGCATCCAGTAGTTATCATCAGAGTCGCTTAAGAATGTGGTTGCATCAAAACCGCAAAAAAAAAAACATTTGAAGGTAATCAATGTCATAAAGGTTGTAAATTGGATTACATGGAACCAAGTAGTATAAACATGTCTTATTCAAGTGAATCAAATGATAAATGAAGGCAGGCACTTTGAGAACATGAAAGGGTTCCACTATAAGATGCTAACGACTTTAACCGCACACTCATGATCATTCTATAGCAAACACAAAATCATGTCTAAAACTACTTGAGTGAATCAAATGATATAAAAAGCCACGCACTTTGAGAACATGAAAGGGCTCCACCATAAGAAGGTAATGACTTTCAAAAACCCAAGTAATTTTGAACAGAGCGTCAAACAATTTTTTTAAAATTGTTCACTTCAACAATATACTCCTGAAACCACTTAAAATGGTCTCACAAATGAAATGGTAAACGAAGCAAAACACATTGAGCAAATGAAAGGGTTCCATCACTAAAAGCTAATGACTTTCAAAAAAGGGTTCCTTAAACCACAATTCTATTAAGCAACAACAGTCAAATATCAGATACTCTGTGATATACTTCAGTCATGATTCCCAAAAAGTTATCTCATTTCCTAGAAATGTAAAAAAAAAAAGAAGAGACGTGGAGAACGAACCAGTTCCTGCAGCTGTGATGGCCTGCCTATACTTCTTGTCTTGCACATCTCCAGCAGCGAACACACCAACCACGCTCGTCTTAGTGGTACCAGGTTTAGTCACCACATACCCATCCTCATCAAGCTCAAGCTGCCCATCCAAGAACTTCGTCGCCGGCTCATGACCAATCGCAAAGAACAACCCAGACACTTTCAAATCCGACACATCACCACTAACAACGTTCTTCACCTTCAGACCACCAAGCACGCCTTTCCCGCTCTCATCTCCATACGCCTCCACCACCGAAGAGTTCCAAACCACTTCAATCTTAGGGTTCGACAACGCCCTCTGCTGCATGATCTTCGACGCCCTGAACGTGTCCCTCCTGTGGATTATATAAACCTTAGACCCGTACTTGGTCAAGAAATTCGCCTCCTCCATCGCCGAGTCCCCGCCGCCGATAACCGCCAGAGGCTTGTTCCTGAAGATCGGAGCCGCGCCGTCGCAGACGGCGCAGGCCGAGATCCCTCGGTTCCAGAAACCGCCGGCGCCTTCGCCGGATCCGGCGAAGCTCAGCCGTTTCGCGACGGCTCCGGTGGAGATGATGACGGCGTCGGCGAGGACGGTTCTGGAGTCGGTGAAGAGCTTGAAGGGCTTGGAGGAGAGGTCGACCTTGGTGACGGTCTCGGTGAAGATCTGGGTGCCGAAGCGCTCAGACTGCTTGCGGAACTTGTCGACGATGTCGATGCCGAGGATGCCTTCCGGGAAGCCGGGGAAGTTCTCGACGTCGGTGGTGGTGGTCAGCTGACCGCCCGGAGCGATGTCGTTGGCCATCCATCCCTCGAAGAGGAGGGGCTTGAGCTCGGCTCTGGACGCGTAGATCGCCGCCGTGTGCGCCGCGGGGCCGCTTCCGACGATGCAGACCTTGGTTTTGTGAGTTTCCATGGCGGAGGAGGAGGAGGATAGATACGGCGCGTTTAGAGCAGACGCGGAGAGGGTAGATCCGAGTAGAAGGGCTCCTGCTCTGCTTAATATAGACTTTAATTGGCTCATACAGACGAGTCAGACCAACACACATGTAATAATTGTATAATACGATACACTTTATTTGAATCTCCAACCAATTGGTATTTTGCCACCGACCCATTTTCATTTTTCCTAAAATAAAAATTATTATTTTATATTTAAGATAGTATTTTTTCAAAGAAAAATGGTTTTGAATAGTTTCAAAACATGTTTTTGTTCTTCAACTAAACTAAAGTTAAACTGGTCAAAATAGTATTAGACAATTATATGTTTTCTTATAAATATATTGAATAAATAAATATTTAAATTAAATTTTTGATTTTGTTCAAAATTTATTTTAACACTTTTTCGATTTTTTCTTTAGAAAAATATTTTAAACCAATTAGGCTTAATATGTTTCATATTTTCTTAATATATTGAAAAATATGTATAGTATCTTCATAAAACTGAGAAAAACTTTCACAAATGTTCATTTAAAAATACATTCTTAAATGTATATTTAGGAGACACTCATGAATATATTTTATGAATATATTATTGAATTTAAACTAAAATAATATTTTGAATATGTATAACATCTTCCTAATGTTTTATGAAGATCTTTCTAAATTTGATATTTTTATTTTATAGAGATATTATACATATTTAAATATGCATATAAGTCACATTCAGAAGAATGTTAAACAGATTAAAATTTACCTTTCTAAATATACATATAAATTTATTAGAGAAATATAATTATACGTTTATTATGATATTCTTGAATTCGGAAAATTTTTCTTGCAGATTCAGATATCATACATATTCATGATGATTTTCTAAATTTTTAAGAAAATAACGTTTTAAACAAAGAATTCGTTAAGAAAAAAAACTGAAATTTTTTGAAAAAATAATTTAATTATATTATTTTTTATTTTAATATTTATTTATTTTAATAAATAATCAACTAATTTATCACTTTAATAAAATCTAATTTGGTCACTTTGATATATATTCGGAGCTATTTAAGAAATAAAAACTTCATGTTTTAATTATGGTTTGATTTTTTTCTTGAGTTTTGATGATTATACTTTGTGATTACCTTATAAAGTAAAAGGTTAATACATACTCTCTACGTTCCTGAATAAAATATATTTAAAATTTTAATGTTTCAAAATATAAGATATTTTTATGTATTTAGATAATTTTTTATCTAATAAAAACTATGTAACCAATTATATGGAATTTCAATCATATTTAACAGTCTATTTTATAATTAGTTGAGTATTTTTAAAATTTCTAGTTTTAATGATACTTTTTAGATACAAAAATATTAACATGTTTTTATTTTTAATATCTATGTTTTAACAAAAAGATCTTATATTAAATAATAATATCTAAAAATAAGAGAAAATTATCTCTTATTAAAATAGATACATGATATAAACATGATTTGACGTTATTACTTTTAATAAAATCTTAGAATACAAAATAATCAAATAGAGCATATTTAAATAATATATGAAGTAAAGATCATTTTAAATTATACATGTTGGTTAATATATATTTAAATAAATTATATTAACCAGTTTTAGTTTTAAATATGACAAATACAAATTGAACTCATTATATATTTAAAACCCAACAATTTTAAAATTAAGAAAAAATTTATTGCTAAAAATATAATAAAACCTGTATACTAATATACGCCAAAAATAAATTTATAGATTTTATTTTTTCATTGAATTAAATATATTAAAACAATATTCTTTCAGTTTCAAACTAAATGTATCTTTGAAACCTAACAAAAAAATACTTTCATTTTGTCATGCGCCTTACTAATACAGAATTTGTTTTCCAATAAATTTCTACAATAATATCTTTTAATTAAAATAAATTAATAACAGTAAATTAGGATGTAAAAAACTGTTAAATTTTAATTTTGTTTAAGAACTTCAGTACCATACTTTCAAAACATTTTTATCAAAGAAATGAAGTAAGTAGGATATACTGAGATATAAAAAAAATTGGTATTATTTCTCAAAAATAAGTAAGAAGAATCAAAATCACCAGAAAAGAAAGTAATAGGTATGGAAATAAATATCTTTACTCATAAAAACTCATAAACAATTCTTAAATAGCTTACTTATATAAATGTTATTTAAAATGTATATTAACTGTTTATTTAACAAATTATGAAAATATTACATATGATTCATGATGGTGAAAATCTTCTCTAAGTTTTTTCTCAATTAATTAATTTGTATAATTAATTTCTTTAGGATTTAAAACCCAGTTCTTTTGGTGTAGAAAAATTAATGAACTTTAATCAAATGTAACAGAGCAATGCGCTTTCATAATAAAACTAACTAGGAAATGCTCATGTATATTAATCGATGATTGTGGTCAGGACCTAACTCTTAATCTCTTTTTTTATCTTTGTATCACTGGAACAATTCATCTCTTGTAACACAAGAAAGGTGCTGACTCTTTACGTGGATGTCAGTCAAAGCAAATGTTCCTCGCTTTTATACATAATATATTAGGTATTACAGTGTATTTTTGAGGTATAAATATCACTGGCTAATCATGAGCTATACAAATCATCTCTCGATGGACTACAGGAGGTTGGTGGCCAAGCTAATGCCAAGTCGGAAGCGTGAGGCAGAAGTGAAAAAGCTCGGTAAGAGATATATAGGTCCTACTTCAGATGTTAATTCTGTTTTTGGTAATTTTGATTGACTTCAAGTAATTCAGAATAATGTAGGATGATATGCATGATTTCTCATTTCTGAATTTCGTTTATACGATCATTCTATAACTTAACACTGATCAATGTGAGAAGGTTACAAGGTTCATGGCCATCCTTTCTCCACCGCCACAAGGCGTGTTCTAGCTGTCCTCCTTGAGAAAGGGCTCTTATACGAGCCCATTACTGTTGATCTGAAATCTGGTGAGAACAAAAGGGAAGCTTTCCTCTCTCTCAACGTAAGTAATCTTATCGCCAAAAACTAAAGATTATTAGTAGCTTGAGAGTGGGATTTATCCATCAAGGTCAATTTCTCGTCTGTGTTAACTTGATGTACTCCACTCTCATGTTCGAAATTTCATCTAGTTATTACTAGTCCACCTATTTGATCAGGCTTACAGAAGGACTTCGTGGTGAGTGTTCTACATATATTTATTAATTGTTCGATATAGGTTCTGAATCTTGGATACTCACCTAGTGATTTACCTTAACACAAGGATTTTAAGTTTTAACAATGTTGTTATTGACAATGCAGCCATTTGGTCAAGTCCCAGTTTTTGAAGATGAAAACGTTAAGCTGTTTGGTAATTAAATTTAAATTACGTACTAAAATAAGCAACATCCTGACAATCGTTTGCTATTATATTTAGTCTATTTTTCAGGCTAACTTCAAATGTCAAATTTCTCCTTATAGAGTCTCGAGCCATCACACAATACATCGCATATCTTCATAGCGCAAGAGGCACACAGCTTCTGAGTTTAGAAAGCGATGAGACACTGGCAACATTAACAATGTGGATGGAAATCGAAGCTCACCAGTTCGATCCATTTGCATCAAGACTCACTTCGGAGCAAGTCATTAAACCTCTCTACGGTCTAGAGACTGACCACACAGTCGTCAAAGAAAACGAGGCTGGTCTAGAGAAGGTTCTAGATGTCTATGAAAAACGGCTTGGAGAATCTAGATTCTTGGCTTGTAATACCTTTTCTTTGGTTGATCTTCACCACTTACCCAATTTACAGTACCTTTTGGAAACTCCAACGAAAAGATTGTTGGAAAATCGACCAAGAGTGCGTATGTGGGTGGATGAGATTACTGGTAGAGAGGCTTGGAAGATGGCCTGTGATCAAGAAAAATCCTGGTTTGGTAAACAAAGGAAAGATGATACTACGGGAAAGGCTTTCAAGATGCCTTGTGAACAAGCAAAGTCCTGGTTTGGTAAGCAAAGGAAATAAAGGAAAACAAAAGAAAACTTTGTGTGGGAATGTGTTTGTGTCTTTTGTTTGTAAGCGTGTGCTGTTGCTAAAGTAAGCTTCTGTTGTTTGTTGACTGCTGTGGAATGCATCTTATAAGATTTGTTTGTGTGCTGGCTTATGACTATGTATGTCTGATGTATATAAATAAAGGACAAATTAAAAAAAGTTGTTAATGGTTATGAATAGCAAATAATGTCCATTATGGAAGCTATAATTATACTTGTTTTAAAAGTTAACTTGTTTTCTAAATTATATTTTCTCAAACTTGAATTTCATATTGTATTCTTCGGTTCCGATTAAGTTTGGATAATAAAACTAGGAATCCAAAATCATACATGTAATAAAAGTCGTCTTCTTCTACCTTATCCCTTCTCTCTCTAAGACCTCCAAAGCGATTTCAGATCTCCCTCCGGTCCGGCGTCGCGTCGTGCGCGTGAGCGTCGCGTGAGTGCCCGGCTCCGGGGGGTCCTTCTCTCCTCTCTTCCTTGGTTTCTTTTTGCCGCTTGTCTGTCCATGTCGGACTCTCCGCCTTGCTTGAGTTTCTGGGTTTGCGATTCTGAGTCCGTCGGTCGTCCTCTGCGCAAGGATCTTCTGTCGGGTAAAGTTTGTGCTCTCTTTGGTAGCTCAGCGCGTAGTAGCAGCGATGGCTGGCAACCGGTCGGCGTTTAGGGTTGGGACTGGTTCGTTTTCCATTCAGATCTGGTCCATTATTGTCGTCGTTTATTAAGGGTGTTTGGTTCGATCTCTGCTTCTGCTTGCGGTGGTCTCTGCCGTGGTGAAGTTTGTATCGATCTTCTTTCGGGTATTGGATGCGGGTCCTGTTTCGGTGTCGGAGCGGACTGCTCCTTTGCCTCGGTGGTTAGGTGAGCTCCGGCTCTCTGTTTGGAGGTGAGCTCCGGCTCTCTGTTTCGGAGGTGAAGCTAGAACCAGACTGTGCAGGAGGAGTTGACAACTGGTTTCTATCAAGCTTTACGTTGTTGTTTCTAGGTTGTTTTATCTGCCGTTGCGGTGGATTCCGGTGGTCGTCTATGGCTTCTGGAGACTGTCTTGAACTCGGCATCACCTTGAGCATCCTTGTGACGGCCGCTTTTCCTTCTCTTCCCAGGCTTTAGCGGCAGCTATTTCTCTCGGGTTTGACCTCTTAGCGTTTTCATTGATCAGCTCTCTCCGTCGACTCCGGATTTGGGCTCTTTCAGCTGGGTTTTGGCTACTGGTTCTCGGTAGGCCACAAGTGTGGAGGCGGTTCTCGGGGAGTCATTGACCGCCTCCGAGTCGCCACTTGATCTTCGACCACATCCCGGTGCCGCTTTAGACGTTTGGCTCTCTTGCGGTAGTGGTTTTGATTTTCCTTGCAGGTTTGTGGAGGTTCAGAGGGTTGGTGGTGGCGTCAATAACAATCCGCTCTTTCAGTTTTTTTGGCAGCTTGGAAGTGTGTTCAGTAAGGGTTCTCGAGCTTCTCGGTAAGGTCTTGGTCCCTCACTTCTAAAGTTTGTCTCGTGCGTCATGGCAGTGACGGTTACACTGTCTCGAAGTGATCATCAGAAACCAGCTACTCCAGAGACGACAAGGGAAGTCCCGGCATCCAAGGAAACAAGGAGAACCTCACCTTCCCGAGATCATTGTCAATGGTTGAGAACGGTAACTGATTCCTAAGGATTTCAAAAGTCGGACTAGTGGAATGTGTCGGGTTTAGTGGGTGGGCGAAGCTAGAATGTAATAGACTGAATTAGGAGTTTTTGTTCAAATCGAGTTTTGTAACCGAATCTGAATTCCCGTTCTCGGGGTCGATCTATAAATATATATAATTATAAAAAAAAAAAAAAAAAAAAAAAAAAAAAAAAAAAAAAAAAACTAGGAATCCACTATTATTCGAAACTGTCGATCCATTTGTTTGTATTTGTATCCTGGAACAATTCATCTCCTGATTTTATCAAAAAAAAAAAAAACGATTCATCTCCTGTTACACAAGAAAGGTGTCGACTCTTTACGTGAATGTCAGTAGAAGCACGATGTTCCTTGCTTTTGTATTGCGGAAGAAAGTATATATAGTTAAATATCCTATATAAGGGATCCCTCTTATGTAATTTATATTACATCATTGAGTTGAAAACCCTTTATAAAAGTATCTAGCATTGGAACATGGTCTCCAACCTAATGCCAAAATCTGATTTTGGTAATAAACTAATACTAATAAAACAGGATATGCATGATTTTCATCTCTGAATCTCGTTTCTATATATGATTATTCTAACTTTACATTAATTAATGTGAGAAGGTTACAAGGTCCATGGCGATCCTTTCTCCACCAACACAAGGCGTGTCCTCGCTGTTCTCCTTGAGAAAGGGCTCTCTTACGAGCCCATTACTGTTGATTTGAAAACCGGTGAACACAAAAGTGAAGCTTTCCTCTCTCTCAACGTTAGTAATTTTGTCGCCAAAAATGAGAAATATAGTTTAGTAGCCATGCTAGAACGAACGACTTCATGAATCTTCTACATATATATTTCATATTTGTCATAGATTATGAATCTTCGACACTCAGCTAGTGATTAGTTACTTGTAACACAAGGATTTCATGGTTTAACAATGCTGTTATTGATGCAGCCATTTGGTCAAGTCCCAGTTTTTGAAGATGGAAACGTTAAGCTGTGTGGTAATTTAATCTAAATTACGCACTAATAAACATTGCATATGTGCATAGCTTAAGACGTTAAGCTGCGTGATAATATCATTTGCTATAGTATTAAATCTATTTTCATACTAATTTCAGTTTCAAATTTCTCCTTATAGAGTCTCGAGCCATCACACAATACATTGCATATGTGCATAGTACAAGAGGCACGCAGCTTCTGAATTTTCAAAGCCACAAGACAATGGCAACACTAACAATGTGGATGGAAATCGAAGCTCACCAGTTCGATCCATTGGCATCGATACTCACTTGGGAGCAAGTTATTAAACCTATTTACGGTCTAGAAACTGACCACGCGGTCGTCGAAGAAAACGAGGGTAGTCTAGAGAAAGTTCTAGATGTCTATGAAAAACGACTCGGAGAATCTAGATTCTTGGCTTGTAATACCTTTACTTTGGTTGATCTTCACCACTTACCTAACATACAATACCTTTTGGGAAGTTCGATGGAAAAAATGTTGGAAAATCGACCTAAAGTACGTATGTGGGTGGATGAGATTACTGGTAGAGAGGCTTGTAAGATGGTTTGTGATCAAGAAATGTCCTGGTATGGTATTAGCGGATAAGCTCTCAAGATGTCTTATGATCAAGTTAAGTCATGGTTTAGTAATCAAAAGAAAACTTTGTGTGAGAATGCATGTTGTGTTGCGGTGTTTGTTTGTAAGCTTGTGTTGTTGCTAAAGTAAGCTTTTAATTGTTGTTTGTTGACTGTTGTGGGGTGCATCTTTTGAGATTCGTTGTGTGTTGGTTTATGTATGCATGATGTATATAAATAAAGTGAACTAGTTGTTTTCCTGCACCATGTGCAGTGATAAATTTTTTAAAATTTAAATTATATTTAAAAATGAAAATTACCAATATTATATATTTTATTATTTTTACCAATAATTAATATAAATATCATTTAATTAAGCATAAAATTAAGATAAACTATTTTTTATTTTTAAAAAATATTTAAGAATATATATTATATATTTAAAATTAGAATATTAGATAATTTTTATCCCTTTATTTTGGTTAAATGTATTAATTCAACCTGTACAAAATTACTAAAAATCATATAAAATTGTATATATCTAAAATAAACTAATGATGTTATGATTAAAAATTTATTACTTTTTTGAAATGCAGAAAGTTTTGAAAATTTTAGATAATAAAAATTGTATAATCTATACTATTATTTGAGAAGTGATTTTCGCAATGGAAATCTCTCGTTAAAAGTTAGACTGGTTAATATCGGTTTTATCCTTAATGAATAAATTATATAAATTAGTAAAAAATAAAAAAGAATTTAAAATCTATTTGATTAAATAACTGATTAAAATTAATAATAATCAGAATTATTTAAACTCTAAAATATATATTTTAAAATAAAAAAAGATAATTCTTATATATACCGTGTTGTTATCTAAAAAGTATATTTTAATAAGAAAATTAAAAATTCAAAAACAGAACACACATAACTAAATATTTATCAAGTAAAAATATTATTTTCTATAATTAAAAAGAGAATACTGAGTTATTTTGAAGATTTATTTATTATCAATGTATATAATGTACAAATAAATTTCAGAAAGATATAATACTTCAAATTTCCAATGGAAACATTAATAAGAACTAAATTTTTTTTACTAATATATATTAATAAGTAATTATTAAATTTTTATGCATGTATATGCGGTCTAAACACCTAGTTATAAAAGTAAAACTAAATAATATTTCGAAATTAAAAATGTCATATTTGAATATATTTATTTTAGTGATGATTTATGAGTTATTAACATATTATAAATTTTTTACCAAAAATATAAATCAATTTTAAATGTAATATATGAGTTATTGACATATTTTAAAAAGTTTTCTAAAAATATATATCAGCATTAAATGAAATTATCCATGTCATATTTTTTGGAAGCCATATCATTAATTTCAGTAGTCATGTCATATTTGTTTTGCAAAATTGATTATAGAGAGGACATGTGGCAAAATCACTTCGCAAATATAGTCTAGAGGATGATTTATGAGTTACTAACATATTCTAAAAACTTTACCAAAAATATAAATCAATATTAAATATAATATATGAGTTATTGACATATTTTAAAAAGTTTTCCAAAAATATATATCAGCATTAAATGAAATTATCCATGCCATATTTCTTGCAAGCCATGTTATCAATTTCAGTAGCCATATCATATTTGTTTTGTGAAATTGATTATAGAGAGAACATGTGGCAAAATCACTTCGTAAATATAGTTTAGGGGATAAAATAATAATTTAATCTAGTTAGAGACAATAATTAACCGTTACAAAAAAAAGACAATAATTATAATTGAGTCCATTAGGATACATATTGGCTTTGAATGGTGATCAGGGAGTAATATTCAATTCACAAGGAATATTGTTTCCTACTTATTCCCAAAAAATTTCACAAGGAGTGTGATTGGTTGGGTTGTAAGAGGTGGTTTTAGCTTTAATTTTTACCTACAACCTTTAAAATCACTAATCATGTTTTATATTGATTTTAAAGTTACAGCAAAAATGTAGAGAAAATGACTGTAATTACCTTATTTTCTAAAGTTTCTTTTTTTTTTGCTGTAGAAAATATGTTGCTGCAGCAATAAATTTCAAATCTACATCACTTAAAACTAAATCAAAAAATTCTACAGCTTAAATCCTAGAATAAATTTTCTACACTTACAACCAAACCAATCACCCCCATTGTTTCCTACTTATTCACTTTCATTCCTTTTAAAAAAAAAATAAAGAATAAAACTATTATTTATTGAATTTGAGAAGGAAAACTATTTCTTTTCATTCCTATTATTTTATTACTGTACGTTCGTTTTCTACTCGTTCTTTTTGTTTCCAATAATGTGAGTATCATTATTCCAAGAAGTTTTGGTTGACATGCAATAAGGTTTTTTCTACCTCTATAGCTACCTTTTTCTAAGAAGGTAGTGTGGGTATTCCAGAGTAAAGTCCAATATCAAAAGAAAAATATTTAGGAAGTAACTAAAAGAGTAAGCTTTGGTTGACAATATGTAAGGTTTAATCTGAGCCATAAGATGTATTTAAATTTAACCAATCAAGGAGTTGAGGTTAAGGAAGTGTACAATTTTAAAAGGGATATAAAGATACAACATGAAAACTATTAAACACAAAGTGTCTCCATCGGTATTGGAAATGATCCTTACTAATATATAAAATAGATGTGCCACTCAATTTATCACCAATTGGTTTTAGGTTGGAAGCTCATTTAGCTTAACATGATATCAGAATCCGATCCATGCAGTCCAACCCGATCTATATCGATTTGGTCCAAATTTTGACCCATCGATCTTTGCTGGAGAAGTATTATGAGATTGACACTCAAAGAATCATCATCTCGAATGACCGTATTAAACACAAAGTATCTCACATCAGTATTGAAATAAATCTTTAGTAATATATAAGATAAATGAGTCACTTCACTTATCACCATTTGATTTTAGATTGGAAGTTCGTCTCGCTTAACAAAATCATGAACATCTTGGTTTAGTTAGATCTTTTTATGCTATTATTCTCCATAAATATAAAACATATGGACATGGAATAATGGAAAGAGGAAGCACGAACGAAGAGACGTAGGAATTTGCAAAAAAATATTCTCGTACTTTTCTTAAATAGAAACTACGGAAATACCCAATATAATTAACGTATACGATATGACAATTAATGATTATGAATAAAAAATATTTGATAACATTTTTTGTATCTTAACTCTTTTTGTTTGATTTTATATTATTAAAAGATATTAAACAATCACATTAATCGTATAATAAAAAATTAAAAATTGAATTCTAACAAAATCAAATGGAAATTGAATAACAAGTGATTTTAGTGCATTTCAAATTTCATATAAGAAATACCCAATCCAATAACAATGGATTTTACTTTAAAGTTGAATTCCGTTAAATTTCACTAAACTAGGTGTGAAACCCCCGCGCAAGCGCGGGGTCGGGGATTGCTTTATATACATATGTGGAGTTGATGTTGTTCTTTGCTGTGGTGTATGTTTTCCAAGTGTTGCAATGAAATAAAATTGAGTTTGGGAGTCTAAGGGAGTTCATTTGTTTGTTGTTTACGTGTTGTTTGTAAATAATGTTCATCTAACGATAAGGTGATTTTTTGTTATGTTGGAGAAATCAAGCACGTAGACCATAGCTTTCATAGCGAGACTCTATACTGGACACAGCAGAGACAACTCAATTAGAAATTAGTAAGGACAAAAAAGAGGAAAAAGATATTTACAATATTTTGATTTTCAGTCACTAAACTCGAGTATTAAGAAAAAAATAAAAAAAATAATGAAACATGTGATTAATAAATATCATTTTATAATAAAGTTTGAAAATAAAAGAAAATAAGATATTGATTATCTTTTTAAATGCCTCTGTCGCATTCTTCACAAGTGAGATGAGTTTGTTTGGGCATCTACGGACTTAAAAAAAAGTTATATTATTCCTAGAAAACTAACTATTTTAGTTTGCTCGACGGTGGGCCTGGAAGCCCAAATCCATATGAGACGTAAGTGAAGTGTTCTTCGTGAAGTTCCCGCCCTTGTATAGGTCGGAAAAGTGTCTGATTTTTTTCTCCTTTGCCTGTGTATGATTGTGTTCTTTAGTGGTGTAATATATCTATAAAGGTAAGGTTTTTGGTTTATTGTTCAGAGTTGCTTACCTTTGCTCATTTGTGTTACGCTCAACCCACTGATTTTTTTCCACATCTTGGCCTTCATCATCAATACCTACATAATAAAGTTGGAAAATTGTTAAATTGCTATACGTGGTGTATAGTTTTAGTTGAACTGATTTGTTGTCTGTTGAGTTAATTTTTAGTTCAGCTGATTGAATGTATATATGTTATAAATTTGCTTTTGAATGGTTAGCAGGAGGCGAGAGGTGATCGGTAGTTTTTATTACACAGAGTATTTATGGATTTTAAGTAATGGTTGTTTTCAGTGTTAGTGTTTGTGATTTCTTCAAAGCTTAATAGTATAAGTACTTATGCAGTTTTTTTGTTAAAAGCAGAAGCTAACATACCGGTTGTTTCTGGTAGGTCATTGAATGCGTTTTTGTAGACGATGTTTGTGATGGTGCTAGTTCCACTGGTGCGGTTGCTGATAAAGACAACAGAAAGGTTTCCACTGCATATAGTACATATGTTAGCATTAGATAATCAAACATTCCAGTTGCTGAAGACAACAATATCAGTTCTTACCTGCTCGTGAACTTGGTAAAGTTCTTCACAACAAATAGCAGTTAAGAGAAGGAAAGAGAATGCAATATCTCACATTCAAACAACATTAGTGATTCTTTCGATTGCATGTTCTCTCGAATCTGTGAAGCTTCTAAGTACATATCAATTTCTGTCCGAATCCTGAAAAACAGTACACAAAAAAACTAAGACTAATGCCATCATCTGGAAAGAATATTCTAAAGTTCAGTAAACAAAAGCCAAAAAAAAAGGAAAACTTACCACTATAAAGCGAGGTTTTCTCGGAAGAGCAGAGATGTAGTTAAACCATCTAGAATCTTTCTGAAGACGCTTCACTTATAAGATAAGTAGCTTGCAAAGGTCAATCCGGAACCTCATCACGTTTCATCACTTCACCAGCCTCACCATTGGTACACACCTAAACCCATGAAAGGAATCTAAAGCTCATGATTTTATTGCAAGTTTAGATAAAAGTTCAACGCTTTTGAACTTACGGTATCAGCACTGATTATAAGAGTAGGAGGAACGAAGAGAAGATTCTCTCATTTTCTTAGGTTCTGAGACGCGACGAATTCTCCCTCTCTAATGTCGAATCTGATATGTCAGGACATCCTCGATGGATCCTTTTGTGATCTCGCCGGCCGAAACAGAGCTGTGGATTCCGGGGCGGCATAAGGACGCCGAAAGAGGTGGGAAAGACAGTGTTAGAGTTTGGGTACAGAGACGGTGATGTCGACGTTTCTGTTTGCAAATCATTAGGTTTGCAGATTATGATAAACGTGGACGGCGAGGTTGAATGGGGAAGCAAGATAATAATCTATGATATGGGCCTAAACTATGTATGTGTTTTAACTTAAAGTCCAGAATAGAAAAAATTAAAGCCCACACGTTTTAAAAATGCTGACGTGGCGCAAAAGGAGAGCCTCAAGTGCCTCATTATATTATAGATTCATTAATTCAGTAACACCGTCAAACACTACAAAAAAACACTTGGATTGCATCACATAAATAGTATCAGAAAAATAAGTGATACTATTTTGAATTATTTATTAACAAATGATACAAAATATGTGTTTATAACATCAGTTATAATAAATGATGTTTTATTAATTTACTTAGCATCATTTCAGCAAAATCGATATAAATCTACATTCGATTACATCATTTTTGGAAAAATGATACAAAATATGGGTTGGCATCACTTAAATAACTGATACACATACAAAATTGTGTTAGTATCACTTATAGAAATGATACAAAGTTAACATCATTTACATAAAAGAAACAAATATTTGCATCAATAAATAAATGATATTAACACAATTCAGTCAATATAATTTTGTAGTCCGTGGTAGTTACGTCAAAACATTTAGTTCAAATTCAATGTTATTAATATAAAATTATGTCACCATATATATATATATATATGTGTGTGTGTAATAATTAATATATATCATTTTAACAAAATAATAATTTTACATGAATTTATATAAATTATATAATTGACGCATGTATCTTTTTAAATTATTAGTATTTATTAAAATAATACAAAATATGTTCAATGTTATTATTTTAGTACTATAAAAATTTATTTGTTTCCTTCTGTATTTTTTTTCTTTTTTTCCTCCTAAATTGATTTACTTAGATTTGAGAGTATTTAACAAACAAATCTCTGAAACCTCGTTTCCCTCTATCTCTATAACCATGTTCTCCTATTTTTTTGCTCTCCCTCTCTTCTTATTTTCTTGTTCTCTCTGTAATCCCGTAGAATTTCAGAAGATCAATCTCCTCTCCTTTTTTTCTCTTTCTCTCTCTCTCTATCTCTCAGCATTTAGAACTTGAGCAAATTCATTGACTTATGGCTGTAGTGAACTGTGGCATTCGAGTCATCGGCGGAAGAATTTACAATCTTAGTCACCACCAATGTTATTATCAGGCGAGAAACAAGAAAATCTCTATGATTATCCTCTCTGATTCCACTATCTCTTCCGTTTCTTATGTTAAAGCTATTATGGATATGTTGATTTTGTTCAGGTTTGATTTTGGCTTTCTGATTGCATGTTGACACAAGACGTTGAACTTAATTAGTTGGCAAGTCGTGGAAGTCCATGAAGAAAGACAAGCAGTGTTCATGAAGATGTAAATAATGATTAGTTTTTTTTCTTTGAAACTGAATAATGATTAATTTTGCAATATTGTTTCGAACCTTTTTGTTTATTTATGCCTTGTAAGTTTGTACCATGGATGAATTGTGTTATTTTTTTATGTACATTAATTTTACTTCAGATTTGAATTTTCCTAATTAATTAATTATTTTGTATGTATTAATATACATTTTTCAGAAGTCAATAAAATATTTCACAATTGTTATAATAATTCTGTATCAGTTAAAAATGCATAAATTAATATTTTAAATCGAATATTTCAAGTAATATAATTTTAAAATTATTTTAGAAAAAATTAAAATTATTTATTAATAAAGGACATAATAATTCGTATCAATTATTTTAATTGATATAATAGTAACATCGTTTATAAAAGTTGATGTAAATGTTAACATCATTTATCACAATTGATATATATTGACATCAGTTATATAGTTGATGCAAATATTTAATAAATTTACATCAATTATTAATGAATTGATACAAATTATTTGCATCACCACTTTCAGAGTCACTTACATAAATGATGCAAAATTATTTTGCATCACTTATAACTAATGCAAAAATATAAAATAAATGATGTAAAATAGACATTATTTTGTAGTGAAAGATTCGGTTAAACTTGTAAAACGGGAGAGAGTATCTCACATAGTATAAATAGATGATCGTTTGTAACAGAATCTTTATGCATTTTGTGATGATGTATTTGAGATATAGGGTTTTTCAATAAACCCTAAGATATGGAGATTGTAATCAGTGTTCTTGTTCAATAAATTAGCAAATTCTTATCAAGTTCTTATAAGAGTATCTCAGCAGTGGGAGTTTCTTCCTACCAAAAAAAACTAATGAAATAATGCCAAAGAGAAAAAATGTAAGAAAGCTGGGAGTAGTCGCTCAGAAAAATACTCTGAAAAATTCTTCAAAGACTATGGTGGCAAGTGTCTCTCTTTTCAATGCTTTTTTTCAAAAAAAAAAAAAAAGTGTCTCTCTTTAATTGGTATAACAAATTGTTGACAAAAAAATTGGTATAACAAATTAAAATAAATACAAAACTAAAGAGAATGAAAATACTAATATAATAATGGCTATATATTCTTTTTAGCCATGTACGACGGCAGTTTCTAAAAAAAAATATCTCTGCAGTTTAATAATTAATCAAAAAGTGGGTAAAAAGAGAAAATGTGCAGTCCACTTGATGACTCTACACAATTTAATAATAGCTCGTTCCTATTTTACTATGGCAAGAACCGTTTTAGAGAGTATTAGTAAACTTGTCATTTCTTAAAGAAAAAAATAAGTTAACAACACAATTTATGTGTACATAAAGTAGTAATATTAAATAGCTTAGAATCTCTTTTGGGTTCTTTAACCGTTAAAGTTGTCGTAAGAATCCATATGCTGTTGATGCTCTAACATCATTTTCAATGATCTTTTATTTTGAGAAAGAGATTAAAATATAAGAGAAAACATTTCTAACCATACATAATTTTCTCTTCAAAATAATGTGCCATTAGAAAATATTTCCCTTTATATTTTGATATTTTCCTTTATTTTATAGTAATGCTTTTATTTATAAATTAGTCTTTAAATTTTTATATATTTTTTTAATATAAGAAACTCAATATTTATGTTATATTTTAAGGAAATTATTAATACAGTAAATGATTGTTTATTTTAAAGCCATGAAAAGTAGACTTTTAGATGGCTTTGAGAATTTTTTCATAGAAAATAGACATTTTTAGTTTCTTGCATATTTCAAAGATCTTTTTAATAGCTTAAAATTAAAAGAGAAAGAATTATGTAACACAATTACAATAAAATCAAAACAAAATCTAGATAATTATTAAATTGTATTATTGTAACATAATGAGTAATAAAATTTAATAACCATTTTTAATATTTATTCTTTAATAATCACTAAAACTAAAGCCAACAAAATAGATAATTTAAAATATATTTATGTCATATTAAAAGACTGTTTTATCTTCAAATATTTATTAATTAATTAACTACGCTTAAATAATGTTTTGGCCTCTAAAATATTTAATACGGGAAAATCTGGTAAAAACCACTAGAGTAGACTACCGTAGAATACTAAAAATATTTTGGCCTCTAAAATATTTAATTTAAAACCCTGCATGCATCCAGGATCTAGCTGCTCTGAATGTAATACAATAAGATCTACTATTAATATAAAAAATTTAACTCGCCATAAAATTAGTATATTTAAAGATTGCATGGTCAATCAGACTTATTTGGTTTAGTAATGTTCCTAATATTCAACTCTTTGACTCTTGTCGAATCTATATTAAATATATATATAGAGAGAGAGAGAGATCAAGATTTTCTAAATAATCTATAACAAGAAAATATATATACACATATGTTAGGTAAAGAAAAAAAATATTCTAGTCAATATGATAATTAATGGTTAAATATATTACCTCTTTAAAATTATTTGGTGTCACAACATACTTTCTTTATCTTAAATATTCGATTTTGTATAAATAAGAACAAGAATATAAAATCAAGCGCATCACAAGATTGTTTAAGACATCAAAACCATGAAACTACATGCATCCTTGATATTCATGTTCATCCTCTCTTTCTTTGCTTTACATCAGTGTAAGTATAATTATCATTTTTATTATTTATATATCTTTGTTCTATTTCCATTTTTTTCTCAAAATGTTTCTTATTTTTTCGTCGTTCATGTTTGGTTGATGTATGATTATATGTGAAGGTGCAAAGATGAATGTTAGAGGAATAGAGGATTCAAACATAGTCATAACATCAAATTGCGTTAGGGGTAGTTGTTCTGGAATATTTAAAAGGGATTGTTGGTGCTGTCCAGGACCAAATCGCAAATGTTGGGAAGACAAAACTTCATGTGATGCTATATGTCCTCGTCCTCATCTTCCTCCAAAATAATGTTTTATGAAATCTTAATGTAATCGAAATTGTTGTTCACCATGTGACACTAATAATGAAAAGTAAATTACTTTTACCTATATTAATCTTCTTATTTATAACTTGTAGTTTAATTTAATACTTAAATTAGTTTTAGAATAAAAATTAAGAATCATTTTTTCATTGGATTTCATCACATTCATTACATATATACATTTCCAGAGTATGTAATCCGATTACATTCCAGCTATGAAGCAGTTTACAATTTAATTTAATAATACCTATTAAATTATGAAACATGCAATAGTAATGTTATTCATATAAAACAAATTATCTTGAAATTTTTAAATCGCCGTATTTTTATAATTTTAAATTTAAATTCTTCATTCTCAGATTAGATTAGATAAATACTTATAGTTCACCATTATTTTATGTATTATTTCTGAAAATGTTAAATCCATTTAGTAAGAGTGGAATTGTCTATAGAAATAACGATTTTTTTGGTTTAAACAGTTTTAATAAATTTTAAAATGACAAGAATCCCAATAGTTGAAACAAATATTGGAAAACGACACTAGATGGCAAAAAATCATACTAGCAATGGTATCCAAAATATTCATAAAATGTCAAAATGTTTTTATACAGTAAAAATGAAATTGATAATTTTATTCAAATATTATAATATTATAATTAAATAGTTTTTAGGATCAATTGATGAAGTTTTTGGGATCAATTAATGCAAGTGCAATAAATTTTGTGGAAACACATTTCAAAAAAAAAAAAATAGAAACTCTAAGAGCATCTCCAAAAGACATTATATTTTGAAGTTCGTAAAATTTTGTATTTGAAGTTTAAAGATATTATTTTCCAAAAGCAAAATTTCAAACCTAACTTTAAAAGTACTTATATTTTATATTATAGTCATTATATTTGTCTTAATTAATTTAAATTCATAAAACTTTATAAATAAATAGCACATATATAAATATTAATTAATAAAATGTTACATTAAATTATAGAATTTTACATACAAATACATAACTAAATACTAAATTACAAGTAAAATACCAAATTATCCTATAAAACTCTCTTTGCAATAGTCCCATATAATCAATTAGTGCATTTGTTAATATTGTTTTTGTAATATTGTTGTTTTCTAAATATAGTTTACAAAAATTTTAACTCTTATTTTGAAGTTTTTATTTAATTTTATGTGTAAAATTCTAAATTATAAAAGCTAATTCGAAATATTTATGAGATAAAAATTTTAAGGATTAAAAAGATTGAACAGGAAAATATTTAAGAATTATAAATGTAATATATAATTATAAGGATCAAAATGCAAATAAAAATATAAAACTTCAAATTTAAAATTTTGAATAAAAGTTCATTCTATATTTGAAATTTCACTACTCAAAACTTCAAATTTGAAGTTTTGAATTCTTTTTGGAGAGCTAAAAACTTCATATTTGAAATTATAAAGTGTCTTTTGGAAATTTTATAAATTTGAGTAAATAAAACAAAGAAAATTCATAGTTTTTTTTTTATTAACATGAGAGTATCCCGGACCTATGGAAGGGTCTAGACTAATCTCTAAGGAGAGGTACAGCCGACGGATAGACTCTCTCTCCGGATATACAAATGGGTCCTAAAGCATTGACCCATATCCGTGTTAGTGTCCGGAAATCATGACTTAGTTCCTTGTAACATGGTTCGAACTCGCAACCTAGATGCAGGAAGGAGTCCGTCCTTACCATTGGACCATGATGTTCTGGACAATAAAATTCATAGTTTCTTGTCAATATGTGGTTTTGAGCTTAGACAAGAATGATATATTATGCAGAAGTGACCCTAGAATGACACTCTAATCAAGTGAGCTAATGTGCAACTTATTCTAATCTCAACTTAATATATTCAATAACCAAATCTTGAGCTAATGCCTGACCTTAAGAATGATATATTATGCAGAAGTGTGAGGCTGCTTCTTTTTTTTCTCTATAGATATATATGATTTATATTGAAAATACCAAACTGAAATATAAAGGCTAGCGAAAATTGAAAATATCCCGAGAAACATAAATCTATAAGTTGGACAACTAGAACCCAAACATGAAAACTCATCAAACTAGCCTCTTTCTTGGCATCCACCTCAACTGATCCTTCAGTAATCAACACGTTTCATCAATACAATCCTTATGGAATTTACCTTTTCTCAGGATCCAGGGCGATGTACTCTGATGTCGACTACACTGAGAGAAATTAGATATTCTGCTATTTGAAAATAAGACTAGCCTTTGCACAATGAAGCTTCCATGGGCATCAACCTGCGACTATCACTAAAAGAAACAACCATACTACCAGAGGTTACCATATAAATCTTCTTAAACTGTTAGAAATTCATTCTGACACTTAACAGAAGTATACACAATTATGTTGATACATCTGATTTTTGTAGGTTGATGGAAAGCCTAGCCTTGGATCTTCTATTTGACTAAGATCAATCAGCTATAAGAAAACATGAAGCGTAATGCCTTGTTACTGTTGTTGGAAACAGAGCCTTGTTTCTGTGCGTTTGTTTTGCTGTGAAGAGAAGGAAGCTTGGTCACTTCAAAGTTCAAAACCTGGTCAATCCATCCTAAATCAGAAAGAGAATCAATTGAGTGGTCAAAAAGGTTTAAAGAGATGACTTGACTAATTTGCCTTAAAGAGAATCTGAAAAGCTTAGCACAACCAAAGCAACATCTCATCTGAAGTAGTAGGATCTTTGAATGGATTTTAACGAGTGTGAAAGCAATCAAGAAAACGAAAAAGAGAAATAAAACTTGTTGGCTCTGTATACAGGACAGAGGATTGAAAAGATTGAAACCCTATCTGCAATTGTAATCAAAACCAAAACTCAGATTTTTTTTTGATGTTTATAAAGAAACAAAGAGCAATTAGTCATTAAGCAAAATTCCATACTATCATGTATTTCTCAATCTTACATTCTTTTTTTTTCTGAACGACTAAAATCTTACATTCTTTAAAACCGTTTTTTTATACACAAGTTTTACTAAGACTCGATTTCTAACTATCAGGATACTACTGAAAACGATTTCACTTTCCTCAAGAAGCTCATCATCATCATCAGTTTGAAGACAACTAAAGCTCAAGATTTTATAGAGAATCAAAGACCCGTTAACCATAAAAAAATTCTACAGGATCTTCCACTTAAAAAGTGTAGCCATGTTTCCTAAATCATACACAGAGAACAACAAGACAAAATATACTACACTAAACTCTTCACCTTCCTCAGGATCATCATCACTGATTAATAGTGTTTATATGCAAACTTTACTATGATACTAGGACACTAAAATATTTCACCTTCCTCAAGATCATCAAGAAGATCATCGTCAATACCAGTTTTTAAAACCAACCCAAACTGTTTAAGCAAAGATCAATCTCTTGCCTTACGGGAGCCGCCAATGATATATAAGAGTTCTTTTTCGGCAGACAAGGGATGTTCCAACTCACGGTCTGATCTTGCTTCTTCCTCTTCTTCCACCTTCAATACCGCAAGTCTTGCTTCTTGTCTGATCTTTATCCTTGCTTGGACCCTTGCTTTCTCTTGACGTTGCCTCCTCTGTAGAATCTGCTTCTCCCTTCTGATATTCATCATAGCCTCAGACTTGTTACTACTCGACTTGACAATTATATCCGCAAACCTAATCTTTATTACTGCCGCACGATCAGATTTTGATGGGGACGAAGAGGACAAGTACAGCGGATCACGACCCGGACTTGTTGCTGTCGGCATTGCTAAACCCTAGTTTTCGGATTTGAGACAGAGAGAAAATGAAATCGAACAGACGAACAGTGATGTAAAGAAGAAGAAGCAGAAACCCTAAGTCTCGGGATTGCTTTTGCCTACGAGAGAGAAGAGTGTTTGTAAAGTTTATTTCGTTAGGAAACTTAGTGGGATTATATAGAGTTACTGATCTTGCAAGATAAGATAGGACCCGCGCTACTTCCTTTTTTCACTCTCTTAAGAATTTGATATTGTTTGGCGATAGGTATATTTCCTTTTTTGATGACCCGGTCCTTTTTTGACGACAAAAGAATATCCTTTGTTAATTATTAGTTATTTCTTTTTTTCCTAGCCGTTAATAAATACTTATTTCCTTTTTTCATTTTTCTAGTTTTCAAGTGTCCCTAAGTTATTTGATTCTTTTTTTTTATCGTTATTCATTTATGAGAAATTACTCTCTATATAAATAAGAGAACACAAATTCACTATCTAACCAAAAACACTCCATTTCTCATCATTTCTCATTTCATCTTTCTCTAATCTCTCACTAAAATTTTAGTTACCATTTTTTTTATTTGACAAATAAAACAATTAACCTTTTATTTACTTATTGATTATTTATTTTTATTTTAAAATCTAACATTTAATACTTATAATCTTTTAATATTTGACCGTTGTTCTCTTTCTTTCAAATTTCTTCGGTTTGTTTTTCTCTTTTCTAAAACCCAATCAAATAAACAACTACAAATTATGCTATTAACAATGAAAAAAATATCCTTTTTAGTTGTGGTTTACATTATTTTATTTTTAATTTTATTTTTGTTTGAGTTTGTGATTAAAAAAAAAGAAACAAAATTCGTAAGATTTACATGAAAAGATATTTTAAAGGAATTTATTTTTCTTATATTTTTCTACTTGTTCTAAAAATTTATATTTATATTTTTAATTTTATTTAAGTCACTATTTGTTGACTAAAGTTTTTACTAAACTCAATTTATATTATTTAGTTTTTACGAATTTGTTTATTTATATATTTTACATATAGTTATTTTTGTTTTCCAAATTAATATTAATAAATATTTATTTTGATTATGTGTTAACTATTGGTTTTTGGTTTTATCCCTTTTTAGTTTAAACTTACACTTGCAGATCAGAATTTATTAATTTAGTTTTTTGTGGAATTCATTTTTAAAAAAAAATATTATTGGTTTAAATTTTGATATTACGTGAAAAAATAACGTAAATATTATTTTATTTTCATTATTTTTTAATATTCTCTTCCTGTTCTTTTTAAAAAAAAGTTTATGTTTTCAAATTAAATATGTATTTTCAAAATATTATTATTTATTAATAAAAATTATGTTAAAGTTTTGTTTGTCTTGAAAATAAAGTATTTTATTAAAAAAATACGGGCTATTAAATTTTTTGTTAGTAATTTTAGTTTAAACAATAATTTGTTTTGTTAGAATAATCATTAAATTTTAAAACTTTACTTTTGGATGTAAATATTTTATACAAACTCTTGATGAGGTGACATCATGATAAGATAAAAAAATCATTCTTTACATATATATATATATATATATATAGATATAATAATTTTATCTTATATTTACTGATTCTGTAATTTCTACTTGAAATAAAATACGGATTTTGTAATAAAATAAAATTCTTTGCCAAAAGAAATAATAATTCAAAAATCCTCATGCCACAAGTGTGTGAAGTTATGCAGGCCCCTAATAAGGTGAGCCCAAATATACACACTACCAATCGTGAACGTCTCTCTCCTCCACAAGCTCCACGAGAAAGGATCGGAATCCATCAGTACTCTCGCCGCCGGTGAATCGCCGGCGTAATCAGCATACTGAAAAATCGTTAGTCGGTCCGAGAAAGGAATAGATTGTTAGTTTCTGAACGATAAGAATGTCTCTGAGGATTAAATTAGTGGTGGATAAGTTCGTGGAGGAGCTAAAGCAAGCTCTGGACGCCGACATACAAGATCGGATCATGAAGGAGAGGGAGATGCAGAGCTACATCGAGGAGCGCGAGCGCGAAGTCGCTGAGCGAGAAGCCGCCTGGAAAGCCGAGCTCTCTCGCCGCGAGGTATGGAATCATTTTCTCCAATTTTGAAAAATTGTTAGGGTTTTGAAAAGAAATTCAACTGTTGGGGGATGCTAATTTTTTTTGGGAATTATATAGACGGAGATTGCTAGACAGGAAGCTAGGTTGAAGATGGAAAGAGAGAATCTGGAGAAGGAGAAGAGCGTTCTCATGGGGACGGCGTCGAATCAGGATAATCAAGACGGGGCTCTGGAGATTACTGTGAGTGGTGAGAAGTATCGCTGCCTTAGATTCTCCAAGGCCAAGAAATGACTTAACAAACCCGACTTCTATGGTTTTCTGCTTAGGGTTTGTTTGATTCATGTGTCTTGTGGTACATTGTACTCTCTTTTACTTAGGGCCTTTCTAGTGGAACACAAAATGGAGAACATTTAGGGCTCAATGTTGGTTTGGAGATAGTATGTTCTTGGAAGATGAATTCTTTTGTGGTCTTGTTAGATTTACTGGACCGGCAGACAAATTTGGTCCGACATGGTATCTCTCTCAAGGAAATATATGTCTGCCTTCCTTTAGTTTTGCACATCCTATCTTTGCTATGAATCTAAACGTACTGGTCTGTCTATTCAAGGATTGGATGTTGATCGGTGACTACTTTAGCCACACTCTTTTTGCTTGTCAAGGTGTGTAGTAGTCATATGACAAGTTTCCAGCTGATTTTCAATTGTGAACTCCTCTCCTGTATAATGGAACTTGTTTATGCCGTATGGATGTTTTCTACATGCTTGAGCTTTTGCTTCAGAAGAATTTACTGAAGAGGTTTCTCCTGAATCCAAGAGGGCATCAGTAGATAGCTGCAGGGAACAAGAACTCCAGCTTATAGCCAAGCATAGATATGGTATCGACATTGATTTAACCTTTGCTTTTCAATCAGAACTATCAATATATATTCACTGGCTCACTGCAACAGTTACCCCCTACAAGTAACAATTTCACATGGACGTTTTGCTCGGTCACAGTGAACTAATATCGAACAACACTTGCCACTTTCCAAAAAGTTTGCCTAAGCGAATATCTTGTCTGAAATCAATAACATAAGGGATGCATGTGCATCTTCTTCCACTCCCATTTAAGCACTTGGATTGGCCAGAGAGATACCTCGTGTCAGTGTTTCCATGTCTCTGAAGCCCAAAAAAAAAACCGTAACTACTTCACTTCTTGACCTCTGTCTGTTCTCGTTGTGGAAACAAAACACCACAAAAGTCTGGAACTTGACTCCTATCTGATTTAAATACAAAAAAAAAAACAGAAGCAGAAGACACCAGACATAAAAGACATTTTAATCGTGTGGTGGTGAAGATAGCAGTCTACCGTCGTCAGACATAAAAGACATTTAGTCGTGTGAAGATCACAGACTCGCAGAGGATGGAGATGGTACCGTTTCCGCTAATACCGAAGCCAATAGAAGTAAACTACAGAGCCTGCACCATTCCTTACAGATTCCCTTGTGACAATCCCAAGATAGCCACTCCCACCGAGATCTCGTGGATCAACGTCTTCGCCAACTCCATCCCTTCTTTCAAGTTCCTTCTCTCTCTCTCT
Organism: Raphanus sativus; assembly: GCF_000801105.2. NCBI lineage: Eukaryota > Viridiplantae > Streptophyta > Magnoliopsida > Brassicales > Brassicaceae > Raphanus > Raphanus sativus. The sequence goes on along the minus strand of NC_079515.1, from coordinate 31,964,044 downwards.
CTCTTCCTCTTTTTTAATTTATAGAATCCTTTTTGTTAGCCAGTGATTATTATTCATGTTCATCGAGTCAGATCACTCTGGTTTTGTTGTTGTCAAGAATTGCTTTTCTTTAGCCTCATTATATCAAGAAGTCTGAGAATAGTTGTAGCGTTGACTTATCCTGGGTTTTGACTTTTAGTAACATGGGGGAGGAAACGATAGGGTTGCTTCTGAAAGCTTATAGTAGGAATCAGAAAATCCCAATGGATCTCAATCTTCTAAAGCTGTTTCATTTGCAGGAAACGTGCAGAAAGTGATACAACGGTTCCAGATGCTCCTGCAAGAGCTCAAAAATTTGCAGAAAGGTACAATGTTCTTAGTGTGTATGCTAGGCAGAGATAGTGTTTATGCCTTTCTTTAATATATCAATATTACTCTGAATATGTAAAGATATGGGGGAATTCTAGAAGATTGGAAGAAAGATCCAGAGAGCCATGGGGGTCCACCAGATGGCGTTGTAAGTCAAGAAGGGCCCCTTGAATTGCACCATCACTGCACTGTGTAGTGATGAGATTATGATTTGTTTACAGAGTCTCGGCAGAGCTCGTGAGAACATGCTAAGAGAGTTAGGATTCATGGACATATTCAAGAAAGTGAAGGTATGATATAAGAGCTCTTGAGGTTTTCAGACAGCACCAGTTCTCTTATACTCTCTAATGAGCTCATATTCAATAGGATGAAGAGAATGCAAAGGCTATATCTCTCTTTCCTGAAGTTGTCAGTCTGAGTGATGCTATTGAAGATGAAGGAGAACGTTTAGAAAATTTGGTGAGAGGGATGTTTGCTGGTAACATCTTCGATCTTGGCTCTGCGCAGGTAAAAATACCTCTTTTCTTGTACAAACGCCGGTTTCTCTTACAAGAAGCGTTACATCGTCACCACCAACGGGCTCCTGTCTTTCTTTTTGTAAAGCTTGCTGAGGTGTTTTCAAGAGATGGTATATCTTTCTTGGCTAGCTCTCAGAACTTGGTTCCACGGCCATGGGTCATTGATGACTTGGATAGCTTCCAAGCCAACTGGTTCAAGAACCGCTGGAAGAAGGTCGCTCCTTTGTTCATACTTGAGAGATTGAGACCGCTTGACAAACTCCATTGTTTTTTTTTCCATGACAGGCAGTGATTTTTGTTGACAACTCTGGGGCAGACATCATTTTGGGTATACTGCCGTTTGCAAGAGAGATGCTTCGTCGAGGAATGCAGGTTATTTATTGTTCATTCTTTTGACTTATTGATGCAAGAGTATCATTCTAAAACTGTGTTATATCTTCATCTCTCCCCCGTTTGAAGGTGGTGCTGGCTGCTAACGATCTGCCAGCTATCAACGATGTAACGTACACTGAGCTTACAGAGATTTTGTCACAGGTAAATCCAATGAAGTGATTCTTGATACTTTAAAAGAAGGTAACTCTGATTTATCAGTCATGATTTTGTACCAGTTGAAGGATGAGGATGGCCAACTTATAGGCGTTGATACTTCGAAACTTGTGATTGCGAATTCAGGGAACGACTTAGCGGTAAGACTTTAGAAGCTCCTAGAACAGGAGAAGTGGGTTTTATTCATTTACATTCTCTTTTCTTGAAAATACGTTTCAGGTTATAGATCTGTCAAGAGTATCACAGGAGCTTGCTGACATTTCAGCTGATGCAGACTTGGTCATTATAGAAGGCATGGTAAGTCCCAACTTATAGTGTGAAAGTGAAGCACAATTGAACAAGTATTAATTTATAATAGTCTTGGCTTTGTTGGCTGTTCTGATGATCAGGGTCGCGGTATTGAGACTAACCTTTATGCTCAGTTCAAGTGTGATTCTCTCAAGATCGGAATGGTAATAGTTTTACTATGTTCCACTAGTGAAAAGAAATGTGAAAGTGTGTTCTTGCTTCTTTTCCTCCTTACGATCATGTTGCGTCCTTTTGTTATTATGCAGGTGAAGCATATTGAAGTAGCAGAGTTTCTTGGAGGGAGGCTTTATGACTGTGTTTTCAAATACAATGAAGTTCAGAGTTAATTTTTATCTCAGTGATCTTCTCTCTGTCTGACTTCTCCCCAACAGTGATTATTATTTTTTATTTAAAATAACTCAATGCATCTAGTGGGAACTGTGAAGAGTATAATATGCTATAGTAGATTATTAACCGGTGGGAGCGGAGCACATGGGTTTCCCGTTTCACTGTCACGTTCCAATCTACCATATTGGGACCAACGTATGATTGATCTGTTTCGAACAACCTGAACTTTGGTTCCAAGACATCACTTTGATGACATTATTGAGACTTATTAGCTCATCATATTCCACATTCCACATCATTTAATTATTGCTCTTTTCATACATGTCATGTGTTTGTGTGTTCATAGGTATATATGTTTTGTATTCGGCTATAACAAATGAAAAGATAGACCTCGGCTTGAAGCAAAGTGTTTATACTTTATATTAGTCTCGTTGTCGTGTCATAACATTTAGAAGTATGCATTAGAAATCACACTTGTTATCTAATGGAAGATGATTGATCTCTCAAAAACCCAAAAGAGGGTCAAAGCTTTAAACAACAAAGATGAAACAAAGCTCACCAAACTTTTAACAATTGTTACAAACAAAACAGAGAGACAATAGAAACAGTCCTCACAGCTACTGATGAAACAGTTGTTTTTCTTTTACATTTTAAACTCAAACCTTCAAGGGATTCAGCCAGCTGTCTTGCACCTATGAATCCAATCTTCTCTTCAGACTTCTCTGTGATTGCAAACGTTTGCAGCCTCACCCGGAGCAAATGGTTCCAACGACTCTGATATGTATCGTGTAAGTTCCTATACATCTCTCATGCTGATGTTTAGGCTATTTTTCATTGTTCGTCTCCCAACACCAGCATTTCCCTTTTGCATCATGGCAACAAATTCTCCATAGTCAATCCGTCCATCCTGTAACAATAAGAAACAACATAATCAGCTTGGGAATGAGACAAACACATCGGTCAAAAAAAAAAACATGTCAAGAAGAAGAAGCAAAGATATTTTTTACATTGTCTTGATCGACTTCTTTGATTACATCTTCAAGAAAAACATCGGTCATCCCATGCTCAACGCAAGATTGTTGCAGCTCATCGATGGTGATGTAACCACTTCCGTCTTTATCAAAGTACTGAAACGCAGAGACAAGATGCTCTTCTCTGTCTAGTTTATTCAGGTGGATCGTCGCTGCAATAAACTCGCTGTAGTCAATTGTACCACTGTTGTCAACATCAGCCTAAGGATACAACAACAACAACACAACAAAGATGGTCATTGTCTGTCTATAATAATACCGGAAAAAATGAAAATAGGATGCCCACTGTTACTTACCGCTTCCATAAGATCTTGGATCTCAGTGTCTTTCAAAGTAGAGCCATATCTTCTCAATCCAGCTTTGAGTTCATCAAAAGTGATTGCACCGCTGTTATCAGTATCCATTGCCTCAAACATTGCTCTTAAACCCGCAATCTCTTCTTCTGACAGGCTCTCAGCTATCACCTGATTAAACCACAATATGTAAATATATATGAGTTCATGCTCATATGAATGTGGAAGATGAAGTCTCCAAAAATACAAAACTCACCTTTAAAGCCATTTTCTTTAATTTATTCATTGCAGAAAACTGTTTGAGACGAGACAGAACAGCCGGATCAAGTGCCCTATCTGGTGCAACCCCGTTCTCACAGATCCATGGATGTCCTGAACAAAAAATACATACAACATAGTTTTAAAATGTTGTGTGGTTGCTGAACAAATCTAACCACTTATTACAAAATGAGTATACATACGCAAGACTTCATGAGCGGTCAAGCGTTCGGAGGGTTGAGAGCATAACATCTTGCTGATCAGATCTTTAGCACTGTCGGATATAACAGGCCAGGGATCTGACTCAAAGTCGACATACCCTTTCAAGACAGCATCAAATATTCCTTGCTGCGTTTCTGATTCCAAACACACACAAAACCAAACTTAAGGAAACCTAGTTTATGGTGATCTAATTTCTATTTAACATTAATTCAAAAAAAAAAATCTAGATTATGAGATTAAGAGAAGCACATTTTATACCTGCCCAAAAGGGAGGGACACCACTTAGTAAAATATAGAGAATAACACCAGCAGTCCACACATCAGCTTCTGGACCATAATGTTTTAGAAGAACCTCTGGAGCAACATAGTATGGACTTCCTACAACATCCTTGAATATTTGGCCTGAATTTATATAATTTAAAAAAAAAAACATTTAGGCTCTACATTTATAAGAGACTGGTTTTTATATTCCGATAAGAATCGCACCCTAAGAATCCCCCAATAAACATGGCCTTAAACAAAGATACCACATTACCTGGTTTGAAGAAAACAGAGAGACCAAAATCAATGGCCTTGAGAGAGAAATCATCATCCTTATTAACCAACAAGAAATTCTCAGGCTTCAAGTCTCTATGCATGACACCAAGAGAATGACATGCCTCAACAACACCGACAATGATCTTGGTCAACTCAGCGGCTTTCCTCTCGCTGTAATGCCCTCTCTGGATAATCCTATCGAACAGCTCACCACCAGCACAAACCTCCATGACAATGTGAACGTACAAAGGGTCCTCGTAAGCTCCTTTGATCGTAACAATGTTCTTGTGACCCGCCAAATGGTGCATTATCTGAATCTCCCTCCTAACATCCTCAACATCTTCCTTGGATATGAGTTTCCTCTTGGATATAGATTTGCAAGCGTAGTCAACGCCTGTGGCGATCTCGGTGCAAAGATACGTCGTCCCGAACTGTCCTTGCCCTAACTTGCGGCTCAAGGTGTATAGATCGCGGATGTTGGGAGTCTTGTGGCCGAGAACGTAGTGAGCTTGGTTGTCCATGTTGCGCCGTACAAAAGGTTCTTTTACAGGAACTGGATAGTTGTTATTGTCCTTTTTGGAATCTTCTTTGGAGAAGTCTTGTGGTTCTGCGGTCGGAGAATGATCGGAGGAAACGTTGGTGGTGGTGGTGGTTCTTGAATTCTCCTCGGGACGAGTGTTATTCCCCTCGTAGACTCTGTCCTTGAAAGAACCACGACATGAATTGCCCATGAAACTTTTATATATTTTACAACTTTCACTTTCTTCTGCTCCTCATCCAACGAACACTATCAATGGAGAAAGAAACAGACAAGAACCTCAACTCAAACTGTTTAGAAAAGTATCGAACTTCGAATGAAATCAGATAACCCCATATCAGATCAAGCTTCAGAAATCATAATCTTTTGTTATTTAATCAAGAAAAAAAAAAGACAAGATCTCCTAAGAACTCGTTTCTTTATTAGCAAACAAACAATAAATGATGAATGTGTAATAAAAGAAACATAACAAAAACAGAGGATCTTGTACCAGAATAGCAGAACAGGGAGCTTCCGGAACAGAGGATTAGGATTTAAGATTATGAATTCTGATTAATATTTCTGGGAGATGAAGAAGAAATGGGTAAGTAGATGTGTTGAATCATCTAATCAGACTGTAAAGATCTATAAATGAAGGAGAGAGGATGGTGCCAGACGAGGAAAGGTCTTAGTGCTCATCACCTATACGCTGTTTCGTCTCACCTTCTTCATCCGTATTATTAATTGATCATTTCCTTTTTACTGGTCTAATGATAGTTGCAACTTGCAAAGTAGCGAATTTAAAATTGTTAATTTTTGTTTTTGAGAGAATGATTATAAGCCAAACGTCATAGCTTTTTTAGAGTTGAGATGTGCTTAACTTTAGCTAATTACAACAACATTTATTATTAGATGAATATGGTTAAGAGTTGATTAACAATTAACAGGATGAAACAGTTGACGACTAATTGATTTGGAGAGAAAATTAAGACTTATTCTGTTGACTTTTCAGATTGGTTCATCAATCAAGATTGTACATTTTTTTGCCTTTTGCATTATCATCATTTTTCTTACAAGGGGCAAAGACGTGAGACATGTCATTGTCGGCTAGTGAGTATAAGATCGCATGTCTCCGCACGTGACCACAAATTTAGTTTCAGACTACAGTTTTTTTATTACAGATAATTATTTTCCATTTATTATAGAAATCAAATTATTTTTTTAATATTTTTTTGTAACTTAAAAAGTCAAATTATACATAACTTTTATATAAAATTTTGAATTAACATCATCACTTTTTTTTTTTTTGCTTTTCTACCATCTATTAACACCATCACCTTTTTTTTTTTTTGTCGGCTGCCCAATGTACTAGATCAAGTGGAGTCTAGACGAGTTGATTCTCCGAGGAGCATCTCCGTCTGTCCGAGTCTGATCTATATGGATAAATATGTATCCTTTCATCCTAGCTTCCTTTGCCAAAGCATCCGCACGACCATTCCTACTTCGAGGAATATGACTAAGGGTCACATCCTCAAAGTTATCCTGTAGTCGGTGCAACATGTCGATCTCTGTTGCAAAGGTTGGCCATTCTTCCGGGTTTGTGGTCATATCCACTAGGTTCGAACAGTCTGTTTCGAACCGTATCGATGTGAACCTTCTCTCTCTCATACATGAGATCGCCCAGAGTAGACCGTCCATCTCAGCATGGAGCGCTGAGAGGCTTCTAGTACAAGCCCGTAATCCAAACATCTCATTTCCGATATGATCCTTAAGACTCCACCCTAGCCCACTAACACTGCCATTATTGATCCATGATGCATCAATTTGGCATGTAGGGATTCGGGGTATCTCGGGAGGCGTCTCTATCGCTGTGGTAGGAGGGTCATCCTGATCCTCATCTGTTTGTTCCTTTTCATTTGCCTTCCTCCAGCATTCTGCTTCAAGGGAGGCATGTTGTAGAGTATCCATCGGGGAGACGACTTTTCCATTGAAGAGTTTGTCGTTCCTCGCCTTCCAAATGTACCAACAGATCCATGGGAAGGTATCGAATTATGGTCTCGAAGGAGCCACCTCTTTTCTCTCCCAAAACAGAAAGTTCATGTTTTGGTAAATAGATTTACTCGGGAAGTCACCCGGAATGGACGGATAGTCCGATAAAGCCCAAACCTGAAGGGCTGGGGGGCATTCAAAAAGAAGATGATTGATCGACTCCTCTGGGCCAGTACATCTAGGACAACTCCTATCGGTGCCCAAGTGTCTATAAGTAAGCCTCTCTGCCGTCGCCACACAACCAGATATAGCCTGCCATAAGAAGTGTTGTATCTTACTTGGCGCCTTGATCTTCCATACATGACTTTTAAGTCTCGTGGTGCTTGGTTCTCGGACCTCAGTACATAAATCCATTTTGGTCGATTGTAGTAGATCGTATCCCGACTTGACTGTGTACACTCCTGATTTTGTGTGGTTCCAAGCATACCCATCCATAGCAAAAGAATGAGATGGTTTTATTCCAAGTATCAACGGGATATCTCCTGGATGGAAAAAATCTCGCAAAAGTTGTATATCCCACTCCTTGGTATCATTCCTAATAAAGGACTGAACAAGAAGTTGGGGTAATCTGTAGACTATGTGTTGGGCAGGTCTTGGTGGTCGGGCCACTGTGTCTGGGATCCAAGGATCACTCCATACCCTCGTATCTCGTCCTGTTCCAATAGTCTTTCGCATGCCCGATATGAGCAGAGGTTTTGCTGCCATGATACTACGCCAACCATACGAAGACGAGTATGTCCGTCGGTCGTCAAAGGGGAGGAGTTGTTATAATATCTCCCTTTTAGAACACGCGCCAATAGAGAATCTGGGTAGTGTATCAGCCGCCATAGTTGTTTTGCAAGAAGTGCTAAATTGAAATCATGGAAATCTCGAAAACCTAGTCCTCCCAAATCTTTGGGAGTACAGATCTCATCCCATGCTATCCAATGTAGACCTCTGCTATTTTGTTTTGAACTCCACCAGAAATTAGATGTAGTGCTCTTGAGTTTATCGGTGATGCCTTGTGGGAGCAAATAGCTTGACATGACATATGTCGAGGACGCTTGAGCCACCGCTTTTATCTGAACTTCTTTTCCTCCTTTAGAGAGAAGTCTCGATGACCAATTATTGACCCGTCCATTAAGTCGATCCTGTACAAAGGAAAACACTTTCATCTTCGAACCGCAAATTTGTTCAGGTAACCCGAGGTACATTCCCATGCCACCTTCGGAGGTAAAACCTAGGACCTCTTTTATATCTTTCTTCAAAGCCACCTCCACCCGGTTGCCAAAGAACATAGAAGATTTGGACGTGTTTATTCTCTGTCCAGATACCTTTCCATAAATATCTAGGATGTCTATGATCTCCTTGCATTGGCTTAATTCTGCCTTGCAGAAGAAAAGACTATCATCTGCAAAAAGCAGGTGTGATATCCTCGGGCTTGCTCTAGCAACGCGGAGCCCAACAATTTTCTTCTCTAGTTCTGCTCCGTTAAGGAGTGAGATCAATGCCTCCGTGCATAGGATGAACAAAAAGGGTGACAAAGAGTCTCCTTGTCTCAGGCCTCTCTTTGGGAAGATTCGTCCTCTTGGTTGTCCGTTGACTAAGACTTGATATGAGACCGATGTGACACAACACATAATGAGGTCAATTAGTCTTTCATCAAAACCCATCTTTATCATCAAAGCTGCTATGAAGCTCCATTCCACTCTATCATATGCTTTGCTCATATCTGTTTTAATAGCCATAAAATCTTCTCTGCATCTTTTGTTAGTCCGTAGTGCGTGAAAACTCTCTTGTGCTATAAGAATATTATCAGTGATTAGTCGTTTTGCTACAAAAACCGATTGTGTCTCTGAGATCAGTCGCGGAAGAATCCTCTTAAGTCTCTTGCATAGTAGCTTATAAATAATTTTGTAGCTAACATTGCAAAGGCTAATCGGTCTGAACTCCGTCATGTCTCGTGGTTTCTTCTTTTTAGGGATAAGGCAAATATTCGTCTGATTTAACACCATCACCTAGTTGTTTTACCGCAAAAAAATATCATTATTGGCCTTTTACTTACAATCCAAATCCATCTGTTTGAACAAGTGCAAAAGAAGAAAAAAACAGATCAAAACGCTCATTTGAATCGCTACACAACACACTCGCAAGATGTGGTACTCTACTTGCATAACAATCTTACATAATAATATGTATTTGAGTTTCTGGTTCTGATGTTGACAGATACTTATAAATCTACTCTTCTAAGCCTCAGACTGCTAACTTAGTTGCATCCACCGGTTTCTCAACTCCTCCACTTGTAGGGCTACATTTGTATAATCACACTGGTTAGATGTCAATCAGAGCTGAAAGATATGGATTTTTTTTTCCTTCCGATATGGAAATCTGGAGAGAAGACTACTTACAATCCACTCAAGACTTTGATGGCGTCATAAAAGAACCATTGCAAGGTTATGACAGGCCCCACGATGGTGATTCGAACAGGAAGACTTCTAGTGAAGAGACCAACAAACCCAATGTTCCTCACAGCCTGAAATCTCAGCAAGCAGTGAGCAACGTCAATCAACGGTGGAATGGATTTTCAAAATTGATTTATTAATGATTGGTTCAGAGTCTACTCTACCTGCAACACGTTATTGGCTTTGTTGTTGTAGAGAGACGAAACAACCACATCTGCGGGGTTAGAGATGATTGTACCAACGGCTCCAGCAGTGTAGCCAGCAAGACATGTGACACCGAGTTGCTGAGCTTTGGAGCAATCTTGCTTCCTTTTCTGGATGATGTTCTGATATATAAACTCCACCGACTGCTCAAACGTTGAGAACATCACCATAGAAACTGAAACCAACATAGGAGAGACAATACATACATAATCAAAACAAGATATGGTTTTGGCAGAGAGAAACACAAACCAAATCTACAACTAATGTGTAATATTATTACATGGAAGATTGCGACACCAGAGCGGGAAAAGCCCCCTGTGGAAGCTGCATTTGGAGAGAGAGAGAGATAAAGACTCAAAAAAAAAAGAAAAAAAGAAACAAACGCAAAATGATTCTGAGGAGAAGGGCTTATTACCCAGCAAGACCTTCGTTTCTATATACTCGTGGAAACCCATCAAGCAACCCTTTTGCAAACATGGGCTGCGTCTGAACTCTAACTTTAATGGCTTCAAAAGGACACAAGGCCATATCTGCGAATATCTGAGCAGAAGCGCTGCTGAGAAAATAAATGGAAGTTCTGTTGTTGTTAGGCAAGACATTGGTGTAGAGTGTCTTGAAGTACTCGTAGAGACCGAATCTGCATCCGCCTTGGACACCATAGCCTAAGAGCTTCCCTGACCAACCTCTCCAGAGATAGGAACGGCCATGTTCTCTTAAGAGAGTGGAGAAACCTGAGGGAATGCTATTGTACTTCACAGGATTCACCTACAAAAGAGAGAGAGTGATCTGTCATGACTGTTCAATCATGAAGATCCAATTTGAGCACACACAAGACTGAATCTTTAACTAGAAGTAACAAACAAGATTACATATTTTTAACTAAAGACCCATTTCAAGAAATCAAGAAGCAGAGAAAGGAAACAAAACCTGCATGTTGACTTTGAGGACATCAAGAGGAGTGATAGCAAGATGTGTTGTTCCGGCACTGAGCATTCCTCCCATGGTGCAAACGGTGTAGAACCAAGGAGACGACAGTTCATCGTCTAGTTTCCTCTTGACACTTGTCATCTTCTTCTACAAACCCCCAAATCGTGCAATTAAAAAATGTTGCTATTTGGTGTTTTCTCGGGAAAACCTAGAAATGAAGAAACAGAGGAGGGTCACAAATCAAAAGAGCTTACGTGGAGGGTTCTTGTGTCTGATGGCGATCCTTTGTCCACGTCTCACGGACCCCAAAGACAAGGCCAAGAAGGAAACAGAACACTCTGTTTTTAATTTTAGAAAAGAACGTTCCACGCTTTCGGACACGGGTTTAGGCGGAAAAATCGAAACTTTTTTTTTCTTTTTTTGTTTGTTAAAAAGAAGATGATTTCAATTTAGGTTTCATGCCGGCGCGCATAGATTCGTTGCTTACTGTTAGCCGGAATTTTTACGACTCCTCACTCTCTCCAGTTGGGCTTTCCATGGGCCTTTTAGCTCTGCACTAATCACGACAATTAATCAAAGATCAAAAATAATAAGATACCATTAATAGCTCTACAGAAATCTTATTATATAAGCTTTGATTATAGTGATTAATTAGTAGAATCACACAATTGGATTTTAAATTCTTTTAGAATTTTTATTTTTTTTGTAACACAATTTTTTAGATATTGTTTGTGAAGTATAGATTGCTTGATAATAGTCATACCTTTAATACATCAATACAGCATCTCTCTGTTGCTTCCTTTGTTATATAAACGTAAATAATACAGTATTACTATCTTCGTCTTAGTTCAATATAACTGATTCCCTCTCCTCTTATTGGATGTGTGCTGGTGCTTCACTGATCAGTAATCAGTTGCAAATCAAACTTCCCTCATGTCTTCTAGCTCTCTTGTATTGATCACGCCTTATTGTGACAATGTCACTAAACGCCATGACCCGCGACCTAGAGCAGATCTGAAGTGCTGCCATCTGTCTGCTTTTGCATATTTTACAGAATAGATTCGAGTTCAAAACTTTTTCTAGATAAAAATTGCAGATCAGATGAAACGAGAACCAAGAGTTAACTGGTAAACCAATTAATTCAACAAAATACACAAAAACTGTAGCAGTTTTATTTGAAATCACAAACCTGTAAATCATTGAACATCCGATCCCTCAAAACATCCAAGAAGCCACATTTTTACAATGCCCTCCCTATCAAAGTCTCGGAAGAAACCAAAGGCATTGCCACAAGAGACTGAACATTGTTCCTTGTACTCAGAAAACAATCATCTCTATACTTCTCTCTCTCTCTCTCTCTTTAGAGTGGATACAAATTCAATCTTGGGATCTTTATTATCATCTATTCAAGTCCCACGAAAAATCTCAAAACATCACCTGGAGATGCTACTAACAAGCCTCGCACCAATCTTATCAAGCTTCTTCACAGAAGCAACAGATCTCAAGTTCCCAACTTTCATAAAAGCTTCCACCATCTTCTCTCCAATCTCTTCACCTCTCTCCTCCACGTCAACCACCGCAACCGCCGTCGGTCCAGCTCCACTGATCGTGCATCCAAACGCTCCGGCCTCCAAAGCCGCCTTCTTCACAGCTTCCATCCCCGGGATCAACGGAGCTCTCGTCGGCTCCACAACTCTATCCGCCGACAAAGCCTTCCCCAGCATCACCGCGTCTCCCTCCAGCACCGCCGCCACCAAAGCAGCCGCCTGGCTACTGTTCCAGACATGGTGAGCCATCGGAATCTCTGCAGGCAACGCGGCTCTCATCTTCTTGGTCGGAGCTTCGAACTCGGGGCTCACCAGGACAAAGAAGAGATCTTTGTCGGAAGGGAATCTCAGCGGTTTCAGATCAAGCGGCTCGTAGCTCCTTATCAGAACGAACCCTCCCATGATCGCCGGCGCTATGTTATCGGCGTGATAACCGGAGACTTTAGCTTCCGACTCCAAACCGGCTAAAACCAGCTCCTCGCTCCCTAGCTTCCGCCCGAATATCTCGTTAACCGCCACGGCGGCCGCGGCGGCGCTGGCTGCGCTCGAGCCTAGACCGCTCCCTAAAGGAAGACCCTTGTGCAGATCCAACGACAGCCCGACGGATCTTATCCCCAGCATCTTCATCGTCGCGATGGCCGCGATTCCGGCGCAGTTCCGGAGAGGGTTGGTGCTGAGCTTCGACGTGGTTCCGGTGATCTCCGAGATCGAGACCTCGCCGGCGCGAACGGAGGGGTCGACGCGGAGAGTGACGCGGTCGCCGAGACCGTCGACGGCGCATCCGAGGAAGTCGAAGCCTGGGCCTAGGTTAGCGACGGTCGCCGGCGCGAAAGTGTTGACGGAGGTGAAAAGGGGCTCCGGCTCGACGGCGACGAGGGTTTGTACGGAGGCTCTGCATCGAAAGAGGGAGACTTTGGCGAGTAACGGCGGGGATGGTTTGGGTTTGAGGTGGAAATGGGAAGTTGGTTTGGATGGAGAGTGGAAGGAGAGAGTGGCCATTGATGGATGAAGGAAGACAGAGTAAGTAAGTGAGAGCAACACAAAGCTATTAGAGAGAGAGATGAAGAAGCCCTAACCTAGTGGTATGAATTTGATTTGTTGATTTCGGACAATTGTGGTTATTTTTCATTTCAAAAATATTGATTAGTTTAAAAAGACGAACTAATCAATTTCTGAACCAATTTCTTTGTTTTGTTGGTTATTCTATTTCAATTATCTAAACCATATTTTAAGCCTGAGTAATATAATAATTTTTTTAAAGTTAAAAAAAAAACTATGACCAAATTAATTTGAAAATTTGTAATCGGTTTAAACTAATAACCAAACATAAATCAAAAACCAAAATTTAGTCCGTTTAATTTCGTTCGGTTCAATCCGTATACCTTAGGATGCAACTAGAATGTTTTTTTAGAATAGAAACTTCCTAAATCCTTAATTCCTTTTCATTTCACAAAATATTCACCAGTTGCAATGAAAAAAAGGAATGAATATTCCATTTCATTTCATATTACTCTTTTCCATTCCAAAAAAAAATTCAACACTTTTTTGAAAAATCATTCCACATAAAAATAGTTCTAAAACAAATGGAATACTAATTCCATTCCATTAGATTCCACCAATTATAATTTATTTAATTCTTTTTTTTTGAATTGAATGTTAAATTGAATTCAAAAAGAAAAAACCTTTACAAACTAGAATCCAAACCTATGAAATTCTATACAAAATTTGAAAGGCCAAACAATTCATAACTGTAAAATCGAAAAATCTTCCACTTCAATGCCTTCCCCTCTTCTTCTCTACCTAGCTCTCACTCCTACTAGGTAGCCAGCTCTCACTCCTACTGGCTCTCTCCAAAGAAACAACCACCCTCCATCTCCTCTTCTCTTCTATCTAGCTCTCACTCTTACTAGATAGCCAGCACTCACTCCTACTGGAAAAAGACTCTCAAGAAAAGACTCAAACTTCTCCTATCTTACACTAAACCACTTCGCCATGCCTCCTTCATATTGTTTATCCCCCTTCCTTCTGATTACTGTGAATTTGTTTCTCATCTCTTTATCAATTCTGTGAGTAATGAGACCTGCGTGATTTGGTTTCTCACTGTGAAACTCTATTCATCTTATTTTATCCTTATAATTTATTTAATTCCACTTATTCCTTTTATTAACATCCAGTTACAGCCTTAGATATTAAAGTAAACTGAGATCAACTCAACGGCTTAGCCAAGCAAGGATCATGCTTCCATGAACAATGTCTCTTGAATAGCAAATTAGCATATGTGATGTTTTCTCTAGAATAGTGTAATGTTTTGTGACCTAAACTAATTTTAGGTACGAAGTTACAAACAAGTTCGAAACACTTGCGAATGATGGAGACAAAACTGACATTATTACGCGAAATATAGTACATCAGTACGAGATTTTAAAACTAACTAAACAAAAAATCAGAAACAGAAAGCCTCTTAGATCTCGACGTTTACAACCTTTTTTCTCGCAAACTATATTAAAAAAAAAATCTATTGCTGCTTCTCAGGTTGTTGTTCCTCTTCTTCTTGGTCAGGGTTCTCTTCTTCCTCTTCTTTCTTCTCTTCCTCTTCTTCTTCGTCTTCTGCTGGAGGATCATAAGGCATGGGAGGTGGCAATGGTGTCTTCATTGGGCTAAACTTTGGGAAAATATCAGGCCTCCTCCCAGGTTTAGGCCTCTCCCATTCCTAACAAAGAAAGCATGCATTTCAAGTCAAGTGTCCACTTCTATTATGAGAATGTAAAAGCACAAATCCTCGAATCACTAAGAAGATGCTTCAAACGTACATGTAGATTCTCAAGTATTCATAACCAAAACTAGAGAGAAAGAATGTACAATGATGAGGCCTTATACTTATAACTAAGAATACACATAACACTATAATACATACAACTGGGAGCAGTGCAACGAAATGATGAATATAAACAAACACAGAACAAATGAGTTTAAACTGTTAACACTTGATAGACAAAGAAATAACCAAACAGTGAGCTCATTTATTATACAAATTGTTCAAATCTTGCAATGACATAACCGTGGCACAACAGTTGGACCAATAGCAAGCTTACTTTAAACCCTAACTCCTCTTTAATTCCCAATCACCGTCTAATTGAAGGGAAACTTACAATAGGGAAATCGAGAGGATTGCGACGAGTGAGCTTCTCTTCCTCGGGTGCCATAGCCACAACTTGCAGCTGATTATTATTATTCGCTCTTCGACCCATCCTATAGCGAGATGAAGAACCATGGACACGCGAACGCGAGTCGTGGATCGAAGAGGCCATCTTCTTCGGAGGTATAAACCCTAGAGCATCAGGCGACAACCTTGCAGAGCAAAGCGACGCCATGGGAATCGATTTTCCACCATCCATATCATGTCAGCTACTTAATAAGCTTTATGCTTCTTCGTGGGCCTATCAGGTTCTGGGCTTTGATTCTAAATGGCCCACTAATACTACGCTTTGTCGACCCAAAAGAACTAAACTAAACGGAACAGAAGAGCCACTACCTTTGAGTTCGTTAATATCCAGTGGATGAGGAAGGGTTGGACATGAAAGAAAAAAAAGACCTTGAAAGAGAGAAGTCGAAATGTGTTTTAGGAACTCGGATTACATTCCGTCTTTATTTATTCAAAAGAGTGTAAGCCCTAGCTGGATGGACAGGCGTGATGATCATGCGTCATATTCACAAACGAGGCAAATAGATTACACAGTTCGATTGTATACACTCCTCTAGTGCAAACCGTATTACCTGCATTGTGATGTACTTTGTATTATAGACTAAGTCTTACACACCGTTAGCAGGTGGGAAACCTATCTAACTTATATATTATCTAAAAGATGTGGGACATCTAATAGCCCTTCTCGAGATGTAGGTGGAAAATGGTCCAACGGAAACAGCCCAAACCCAACATTTCGGACATACTACAGCAAGATAGACCATTTTTATATGCTACATAGGTAGACAACTATTTATATAGGAAATCATCTGTTGGGCTTTCACCATACTGATACCATGATAACAATCTCAAACAAAGGAGATTGGATGCTCAAAGAATTTATTAAGAAAGATAGAAATAATTTATAAGAAAGCTTTATTATACAAGAAAGTAAAGAGAAAGGAAAGCTTTAGACTTGTCTTCAAAAACACAAAGATTATCTAGTGTACATTCCAACTACAGATATGGGAAACTTAGTCTCCAATACTCTACTCTTAGAAAGCATATCTGCTTGTGATAATTGATGACTATTTTGGCTGCTTAACTGATTGTGCTGGTTCTATGTTGTAAGCAATATTGCCTTTTTCCTCTTTTTCTGTTTTAAAGGCTTGTTTGTTTAATTACTCAGAATTGATTTTTCTGTTTGAACCATTCGTGTTGTTTGTTTATTATCTCCCATCACATTTGGTGTAAGTAGTGGTACATCAACACCTTATTATATGATAAATATTTAAAATATAAACCAACAAACATTTTAAAAAAATATTTATATAAAAATAAAAATAAGTATCCGCGTGGGTGTGATCAAGATCTAATAACAATTAAAATACATCATTTTTTGTCTTTCTTCGTAATATGTGGTTGGATATCTTATACAAAAGATTTATGTTTTCTTTTTTAAGTTTTTGAATCATTAGGGGAATGTTTCTTCAAGTTTCTGAAAAAGGATAAATGTTGCACTGATTGTCGCTCATAAAAAGAGCATTGATAATTATACATTTATACTGGCATTTTGAGAACTGATAGCCATTAGTGTTGGATTCTCGATAACGTGGAACTATAAGGTAGAATGTTTGTGAAAGCCAAATAAAAAACGGAATCAAAATAAAAGTAGTGTTTGTGGTATAGAGCACCGGGGATATGGTTCTGATTAGATATGATCGAATCCATCTATTTCAATATGGAATCTCCTCCTCCAAATCCTTTAATTTATGCTCACACTCTATATATTTCAAATATGGAATCTACTATTGATTATTTGATATATTATTATCCAAAATTTCTACTCCATTGTGGAAATCTCCTCCTTCAAAAAGTTTATCACCACTGACCGAAGCAAAAATTCTAGATTAAACAAGTTTATCTATATTTTTAGAAGAACTATCTACTTTAATTTAAAATTTTAAATATGTGAATGCAAATTTTACTAACCGTAAAGATAGCTACTTTTCTGTCGAATTCAATTTTTATTTTTGTGAATTATTCTAAAATTTCCGGAATCCAAGATCTAGACACTACTTAAACATCTACATGAAGTAGAAATTGCATTCATGATTTTTGCCATGGTTCTACATATTGTAAGATGCATTCTACAGATAAAAAAATATGTTCTTACGAAAATTAAGAAAGTTTCAATTAATAACATATTCTAAAAATATTCTAATTTTCTTAAACGTATTTTAGTCGATTTGCCTTCTCAAAGTATAAAAAAATGTTTTCCATTTTATTAAACTTTTTAGAAAACACTTTTTTTCCTTTTTACTAAAATTTTTAATAAAAATAATCTTTTAAATTTTAACATTTTTAAAATATTTGTAAAAAATAAAAATAAAACTTTGTAAAACAATTTAATAAAAATTAAACTTT
Organism: Raphanus sativus; assembly: GCF_000801105.2. Lineage (NCBI taxonomy): Eukaryota > Viridiplantae > Streptophyta > Magnoliopsida > Brassicales > Brassicaceae > Raphanus > Raphanus sativus. The sequence goes on along the minus strand of NC_079515.1, from coordinate 31,946,362 downwards.
GTAAAGCCTTTTTAATAAAACTAAACATTATAAAAATACAACTTTGTAAAAAGTTTTTAATAAAAATACTAAATAAACTTTATAAAAAACGTCTTACAAAGTTTTATTTTTTTTAAGTTTAAAGAGTTTGTAAACTTTTTAGGTTTATTAAATTTTTAATAAAAATAAAACTTTTAAATTTTAAGTTTTTAAAACGTTTTTTTCTTTATTAAAAAATTTAATTAAACTTTTAAATTGTGTTTAATCTGTTTAATTTGATCAATCAAGAGTTAGTCTTGGAATTATGAAAAAATATATTAAAGGAACAACTCAAAAATGATACTCCCTCCCTTTCGAATTAGATGTCGTTTTAGAACAAAATTTTTGTTTCAAAATAAATGTCGTTTTATGATTTCAATGCAAAATTTATTGACTTTTTATTCTAAGTTATTTTTCTATTGGTTGAAATTTGGTTAGGTGTATTGGTAGTGATGTTTTTATCTAGTAAATATACAAAATTATATATTTTATTAATATGTATGTCGAAATCTAGAACGACAAGTAAAATGAAAAAGACGGAATATTATACTAAATTGACAGCTGTTTTTTTGTTCTGTTTTGGCAAATTTACCGTGTTATAATAGTTGTAGAGAATATAGTTTATGATCCTTCCATCTTTTTTTAGGGTAAGCGATAAGATTCCGTGACCGGTATAGATCCTAATTAATCAAAGCACTCCATCAAGGAATTTGCCTATAAATATGCACATGACATACCCCTTTCTTCTCATTCCATATCAAAGCTTAAAACACTCTATACGACAACCACCCCCATAAAGAAAAAAACAACCGCCACTTTCAAAATGGTTTTCAAATTGGTTTCGAGTCTTTCGACATTTGAAGGTTCGCTTTACTATTACGTCCATGCATAAATACATGTTTGATTCACTTATTTCTATATGTGTGTGCTGATATCTACATATATTCAATCTATATAGGCACTATTAAAGGACAGCTAATGGTTCGCAGAAACACACACTTCGTGATGGTTGATGGAATATCTAAACTGATGACTCGCAAAGGCAATCATTTTTGGTCATCGGATTTCCATATTGCTGGTCTCCAGTGGTGAGTCATACATACGATCTGGTTCCCTGAACACGTATATATTTATAGTAAAAATCTATAATCAAGAATATTACAACTATAATATTTTATTAGTCTACAAGGTTTTTAATTTATAAAATACTCAAAAATAATATTAAGATAATTTTATAACTATTAATTGGTTGAAAGATCTGTTTTAACACAACTACTAGCAATTCAAACATGAAAATAAAGGAACCCTTGGTAGAATTCATTTTCTTATTGTTTATTATAAAATATTATAAAAGAAAGTTTAACCAGTGATAAAAATATGCACTACACAATTGATTGAAACTATAAGAATGTACTTATTTTTCATTATCATTCAAAAGTATAGATTTAATTTAAAACTTTATTGTAAATATTTAGTATCAGAAATAGAAAGAATATGCATTATCTCTTAATTTAGGATATTAATCTAGCTATATATTTGTCTAAGATTTTTACAATTTTATATTAAATAAGTTAAAAATATATATTTATTTATTGAGTATTACTTTGTAAAGTTTCTACCGCATATAATATTGTGTGTTATTTGTTGCTTGAAATTGACAATATAGGAGGTTGATTATTAGTTGGAAAAAAGCCCAAAATGACAATTTATATCTTCATCTCCGGATCATCGATGAAAAGTGTACCGGTCCTAATTGGAGTGTCAAGTGCGAATGCATATTCGGCTTAGTCGATGAGAGAGGAAATCGTCACGTACTGGAATGTATGTTTTGCATGTCCATATATGACAATTTTCTCAAGTGCTAATTTATTGGTTTGATGATTTTAATACCGAGATATATGCTGTACTATTAGCGTTTCCGGCACGTTTCAAGGAAGTCACGAAAAGCTACAAAAAGTCAATACCATGGGGGCTGTTGAACTGTTTTCTTGTGAACGACAAAGCGGTCTTCATGAGCGAAATCATCAATGTGGAAGCAAGCTTTCCTGTTACCCCTATCGCTCGAAACATGGGGACAGCGGAATGCATTAAACTATTTGAGGTGCCCGAGAACAAATCTAGATTCACCTGGCATATCACTCGGTTTTCCTCCTTCACTGGTAAACGTCATTCCTCGTACGAGTTCACGGTTGGACCACGGAGATGGTATGAAAATGATATACTCTTTCTCTTTCGGTTTATAATATGTTTTGGTTGTTGTTTATACACGAATTATACATTTTCATAAACTACAACTATGAAAATTTAGCTTATACATATGTTCTCCATTTTAACCAGGAGAATACTGATGTACCCAGAAGGAAAGGCAGGAAATTTTTCGTTGTATTTGTCTGCTTCCGATTACGTGACTGGTAGTCCAAAGAGACCAACTTTTGCCAACTATAAACTGCGAGTGTTGGACCAAGTCAACCGCAATCACCATGAATCTGGTACATATACTGAATTTCCTTTTACCTTTCTAGGCTTTCCATTATATTCAGTAAAACATTTGTAAACTCAGAATGTCAAGGCTTAAAAGTTCATTGATTTATAAAATATTAATTAATAAATACATATATATTCATCATGTTTAATTTTTTTTTTCAAACAACATTATATTAGTGAATTTAATTAAGTCTACTAGTAAAAGTTACATATAATTTCAAAATTATGAATACTTGTCTCACATTTATAACTACATCATATCTGACGACAATGCTATGAAATGATGCACTATGGCAATAATTCTTAATGTTGATGAAGAAGTTGACAATAATAATGTGATTTATTTTACAGCGGTTACGCAGAATAAATAACGAATACCTGTACGTCTAAAACCCTTCACAAATTTGGGAATATACCGAAAGACAAACAACATCAAGAGTACTTTATGCAAAAAGTAAAAAAAAAAAAAGTTTTGTCAGCAAGTAAAAAAATTAGAAATGAGTATGAACAAGACTTCAACTTCACTAGAAAGGTTTTTGAAAACATCACTAGAGTATTATTTTTAAATTTTTTATTTTTACTTTGCTAATTTTCAAATCTACACTCGTGTGATAAAGGGCACCAAGGTTGGTTTTCCTACGATACATCAGAAACTTCGGGCAAAGGCACGAGCAAGTTTATGCCGATGGAAGAACTCCATGATTCTTCAAATGGATATCTGGTGAGAGATCAGATATATATTGGTGTTGAGTTCTTACTTGTCTCAATTACCGAGGATCTCTGAGACGCATGCATTACTGGATTCGATCAAGACCCACAAGAATAAATACCCCTTGATGCACTACTTATCTATCTATCTATCATTCCACATTTCATATCGATGTGTGTTTAAATATCCTGCAAGTTTATTAAAATAAAGTGACGGGTCAAATCGGTTGATTGTATTGTATGTCACGATGACATTCAACCGAATCTAATCTATTAAAATTGAAGTACAACTAGAAATTAACCCTGAATTTTTCTTAATATTTACCAATCATGCCATTGGCCATAAAACACTGACGTTTTGACTAATAATTATACGTGTATTTGGCAGACGATTGTTAAATCTATTTTAACTAAACCATTCTCCACTTTTGTCACAACAAACTTTAAATTACAAATGTCATTCCCTATCATTGTTTCATGACCGAAAGGAAACCTGTGTTTGGAAATCAATTCTAAATAACAAATTCACACAAACGTTATTGATAAAATATTGCTGATATCGACATATCAGCTATATAATATGTCTATATAACATAGTTTTGGTTGTTGTATATTTTGTGTATAACATTGAAACTAAACCAGTTAATTTGTCTTATACAAAACTTATGATTCTTTAATAAATTCATGCATATCAAACACGATTCTGTGATAGAGTTATGACTATTTTTAGTTACATCTATATTATTAAAGTTGAAGTACACAATTAGATTGTTTTGAAAACAAGGATAACAGAATAAATGAGATATGTTTGGAAATATGGATAGTAGAGACGTGTACTTCCTTTTATTTACATATTTAGTCATTGTATTTTCAATAAATTAATAACAAATGATAATTGTTTAGAAACATCAATAACATTTTTAATACTTCTTTTTATTTAAACATTTAGCTATTATTTTTACAATAAATTAAATAACATTCTTTCTATATTTCTTTTTATTTACAATTCTGTCACTATATTTACAATTCTTTTTATTTACAATTCTTTATGGTGAAAATAAAAACACAAACTGAAATATAAATAGTATATTATATAAAATAATTTATAAAAACAGTATTATTACCTTATTTAATTTAGTCAAGTATAAAAATTTCAAGAGTTCAATTTTCAAAAAAAAATATCATAAAATTAATAATAATTCATAGAAAACTAATGCAAAAAATTAAAATTTTGAAACATGCATAAAAGTATGTCAAGAAGAAAAAAGAAGTAATGACTTATGTTATTAATAAAAATTGGAAATCCATTATATCAGTTTTAAAATATACAAAATGGACTAATCTAATTACCTAAAAACATTGTTTTGTCTAAAATAATCATAAGATAAAATTTAAATTTTATATACATATTTCAAATCAAAATAATAATTTAAAGTTTATTTATATCAAAAATTGATTTAAAATATGCATATATTCAAATTTTTTTTTTACTAAAATGTTTTCCAATAACCATTATTAAAAATGTTTTCAATATATATAAGGAAAATACAAGAAAACTATTAATTTCATATACCAACTTAAATTATGGTTTTTAAATTTCACATTAAACTTTAAGAATATAATATATATGATTATTTATAAGATGGTACATATAAAATACTATTAATTATATGATTATTTATTTGATGGACCAATACAATTAATTATATGATGACATATATATTATACATAATAGTGACTAGGGTTGGGTGTTCATGTAGCAATTCTGGTTTGTTTCGGATCTATTTGGATTTCGGGTTTCGGGGGTCAAAGATTTCAGCCCCATTCATATATTTCTAAATTTCAGTTCGAGTTATGACTAGGGCTGGCGTGTTCAGGTATCCATTCGGGTTTGTTTCGGATCTGTTTGGGTTTTGAGTTTCTGGGGTCAAAGATTTCAGCCTCATTCAGATATTTCTAAAGTTCAGTTCGAATTATATTCAGATCTTTGCGGGTTAAGTTCGGATTCGGATAACCCATTTACATTATTTTTTAAAATTCATTATATGTTGAATTTCTTAAAATCTATAAATAAAATAAGATATTGTATATAAATATGGATAACATATGTCAGAATATCTAAACTTAACATATAAATTGGTTTGGTTTAAATTTTGGATCAAAAATCAATAACTATTTTAAATATTTTTGGTGTTTTGAGTGTACTTCCACTATGTTAGATATTTATATTTGACTAATTTATATATTTTCAAGTATTTAAACCAACCTAAAAGTATCATATATATATTTTGGATGTTTTTATATACATTAAAACTAAAAGTAATTAATATATATAAGTATATAAATCTTTTTTTGGATACATTTTGATATCCAAAATACTTCGGTTCGAATTGGTTATGGTTTCGGTTGTCGAAATATCAAAATTTTGAATAGTTTGGATATTTAATCAATTTTGGTTCGGATTTGGTATTATTCTTTCGGATCGTGATCGGTTCGGTTCTTCAGATTTGATTTTTTTATCCAGTTTTGATATTGACATGAAAAATAAATAGCAATATAATTTTTAAATATACACCCGCACGGGCGTGCGGGTCAAAATCTAGTGTGTGTTTAAATATCCTGCACTACTTACCTTCCTTGTTTGTAATAACAACAATAATGTATGACTGTATGTGTGTTGGGCCTTGTTTTTTTCATGGTTGCTGCTGTGTACATGCATGTTTGTACCTTCCTTGTTTGTAATAACAACAATAATGTATGACTGTATGTGTGTTGGGCCTTGTTTTTTTCATGGTTGCTGCGACTAGCGGTAGTGTCAACAAAATAACACTACGCTGTAGACAAATTGAATGGTTTTGAAGGTGAAATCAGTCTCTAGCAGAATGCGGAGGCACAAAAACGAGAGGCGGCTGTCACTGATATTTTCATCCTCAGATTTAGTTACGGCCTCAGCGACTGAATAGGTAAATTGGTGTCGTCTGGAGCAGTATACAAATGGGTTAAACCGTTGATCATAGATTTTGAAAAATCTATTCTCGGATCGATCAAAGAGTTTTCGAAAATATATTTTTCGAGATCAAATTCCTGAGAGATGAATTGAATCAAATCCCACAAAATAATAAGAGAGAGTTCTTGTTTATTAATTATCAAAGACTGATTATTATCAAAGCTATAGCTCTGTCTATATAGTAACTCCAAAGCCACAAACCAGCATGAAAACAAATACTAACTAAAAAAGAAAAAAATTAAAGATTATCTTAACTAAAAAACATAGAAAACTAAATAAATAAAAATGATAAAGATCTATAGGTCTCATACTAGGAAAGTTGGTGCAAAGTGTGCTGACATGGATGTTGATTATCCATGGAGATCGAGTTTACTACTCGTACGAGAAGAAGAGACATAAGATGCAAATCAATTTTTTTGTGAACAACCATATATGTGTTAAATCAGGGAGGTCTAAGATCTTGAAGTAATCCACAATTGTGTGCTAGTTCTCCGAAAAGCTGAGTGTTAATCCAAGACTTACATAAGAGGAGATGGTTCATGGGATCAAGAGGGAATGCAATCTGGACGTGACTGACCAGTGTGAAAAAAGCGAAGTCAAAAGTTCTTAAAGAAAAAAAGGGATGAAAATAATAGGATAGTTCATATCGCTTGGGCACTAATTGAAGTAGAGAATAACACTATCTAGGACTGGTATACATTTTGTCATGGTTTGTTTTTTTTTTTTGTTCATTTTGTTTCAATAGGTAATGTTAAATATCAATCAAGTTGTTGTCAAAATTTCATTACTAGAAAACACAGACTAAGTTAACAGAATAAAACTACATAGATTTGCTTAATAGTGATATATATTTGTTAGTTTTCTGGTTGAAGGTATCTTTTTGGATTTTTGAATAGTGATTTTTAAATTAATAATGCATGCATTAATTAATATTATTAAGATGATTATATCCATGAGTGAAACATATTATATGTATTAATTTTTTTTTTGTTTTTTTTTTCGTTAGAAGTATATTTCTGGTGTTTCGAATAGACTGTAGGTTTTGAATATATATTTTTAGTTTCTTTTTCTCGGGTTTTCATGTTAAGTGAAGTTCAAAGCTGTTTTTCCATATAAACTAAACTAAAATCGCCTTTAGATTTTAATTTAACAAAATATTGTTTTTCTTTACAGAATTTTCATATCAAACCAAGTTACAAACATAATCAGATCGTAGAAAAAAATAGAAATAAAAAAGCTTAAAAAAGAAAATTCGCGAAATTGATTGAAAAACAGAATTCATATATTGGGTAAAGAGATCATACTATTTCTGAGGCAACTCTAACCTATTTCACTCGATTATACTGTGTTTTTATTATATTTATCAAATATTTTTATAAAATACACGTTATTGGTTATAGACTACATCTTGTTCAACACTATTGACACTACACCCAACCATTTTATTGGTATTCTTAAAGTGTGGTCCAATAATTATGTATGTAAAATAAGTCCTAACATATTAGTTTTACATTTATTTATTTTTCTTTATATTAGTAGAAGAAAATAAGTCTCGATAAAATATTTGGATATGAAGAACCAAACAGAACTTGATTTGAAAATAATATTAAACACAAATTAAAACATATAACGTATTTTAATATCCGGATCACCAGATCCGAATCTAATCCAAACTAAAATATTTTGGATACCGAAAATATCTAAAACACAATTATATACTTAAATATATTAATTCTTTTAAATTTTATATCTATTAGATATTAATTAATATGAAAATATCTAAAATAATAAAATATGTTAAAAATACTGAAAATATATTATTTTCTCAATTTAAATATTTAAATTAAACTATTTTATGTAAATTTAAGTGTTTAGTTTTATATTATTTAAATTTTTATATTTTATATTTTATATTATTATTTTTTGGATTTTGAGGATTAAGTATATTTGTACTTTTTATAAAAAATTACATAATCGAAAAAGTACCCAAACGCGAACCTGAACTGGACATGCAATGCTTCGAACCAAATCCAAACCACATTCAAACCAAAAGTTGTAAATATTTGAATTATATTTAAATTTCTAACTCTAAAAATCAAAAACCGAATATATCAAATAAATCCGAACAGATATTTGAATGCTCATCTCTTGTAAAAAATATATGACATATCTCTTATTACAATTTAAAATAAATAATCTAATCAATTATTTCACTCAGCCGGCGCTGATTACTAACTAGTTATGAATATTAAACAATTCTAAAATTGAAACCTAAACCAAGTAGAACCGATACGGAAATCTAAATTCTTCAACCAAAAAAAAAATCCGGATCCGATTGGTTTTTACCCAAAGCCTCCGGCCGGACCGGTTCAAGTGGATACGTTCGCTCAAACTGAAGTCATCATTTGATTGGTCGTTGAGAGCCAACAATACGTCACTCTCTTCAATTCTCCATACTCTCTCTCTCATTTCTAATTCGACCAAAAAAAAGAAGAAAAAAAATTATATATCCCTTTCCTCAAGAAATCTACCAAACCGACTTTAAGAGCTTCCGTTGATCTCTTCCTCTGGATCGATTTCGCGGACGATCTAAAAATGGGTGGAGAAGGAGGAGACTCGAGTAAGCCGCAGGCTGCTGCTGGCGAAGGAGGAGATGTGGTGGCCGTGAACGTCAGGTGCTCGAATGGATCCAAATTCAGCGTGAGCACGAGTCTCGATTCCACGGTGGAGGCTTTCAAAGAGCTGGTGGCTCAGAAGAGCGAAGTGCCAGCGAATCAGCAGCGTCTGATTTACAAGGGTCGGATCCTCAAGGACGACCAGTCTCTCCTCAGCTATGGTTTGGTTTTTCTCATCTTCTTCTTGATGATTTGTAATTGATTGAGATCGCTTAAAGTTTCAATCTTGGGATGACCCAATTTAGATTTTGATGGATGTTTAGCTGCTAAGATACAATGTTCCATTTATGTTCTGTCTGAAAATGAATGTCCTCATGAGCCTTACTGTTTTGTATTGTGCTGTGGATTTAATTTATTGAAATCGCTTAAAGTTTCTATCTTGGAATGACCCAGTTAGATTTTGAGGTAGATTCAATGTCCCACTTTTGTTCTGTCTGATTGGAGAGTGAAATGATTTGTCTCATGAGCGTTTACTGTTTCTAATCTCTTGTGAACTGTGCCTTAGGTTTGCAGGCTGATCACACCGTTCATATGGTTCGAGGCTCTGCGCCTTCTTCATCACCTCCTCCTGCTCCTACTCCGGCTACAACCCAAACCACTGCACCTGGTGTTACTCGAGGGGTTGGTTCAAACGACAGCTCGATTCCCGGGCTTGGATTTAATCCTCTGGGTGGTGGTGGGAATCCCATGTCTGGGCTATTCGGAGCTGGTCTTCCGGATCTTGAGCAGGCACAGCAACAGCTAGCTCAGAACCCTAACATGATTAGAGATATGATGAACACGCCAGCCATTCAGAGTCTAATGAACAACCCTGAGTTCATGAGGAGTATGATCATGAGCAACCCTCAGATGCGTGAGCTTGTTGATCGAAACCCTGAGCTTGGTCACGTCCTCAATGACCCCAGCATCCTTCGGCAGACCTTGGAAGCGGCGAGGAACCCTGAGCTGATGCGTGAGATGATGAGGAATACTGATAGGGCCATGAGTAATATTGAGTCTATGCCTGAGGGGTTTAACCATCTTAGGCGTATGTATGAGAATGTCCAGGAACCGCTCATGAATGCCACTACAATGCCTGGGAACGCTGGAAGCGATACGGCTTCTAATCCTTTTGCTGCTCTCCTTGGAAACCAGGGTGTTACTACCGATGCTGCTTCTAATAATTCCACGACACCGAATGCTGCTGAAACGGGGACTGGAAATGGTATTCCGAACGCAAATCCACTTCCCAATCCTTGGGGTGCTACAGCTGGTAAGAACTTCATTATCATCCTCCTCATTGCAATAATATTTCATCACAGTAAGTGGCTTGTTTATAAGAAATGGAAGTTTATGTTTACCACACTGGTTAAGGTGCAAATTTGTGTATAATATATTGTTAGTTCATGTAGTTCTCACAGTTTGTTGTTATGAGTATTATGTGTATGAAGAAGTTACTTGGCTGCTTGTTTCTAATTTAGGTTCTACACCTAATGCAATAAATATTATTGAACATATTGTGGGGGGCTTACTTACAGGCCAGACGAATGCCCCTGGAAATACAAATTCTGGTGGGGATGCGAGAAGCCCTGGACTTGGTGGACTTGGTGGTCTTGGAGGTCTTGGTGGACTTGGTGGGCTTGGTGGACTCGGTATGCTTGGAGGGGATTCACCTCTTGGTGCCACTCCAGATGCTTCTCAGTTGAGCCAGATATTGCAAAATCCAGCCATGTCCCAGATGATGCAAAGCGTCCTTTCCAATCCACAATACATGAACCAGGTAAGAACTAGATTAAAAATGAACTTAAGACATTGCTGCTGTTGTGAACCATGTATTTTTAATGGTGTCCCTTTATTTCAGCTTATGAATCTCAACCCACAACTGCGAACCATGCTAGATTCCAATCCTCAGTTGAGGGAAATGATGCAGAACCCAGATTTCCTTCGCCAGTTTAGCTCCCCAGAGATGATGCAGGTTAGTTGTGTCAACCTATATTCTCTATATCTCTATGCAATTATCAAATGATGAAGTTTCTTCAGCCTAATGTTATTGATTGTTTTTTTTTGGTCTTTAGCAAATGATGACTCTACAGCAATCACTGTTCTCTCAGAATAGGAATACGACCACCCAGTAAGTGTCAAACCCTTAGTTTGTTTGTTTTTGTTTCAAAATAGTTGAGCATTTACATGTATTTCTTTTATTTTGGGTTGTATTGTGTTTAGATACAATAGTGTGAAAAATCTTAAAAGCAAGCATGATATGGATAAAATCATGAGTGATGCAGCAACTCTTGTATGTTTTTACTAGGATGAGCATTTAGTAACCGTTAGCAAGGGCTGTAAAGCATTTCAATCGTTGAAATAAACTTGAATAGAAACATAAACATCGTTCTTTCTTTTTGGATCTGCCTTTCGACAGGAGCTGTTGATATCTCTTTATTTTTTTCATTTCCCATCAATCTGTATTTATGTTCCCAATACATCTTCTCTTTAGGGATCCGGGGCAAACTGGTGCTGCTGCAACAGGTACTCGTATAGATATTATTTCACTTAATATTATCATTTTTGTGCTTTGCTTCTATTTTATTGTGGTAGCTTATTGAGTAAACAATTACGTTGGCAATGTTTATTAGGGGCAGGCAATAACGCAGGGCTGGATTTATTGATGAGTATGTTTGGCAGTCTTGGTACTGGCGGCCTGAGTGGCACGAACCAACCCAATGGTTAGACTCACTAGAGTGATACCATTTTCTCTTTTTTGTTTTGGTTTTATTACGTATCTGTTGAGATGGTTCCACCAATTGAAGCATGTTTTCTTGTTTGATTCCAGTTCCTCCTGAAGAACGCTTCGCGACTCAGTTGCAACAGCTGCAAGAAATGGGATTCTATGACAGAGCAGAGAACATAAGGGCTTTGCTTGCAACCAATGGGAACGTTAACGCTGCTGTAGAACGACTCTTGGGGAGTATTGGCCAGTAGTATCAGCAGGTTCTTGAACTGATCGTCTCCGTCCCATGTCTGTGGCATTCTCTCAGTTATAGAATAAACAGCCTTTTGAAAATGTGTTTCGGTAATGAATGATGATATTCATGGAATTTTTATAAAACTATATTTATGATAGGATCGTGAAAGTTGTGGATAAGATATATTTTGAGTCATCGTCTTATCATCTTTCAGTTTTATTTGAGGTGTGTTACAGCATGTTTCGGAACTGCACATTGGGATAAATATCTCGTGGGTAATCAAAATAAAACAGAATCAAACAACAAAAAAAGTGTAGTGCTTGTGCTTCTTTTATCTACAGTTTTTAAAAGTATCAGTTGGTATTTTATCGACCAAAAAAATAAAAAAGAGAGAAAGAAAGGGGTACATCATACATCGTGCGATAAGGATGTGGTATCAACTAACAATATTTATACATGCAAGTCTTATAAAGGAAGTGGAGAGATTATTTAAAAAGTTCATTGGCCTTTGGTTTGGTAATGTCCTGGACGCGACTAACAGAGAATAATCGTACGACGGCTTCCCAAGATCATCGAGAGTCATTTTGTAACTTGTTTAAGCGTGACCATTTAGAGAATTTGTAATGGTCGAGTTACATAATTCATTAAACATTACATATCCACATTTACACATATGTAGCCATTAACATTTTTGATATGAAATTACTTAGAATGCTATGTGTTAGTGTCTGATTGGAGACTAGAGCATGTCTAGCACCTTTAGTTACTTATATCGTTGCTCAATTTACATGACTAAACGAACACTTCCATCATCTACAGGATGCCCTTTTCAGATGTATTACAATTTCAGGAAGATTTGATGATGATCTTTTCTAAGTTTAGTTTAATCCATCGTCCAATCTACCGAACCATAAATGGCAAAATCCAGGATGTTAAGTAACCTTTTGAATTAAAAGATTTATGAGAATGAAGAAACTAAATGGCAAAATCACGAATTATGCTGCGCTGCCATTGTGAAATTACATACCGATCACATGCAGCCTCCATTTTATGAAGAGCTTCAAGCATAGACTGAAAAATAACTCTTGAATTCGTGACACCTGCCGAATGTAAGAAGACATGACACGAGAAGACATGTCTTCTGTAAGAATCTTTCACCTTGACAAAACATGAAGACATGTCTTCCAGACGAATCTTTCTCCTACTGATCCTTTGATAGAGCCAAATACTAGAAGTACCGACTAAAGAAAAAGAGTACGTGTAGATACGTAAACAACACAAGTGATTAAAAATCTAATTATATAATTAATTAGTTTAAATATTGTTATTATTATTAACTTATCAATTTTCTAAAAATAATATTCTATAGGGGAAAATAATTTGAACAAAGAGGGCAAGAGCCGCAGGACAACAACCACACTATTAACAAGATCATTTAGCAACTCTGCTCCAAACAAAATCTTTTTTTTTTCTCTCTCATGATCAGACAGAGAGAAAGGAAGAAAACACCATTGAACAAAAGATAGCAGATCAAGTTGTCATGTCTCAGATAAACCTTTTTTTTGTGCACCTGTCTCAGATCAAACCAAGAAGCTGTATGTCTATCTTTTAGTTCAGATATAGACAGTTGATAAAAAAAAAAGTTCAGATATAGACAAAGCTGTATACGTGTGATTAGAACAGTGGATGCTCTTGTCACGGGTCCACTTTGTTCTCGGTTCAGAATTTTCAAGCCCATATATCAGTCACACTATTAGACAATAGACTAATCCTGACTTTCCCTTCAAACAGCTTACTTTTGTTGTCCAGAAGAAGAAGAAGAAGAAGAGCAGAAGATAGAAAACACCATTCAACAAAAGACAGAATCTTTTGTGATAAAATTTGGTAACTTTTGATTTTTCTTTTACGGGTTTTCAAATTAGAATAGGGGTTTTTTTTTCTTTGATTGACTGATGAGAGCTTCAATAATTGTTGTCCTCTTGGAGAGTTTCCATGTATTTGATACTATCATTTTAAAGTCAACTCTCTATTGAAAGCGAAGCTGTTTATTCATCTTTTTTTTTTCTTCATCAGATTCAAGGCTTTAGCATTCCAAGTAGAGGAGCATTGGTTCTCTGGACTTTATTCTTTTATCTATCCATCTTCAAGACGCTTATAGGTGTCAGTTTGGTAGGATCTGTCGCTTATAGCCAGCAGTCTTTCAGAACTTGAGGGTTTGGTAGGATCTGTCGGATGCTATATTAGAAAGAACTAAAAAAAAAAAGAAGGGAATCTTTAGAAATGGAAGATGATGGTGGAGGCAGTGATGGAGGGGAAGGAAACGGTGCGTTTTCACCTAATTCTAGCTTTGGGGCATTCCCTGAGATGCCCATGGATCTGGATTTCATGGATGAGCTCTTGTTTGATGGTTGTTGGCTAGAGACAACAGATTTAAAGCAGTCAGAAGAAACTGCTTCAGCTTCTAACGCCATGGATGACAACAACAACAATACCCCTTTCCTCTACTTTGCTGACAACCCATTTCAAGAAAAAACTTCCAATGGAGAAGAAACAGAGAATCAACAAGAACCTTGTAACCAGGCTGCATCAAGTTCTCTACTAGAGGAAGCTGAGGTGGGAAGAAGTTGGTGGATTGCTCCAAGAAGAGGAAGAAGTCAAGGCCCTTCTTCCTCTGTGAAGGAGAGACTCTTACGAGCTATAAGCGGTCTCGACGAAGCAGTCCCTGATAAGGACTTCCTTGTGCAGATATGGGTGCCGTTTCAGCAGGAAGGGAAAAACTTCTTGACCACTTTGGCTCAGCCACATTTATTCAACCAAAAATACTCGAGCCTTGCACAATACAGACATGTTTCAGAGACTTATAACTTCCCTGCCGATGAGGGTTCGACGGAAGTAGGACTCCCCGGTCGTGTTTTCCTCCAGAAACTGCCTGAGTGGACTCCTGATGTACGTTTCTTTAGGAGCGAAGAGTATCCTCGCATCAAAGAAGCGCAGAAGTGTGATGTCCGTGGGTCGCTTGCTGTTCCTGTGTTTGAAAGAGGTAGTGGGACTTGTTTGGGTGTTGTTGAGATCATCACAACTACTCAGAAGATGAATTACAAGCCAGAACTTGAGAACATCTGTAAAGCTCTCGAGGTTTTTTTTCTCTCTATTGGTTTCACCTCAACATCATAAAACAATAGCTTAAAGATGTTTCTGTTTTTGCAGGCTGTGGATCTAAGGAGTTCAAGTAACTTGATGACTCCAAGCACTGAGGTGCATTAACTTTTACTCTTTACTTCATTCACAGGTCCTAGAAACATTTGCTAAGGTCATACATACACCCCCATGTTTCAGTTTCTGCAGGTCTATAGTGATTTCTACAACGCTGCATTACCTGAGATATCAGATTTCTTGGCCACAGTCTGCAGATCATATGATCTGCCTTTAGCTTTGTCATGGGCTCCGTGTGATCGGCAGGGGAAAGGTGGATCTCGACATTCTGATGAGAACTTTTCTCAGTGCGTTTCCACAATCGATTCTGCTTGCTTTGTCCTGGATGAAGAGAGCAAATGTTTTCTGGAGGCATGTTCTGAGTATCATCTTCTCCAAGGGGAAGGCATGGTTGGGAAAGCATTCGAGGAGACCAAACTGTTTTTCGTGCCCGAAGTGACCATATTTAGCAAGACCAACTACGCTCTTGCGCACCATGCTAAAGTGTCTGGACTACACGCTGCTTTAGCGGTCCCGTTGAAGGGCAAAAGCAATGGTTTGGTCGAGTTTGTGTTGGAGTTCTTCTTTCCAAAGTCCTGTATTGACACTGAAGCGAAAGATGAGATGCTCAAATCACTGTCTGTGACTCTGCAGCAGGATTTCAAGAGTTCGAATCTTGTCATTGACAAAGATCTAGAGTTAGAAGTTGTATTGCCTGTTGGAGAGGACATGGTTCTCTCAGAAACCGAAGAGTCTTTGAGAGAAGTTCATATGCAAGACTCCTCCTCAATGATAAAGGCTAACGAGAAGGGTAAAGATCCAATAGATGAATCCAAGATCTCATCTGGATTGGATAACAGTCAGCTTGATCCAATCCCTTCAGGAGGATGCAGAGTCGACGCTGGTCCAAGTACTGAACCAGCTTCAACCGGTGGTGGAAATATGTTAGGGAGTAGAAGACCAGGTGAAAAGAAAAGATCAAAAACAGAAAAGATCATTGGCTTGGAGGTTCTTCAACAATACTTTGCCGGAAGCCTCAAGGATGCAGCCAAGAGCATTGGTGGTAAGAAACTGATGTATACACTATTAGAAACATTAGCTTCACTCTTTATTGCTTCAGACAGTGTGATGTGACAGGGTTTAGTTCTTATGTTGCAGTTTGTCCAACTACCTTGAAAAGGATATGCAGGCACCACGGAATAACGAGATGGCCTTCCAGAAAAATCAAGAAGGTTGGGCATTCGTTGAAGAAACTGCAAGTCGTTATGGACTCTGTTCAAGGTGCACAAGGATCTATCCCACTCGATTCATTCTATACAAGCTTCCCAGCGTTGAACTCTCCAAATATGTCCAGTAGTGGCCCTTCCTTGAAAAGTAAAGAACAGTTACAGCATTTGAACGCTCCAACGTCAGAGGATAAACCAGCACCAAGGTCACCATCATCTTCTTGCTCTGGTTCAAGCACCAACACTGCAAACACTCTGCAGGTTGCTGAGAATGCTGATGCGGTTTTGAAGAAAGCTCAGGGCGAGGCAGAACTGCATAATGAGAATCAAGAGGAAACAAAAAGTCTCAAGGAGCCTCCTCTTCTTGAAAATGTACCGGGTAGTAGCAGCAAGAGCTTAAGAGCAGGAGGGGGCATTAAAGTGAAAGCAACGTTTGGTGAGGCCATAATACGGTTTACTTTGCCACCGAGCTGGGGCTACAGAGAGCTGGAGGGAGAGATTGCTAGGCGTTTCAACATAGATGACGTTTCCTGGTTTGATCTCAAGTACCTGGATGACGATAAGGAGTTGGTTCTTCTGACGTGTGAAGGGGATCTAGAGGAATGTATCGACATACATAGATCATCATCATCACAGAGCCAAACAATTAAGATAAGTCTGCACGACGCTTTTCAAGTCAAACTGGGAGGTTCTTTTGGTAGCTCTGGTGCATCCTGATAAACACACACTCTCAAAGCAAGGAAGGTTGCAACTTACAATCAGAGATCGCACTTTACCATTTTAGCCTCGGAATCGTTAGGTAAACATTACCTTGAAGACCATTTTGCAAGTGGCAATAGTATAACTGGTCTTCTGCATAGCCTGAACAGATTTTTTTGTATATAGGCATGCATTGTTTTTTTTTTAATCTTTGTTTCTTAAGCTCTGCAACCTATATAAATTGAATTACAGTATTATGTGTGTGTTCACTTGTCTAGTTTTGGAAAATCTTTCTCAAAAGTTGAATTATTTTGAATATAATACATAGGTACAAACACAAAAGCCATGCTTCTTGTGGAACAATGTTCTTATTTCAATCACGAACTGTACTTTAGATTCGCACTCACACAAACAAAACCATTACATAACTAGAGAAGGTATAGAGCACACTGAATCAACACCACCACGAAACTGAAGCTTGGGCTGAACGTTGAAGCATAGTTGCCAGAAGGAGGTCTAGAACCACCAGAAGGAGGTCTAGAACCACCAGAACCTGGTCATCAGAATGTAACCTTGATTAATAATATCACCATTTCACAATAGAAAAAAAAAAGTGCAAGAAACTTAATCAAACAAAACCTGAACAGGGATCTGGAGAAAGGGTTGTTAAGATTGTCTGGTTTGAGTAACCAGCATAGGCGCAAGAACGAGGTCCGCAAGAGGTACTAGTCGTGTTACCTATAAACAAACTCTCTGCTCCTTGGCATCGTGAAGGCGGGCAAGTTGGCCAGGTCGTAGGCGTAAGCTGAGAGGCTTCACAGCTTAGACTGATCACAAAAACACAAACAAAACCAAAAACCATCAGAATCTAAGCCCAAAAACCAATCTTGTCATATTGGAACAAACAAAAAAAAACTCCAAGATTATACTACACTTACGTCCAATTGTTTGACGCCTCACAAGAGCACCTGATGCAATTGTTTGCAGTGATGGAGTATGATCCGTTAGGCAAAAGCATAGAAGAAGCATCCAACGAGTCATTCCTTACAGATGAGCTACAAGCTGCAGATAATTTTTTTTTTTAAAAAGTCCACAACTTTCTTACAAAACTCAGAAAAACCCAATAATCAATTTGTACTAAAACATTGAACCTAACTAGTTTTGTCCAATGAAACCGCTAAAGTCAAAAATACTCTTCAAATTCAAACTTTCTTACAAAACTCAGAAACCCAATACTCAATTAGTTTTGTCCAATGAAACAGCTAAAGTCAAAAGACTTTTCAAATTCAAACCATCACCAAGTTCAAACCCAATTAGGTTTTGTCCATTTAAGATAGTCAAATGAAACCGCCAAAAGTCACAGACTTTTCTCTGTACCTCTGAGAGGGACGTCGAGAGGGAGCTCAGCGAGGAGCTGAGCATCGCCGGAGATCCCATTGAGCAGAGCCAACGTCGTGTTGTCAGTTCCGAACTGAGCAGCGATCGCGGCGAGGGAGCTTCCGGGTACGACCACGTGTGCATAGTGGACAACATCTCGACCGTTGACTTCATTGCAGCTACAAGGCAAAGGGATCCACACCCTTTGACCGACGACGATCTCGTTAGGGTTGGGAATCTTGTTCATCTCACTGATCCTCTGGAAACTAACCAACCCTCCGAACAGGTCCGACGCGATGGCGGAGAGCGTGTCCCCTTGCTTGACGGTGTGAACCGGAACGTCGGTCGAGACGCCGGTTCCGTTTGAGCAAGTGCAAGGGATCGGTACGCGCACGACTTGGTTCGGGTTCACGCGCTGGGTGCCTGCGGTGGAGAGTGGGAGGTTGTTGGCTTCGAGGATGGAACGGAGGTTCTCCACTGCGAAGAGGGTTCGGATACTGGCGTACGTCGTGGCGTTCTTGCTTGAGTAGCCGACGAGAGAGCGACACGTGGTGTTTGAGGCGCCGGGTTGGCCGCATTTGAAGTTTCCGGTCATTTGGGCGGAGAGGGAGTGGAGGAAGGAGATGGCGATGAGAAGAAGGGGAAGGGTGAAACGGTAAGTTTTCATTTTTTGTTTGTTAGTTGCCCGGAGAGTTGTCAGGTGTGTGTGTCTCTCTCATCTGGATTTGTGGTTTAAACTTAAAAAGGACGAGGAAGAGACTAGTCCGGAGGAGACTTTTGGAGTTTGTCTATTGACTTTTAAGAGAAGATAGATGAGATGAGAACAGAGGACTTTCAACAGACTCTTGCGTTTACGTTGGGCGTTGTTCCCTCGGAAATATATTACATCTAAGGGTGGGCATTTTATCCGTGAAATTTGATTCGATTCGTTATCCGTTGCTATTCGATTCATTATCCGTTGTGATTCGATCCGAAAATTCCGAATATCCGTATGCTTTCGAAGCAAAGCAAATACTAAAATTCAATATCCGTTAATATCGAAGCAAATTACAAATATTAAAATTTTGGGAATCGAATATCCGATCCGATCCGTCAATATATAAATACATGTATATTTTGATTATATTTAATATTTTAAATGTATAAAATTATTATTCTAACATATGATTTGACAGATTCTATTCACATTATTACTTATATAAAAGAATTACATAAAATGAAAAAAAATATTTATGACAGTTATAATTTTTTTCTTAAGTTTTGTGTTATTATAATTGTTAATTAAGTTTAAAATTTTACAAAATATGTAGATTCACTATATCTTTTAATTTTTATTTTTTCTATCATGCAAAAAAAATATTTTCCAAAAAAAAAATTGTATCAAATTTTTAAGATTATTTGTATTAATCAAAACAAATGAGATATCCGTAAATATCCGCAAATATCTATTTATTTTCCGGATATCCGTTTTTCCGAATATCCGTATTTTTCTGAATCAAAGCAAATCGAAAAATTAGATATCCGTAACATTCGAAGCAAATCGCAAATACCTTCAAAAACCCGGATATCCGATCCGTACCCAGACCTAATTACATCTTCAATGGTTTATACTATTTTTATTAGAGTAACTCTATAATAAAATGGAATTTTGTTTCAATAATATTCTATTTTAAAGTAAAAAATAAAGTGATGAAAAAAAATTTTATTCTATATTTAGAGTAAACATATTTTTCGCTCTATTATAAAATAAAAAATAGAATTCCATTGAAGTTTTTTTATTCTAAACTCTATTTCATAGCGAAAAGTAAAGTGAGGTTAGAGATATTCTAGCAACTCCGTGGCTTGTCGACAATTTTATAATGATAATATGTCATATGATATTTTTTTGTTTCGGCTAATAATGTGCTAAAAGTCTACTTAACATTTCATCAAAAGATTCGAATAGAAGAGGATACAAAAATGATAAGTGATTAAGGTAATGATGGTTTATACACAATTGGAATAAATTATGATAACTAATAACTGGCCATGAGGAAGAAGATGGACTCCAAAACAACTAGCAGACGGAATATTACGAATAAAACTAAAAGATGGAGTTATTACATGGTGAAGGTAACTGAAGACGCGCTTCTCTCCAATTTGTTTGAGGAATGGTCAAAGTTAATACAGAAAACACCTACAGAGAAACAATATATAAACGTAAACGTTATATACTCTTTGAGCTCACATAGGCCATGTAGGCCCATATCGTCATCTTCTAGATTATCATCAACGATTTGTCAATAAGGTACAAAGTCAATCTTAGCCTTATGGGATTGTTACGAGAGATTGTGGAGCTGCATGCTGCAGTTACATTTCAAGTATAAACATGGAATACTTGATGACTTGCAGTTAAAATGCTTCAGCATGCAACTAACTCGTCTACCTTGTAAGTGTACTGCTCTTCAGGGGTATTTGTTGGGCCACACTTGAAGAGTTCACTTATAATCAAAATCACGTTTTGTACTGAATATTATGAAAGAAGATTTGTTTGAAGAAGGCAGCGACTTGTGCAGGCCCGTCCCTTGCATAAAGCTCATGAAGCATATGCTTTAGGCCACAATAAAATAAATTGTTTTAGAGGCCACAAATAAATTGATTATAGATTGTTTGCTAATACTCGTGACGTGGTGAGTTCAACTCCTATTATGCACCCTTTTAAAAACATACCTATTCTTTCACTAATTTTTCTGTCAGTTGTCATATAAAAAAATATAATATATTGATTACTTAACAATATGACTTTTGTTGACAAAAAAACAATTTAACTCTCTTAGATTATTTTAATTCCTTAATAATTTTACATATCATATGTTTTATTTATTTAAAATGAATTCTTGATCTTGTTTCATTATATTACTGCTTAAATTTTTATAGCTTTATATTACTAACTTTAACTGCCATAACTATAATTTTCCTACTATTTTTTAAAAAATATTATTATCTTGCTAAATATTGATTCATCTTTGAAAAATATTTTTTAAATATTACTTAATTCTAATATATAACTGTTTGATGTTGTAAAAAAACATACTTATTTGATAGTAAAATATTTGAGGCCACATATGTTTATGTGCTTTAAGCCACCAAATTAATAGGGACGGCACTGGACTTGTGGCTCCTAATTTTTCTGCCTTGAAGCTGTATACACTGTCTGATTAGAGCTATATATGATCTAATTAATGGAGATAGTCTAAGTGATAGTGATACTACTAGTGTAATGCTGCTTTTCCTTGGGTTAGCCTGAATCTAACAGGGATGTACTTGTAGCCTCAACGGGTCTGTTCTTTGAAAGGCTCTCAAACAAATCAGGATTATGGAGTAAATCGCATCATGTATACCAAACATATTAAGGTGTATGCAATATTTCTATGTTACAGTATCCTTAATATGTTCCATTGGATGTACAATTGATCTCTGTCCCCAAGCAGATACAATCTTTTCATAGAAAGTAACATATATAATTGTTTAAAGTGCATAACACGTAATACAGATGGCAAGCAATTCTCATATTATTCATCAATCAACGAAACTATATCCTAAGTGCGAAACCCTAAACGCTAACTTATTGAACAAGAAAAAGAAAACGAAAACAAAAAAACTAAACAGAAAGACAGTAAACTTCCAAATTTATGTGCTATTGTTCTCTTTCACATGCCTCGTACAAGCAGACTCATCATAGATTATGAGCACGTACGTGCTTATAAGACCTTCGAACATATAGAGGCTTAGAGCAACACGGAAGCGAGAGACAAATTACAATCAACCTCCTCAACGCGATTGGTCTCTGCCTCATCAATCATGCCAAACAAGTAACCGAGACGTGCCCTATCAGCTTTCTCAATCTCATCAAGTTTCAACAGATTGTTTTGCTTCCCGTGAACAAGATCTTGACCTTCTATAAATCGGAGCCGTGCAGAAGAAGAAAGAGCTAAGTGATTAGTGAAGAGCAAGAGGACCATGATGCAGATAAAGCTGATTCTACAAGTATTCGCCATTGTCGAAGAGAAACTTGATCAGGGCTTTAGGGTTTTCTTGCTGTTGATGTTCGAAAAATTAAGCTGTTGTAGATTAATGTTATGATCTGTGAGAGTTGATCTATCTAAGTTGTTTATATATATGGCCTAATTACTCGTTTCTTAGTTTACTTTGGTATTAAAAAGGCGGTCGTATATACATATCCGAATAGGATTTTATCTTCTTTTTTTATTGGATTATCGACATTACATGCACTCTCAAGACTTATCTAACTTAAGTAATTTGGTTAGGTTTCTTTCCTTTTCTAATTTTCTAAAGACATAAAAACATATAAATAATAAATTTGTAAGATCAGTGAGAAAAAAAAATTGTTTCTTTTAATGAAAATAGAAAATGTTCATTCCTGAGCTACATTAGGGAGGTTGTATTCAACCGAGAGTTTGAGGTGATTTGTATTAAAATGACAAATCCACTGTTATTCAAACATGAATTTTAAAAACTCATTTAAAATTCACTGTTATTGAACTTGACATTTCGTAAAGTACTCTGAAATCCACTGTTATTGAAAATATTTTAAGTTGTGGAGTTTTAAAGTTTTGAGGTGATTTTAGGGTGTTTGGGTGGAATTTCTTAGTTAAAAAAAATAAAACTCAAATCTCATGGTTTTAGGTGATATTCTAGAGTAGTTTAAGAAAAATCACATAAATCTCTGCAATTTATTAAAATCATCTAAATTTGTTTCAGACCTGGTTTTCAATATTTCCCAAAATGTAAGATTTCATTTGGAGAATCTCTCTAAGAGTGAAAACTGTATATGCTTTTATGTAGTTACGTTCATCTCATCATGATGAGATACAATCGGTTAACCGGAGTAAACCGGTTTAAGAAGAGAAAATTGCATTAATTTGTTCTAAAGGTCTTCAAAAGCCAAATTGTTCTTGTTTTTTGTTTTCGATCAACACTGATTCTGCTAAAACTGAAACTGATCACCAATGTCTTTAAACTGGATAGATGACTTGATAGTTGAGAGAGTGAACAACATCTTAAAACGAGGGAAATTTCCCACAGCACCGCCAGAGAGCATGACCGTCAGCATGTTCAAGTCCGTAATGGCGTATGAGAACACATTGCGAGTTTCAGTTACATCCACATATGAATTTCATAAAGATGATCAAAGTGAGAATGTTGATGCAGGGGGAGGATAACAAAAAGACTTGTGTACAGCGACAAAGAAAAGAGACATGAGATACTCTGATCTCAACCTATTCCCAAAACTTTCTTCTATAAATTGAATATCTAGCCAAAGCCAAGAATGAGTTATACATTAAAATAAAATCAGAGAGATGAGTCAAATTACAATGATTGATGTGTAACCTAAATAATCAAGGAACACCAACTAGTAGTGTGTATGGGTTTAATAACACCTCATTTATAAATAAGATGAGAGGTTAGAATTCAAAGGTCTCTTCTGCACAAGGGACAAGAAGCGTGCCCTTCAAGCCACTTGTCGATGCACGGTAGGTGAAACATATGATGGCAATGCGGCAAACTTCTAACAGTCTCTCCCACCTGAAAGTCCTGTATCGTCCTCACCACAATGTCAATATTTAAAATTATAATTTTCCTATTTAGTTGGGCAAGGGAGGGGAGAAACCTGAAGGCAAACAGAGCAAGAGACCATCATCTCCCCAGAGGTGTCAGTAATGAGGACCTTTGGGATCCTGTCGAGAGAATCCCCAGTGAGACCTTTTGAAATGGGAGTGGCGAAGATATCATGAGTTTGGTCTTGGAATTGTGACTCCATAGCTCCCATCTGGTATTATTATTTATTATTATTATTAAAATGAGAAATAGAGAGTGAATGGATGAATGATCTGATCCATCAAATAAAAAGTGAATTTACCTGACTCTGGACAGCATTAAGCATTGCAGGACCAATACGCTCGCGAACTAGCCTCCCGCTCAAAAGGCTAGCAATGACGTCAATCTAGTGGTGGTGGTGGACAATGAAAATAGGGTTGAGAAGAGGAGAAAAAATCAGAATATTGAGTAGAAAAGAAGGAAGGAGAAGAGGTTTTTTTACCAAGTAGAGAAGGCAAGCAATACCAGAGTCATCGGATTGCCAGAGGAGAAGGGAAGACTCAAGGACATCGATGGAGAAGACAGCGCCAGTAATAGCACCAACGGCTGCTCCTCTGATGAAACCGGTCTCTGTTTCTTGGCCAATCAAAGCCCCTGTCAAGGCTCCTAGCAAAGTCCCCACTGCATTCAACCAAATTAAAAAAAAAAAACACGATTGAGATTATATATAATATAAGAGGCTTAAGAAGAAAGAATGATATGATGGGAATAGGAAGGGGAGGAAACCTAGAGCGAAGAAGAAGGTGAAGAGGGCGGAGAAGAGGTTGGCGAGGATGGAGGAAACGGTTGAATGGAAGGAATCTTTGATCCGATGGAGGAGCGAGACAGGAGAGAGATGATGATATGAATCCATTTCTTTCTGACTTGTGGAAAATGCTAATGGCTCGAGAGAGAGAGAGAGAGGAAGGACCGAAGGAGAGGAGGGAATGACTTTTTTTGGATTTTTCTGATTTGTTCTCCTTTTATTATTCGACAAGAGGCTGGAGATTACCCAATAAGCACGGAACGAACCTTCTTCTCTCTCTCTCTCCGCTGACTTTTAATTTCTTAAGAACAATCACGCGTTGGGTTAAGCAAATTACAAGAATATTATCTTCAACAAGAGTGGATTGAATTTTATATCAAAGAGTGGTTAAGACTTGACTTTTTTACAAACTAAAAGGAAGGAGAAGGAGGCAAGCACAAGGGCCCACTTCTTCACTTCTTCTTCTGACTTTTTTTTTTCTTCGAACATGCTCATTGTCCCCTTTACTTGTCTTTTGAATTACCAAACACTACTACACCCACACTTTTTTATACTTCTTGTAAGATATGTGAAACACAAACTCCAACCGTATTTCATCAACAAAATGCGCTCAATCCCCCATATAACAGAATTTTTATTTCCGCCATCCTTGCCGCATTTTATTAAGCTACAATCAGTACCTAATTCAGAGCCGGGCCTTTGGCCCAGAAACCGAAAAAGTTCTTCGCCTACTTTTTATAAATAATGGTAGAGGTTTGAGCCCAGATCTGTTAGTGGAATAATCAACAACTGTTACCACTACCGCTAGATGACAATTTTTTTATTATTGTCCCCAACAAATATATTATTATCTCCGGTCCTGAAACAAATGCGTCTACTACTTACATTGGATCAGACCTTGTACTTGTGTACACGCAACCACTTTGTTGATGACCACTTGTTCCTTTTGATTACAGCACGCCCACCTTCCCAAAATGGACCAAATAACTGATATCTCAGAATCAACAATACACATGACAAAACAGTATATGCCTTCCTCCCAATCCCCATCTCAAACATCAAATTAACACTATTTTTCATTCTTCTTTATTTACCTTTGGTGATATCATCAAGTAATGTGTATGTGTGGGTGAAACTCATATTACTCTTTCTTTTTAGCGGCTAAAGTTTTTACTTCTTCCTCCCTTTGTGAGTGACTTCATATCATACTGTGTGTGTGTGTTCTCGAGCTGATACTCTTGCTTTTTCTTTTCTTTTTTTCAAAGAGAAAAGCCAGCAACACAAGTAACATATTCGAAGCAGACCCTGATCAACAATCTATGTTTGTGTAAACTTGAAAAAAAAAAGCCATTCTTGAAAGTAAGTTCACCTCTCAAGGTGGTGATACTCTGATTGTATGATCGTTCTCAATATGTAGATTCCATGTTTTAGATACTGAAAATGAAAAGGATCTTGTAAACTGGAACTGGAAAGCAAACTGCACACTAATGATATATGCAATGATGTTGTAATTATTATCTCAAGCGTTACAACAAATCGGACGTAAGCATGTTCAATATTTTGCAGTATGTTGTGTTTTTGGCCATTGGTTACATCATCATCATTTCACCCTTCCGTAATTGGTTGTATTTTATGAAATGTTGCGTGTGATTAATTCACAACTTATTATAGGTACAATAATTGTCTACGTTACCGTCTCGTGTTTAATAATCAAAATTTAATAAAATTATAATAAAGTTCAATGGTTTTGGTATGATTCAAACTTAACAAAAGTAGAATTAGTCCGTCCTCCAACATTGAAAAGGAAAAGAAATCAAAACACTCATCAAATAAGTAGAAAAAGTTCTCTCGGTTTCCTCCTCTCTAACTTTCCCTTTTCTTCTTTAATTTTCTCGAGAAAACAATACTACTTTTCTAGGCCCTTTCTCAAAAAAAAAAAAAAATACTCCTTTACCTCAATATATTGTAATTACTTTCAACCTTTCTATCCCCATCTTTACCTCATATAGTTAGTTACTTCTCTCACCTAACTTTTAAAAGTCTCTCTCGCTCACTTTTTTAATAAATAGAAAAACCTTAAAACTCTTCATGATTTGTAATAACTATCTGATTCTCGCGAATCAGTGGGTGGGGAGAATAACAAATAATTGATTCCATGGGTTGCACAACCTCCAAGCTCGACGATCTCCCGGCGGTAGCGCTCTGTCTCGACCGTTGCGGTTTCCTCCAAACCGCGATTCAGCAGCGTTACGCCCTCGCCGACTCCCACCTCGCCTACACTCAATCCCTCCAAGCAATCGGCCACTCTCTTCGCACCTTCATCGATCATCACCACAACCGTTTCGCCGGAGCAGACTCTCACGACCCGCCTCCGGAAGAAGTCGACTCACCCAAGGATTCCGGGTCGGGTCATATCGAATTCGACTCGGATTCCGACGAAATCGACTCCTTGCATCACTCGTCTCCTCTCCATCACCATCTCGACGAGGAGGATCCGGGTTTGACCCGGTACCCGGATCCGGATCCTCCTCCGTCTTCTTCGTATTTGCGTATGAGCTACATGAGGAACGGCTCGATGGCTCCTTCTCTCGTCTACGAGCAGAGACCTTCGAGCCCTCAGAGAGTTTACAATTACTTGGGCGGAGAATCGTCATCCTCTAACTATGCTCCATATCCGAGTTACGGACCTTCGAGACCGCCTCCTCCTCCGCCGCAGCCGCCGAGGTCAGAGGGTTGGGACTTCTTGAACCTTTTCGATTACGCTGCTCCGTACGCTCTTACTCAGGACTCGAGAGAGGTTAGAGAGGAAGAGGGTATTCCCGATTTGGAAGACGATGATTTCCATCGCGAGGTTGTCAAGGAAGTAGTACATGGCAAGCAGAAACTCGTAGCTCCGGTTAGCGTTGACGACAAGGAAGAGCCGCCAGGTGGTGATCGTGGTGGTGGTCAGGCTTCTCTGTTTCAGACTAGGCCCAGCGTGTCGGTTGAGAAAGAAGAAGAGGTTCATGTCGTGGAGAAGAAAGTTGTCGAGAGTGGCGGGGAGGAAGTGCGGAGGAGTAGTGCAGCGCCACGTGGCGGCGGTGGTGTCAGGAGAGGGGTGCCTGAGGTTGCGAAGGAGATAGAAGCTCAGTTCTTGAGAGCTGCAGAGTCAGCAAGTGAGATTGCAGTGATGCTTGAAGTGGGCAAACATCCTCATGCTCGCAAACATGGTCCGTACCTTTCATCTGTTCTTTGTGTTGCCTTTTGATGGATTCCTTTGCAGAAAGTGTGTTCCTTTATAGAATCTAGTGAACATATATATATTTATGGTTTTTTTGTCAATATATGATTCTGTTGCCAGTAAAAAGGTAAAATTTGCAGCTTTACTGTGTTGGAACCATTCTTAGTTTATTACTAAACTTATCTGTGCATGTATAGGAGCAGCTTCGTCGAAGCTGATACAAGAAGTAACTTCATCGCCCTCTGTGGTGTTGTCGTCTCAACCATCAACCTCTAAGAAAGCTAAAGCCTCTTCTTCGGCAGCGGCTGCACCTACTTACGCAGATATTGAGGCCGAGCTTGCATTGAGGTCTCGTAATCTTTCTTCCACATTGCACAAGCTACACCTATGGGAGAAGAAGCTCTACGAAGAAGTCAAGGTATGTTCCAATCCTCACTGAGGTAGATGTGTTCTTTCGTGGTTTGATCTTCAGTTTTTGTGTGCAGGCTGAGGAAAAACTGCGTTTATTACACGAGAGAAAGTTAAGGAAGCTGAAGCGTATGGATGAAAGAGGTACCGATGCTCCTAAAGTTGATTCAACAAGAAAATTTGTGAGAAGTTTGTCCACGAAGATAAGGATTGCTATTCAAGTTGTTGACAAAATATCTGTTACAATCAACAAGATAAGAGACGAAGAGCTATGGCTGCAACTGAATCAATTGATCCAAGGGTAAAGCTGGAACAAGTTTTAGATGCAATCTGTGTGTTCACTTTCTTATTTCATTCGTTTCTCTCTTTCATTCAGGCTTAGCAGAATGTGGAAGTCAATGATTGATTGCCATCGAAGTCAGTGTGAGGCTATTAAGGAAGCCAGAGGGTTAGGCTCCATCAGAGCGAGCCAAAAACTCCCTGATGATCATCTCGAGGCTACAAGGGTGCTTGGACATGAACTCATAAATTGGATTCTGAGTTTCTCAAGCTGGGTTAGTGCGCAAAAGGGTTTTGTGAGAGGACTCAATAGTTGGCTTATGAAGTGTCTTATCTACGAACCTGAGGAAACTCCTGATGGGATCGTTCCTTTTTCTCCTGGTCGTCTCGGGGCTCCGATGATTTTCGTTATCTGTAACCAGTGGGAGCAAGCTTTGGATAGAATATCTGAGAAGGAAGTTGTGGAGGCCATGCGCAGATTCGCCACGAGCGTGCTTCATCTTTGGGAACAAGATAGGTTAGAAACGCTGGAGAGGATGATAGGGCATGGTGGTGAGGAACAGCGGATACAGAAAGAGATTCAAGAAATGGAAAGGAAAATGGTTCTGGTCGGTGGAGGCGAAGATAACAGTGTTTACCAAAGCGACGCTAGTAGCGAAAGCTTACAGGTTAGTCTTCGGCGTATTTTTGAAGCTATGGAGAGGTTTTCAGCGGAATCTATGAGAGCTTATGATGATCTCTTGGAACGTGCTGCTGAAAAAGATAGCAGCTCTCAAGAATCAGAGGGAGACTAACCAAAAAAAGATGATTGTACACTTGTGGAGATGATCATTCTTATGGCTGGCCATGGTTGCATGAACTGCCCTAACTTGGCTCTGTGGAGGTCTGTAGACCGGAGCACCAGACCTGAACCATCTATGGTTGTAACTTAACTCACCGGGAAGTTAACATATCATCTTTCTCAAACTCAGGCCAGAACCGGTTGCTGGGACATGGGATAAGAGATGGGTCGATGCTTGTACTAGTTAAGAACTGGATGGTTGGCTACATGCCATGCTTGATAACTTGCCACAGATGTGAAGGAGGGATGTATAGACTTCTTCTGTGTTCATATTTCCTAACGGTTTCTTGATATTATTAGTTGCACATATAATAACAGAAAATACTTTGGAAATGTTATGAGGGTTCTTTAAAATCTGTACAAAAGTTCACAAAAAAACTACCATTAATTCATGAAAACCGCTTGTCAACTCCAAGCAAGATCTTATTGTCACTTTCATGACTGCCTTAATTATAGGCTGAGAAGATCATTTTGACCAGCTTCTTCTCTTTGTACAGCAAGAACATGTAAATAAATAACTAAATATTCTCTCTTGGTACAAACATGTTAAAGCATCCCAGTGAAGGAGAGCACACACAAAAAAACATGGAGCTCTCATCTTTTAGTGTCAAGAAAAGGGTAAATCTCATACCTAAAGTTACAACTCCCACTCACTACTCTTCCTCCTTCTTTACCATCACAACAACTAGGAATCTCCCCAATAATCGTATCCAAACATTTCGTACAATCTGTGTTCCATATGAGTCGCGTGCACTGCACCATTCCGTACAGCTTCATCTTCCCGTCAAGCTTCATATCCCCAGGCTCGTAATACTCCTGTGCAGGAGACCTCTCCGAACCTTTACGAGTGGCTTCCTTTGTTAGCTTGGTGAGAAAAGTCTTTGTCTTAGCGTTAAACGACGCCGGATCTCTCGCTTTCTTCCTGTTGTACATATAGAACTTGTTCTTGAGATCCATCTCGTTTATGAAAGTGGTCGGAGAAATCCTGAGAAGACATCGGTCAAACCATACGATTGCCCCCTTGTTCATAGGACATCTTTTACGGAGCTGACAGATTTACATTATATATATTTTTTATTTTTGACAGCAACATTATATATACTAAATGTACATAACAAAACCACAATAAAAAGAATATTATGACACCGAAGGACTAGTTTACGTGTAACATATACAGTAGAACCTCCATCATCTCTATAATATTTCTATTTTTGTAAAATATCTATTTTGAAAATATTTAACAAACACGAATAATCATTTAGTAAATTAATATTCAATAAATTAAACTAACACTTTAATAAACCAATACCATGCCTTTTTTGATCCGAAATTGTTTTGTATACAAATAAGTACCTCTTAAACAATTAATACTTTTCTCAATTAATAAAATATTATCATACATATATATTGATTCATAGAGATTTTACTGTAGTTCTTTAGTCTATGCCTATCGTCATATAAATTGTACTCAATATGAAAAGAGAATGAAAATTTGGAAGAGAATATCTCATTTGAGATATCTAAATATAATTTGTGCGGAACCCATTCACATATTATTTAAATTTAAGTTAGACATATGGATTTTGAAAAAAAATATTAATAGTTTTGTGTTTGGATAGATATTCTTGTGGGTATCTTACCACTGAGGATGCTCTTAAGTTCTCTTCATATGATCTCCATTAAATTACCTCAGTCGTAGAGTATGGAAATCATCGTATATAGTTAACTAATATGTAATGTAACTAAAATTGATGTTTGTCCACTTATATAACTAAAATCTGACAAGCTTATGTGATACTATATCTTCATCCACTAGATCACATGTGGTTTAAGACTCTGGTGAGGCAATGTGGTTGTAATGTGTATGGACTAAACCCATTGGTTAATGAAAAAGTTGATGTTTAAACCAAAAAAAAAAAAAAACTGACAAGCTAGTTTGACCAATAATTTTCAATGTAATTTTGGAGTTTGTGTTTACTGAATCAAAATTTTAAAAGTTTCTAAACGTTTCTGTTTTTTTTTGTCATCTAAACGTTTCTGTTTAGTGTTGACATTTTTATACTAAAATAAACACAAATCCAAACAAACAAATTGATAAAAGTTATGTTTACCTCAGAGTAAGCAGTGGACAGGCATGTATCACACTTGGGGCCGTAAGAGTCACCACGACATTGGATAACCATGTAGACAGTATCAGGACTATAACCATAGACGCCATAGATGTAATCTTCTACAGATGTGTTAGAGATGAGACTGTTGAGGTTTTTCTCGTAAAGACTCTTTGACTTATATTTCCCATCCTTCTCTAAGCATTTGTGGTATAAATACGCATTGGTCTCGTTTACAGACGCAACACTGTGTATAAAGAAGAGTTGTATGGCGGCTACTACGGCCAAGATAAGGACCAAAACGGTACGTTCTGAGACAGATGATGAAAACATTGTTCTTGATGTTTTGGAGTGGAAGGTTTTTCTTTTTGTAGATTAAGATATAGGGGAATTTATAGCTGGTTGTTTTTTTAATTAGTTATATGGATGAATAAAATATGTTAACAATACTTTTTCGTTGTGTTATCTTACAGGAGAGAAAAGATCGGAGTTGAGACTTGGTATATGCGGCGAAGGAAGGGAAGTGAAAAGGTCAAAACTCAAAAATTGAAACTCTTATAATCGTGTACTATACTTAAATCAAACTGAACGAAAATTAAACTTACATAAAAGCACATCAACATATAAAGTTACATAACCTAATACCATTTGAACAAAACGAAAACTAATCTTTATAAATTCGAGATTATTATTGGTTCATGAATTTTTAATTGATAAAACAAATTTCAAACCTGCAAAACTCAAATTTCCATCAGTGAACTCTCTACATTAGTTAAGCACGCCGTGAGCTTCTCATAAGAAATCCTTATCAGGAAAATGTTTAATCTAGAGAAGGCTGATTTTAGTGGTAGAGTTTGAAGTGTTTAAGACTCCCGAATATGAAACAAGGGAAATACATTATGCAAAATTGCAGGAGAGATGAATCTATTGATAACCATAGTTTCTCTACTACCTAAACTTTCTGATACAAAGCCCAAATCACCAAAACAATCTATGATAAATATTTTCCTCGAGAAAACAAAAATAACTTAGCTAAGTAATCAACCTTAAATGTTGGTGAAAAGAAAAGAGAGGAGAGATGATATTTATTTCAAAGCTAAGACGGATATAACAAGAAAATGCATGTATTGTGTCATACTTGAAACCTAATAAATTGTAAAACAGCCAATAAACGATATAATGTCGTGCATACAATCGAGACAATTAGTTACCTTATGCCACACTCTAAAGACATACGTATACAGCAAGAAACATGTAATAAATAACGAAATATTATCTCTTGATATAAACATGTTAAAGAATCCCACGTACACAAAAAAACATGGAGCTCTCATCTTTTAGTGTCAAGAAAAGGGTAAATCTCATACCTAAAGTTACAACTCCCACTCACTACTCTTCCTCCTTCTTTACCATCACAACAATTAGGAAGCTCCCCAATAATCGTATCCAAACATTTCTCACAACCTTTCTGCCCTATGTCTCGCGTGCACTGCACCATTCCGTATAGCTTCATCTTCCCGTCTAGCTTCATATCCGCTTGCTCGTATAACCAATACACTTCAAATTCCCTCTCTGGACCACCACGAGTGGCTTCCTTCTTCAGCTTGGTGAGAAGAGTCTTTGTCTTAGCGTTAAACGACACCGGATCTCTCACTTTCTTCCTGTTATTATACATATAGAACTTGTTCTTGAGATCCACCTTTTTCTGGAAAGTGTTCGGAGAAATCTTGAGAAGACATCGGTCAAACCATATGATTGCCCCCTTGTTCATCGGACACCTTTTACGTAGCTGTCATATATACATACATATCCATAAACACAAAACCCAAACGCAAATAAACAAATCGATACAAGTTATGTTTACCTCGGAGTAGGCAGTGGCGCGGCATGTATCACACTTGGAGCCGTAAGAGTCACCACGGCATTGGATAGCGAGGTAGGCGGTGTTAGGACGTTCACCCTCAATGCCATAGATGTAATCTTTTACAGAAGCATTTTTCCAAACGTTGGAGATGAGAAAGTTGATGTTTTCCTCGTATAAACTCTTTGGTTTATATTTTCCATCCTTCTCGAAGCATTTGTGGTATAGATACGCATTGGTCTCGTTTACAGATGTAACACTGCGTATAAAGAAGAGTTGTAAGGCCACTACGGCCAAGATCGAGACCAAAACAGTACGTTTTGAGACAGATGATGAAAACATTGTTCTCGATGTTTTGGAAGGTGTTTCTTTTTGTTGATTAAGATATAGGGAATTTTTGTAGCTGTTTTGTTTTTATTAAATACTTGGATGAAAAGATTATGTTAATAATACGTTTTTGTAGTGTTATCTTACACGAGAGAAGAGTTCGGAGTTGAGAGACTTGGTACATGCGGCGAAGGAAGGGCAGTGAAAAAGTAAAAAAGTAAAAAAATCAAAAATTGACTTATAATCGTTCTGTATACATAGTTTGTGCTTATTATCTTTGAATCAAATTTTGTTGTTAGTTCGTTAAGTTATCGAGAACTCAAAATAGTGATAAGAAAAAAGTTTGTTTATTTTATTAGTATAGATTTATTAAATAAATGCGAAAACTTATTATTGAATCTCAAATATATTCGATGTTTGATTGCGTGAAGAGTAATATTTAGTCGTAAGAAAACTATCACGTGTCACCACCACGCAGAGTTTCCATATGGGAACTATCTGATGCTTTCCCATCCAGAGTAGGTCAAAGTTGACTCAGAACACCATAAGACTATTTATGATGGGTGTTGAATACAAAATCCAACAGTTCAATTGGTGCAATGTGAATCTAGATGTTGAAATGATGTAAATTTATTGGTACTGAAATTTCAATATTTGAAAATGATTATGACAGAGACAGTCGTCAAACGTTATATTTTCATTTATTTTAATTTATTTTCTTGTGTACATTTTGTTTTCATTCTTATTGGTTTCGAGTTTCGACTATTTATTTTATAAAAATTACTTTTTAAAATAAAATTGTTTATACCCAAATTTATATTTCTATCTTTTATAGATATATTTTTCATTAATTTGGACACAGAAAAAATATATGATATATATATAATATAGTGAAAAATTAGATAGAACGTCTTCTATTTTGGCACTAAAATGATAGTCATTTTTTCTGCTACAAAATGATACCGTTGACATGGTAATCAAGAGACACTAATCCTCAACAAAATAAAATAAAAATCAGTAAACAAAGAAAACTTTGAGACTAAAGAGTATGAGTAAATAGTCAAAGAAAACTTTTACTGGATATATAAGAAATTAAAGAGTATGAGTAATTAGTCAAACTGCAAAAGGGTTAACATTTTTTTCACAAGAAATATTAGATTTATAAAATTTTAAATTATTGGGCAAATTTTTTTTATGAAGTTTTCGCGAGTTTTGAAACAAATTCATGTGAGATAACATAGTATTTTAGTACATAAAATCAACCTTTTAAAATATATTCACCTCAATATCATTGCATAATTACGAAAATGCTAACACAATTTTGGCTTTACGAATATCTTTCTAATGATCCCAAAAAACAAGATAAAATATATTAATAAGCTCTTTTAGTTTTGAATGACGAATAAGACAAATCTTCTAATTTTGGCACGAAAATGATGGGTCATTATTATCATGAATGCTGTATTTGTAACAAAGAGACACCATAAGCCTCAACAAAGAGACACCAAGCCTCAGAGTCAAACGACAACAAAATAAAATAAAATTCCGTTTTACAATATGCATCAATATAATAAAAGGAATACTTTTAAAGCTCTTATTTTGCCCGCTGAAAAATTATGGGTTGTTGCAACTCATCGCCTTCCATGGAAGATCCTCCACAAAATGCCAATCAAAACCAAGGAGGAAGTGATCCACAGATAACAAAGTTTTCCTTCTCCGATCTGAACAAGGCCACCGAAAATTTTTGTTTGAAAAATATCGTTTCAGAGAACGGAGGGGAAACCTCTGATATCGTCTATAAGGGGAGTTTGCGTAACCGTGGCTTCATTGCTGTTAAGAAATTTATGAATATGGCTTGGTCTGATCCTAACCAATTTATGGTACACTTTCTTTGTGCGAATAAGGTTTTCAACGTTGAAACGGTTATTAGTGGCTTTTAGCGGGTTTGATTCTGGTTATTCCTTTTGTCATTTCCAGGAGGAGGCACATAGAGTTGGGAAGTTAAGGCACAACAGTGTAGTGAATTTGATTGGATATTGCTGTGATGGAAATGAAAGGCTTCTTGTCGCAGATTTCATGCCAAATGATACTCTTGCTAAACGTTTGTTCCATCGTATGTTTCACTATCTTCATTCTTATTTTACTTTCACATATAACATTGGTGGTTTAGGAGACATATTGTGATTTAGAGGGTTCCAGACAAATGTTGTGACTAGAACACATGTCGAACTAACGTTTATCATTCTATGTTTTTACAATTGGTTGAATCGGGACTTGTTAACATTTTCTAGTTTGAACTTTTTCTGTTGCGAATTACAGAGAAAAGTCAAACCATGGAATGGGAAATGCGACTGAGAGTAGCTTTTTGCATAGCTCAAGCATTAGATTACTGTGGTGGTGGAGGCTTTACATCTTACAATAATTTAAGTGCTTACTCGGTTTTGTTTGATGAGGTATATATAATAGTTCTTCCCGATAGCATTTTCATGACTATGCCTTCTTGTTGTCTAAGGAAGCTAATTTTTTTTAAAATGGATATTGAAGGACGGTGATGCTTTTCTATCCTGTTTTGGGTTGATGAAGGAGTTCAAAGATGATCAAAGAGCCACCGGTAATCAATTTGTACTTTTCTATTCGGTTTGTTATTATTATCAGAATATGATGTATGTTGTTCTTGTAGGAAGTATGAACTCTGAAAGTTTGATATTTAGATTTGGTACGCTCCTTGTGAATTTGCTAAGTGGAAAGCAAATTCCTCCAAGCCATGTAAGTGATTCTGTTCAAGTCTGATACTTGCTACTTAAGTAGGCTGATATGTGGAAGTATTGCCATTTTTTCTTATTTTTGTGAAACATTTAACGTGATCCATGTACAAAGACTATAAATATTAATCACATTAACCGGTTATTATTTTCTGATTCTAAGGCTCCTGAAATGATACATGGCAAGAGTGTTGTTGAGCTGATTGATCCAAACTTGAAGGGAAAGTTCTCTGCCGAAGAAGCTACTATAATTTTCAAACTTGCTTCTCAATGTTTGCAGTACGAGGATACAGAGAGCCTAAACACAAAAGACCTTGTGACAACTCTTGAAACCTTGCAAACTAAAACAAATGTAAGGGTATTATTGTAGTAGTAGTTGCATTCTTGATTTTATTTTTTTGCATGCATGATAAAACAATCTTATTGCTTGCAGGCCTCATCTTATGGAATGATTGATATGGCAAAGCATAAAGAGGTGTCTTTGAATCAACTTTCGACACTAGGAGATGCCTGTTTGAAAATGGACCTCACAGCTATTCATAAAATCTTGGTGATGGCAGATGATGACAAGGAAGTCGTTGAGGTAACCAAACTCGTCAACTTAAATCATGATTCTGCTGCTAATTTTGCATTAAGAGCCTAACTATTCTATTTATTGGGTTTGTTTGTGAGCTAAGTTATCTTTCGAAGAATGGTT
This sequence comes from Raphanus sativus, assembly GCF_000801105.2. Classification (NCBI taxonomy): domain Eukaryota; kingdom Viridiplantae; phylum Streptophyta; class Magnoliopsida; order Brassicales; family Brassicaceae; genus Raphanus; species Raphanus sativus. Next base: position 31,909,128 of record NC_079515.1, on the reverse strand, counting down.
AGAAGAGGTAAAAGATATTCAAGATGTTCGAAAACGCGGTGATCAAGCCTTCCTAGAGAAAGACTTCGAAACTGCCATTGACTGTTATTCTCAGGTAGCTAATAGTATAAACCCTATACAATCTTCCTTTGTATATTAGTAAGAACTATTGTTCTAAATCTGTTATTTGTTTGCTGTCCACAGTTAATTGAATCTAGAAAAATGGTGTACCCAAGTGTTTATGCTAGGCGTTGTCTATGCTATTTATTCTGTAATCAACCAGATCGAGCACTTAAAGATGGGATGCTTGCACAACAAATATTCCCTGATTGGCCAACTGCCTTCTATTTGCAGTCTGTGGCACTATCCAAATTAAACATGATCACTGATTCTGCTGATACTTTTAAAGAAGCAACTCTTCTTGAAGCAAAGAGACAGCACCATGAGGAAGAATCGTGATTTTGAAGATTTATATACTTCTGATTTTCGGTCGAGGCTTAATGTGTAAATTCTGACATAAGGGTTTTTTTTTTTGAAAAATTGGTGAAACCTTTTCTTGGCAGTGTTTCTCAATTTTCTTCTCTCAGTGACTATATTTTAGATAGGTAAGAAGGTAATTGGGGGCCTGAGGCTAAACAGAAATTTATTACTAATTATTATACACTATTTGTATAGTTTTTTTATTTTCTTATAAATGAAATAGTAGAAACACAACACATAGAATATTTTTTGTACACTAGTTAAATAGCTTATTGGAAAATTATAAAGGACAATACAATTAAACTAATATGATTTTGGTACTATATTTTAAAAATATTTGTATTATAATAAAAGATCCAGTATATATTAAAATTTTCAATTTAAAGCTTAAAATTATTGGAGCTAAGATTATTTCTCATTTTTAAAAGAAAATAAAATTTTAATTATCTGTATTGTGCCTAGTATTTTAAGAGAGTAAATCTTTATTTGACAATATTTTTTATCTTTAAAGTGAATTAAATTTACTAAGTGTAATTGTTAACTTATATATCAATATAACAATTGTAGAAAAACTATTTTAACTAAGAAAAACATTTGATTAAATAAACTAGGAAATTATGATGGTTTATGAGTTTAAAATTTTAGGCTCACAAGACAAAGAAAATGAGAAATTGAGTAGCCCAAATAAATGTAGAAGATTAATATCATTTTTTTTTGTCAGCAGAAGATTAATATCATTTAATTGGTTAATTAAAATATATATAAAATAAAGTTTATTTTAAATAGGTAATGAATTATTATTTTTTAAGAGTTGGGGGTCGTAAGTGAAGAGAGGGCTGAGACTTCTGCCTCTTTTACATTAGGTTGAGCACGGCTAAGATGGCTTTTGGGTAACAGAGAATTGAAGTTTCTTTGCTGTTAGTCTACTATATATTTAGGCGAAGATTCCATCTTTGGAGGTTAGATAGAGCCTGCTTTGCTTACTCTCCAACAAAGTTTAATTAAATGTATATGTATTATGCATTGAATTAGAACAGCGACAGAGACGATGTTAGCGACCCTTTTTGTCTTTGATCTACGTTATTTCCATCCATAAAAATCAAGAACATGAATACACAAGTGTCGCAAGAAATGATGGATGTGTCGAAGTTTGTCACACAATTTAGTGAGACAAGATCCGAGGTTCGCAATACGGAGGTTGTACTTGTGTACATGTAATCCTTACAGCTCATTGTACTCCATAAACAACCGTTTTGGTTCAGACACATCAGCGACATGTCTTATTGTCACTCGTGCAAATATGCAATAAGGAACTTGATCTTAATGGAGATTTGAGCTGTGAGGATGGTTAGAGAGAGACAACCGATATTAAGGAGATCTGGATCCATTACTTTTATATTACGTGAGATGCCTTTTGTAACCAGGTAAAAGACACATTCCACAAACATCTTATTAATGATTTTAATATTTTAAACACCATTAGATTCCTCTTGTCTCTCTTCCTTTGTGGTGTATATATGTGAGATCAGAGAGGCAATGAAAAGGCAGAACAAACATCTTAGCTTTCTCAAGAACAAATAACAAAACAGAAACAAAAATGGCTATCTCTTTCCACGTTCGCTCTAACAGTTTCCCTTCTAGAAGTCACCCACAAGCTGCTCATGTCAGTGAGCAGTTGGCTCGTTTGAGATCTTCTGAGGAAGCCTCAACATCTTCAAGCTCTTCTCTCTGTCAAAGAATTGACAACATTCAAGAGCTACACGAGTCTTTGGACAAGCTTATCTGCCTACCAGTCACACAGCAGGCTCTATCTCAAGAGCAAAACAAGAAAGCCGTCGAGCAGCTTCTTGATGGATCTCTCAGGATCCTGGATTTGTGCAACAGTTCCAAGGATGGTTTATCAGAGATGAAAGAAAGTCTCATGGAGATTCAATCCATTCTAAGGAGAAAGCGCGGTGATCTTTCCGGAGAGGTGAAGAAATACTTAGCCTCAAGAAAAGCTGTCAAAAAGACATTTCAGAAAGTACAAAAGACTCTAAAGGTTGCACACGCTGAAGACAAGAAGGAAGAATCTTTGGCTTTCTTTGGAGAAGCAGAATCGGTTACAATTGCTCTGTTTGATTCTCTCTTTGGCTACATATCTGGAGCAAAGACTTGTGGCAAATGGTCAGCCGTCTCAAAGCTAATGACCAAGAAGAAAGTTACATGTGAAGCTCAAGCAAACGAATTCACAAGGGTTGACTCCGGATTTCAGTCCGAGAAGACCTTGAAGATGGAGGACGTTCAGATCCTAGAGTCGTTCATTCAAGATCTTGAAGATGGACTTGAATCACTCTCTAAGTCTTTGATTAAATACCGACTCTCAATTCTTAATACCTTAGGCCATTAAGGCTACAATTTTTGTAAAGAAAAGATAATAGAAACATATTCAAATATTTAAATCTCAATTCTAAGCATCTAATTCCTTTAATCTTTGATTCGCTAATCATCAAAGAACAAGTCCATTCTAGAAACAAAAAAACAGGCAATTCACCATTGACTATATAACTTCCATATTTCACCGTCTAAATCTCATTGACACCAACTCGATTCTTGATTACAATAAGATAACTGATTAATGAGTTTATTGAATTTCACACATTTTATGCAATATTTAACGCTATAGGTGATTCAAGAAAATATTTTAAAACATAAAATTTATAAGTCGCCTTGTGCTTTCACATGCTAAAGATCGACGATTAAGGATCTTGTCTATCTGGTATCTTCGAGAAAGCTGTTTTAAAGATGATATAATATTGTTTATATATATATTTTTTTTTTTTCGTCAATGAGATTTCATTAATAATAAAAAAGAGGGTCAAGCCCATACATATACCCATTACAATCAAAGCCCAACCACTACCGGACCACAAAAGTTGCTCAATTGGGCCTAAACCACACGGCCCAACTTGAAACAAACCCTAGAACCTCTCCACGAGTCTGCAGCCGCCTCGCAAATCGAACTGATCCAAGCTTGGACACGTGTTGCCATCCTCGGCTTCAAGGGGACACGTGTCGTGAGAGCATCTCGCCGGCACCGCTTCTCGACTCTTCATCGCCGGAAGACTCGACCAACGACACACCGGAACACACCGGATCATCATGTCTCCGTCGATCTTCCCGACAAGCCTCTTGACCACCGTGGGTCTCTAAAACCGAAGAGAATCAATCGCCACCGTGGCGAGATCTCATCCACCACCGTTTCTCGCACAAGACCCAGAAGATAGTTTCACGAGCCACATCGCTTTTACCGCCGTGGAGCTTCCTCCTCCACCGACGAGAACACCAACCAAGAACACAAAACGCAAACTAAAAACTAAAACATGATGAAAGACGAAACCCTAAAAACCTAGGGACCATAACCCGGCGAGATAAGGCTGTGTAAGCCCTCACCTCCCGGTGACTAAAACCGACACGGCGGATCTGTCGAAGAATCCTCCTCACGGTGACAAAAGACCGGCGGCGACGGATCTGTGAAAGCTTCCGTCTCCCGGAGATAAAACTCAAACTACTGGTCTCTTCACCAAACCATCCTTTCCGCAACCGCATCGTGACTTCACGAACAGGAACACCTCCTTCGGCGACTGACCAGAGCTCCGACAGGCAGAAGACGGGGGAGACATGGAAGAGACGAAGGCCCACTATCTTTACTGCATGACAGACCGGCTCCGGCGACGGCACGGACGCTCACGCGCCGGCCGAACGCCGGAACCAATTTCAGATCTTCTTTTCTCTCTTTTCTCTCTCTTCTCTCTTTCTTTTGTTGATTGTTTATATGTCCACAAATAATATTATAATAAAAAACACATTATTTTTTATGGAATTAAAGTTTATTTGATTTTTTTCGTTTTCTCAGTAACAATTAAAAGCATTGTCTAAATATTTTACCTATAAATTTTGAATTTCACACATATTAACGTTTATATACAGTATAAACTCTTTGAATTAATACTCTATAAATTAATATACACTAATTTTTTTTTACTAAATATTATAACTTTATAGTCTCAACATTGAATTTTTGGTTCAATTATTATATCGATAAATTAATAACCTCTATAAATTAATTTTTTTATAGTTTTGGTGTAGTCCCAAACATTATTAATTTATAGAGGTTTCACTGTACAAGTTTTAATTTAAAAAATGTGTATATTTTATAACCAAAAACAATATTATTCAAAAACTATATATATAAAAACTATTTTTTTTTTATAATTTGTATATTCTAATCTCGGTAACAATTAGAAAAGTTTGTTTAAATAATTTCCGCCCTTGAAAAGGGCGGGTCAGTATCTAGTTTGATAATTAATATCGTCTCACTGGCTTTCACGGAACCATAAATAGCATATATACTAAATCATCATCCCTAAAAACATCCAGGGATACAAAATCATCAAAGGTTAAAAAAAAAGAGAGCTTTGAATGTTCAAAGTTGGGGTAAGGGAGGAGCCTCGCCAAATTTGAGAATATAAGTAGCTTGGTGAACTGGTCTCAGCTGTAATATGATCTGAGCATCAAGATACGCTTCGCAGCAGAAGCACCACACTGACAAGTCACTGTCCTCGCAGCAGAATTAAGCATAAGTTGCAGTAAAGTTAAAAAAAAAAAAAGAACAAGCAAGCATATACCTGTAGCTGAGTGCAAGGCAGTGAGCAGTCTGTTGATGATGCATAAGCATATGTCTGTTCACAAAACGGCTGCACAGAACCTCTTTACAACAAAGACATAACCAGTTCTCTACCGGGTTTTCGCACCTTAGCAAGTAAGCAAGTAAAGATAACTAGATTTTGGACCCGCGCACCCGCGCGGGTGTATGTTTGGAAAGATGAAATGGTAAATAAAAATTTAGAGGCTTTCATATTTGTTGAACTTATATTTGTGTTTTTTGTTCGGTTTGTTGAGTATTTGATTAAAAAGTATGATTTTATATAAATATCCATTTTTTTAGAATGAAAATATTATTGTGTGTTTTTTTAAAATTCAAATTTATTATAACTTGTGTATGTAAGGTTATATATTCTAAACTTTGAATTACATGATTTCTAATTTTTTAAAAAATAAAGGATATTTTACCAAAATTAAATAATTTTGAAAATATTATTGTGTGTACTTTTTTAATTATAATTTAGTATAACTTGTGTATGTAAGTTTAAATATTCTAAACTTTTAATTACAGGATTTTTTAAATATAAAAAGTAAAGGAAATGTACCCAAATTATTTTGTTTTAAAAATTATATTATGATAGGCCAGAATAGCAAATAGGCCCAATTTACTAATATATGGAAATAATATTTTTTGGGATATGGTTTGGAGAATAGATGATGAGATATATATAGTGGTGGTGAAAGATGTCGCAGGTTAGGTTAAATGTCATTAAGTTCGATATTTTATTTTTGGTAGTTATAATTTAAAAACACAATCAAATGCAAAATATCTTAAAAGTAATTAAATGTACATTTATTATTTAGTATCTATTAGGGAAAAAGAATATTCGTAGAGAAAAGGAAAACTTGGTGGTCAAGATATCTAAAAAGATTTTCGTAGAGAAAAGAACTTGGTGGTCAAGATTACATTGAAAGATTTTCGTATGGTTAGTTATTTGCATCGAGCTGTTTAACAATAAATAGTTTATATTCTTTTCCCGTAGGATTAGGAAAATCTCTGAGTGAATATAACTGAAAGATCGCGTAGTATTAGAAAAATATTAGAGTGAGTATCAATTATTATAAATAGCTTTAAATGTCATTAATGTATATTAATTAAAAAAAAATCAAAAATTTAAGACTGCTTTAGGATGGACCATGTGCATGTTAAAAAGAAAGCCCAAAGACAATAATAATAAGCCACATTTTTTTAATTGTGATGGCAGTGGCATGCAGTGGTAATATTTGTGTAAAATTAAGGGGAAATAGTTATTTGTACTTCAGTATTAATATTTTAGATTAAGTTAATACAATAGCAATGTCAAAATCAATATACTACCAAACAAAACAAGGACAAGATAATTAATAACAATAATATCAATACCATTAAATCAGAATCATTCCTGATTTATGCCCTTAATGAATGTTTTAAAGTTTTCCAAAATTATCCTTAATGATATGAACAAACTTAAAAATTCATTAATGGCATTAGTGTCATTTGTTTTTGTGGGCCTATTTCAACATTTAGATGGACTTACTAACTAATTAAATGGGTTATGTTTTTATATAATCAAATTTAAATTCCATAAATTTTTTAATATCAATATCATAAATTAAAGTCTGCAATAGTTTTAATAAGTTGATATTAGAGATTGAAATTTTGTAACTACACGAGGATAAGACTTAATCAAAAATATTATTGGCCAATTTATATGTTTAGTAATATTTTATATAAATTATAAATCTTTAAAATTATATAATAGCTCAAGTAAGAATTTCGGATACCAATGTTTTGAAATCCGACCCGGACACTGAACCGGACAATTTACCGGGTTACTGGGTCATTGAATCGACCGCAGGTAAACCGCGGATGAACCGCAGATTAATATCAATACCATTAAATCAGAATCATTCCTGATTTATGCCCTTAATGAATGTTTTAAAGTTTTCCAAAATTATCCTTAATGATATGAACAAACTTAAAAATTCATTAATGGCATTAGTGTCATTTGTTTTTGTGGGCCTATTTCAACATTTAGATGGACTTACTAACTAATTAAATGGGTTATGTTTTTATATAATCAAATTTAAATTCCATAAATTTTTTAATATCAATATCATAAATTAAAGTCTGCAATAGTTTTAATAAGTTGATATTAGAGATTGAAATTTTGTAACTACACGAGGATAAGACTTAATCAAAAATATTATTGGCCAATTTATATGTTTAGTAATATTTTATATAAATTATAAATCTTTAAAATTATATAATAGCTCAAGTAAGAATTTCGGATACCAATGTTTTGAAATCCGACCCGGACACTGAACCGGACAATTTACCGGGTTACTGGGTCATTGAATCGACCGCAGGTAAACCGCGGATGAACCGCAGATTAATAAATGAATTAATTTTATTATATAATAATATATTAGCTAATAAAATAAAAAATATAAAAATATATAAAACTAAAGTTACTACTTTCTAAATATCTTTAAAACATAAAATAATAGTTTAGATATGTATATATTTTATGTTTAATAAACATTTACAATACTTAACTTAACTTTTTATATTTTTATTTTCATTTGATATACAACTAAAAAAAATTATCTAATGGTTCAACCGGTACCGGATTTTGGGTTTTAGTGGGTTTTGCGGGTTTTTAAATTTTGGAGTTTTTTACAAAACCCAACCCGAATTTATTTTGGATCACCGGATTTTCCGGTTCAACCGCGGGTCCGGATCGGATTTCAAAACACTTGATAAAACCATTGTTTAACTTATTTACAAACATAAAACGGTTGTGACGCATCTTAAAGTTCGTCTTACTGTACACACTATAACAAACCCACATAATTGAAACTTGATCATGTCACAGTTTATATAATTAAAACGAAGAATTATCAATCTTTGTATTGAAAAAACAACAAAAAAATACCCGCCCTTTTAAGGGCGGGTCAGAATCTAGTAATAACTTGTTTTCTTCATATGGCTTTTAAGGTCATATAAATTCCAAAAAAAAAATCCATAATTAGATGACAATTAATGCAAATCGCATGGAATTATTGGTTATGATACATATAAAAAACACACCCAAAATATAATTAGTTAACACACAAAAAGCACTAGGCGGCGAGCTCCCCGGCAGACTAAGTCTAGATTTCTGGTGGACAGTCATTAGGCGATAATCGAATCTCTCTCGGAAACATCCGGATACCAGGATCATCAAAAAAAATCTTCTTTAAAGGGTTCAGTAAAACAATATATATATATATATATATATATATATATATATGTAAATATCAACCAATAAGATGTGTAATCAATGAGAGATAAATTTTCGAAAAAGCAAAAAAATTAAAATTAAAAAAAAAAATACACGCAGAAAAATAATTTTCACATTTCAAAAAAAAAAACTCTACTTATAAATAAATAAAAGAAGACTCACCACATCGAGAAAATGAATTTTGTTTCTTTCCAATATAATTGGATGACATCGCCTGTTTTGAGATCTCTTTCATCTCTGATTTTGTTCCACCCATCTCCGATATGATAACCAGCTTTGTTTTTATTAAGATTTACCCAATAGGACTTGTCATTGTCCAGAATTTCCACTTGAGCACCATTTCGGGGTAACGTAAATCCCAGGTTCTTTTCTATATTCTCGATCTTCTGTGTTGGTAAAATCAGCCAACCCTGTGTGGACAGATCGGTGTCTGTTAACACTTTTTCTATCATCATATCGGGATCCATTTTACTAAACTTCTAACAATTAACTTTTATAACTAAGAATGCTTTAAGAAAATGAAATGTTAAAGGAGATAAGAGCTCAACACATATATTTATATATAGTTCTCGGCGAAACAATGTTCCTTGTCTTCAATGTTTATGTTAACAGTATTAATGATCTTGAAATCAATTCTCTAATTTAAGTAACTTATATAGATGTATTTTCTAATCCATCATATTTAATTTAATAAATTTATAGGTTAAACTAATTATTTATTCTAGTAATGCGACTGCAACAACCTTGATTTTCTAATCCTTACAAAACATACTCCCATATATACAAGTTAAATATATTGTAATATCTCGGAAATATTAAAAGATATTGATATTATAACTTTTTTTAATTCCAAACACATTGTAATTATTCATTTTGAGAAATGTTTAGTTTTTACAGTTAATCAAATTATTCTTTCAACATTTATTGTTGAAACTTAAATGAATATTAACAATAAGAATCTAGTTATTATTACACAAGCATGATTATAAGCATTTGTTATTAAAACTAAATTTCTGTCCACGCTACGCATGGATCCATATTAATAATTTAATTCATTTCTATTAATTAGTTTTAAACTAAAAAGAATTATAATAAATTTACAACATCATTTTATCAAAATAGTTAAATATGATGTCTTATTTTATTATATTTATGTATGTAATAATATAGATTTATTAAAAATAAGCATTTGATTTGTACCCAGTAGTTGACTAATTTTGTCATAAATATTTAAATGTTTTTTTTAAATGGACTATATAGTACATATGCATAAATCAATTTTTAAGGAAAAAAATCAAAAGTGGTATTCAATATTCTACCAATATGTTCATGTACATGTACATCTGCATCAGTTACTTTCTATAATTGTTTTTTTTAATTTTTATTATGTTTTGGAAAACAAACATCATCTAACTTTGTGCTCGCAGCCACCGTAATATAGAGGATGCTTCGCACTCGTTGCTTTTAATACAAAACCATCCATTTCTCTGAGGTCAAGTCTTCCCGCTATTATAACTCAGATAACTGTTGGCTAACTCTTTAAGAGGCATTCTTCAAGAACAGAATTACTAGATAACTAGTCTGTTAGTAAGTTTAAATCGCAAGTGGTCTATTGGGATATAAGTTTAAATTGCAAGTGGTCTATTGGGATATTTTTTTCTGAGAGATGGTTCAAAAACGGCAAAAAAGCGCCATATTGCAGGTGGATGAACCCATCATGCAAGTCTGAGCCTCCAGATTGTATTCTTTTGATGATCATGTAAATTTAATAGTTCTTAAAACTGATTACAAATACTTTGAATTCCTAAAAAACACCAATCGATTCAATACATTGTACCACATATGATTCTTCAGAAAACTATAAACTTTGAAATTATTATTGAAATTAATATTTATAAAGTTAGCCATGTACATATATAGTAAAACTCACTGAGGACTCTGATATACAAAGAGCACATCATTTCATTTAGAACTTTAGAATAATTAATTGTAGCATCTAATTTTGTATATCATGAAATAGTTAAGTTCTGATTTTTGTTAAGTTGTGTACTTAGTTAAAGTAATAATTACTGAATTCTAAGAAACAAACAATATTTGAATTTTTAAAAGTTATTGATTTTACCCTTTGCATTCATAATTTTTGTAAATTTATTTAAAATAAAATTTGTAATTTTTTGAAAGGAAACACATTTAGCCATATGATTACTGAAATACATCTAAAACAAAATTTAAAATATTTAAATGATATATTATACAATTAAGTTATATTTTATATCTGGGTCTAAAATTTAGTGATTAAAGTTTATGATTTAATATATTTAGGGAATTAGAGTTAGGATAAGGCATATGTTTAAGATTACTTAAGATTACTTATGAAAAAATAATAAAAAGGTTTAAGATTACTTAAGAAAGAGATATAAATCATCAATGAATCATTCAAAAGATTTCACATTTTAAAACTGTTGGAATTGAGTTTAACATCTACAACTAATAACATTATCTTAGTCTTTTTCTTTGTTGGATGAATGATATTTTGAAGATTCAGTGTTATTTGTGATAAATATTTTTAATATTATTTATGTGACTTTCCCAATATATAAAAAGATATGAGACATTTCTCCAATTATCAAAGTTTTCTTTAACAAAAAGATAAAATTATAAAAAGTTTAAAATTACACGACCGTTAATGAGACAAGATCCTTATCCATCGATTTTGACATGTGCATGCACACGGAGCTCAAAAGTTCTTTAGTTTCTTTTTGCATCATTTACGTTGCTTCCCGCAACACGGACACGAACGACTTATTAACAGCAGAAAACGTGTGGATTTAAGATATCAGATGGGCAAGATCCATATACGTTGTTCTAACATGTGAAAGCAACAGTTACCAAAAAAACACGTGAAAGTACACAAAATACACTACAAATGTTTCCCACCATACAGACATTACATATTATAATTTTTTTTAATTATATAGGATATATTATCCTCACAGAAGTGGTCCAGACTAATTACGTGGCGTATGGCGATGCCGAAATATTATAATTAGGTACGTACAGAAAACGTTTGAAATTTGATAATCTCGCTAATCAGTGATCTTATTTAAATAAATAATTGAGACAGCGTCATTTAGGTGGATAGAAGTTATTAACCTAATTAAAGTTCCAAAAAAAAAGTTATTAACCTAATCGTTAACCATTAGGTGAAAAGTTGAAAGTTAAAACTGTGAACGTCTTGTTTCTAGAGTTATCTTGTTCTTTGATTGGGTTAAACAGTCCGAGATCAAATAAATAAAGATGTACAGAAATGAGACTTGAATAAGATTCTAGTATCTTTTCCCTTGTGACAAAATTGTACCCTTTAGTGGCCTAATGTGTTAAGAAATGAAACTCTATATTTGATCAATGACTTCGAAACTGATTCAACTCCATCTTCAAGATCTTGAATACATGACACTAGGATCTGAACATCTTCTATCTTCAAGGTCTTTCCAGACTGAAATTCATAATCAACCCTAGTGAATTCGTTTACTTGAGCTTCGGCTGTAACTTTCTTCTTGCTCATTAGCTTTGAGACGACTGACCATTTTCCACAAGCCTTTGATCCAAACATGTAGCTAAAAAGAGAATCAAACAAAGAAACTGTGATAGCTTCTGCTTCTCCAAAGACAGCCAAAGACTCTCCTTCTCGTGCAACACTGAGAGACTTTTGTATTTTCGGGAATGTCTTCTTGAGGGACTTTCTTGAGGCTAAGTATTTCCTGACCTCTCCTGATAGATCACCTTGCTTTCTTCGTAGAATAGATTGGATCTCGATGAGACCCTCTTTCATCTGCGACAAAACATCCTTGGAAACGTTGCAATAGTCCAAGATCCTGAGAGATCCATCAAGAAGCTGTTCGACGAATATCTTGTTCTGTACTTGTGCTAGTGCCTGTTGGGTAAAAGGTAAGCGAATGAGCTTGTCAAGAGACTCGTGTAGCTCTTGAAGGTTGTCGATTCTTTTGCAGATGGAAGATGTTGAAGCTTCCTCAGAAGATCTCAAACGGGCCAACTGCTCATCGACATGAGCGGCTTGCGGGTGAGATCTAGATGGTAAGCTGTTAGAGCGAACGTTGAAAGAGAGTGCCATTTGTTTTTGAAGCTTAAGCTCTTTGTTATTGATTAGAGAGAAAATTTTGAGAGAGCTAGAGATGTTTGTTATGCTTTTTTCATTTTGCCTAACAGGTCAGTACATATATACACCTTGTAGGAAAGAGAGGCAAGATGAAGGTGATGCTACTCGTGCAAGTCTCATGCCTATCTTCTAGGAGTTAAATAATATTTTTCTCTGTGAAGTTTGAGATTAGTATGCCATAGGACAAGCAAAAGACAATGCTGATGAAAGAGTCAGGTCTTAATCACGTTGAAGATGCTGAAATAGACAATAAATATAAGCTTTTACTATTATCTTACAAAACGCGTAACCGCACGAGCACTCTTAGTAGCTTCTGTCAGTTCCAGCTTGGCTTGTCTCCTACCTCTGAATATTTTGTGAATATTTATAAACCCTTTTCCGTGTGCACACGTTTGCATTATGAAGTTATGATTATCCTAATTAGAAGAAAATCATATTTAGACAACTGTGATAATGGTGGCAAGATCCGTATCCGCAGATCATGGCATGTTAACAAATAGATAATGGATTACTTAACACTTTTTGGGTTATATCTTTAATATCAACAACCGTGTAGAGGTTCAGAGATGCCACATGATATGTTTGTTGAACAAGTAAACGTTGCTTAATTTACTCAGTCATAAAACAAAATGATTAAGATAGTGAAATTTGAGGGTAAGAAACTGTGTGACGTTTTCTGCAAATCGACAAAGGGTTTGGTTCTTTGATGATCATTCATGAAAAAAATAAGAGATATCACAAGAACAGAGTTATATACGATAAAGATCTTGTATTCATTGTTTATGTGTTTCATTTACAAGTAATTATTTTCTAAAAAATTTGTAGGCTTTAATGGCCTAAGGTGTTAAGAATCGAGACTCGGTATTTAATCAAGGACTTGGAAAGAGATTCAAGACCATCTTCAAGATCTTGAATGCATGACTCTAGGATCTGAACATCCTCCATCTTCAAGGTCTTCTCGGATTGGAACTCAGAGTCAACCCTCGTGAACTCGTTTGTTTGTGCTTCACATGTAACTTTCTTCTGGCTCATTAGCTTTGAGACTAGTGACCATTTGCTACATGTCTTTGATCCAGACATGAGGCAAAACAGAGAATCAAACAGAGCAACTGTAATAGCTTCTGCTTCTCCAAACACTGCCAAAGACTCGTCGTTGCACTCTTGGTCTTGTTTGACCTTCAAACTCTTTAGGACCTTTTGCAATGACTTCTTGATGGATTTTCTTGAGGCTAAGTATTTCTTGACCTCTCCCGATAGATCTCCGCGCTTTCTTCTCAGCATGGACTGGATCTCCATGAGACCCTCTTTCATCTGCGACAAAGCATCCTTGGAAATGTTGCACAGGTCCAATATCCTGAGAGATCCATCAATATCCTGAGAGATCCATCAAGAAGCTGCTCGACGGCTTTCTTGTTCTGCTCTAGTGGTAAAGCATGTTGTGTGAAAGGTAGGCGAATAAGTTTGTCAAGAGACTCGTGAAGATCTTGAAGGTTGTCTAGCCTCTGACATATAGAAGAGCTTGAAGATGTCGAGGTTTCCTCAGAAGATCTCAATCGAGTCAACTGCTCATCAACATGAGCAGCTTGTGGGTGAAGTCTAGAGGGGTAACTGTTGGATCGAACGTGGAAGGAGACAGCCATTTTGTTTCTCTCTTGGTAATGAGCAAAGAGAAGATGTTGGTAATGCTAAATTGTTTGTTCTGCTTCTCAATGTCTCTCGAGGTAATACTTATATACACCACTAGGAAAGAGAGGCAGTGAGGAATCTATTGGTTGTCATGAACTTATAATATTGAACCATGAATGTCTATGTCTGCCCAATGTTCCATTACACAGCTCATTTCCCATATTCAATAAAGATAAGACGCAGATCTCAAGAAAATAAATGTGCACGGCCGAATTTGCAAGGCGTTGGCATAGTTTATGAAATATCCAGCATGGCTTGTCTCCCTAGAGAAGATGATAACAGCACCATTATTGCATATATATTCACTTTCGGATCTTGTCTGCATTTTGGAGAAGAACCACACATTATTACTTCACATTATTTGCAGAATTCAAGAGAAACCCTAGATATGAAGGCAACTCCACGCCATGAAATATAAAACAGGACCATGCTTATGCTCACCTAAAGACTACATAAGCTGTTTCATTTTCTCTGGTTTTACTAACTTTTCTCATGTAAGTTTAATCTCTTAGGTTCGAGGAGAGTTGGTTTTTTAGTTGTTAGACACAAAAATTTTCTATATTTTGCTTTAAAATAGAATAATTTTATTATGAAATTAAATTTGTTCTAATGATTCATTTTATAATAGAATGGATGCTAGAGTAATGTTGTTTTTTTATTTCAAATATAGAATAAAAAACAACATTACCCTATAATTTATTCTATTATATAGTAAATCATTTGAACAAATACAATTTTATAATAGAATTATTTTACTTTAGAATAAAAATTATAGAGTATCATTGGAGATATTCAGACACTGTATCTAAATCTTTTCGTAAAAGCCACCCTCAGAAACCCATCTCTTGTAATGGACCCATAGGGTGGAACCTCTCTATCCTTTAAATGAATCTTATCTGATTCTTTGATTTCATGATCTAGGATCTGATTTCCAGCAAATTCCTGTAGTCTATAGCTTTTATTCTATAGTTTAATTACCACATAAGGATTTCTTGAACATTGTCATAACCAAAAACATTTATTTCTCAAAGATGAATTTGCAAGGTCTCTGTCTGGTTGAGTTTTTGACTTTTGCCGCCTGCTAACTTGATGGACAGTGAAAAAACACAAGAGTGAAAAAAAGAAAACAAAAGAGAACGCTTTTGCCTCTAGGTTGTATCTTCCCTTGTTTCTCGGAATCAGAGAATTGGAAATAATGGGTCACCAGCAGTGCGAGGATTACGAAGAAGAAACTAATGGGTCTAGGTCAATGATCATTGATCATCCCTTCTTAGGTCCCACAAACTGACAACAAGTCATTGAAAGGCCACAAGACAAGATTTCTTACCGATCAAGATAACAGCAACATCGATTGATTCAACACGGGTATGACTTCAATTGTTATTACTCTAGTTTTCTTCTCGTATATTCCATCGAATCTAAAACTTGGTACGGTAGAGAGAAATTATCGACCATGGGGAAGTCCATGATTCAAAGTATAGCACTTTTGTTTTATTGAATTGAATGGTACAGTCAAGATTCTGACTTGTATACATTAGATTTTCTTACATTACAAACTTACACAAAGTACATTAAAATCTCAGTAAATAAAAATACAATAGGTAAATGCTCAAGCTAAAGCCAAACATCTTAGTGTCTTACAAGTTCTGTTTTTCCAGGTGAAGAATAGTTAAACTTGTTGTGAGATATTCTCTTTTACATTAGCCTAAAAATTTAATAGGTTAACTATAGGTGTAAGATTCTGGAGCCATGGGCTTATACTCAACAACTGGTCTTGTCCCCACTCGAATCCTTGTTGAGGTACTTGCAGCTCTGGTAGTGGTGACACTCCACACGGAAGCTTCAGTGATGAAGAAGGTCCTTTCATCTCTGTTTCCCTCTGTTTCTCTTCGGTATGCCCTTGAAGCATGAAGTTGTTGTTTGTTTCTTGAGGAAAAGGGAAAGAAGTCATCATCATGTCTTCTTCTTTACCTACGAAAGAAATAGTGTCGGAAGACGAGAGAGGAGAGCTTGGGCATGCGTGATTCATCTTAGCTCCCATCTCTGCTCTTTGCTCCAACACTTTAAGTGAAGTGGCTTTTCTATAAACCTTGCAAAGAACAACGTCCTGCGATCAAAAAGAGAACAAAAGATTAGTAACGAAGTTGTTTCTTGATCAAATAACTGATTCATATAACTTATAAGGTACCTTTGGTAAGGTGCAATTGTCAGGCATCCGGAACTCGTTCATGACCCAATCAGTCTTGCATCCTCCTGGTGCTCTTCCTCTGTAGAACACAAGGGTCTTCTTGAGTCCAATCATACGTTTTGGTTCAGACAAGCTTATGATCTTACGATCGGATCCTGTTGCTTTCCAATACCCTTTCTCAGTTGTCCTGCTTGGTCTACCTCCGTTGCCATGCTTCCTTTCCCTTGGCACAAAGAAATACCATTCCCTCTCCCCAATTGTCGATAAGTCTGTAATCAAAATTTAAAAACATATTAATACCAATTTTAGAATAATGGATTTTATAGAAATGAAGAAAGCTAGATAGAAAGATACTTACGAGGTAAGTCCCATGGATCATGACGATAGATGTTTAGAAAACCAATGACTTCAACTTTGGTTATATTCCCATAAACCATGTTCTTGAGGTAGTAATTAAGAAGCTCCTCCTCGGTCGGGTGGAATCTGAAACCTGGCAGCTCAATCTCTTTTGACATGCCTCTCACTGTCCCTAAAAACACTTACAAAGTTTAGGTTGTCTTAAAAGCTCTCTAAGTGAAAAAGGTTGTTGTTGGTGATGATATCACTTATAGTTGATTCTATGCACATTTATATACTACACTCGGACATAAATCGTTAAGAGAGGGATATTTTTTTCTTTGGTTGATGTGGAAGCAGACCAAGTCAATAGGAAGTTGTGGAGGTATGATTTAACATATAGAATTTTGAGTCATTTATGTATTTTTTTTTCTAAAGTTCATACTTTTAGCTGTTTGTGCTGTTTACTGAGAAATAAGGGTATTGATCAAAGTGGATGGAGCCCACGCGCTTTTATCTTAGAAAGAGTCTTGAGGATTTGGACCAGAGCTTTGCTGCCTTTGTTTTTGTTTGAGAAAGGATTTGCCTTTGTGTTTCTTCTCTGTTTTTTCTTTAAAACAATTATGTTTTAACCATTTATTTTAATTTGAAAAAGAATCAAACATGTTGATCGTGGGACTTCCACCATTTGTTTTATCTTAAGCTTGACTTTGGAAGTCTCCTCCAAAGACTGGAAGTCTTGCCTCTTTGGGACAGAACCTTGAACTTCATTTTCTGTCTTGTTTACCAGACGAATTTTTGACTCAGATTTGTTTTAATTATTTCCACTTGAGGTTAATTTCTCTTTTTCCTCCAAATATATTTAACAATATGTGAGTTTTTGGTTAATTTAAATGTCTAATCAACAAAAACCAATATGATATAAAATGAAAAAGAAAACCAAGAATTAATCATTTTGATAATATATTCTGTTAATTACATAAATTTACTTTAACATACAATAGAAAGAAGGCACTTGTTTTAACATTGTAGTGAAATGTCATTAAATTTATATAAAATATTTGATTAACAAGGCATAAGTCAATAAGTAAGAACAGTTTTTTCCAGCTGATAATTGTTTCCTTAATAACATTTAATTTATTTAGGTAAAAGTTAGAAAATAACCGTTAGAGAATAATGAATACTATTATTTGCAAAAAAAAAGAATAATGAATACTATTAACACAAAGAGATAGTAAAAAACTTTTATATTTAATCACTTAACATATCTTAGAAGTTGTCAATCCAATTTATACTTCACACACGTGATTCAATATAGGTTCATCAAAGCATAAATTATTGAGACCACCGTAGCAAAGAGAGTATTTTTTTAGTTAGCTTTTTCATATGCAGCTTTTATTAATGTTTATATGTGAACAAAGTTTATATTTTTTTAATAATTTTAATATGTGTAGACTTTTATTATTGTTTATAAAAAAAAATATTAACAAATATATAAACATGGCCAGGCAATTGATTACAGAATATTTTAAAGGACATATTTTCATTTATTTTCATACTAAATTCTGTTGTTAGTATTTATATGTAAATATAATTTGAAATTTTATTTTAATAATAATTACAAGAATTTTTAGATTTTTTAATGAAAAATTTGGTAATAATTATATTGAAAAAGTGTATTGTTAAATAATATTTTAATTTTGAAATTTTATATTAACAAATAATTTTGATGAAATTATAATTGACTATAATAAAAAAACTTATGATAACATAGACAAACATTACTATACGTTTAAATTAGTTTTATTTTTTTAGCAATCATTAATATAATTGAATCATTTTATAAAAAATTCAAGTGACTTCTATTATGAATATATATATATATATACATGTATGTGTGTATATATATATATATATATATATATATATATATAATATATATGATATTGGATAAAACATCAAATATGATACTAGAAGGTTCTTTAAATCAGAATATCTAAAATATGATTCAATTATTGGAAGTTAACCAAAAAACATTATAAATTATATTGTTAAAATTCTGATTAGGGTATCTAAAAATGTTTGAATGGCACTGTATATAATTAAATATAATCTCAATAACTTTTTGTCAATAACTATAAATTTTTAGTAGAATTATGTTTTAGAATGAAAAATAAAACTACGGGCATCACCTTCCTCCCCTCGCTTGGAAAGCACAAACCCCTCTACTCTGTTTTGTTTTACTGATGGAGTTTGGGATGCAGGATCAAAGAAGGGAGGAATGGGATGGTTGTTTAAGGACAAGGATGGTACCATCGTGGCGCAAGGAACTGACATGAAGAGGTATGTTAGCTATGCTTTAATGGCGGAGGCTTTAGTTCTGAAATCAGCTCTCCTGGCCGCAACAAACCTGGGTTTCCTCGATCTGAGGTGCCTGTCGGACTCTAGTAGTCTCATATCACTGCTCACAACAGACTCCTCTGTTACCGAGCTCCAAGGAATCCTCCACGACATTCGCGTGTTGAGTAGTTCTTTTCTATCTATTTCCTTTGTTTTCACGCCGAGACTGGCAAATGTAAGTGCAGATGGCTTAGCCAAATCAGCTCTTCGTTTGTGTTTGAACTCCCCTCCCATTGTGGAGTAAACTCTTTTATTTAAATGAATGAATGAATGCCTGTTTGATCAAAAAAGAATGAAAAATAAAATTATGAACGATGTGGAAGAGGTCTAGTTTTTCTCCTTCTTTGATGGATTTGATTTTTCTTAATTATTCACCTATGATCTTCTTTTCATTATCATTGAATATCTATTATTTCCATTGTCAATATATATATATATGTGTGTTTATCACGAGTTCCTGTGGTTGGTTTTAAAGATGTTCAAGTGTGCAATTCTATAAGAGCATAAATATCGGTCGTTTCTAACAATGGTCCTAAGTGATTTTGAGGTGGGGTCCACCACTTTTTTTCAATTACCCAATCCATATGTCCTAATATAAACAACGTCCTAAACTGTGTCCTTAACTTTTTTCTCTTTTTCTTCCATGTGATTGATTTATTTCTTTATTTTTCTTTTTATTTTTCTTTTCTGACAAAAGAAAATTAAAATGAAAAACAATTTATGTTAGGACTTTGACAAGTTCTATTGATAATGATGTCCTAACGATATTTGGCTGTGACAATTGTTGGAAATTGTGAGATTGATAGAGAGAAGTTCGAGATCGATTTTCTGATTGTGAATTAAGAAAATAAAATGTAACAAGAGAACAAACAACAACTAATAGTAGTGAGAGCGACTAGTGCGTCGAGGTATATATGTTAGCATATGAAAGTTTCTCGGAAATTGCAGAAAAGGATACTTTAATTCAATCGTTGTCTACATATGCCCAACAAGGAACATCAATACACTATTCAGTCAATATCAACGAAACTACCCAAATAACAAGTAGGGGGTCCTAAGAAGATTTCCCCTTATCTGATAATACGCCGAAAGCAAAAACAACGTTTTGTAAACTGTAACGAAGAATCTTTTAACAATAAACAAGAGATTGCTTTTTATTTTATTTTGATAACATGGTCGATGATTTTTATTTTGTATTATCTTGACGTGATTGATGATCATCTTTCTTTTAAAAGCAAATGTATGGCCGCGTGATTGATGATTATTCAGAAGGAAATAACTAAGATGTGGGCACATTTATCCAGAACTAAAAATAACTGAACCGAATTGGAAACAAAATTTGACTGGGACATAAATTATACTCCTTCTATTTCTTTATATATGACCGTTTTACAATTTTCACACAGAACAAGACATCTTCCACAATTCCTCTATTATCCCTTTTCATTAATTGGTATGAAAACTAAACGAATTGAAATTGTTTGCTGAAAAGAATATTACGAAGGGTAATCTAAGTCATTACAATTATATTTTACATAGTTTTCAGAGAATAGTCATAAGTGTTTCATATCTGTAAAATAAATTTAGTTATTTATGTATAATTTTAACTAACTGTAAGCAATTAGTTATTAGATCACATATTTTAATCTAGAAAAATATAATATTTTAATCTAGAAAACTAAAAAGATTGTCATTCAAGTTTTAAAAATTAAAAATAAAGCAGATATTTTTATTATTTATATTTTAGTATAATGTAAGCTTTTTAAAAAAATATAGTAATTAAAAGCATGTTAATGTATGTTTATGATTAAGTAATAATCATAATATTTTGATCAATTTTAATAGTAGCTTCTAAAATTTGATTGCTATTTTGTTCTATTATTTTAAAGTAATATTTTAGTTATTTTCGAAAAAACTAAAAAATATACTAAATAAAAAACCAAAAACCAAATCTAAAAACCAAAAGCTAAAACCAAAAACTGAAAATAAAAAACAAAAATCTGAAAATCAAAAACCAAAATCTAAAATCTAAAATCCAAAATCTAAAAACCAAAAACTAAAACCAAAAACTAATAAAACAATCATCACCTAAATGTATGTACTGCAATGTATTTTTTCAGTACAACAAGAAACTATCTTATATATTAAAACAGAAGTAACAACTCATTTCAAGTGTGATTTTTTTTTTAAGTTGGACCATTCATTTAAATGTTTATTAAATACATTTTTGTTATCATTTTATAATATTCTAACCATAAACTTTGTTCATGTGTATATTACATAAGTTGCAATTAAATTTTAAATTATTCCTAGAATCTAGGTAATGCTAACTTCTTTCCTATTAATATTATGTAATAATTAATTTTGTATTATATCTAAATATTTTCATTAATTTTGAAATTTGAAATATTATTATACATTAATCTATTAATTTATTGTTTATAAAATGAAAATGAAAATTATATCATATTTTTATCTACTTTATAATCATAATCATGTTAGGAAATTATATAATACATATCTAAACATTAACATATCTTAGAATTTTTTATATAATAATATATTATCTAAAATGTATAATCATAAAAAATATTGGTAAAAATAAATTCAGTTTTGAAGGTGGATCAGAATTTAGCATAAATTTAATACAAAATAATATCTAAAATGTATAAGCATAAAAACATTGGTAAAAATAAATTCAGTTTGGAAGGTGGATCAGAATTTAGCATAAATTTAATACAAAATATATTTTTAAATGTATTTTTGTATGTATATATAAATTTGTTTAATAACTAAATACAAATACAATAAAATAAATATATAATAAAAAGAATAAATACATGTGATGGTTTTAAACAAGTGATTAATTATAACATGTAAATTATAAAGTTATTGTATTTGAAATAGTTATATAAGTAATTACGTATATGATTAATGTTAAAAATAACCAATATATAATATATATATATATAAACTGAAAACAAACAAACCTCTGCACGGTTGCGCGAATCGAGATCTAGTTCACTGTTGAAACTAAATAGTTCACTGTTGAAACTAAAACTCATTTGTTACAATGACTGTTTAAAAAAATCATATCCACTATCACATCTTTGTGCTCTATGTACTGTTTAAAATACTATTAAAACTTGTAAACACAAGGATCAAACTCAACAGTTACAATAACTTCACTGGCAAAGCCATTCTTTTACAGTTTTTCCCTTAGCAACAAAACAACCAACGTTCTTCCTGTCGATTCTCATGGGGCTTCCGGTACGAACCATTATCTTTTTAACCAATGCTTTAACCGGTGACTCTCCTCTCACGCTACTGTGCTTCCCTGAGCCAGAAACAACAACAATCTCTGCAGGAACCACACACTTCTCTTCACTAAACCTAACCTTGATCTCATCCATCCACTCCAACATTATCAAATACGAGGAGCTCAAGTGCATACCATGTAAATCCAACTTGCCTTCTAACGAACTCCACTCCATAGCCTCATCTAGAACCGATGACCGAGTCAATTCTCTTACCAGAGTCACCTCGTCTTCGTTCAGAAAAGTAAGCAGCTCGGAAACAGAAAGCGGACAGCTATCCAAGTCTTTTATCAGCGATGTGACCGTAGGACAAGAATTCAAGACCGTGTTATACGTCCTCAAGGACAAAGAAACATTAAAGTCCTTAAGTTTCTGTAGCCAAGAACCCATTTGGGGAAGAGCATCGTGAGCTCCGTAAGAAGACAAAACCATATTCGAACAAACCGTGTCGATTCTGTGACCTTCTGTCTCCATCCTACGCACTATTCTGTTCATGTCATCGAACAATCCTAATCTTCCGTAACCGTATAGAACGGACTTATATTCAAACACCCCCGGCTTTAACTTTTCGATTCTCATATCTTCGATAAGAGTTTCAGCATCATGAGGTTGGTCCATGTTGCACAGTCCAGAGACCATGGACTTGTAAGCTTGGGTTTTGACATAAACTGATGAGGTTCTTTGGGTTATCTCTCTCAAACGAAGGCAGGCTTCGTTGAAACCTTGTGCTGACCCTTGTTTAGAGTTTGATTCAGCCAAGTTGCAGAGGAAGAGAGCAAAGTCCCGTTCGTTTGACTTGAGCTTTGAAACGGTAGTGGAGAGTAGAGTTTCTGAATCTTGGAATCTTTCTTGTTTATTGAGCAGAGCAACAAGATCGGCAATGAGCTTAGGATTCCAATCAAACCATGAAGCTTGAGTAATTTCTGAATACAACTTGAAAATTAATAAAAACAATAAAAGAAATCAAAACCCAAATTTCGAATAATTGATTGAGAGAAAGAAATTAAAAAAAAGACTCACAGAGAGAGCAAAGAAGGAGAGATGGGGAAGTGAAGTGTGAGGGGAGAGGAGATGAGAGAGGACATTGAGAGACACTGATTTAGGGGAAGCAGCTACGAACTTCTTAATGTGTCGGTTTGTAGCTGAGGGATCTCCAGACAAGGCAGGGGAAGAGAGGGAGGAGATAAACTTGTGGCTTTGCTTCATCAAAGGCACTACTGCTCCGGCCATGCACCGAACCTCCATTGGTGGTGGTGTTCTCAGCTCTTCTCTCAGGCTCTGAGGAGGCGGAGTGAAAAGGAACCGTTGCAAAGCGATGCTACAGGTGCTTATCATCATCATCTGGTTATGGACTTGTGTGTGTATGTGTGGACAGCAGTGTTAGAGAGGATAAACAAGAGTCGAGGTTCTGGTAACAACCACACCTGCATTGAATAATACTCTCTCAGTGTCAGTACATAACAATAATAAATCAACGAAATTGAGATCCAATTTTTCTAAAATTACTTCATTCCTCAGAAATCAAAACTCAGACTTCGATTTCATCAACTCCAAGATTAAACGACAGATTCTCTAGTAAGACTAACCACTTCGTAATCAGAAAAAGGGGAAGAACTTTGTAATTCCTAATTACCAAAATCTAGAGAACCCAGTGACATGGAATTAATATGATGTTAGGGGATGAAGATGAGGCAATTCGGGTTAGGCCGGTTGGCAGTTTCGAAACCGACCTTTTTTTTTGACAGGACAGAGTTGAACGAACGACTTCTTTTTTCTTTTTTGTGAAACAGAGTTCAACAAGACTATGTTTCTGTTTTGGCGTAAAAAGTGCTACCAGCACCACACTGCATCGCCCAATACCGAACTTCGGTTTAGAAATTTGAAACCGGTTTATGCCATGTCTTGCCCGGTTTACGACAAATTTGAGTTCTAGAATTATTAGAATCCATGTGTTACAGTTTTTTTTTCACATAATCTAAAATTAATTACTTTAGTTGGTTATGTATGTTACATTGGCTCTTGGAAGAAAACATGGGTTTGATTCTCCAACGAATAACATCATCTTTGAGAAATAAAAAGAACAAAGAAAGTTTATCTATGTACAAATGCAAAGTTACTGAAAATATGGAAAGGTTCGTTTACTCGTAAAAGAAGAAGCAGCATAAACATGTGATATAAGTTACAGCCAGCCTATATGGGTTCTTAATCTCACAAATATCAGAGAGAGATAATTAACCTCCGTATCTGTTGAATCTCCAAGGCCGTAAACTCCAACTTACACAGTAACATTTTTCAAGATTGGGATGATGTTTCTCCCGGATGATCTTCAGCGCGCTGAGGACAATAAAGGTTTCACATATTAACAATGAGCAGACATTTAGCTAGACTAATGGAAAACGAGATCATCATGATAGTAAGAGAAAAGAAACTGATACGAAACCTAATCTTAATGTATGTTCAGAGACTAATAGTTAGTTAGTGACACAACTAACTAACTAACTAATAAGCAAACGATCCTAGATAAAAACGGAAAACCACTGACTCACCTCACGAGAAGTAGTAATCCACGGAGGTGGAGGCCAGAACAGCTTAGCATACTCAGGGCGTTTATGCACCAGCTCAATCTTCCCACTCCTGAAATCAAACACTCCCAAATCCCGATCCTGCATCGCCTCCACGTCATCCTCGTTGAAGACATTACCGTTAAAGAACACACAACTCCCACCACCACACGAAGGCAACAAATCAGAAGCCGACGCGGTGAAGTTACAGTCATCCCCAAGGAACAACATCTTACCCCCAAGATCCTTCACCTCAACCCAACTCTTCTCCCTCTCAACAAACTTGAAAACCTTAAACTTCACCGTCCTCTCGTTCATGAAAACCGCATGATGCTCAAAGACCTCCTCCCCAAACCCCGGATCCCCATCCACCTCCTCCATGCTCAAATACATATCCACCATCAACATCTCGCCGCAAGATTCAATCAAGAACTTCTTGTCACCACCGTACACAGGGCTCGCAACCAACTCCAGCTTCAAATCGGCAAAATCCACAACCACAGTCCTCCCGTTGTTATCGACGCCAAAGAAACGGCCGTCGAAGACGATCACATCATCGTAAGGAGAAGGCATGTCATTGATCACAGTCCAAGCTCGATCCCAAGAGGTAAACACAGCTAACTTCCCGGAGACATGAATCGTAAGCAGCACGAACTTGCAACTATCCAAATACCTAACAACCGCTTTCTCCAAGTAGAGACTGTTGACGATATCGCCGGATGTATTGAAATAGTGAAGCTTGAACTCGCGACCTAGCTCTCGGATCTTGAACCTGGACATATCGAGAGATCGAGGGAAATGCTCGGGGAGAGAGTGTCTCCTCGTCTCGCTCATCGGATCGAGAAGCGTCACCTTGAGAGGACGATTCAGGTCTTCCTCGACCTTGACGAGCCATCCGAACAGATCGGAGTCGTCGTCGATCGGTTTGTGAGGTCTGATGAGGAGGATGCTACGCTGGGAGAGGCGGAAACCTACGGCGGAGTCGGGGAAGAGGCTAGTGCCGTTATCGGGGAGGATCGGGAGGTGGTGAGTCGGGAGAGGGGGTTTCGGCTCGGCGGAGGAGCGCCATGAGGAGCAGACGGAGCGGAATTGGAGGAGATCGAAGGAGGATTCGAGGGATTTGGAGATTAGGTTTAGGAGATCCTTCGGGAGTGTTGCCCAATCGAACATTGATTGATTGATGATGAATTTGAGGAAAGCTTTACACACCTTAGAAATCACAATCACCACCAGAGGGATAATAATATCTCTCAGAGATCAATTCTGACCCGAAATGATCCGACCGGATAACGAATTTTGTAACGGGTCGATTTATTGGACCTCACCTCCTCTTTTTGTAACGAATTTTCCTGGAATGCTTCCAAGAAATCGTCATGTTCCAGGATTCCTCTCTTTTTATTTAAACGCCGCCGTTTTGGAGCGTATATTACAACTAATAATATTCGAAAATAGTTGAATAGTTTAAAGTGCATATTCTTATTGGAAACTCTGAGGAATAACGAACACATAATTAAATTGCATTATGAAAATTACGAAAATATTTGTTTGAAAAAGTGGATATATTTTACAAAATCGTATAATAGCAATTAGCAAACATCTATAATATTTTTTTATTTGAATAAAGGTTATATCTAGTAAAATTATTGTCTTTTATACTATTAAACTTTTAGAAATAAATTGTTTTAGCTATTATTAATAGTGGTTATTGATGACTCTTTTTCACTCCAAATTGTAACACTTTGAGTCTTTGAAAACCAATTTAATATTATTTGCAAATAGTTAATAGTTGCAGTAAATTTATAATCTGCATAATGAAAATTTGTGAAAATATTTTATCCGATTAGGGCAATTTTGAAAAAAATATGATATAATTCATCTAAAATAAATTCTATTATATTTCATATATTATTATATAAAACATTAATAATTTAGCTTCTAAGTAAATAATAATAACTTTTGGAAACATTAATAATTTAGCTTCTAAACCGAACCAAACCAAACCGTCCTCTTTATGTAACCCAATTGGTTCATATTTTACTCAATCCGAATGGTTTGGTTTGGGTTTAAACCGAACCAAACCGATAATCCAATATATATATATATATATATAAAAAATATATATGATATATATATATATATATATATATATATATATATATGTATTAATATATTGTAAATTTTAGTTAAAGTTTCGTTTTTCATTTTTTTCATAACTTACATATCTTTAAAAAAATTATAAATACGATTCAAATAATACTATTATATATAAAATTATATAGCATAAGTTTTTATATTCTCACTATATCGTTTATGAGTTGATTATTTTTTAATAAAAGTATAAAACTGATGCCTTCATATTTTATAACCAACCCGAACTACACCGAACCAAACTAGACCATAATAATGTAAACCGAACTAGATCTAAACCAAATCGAACTGAACCGAACCGAATTAAACCCAAATTGAACCCAAACCAAAACTACTTTGGTTTTAATTGGTTTGAATTTTATAAAACCCAAATTACCCAAACCGAACTAAACCCAAACCGAACCCGAAACTAAACTGAAATACCCACCCCTAGTTTTTACACAACGATTAAGAAAATACAAATTTCTATGTAATTTATCTTGGTTACATAAAATTGCATTAAATAAAATCAATCTAACCAATAAAAAATATGTAGTATTTTGTAATTGGTTGTAGATTTCAATTGACATTAAATTTTATTTAGAAATGTGAGAATATCACTTATTACGAAACAAAATAAAATTGCTTAAACACCAAGTACGAAGGGAATATAGATTTACTGGAACTTTTAATAACTATAATGATATATTTTGTAATTATAGTATAATTCGATATTACAGTATATAATTTCACAATAGTTTATTAATATTTTCGTAAAAAGGATCTTTTGTAAACAATAACGCTTATGTAGTTGCAAAAAAAAAAAACAATAACAATCATGTTTCTGCGTCTTATATTCTGTTCCACGAATTTTTCGTATTATAAAAAACTTGAAGAATCGCATATTTTAAGGCGATTCAGTCATTCTAAAAGCTTTCCAGTCAAAGTCTACGTACGTTCCATGAAATTACACGTAGAGCTTCTTTCCAAATAATGTAAAGTTTTGTGCCATGCATCATAACAAGCGCCGAAGTTTATGTTTCCTTGTCTAAACATTTGTAATTTTGTTTTTTTTCTTTTCGTTCATTTTTTCCCCGATGAGTTTCAGAAACTCTTTCAAATCTCACAGCACGTACAAACAGATACGAAGCCCGGGTGATCGAAGCGAAGCAAACCCTGAGAACCGTCCGATTCTCCATGACCACGATCACCACCCTCGCATGGCCCACCTCAAAACGGAGAGCTCTCGTTTTAGCCTCGACGACCACCGCCGAAACGCACCACCCGTGGAACGAGATTCCAGCTACAAGTTCTGGCAAGACAACACGGGAACTTCCGACCACGCCACCCTGGAACCGGCACGAACCAGCCCTAAAGATCCGACCAGTATTGCTCGACAGAGCGGGAGATTGAGCGACAGCTTCAACTTCGGATCAGGGAAGCTGCCGCCTACGGAGGAACCAAAGGCTGGAGGAGGAGAACATCGACAATGGGGAGGTATAGGAGAGATCGCACTCGACGTGGATCAAGACAACCATGACGCTGTAAGTCACCACACCACGCCTACATCAACGGCTCGATCATCAGTCGATGCAGCGAGGGACTTGCGAGTCTCTTTCAACGTTCAAAAAGCCGGTATAAACTTCGTCGGCGGCGGCTCGGTTCCTTCTTCCTCCGCTACTCCTTCGTCGTCTTGTTCGCCCCGAACAACGCGGTCGAATCAAGAGACTCAGCAGCAGGAAGAAGAGGTTGTTCGATGCACATCGAACAGGTCGTTTCAGAGGAAAGCAGAGCTTGTTTCGAGGACCAAGACAAGATCAAGGCTCCAAGATCCGCCATCAGAGGAAGACACACCGTACTCCGGTTGGAGATCGGGTCAGTTAAAATCCGGATTACTCGGGGATATCGACGAGGAGGATGATCCATTAGCTGAGGAAGATATACCTGATGAGTATAAGAGAGGGAAACTCGACGCCATAACTTTGCTCGAGTGGCTTAGCCTAGTGGCTATAATAGCCGCATTGGCGTGTAGTTTATCGATTCCTTCTTGGAAGAAAGTTAGGGTTTGGAACCTTCATTTATGGAAATGGGAAGTGTTCTTGCTTGTTCTTATATGCGGGAGGCTGGTCTCCGGATGGGGAATCAGAATCGCCGTCTTCTTCATCGAGAGAAACTTTCTTTTGCGGAAACGAGTTCTTTACTTCGTCTACGGTGTGCGTAGAGCTGTTCAGAACTGTCTCTGGCTCAGTATGGTTCTCATCGCTTGGCGTTTCTTGTTCGACAAGAAAGTGCAAAGAGAGACGGATAGCAAGTTTCTTCCTTACGTAACCAAGATCTTGGTGTGTTTCTTGCTGAGCACTATCTTATGGCTGATCAAGACGCTGGTGGTCAAAGTTCTCGCTTCTTCCTTCCACGTCAGCACTTACTTCGATCGGATTCAAGAAGCTCTGTTTAACCAGTACGTGATCGAAACGTTGTCTGGTCCTCCCATGATCGAGCTGAGCAGGATCGAGGAAGAGGAAGAGAGGGCGCAGCAAGAGATTTTCAAGCTGCAGAACGCAGGTGCTAAGTTACCGCCTGATCTCTGCGCGGCTGCGTTCCCGCCGAGAAAGAGCGGGAGAGTGCTGAATCCGAAACTCTCAACGGTCATCTCGAAATCAGCAGCTGACGGTGGGATCAGCGTGAAGCACCTTCAGAATATGAACCACAAGAACGTCTCAGCTTGGAACATGAAGAGGCTGATGAAGATTGTGAGACATGTTTCGCTTACCACGTTGGACGAGCAGATGCAGGAAACCACGAACGAAGATGAATCCACCCGACAGATACGGAGCGAAAAAGAAGCTAAAGCAGCTGCAAGGAAGATTTTCACGAACGTGGCTCGCCGTGGCTCAAAGTCTGTCCATAGTTTCCTCATCTTTTCCTTAACAAAAGTTATCCCTATTGGAGATCTCAACTAGAGAAACTTTGAAATGAGTCCCTTAAGTTTTAGAGACTCTACTATTAAAATATTAGTATATTTGATGAGAGACTCTAGTTGAGATCTTCAATCTTTATTTATTTATTTATAACCAATGCTGAGTTTCCTAATAAAACTTGTATATTCTGAATGAAAAAGGCACATTTACTTGGATGATTTGATGAGATTTTTGCGTGAAGACGAGGCCATGAAGACAATGTACCTCTTCGAAGGTGCACCAGAGACAAGAACGATCAGCAAATCAGCTTTGAAGAATTGGCTGGTAATTTTTAATTTCTGCAAAAAAAAAAAACTTTATTCACCTAGATTCTCTATATACTTCTGTTGTTGACTTTGAGTAGGTCAATGCTTTCAGAGAGCGAAGAGCTCTTACCTTGACACTCAACGACACCAAGACAGCTGTGAACAAGCTTCATCAAATGATTAATATCGTCACTGCCATTGTCATAGCTGTCATATGGCTTGTCCTTCTGGAAATCGCATCCTCCAAAGTACTTCTCTTTGTAAGTTCACAAGTTGTACTCTTGGCCTTCATCTTTGGGAACACGGTCAAGACTGTCTTCGAGTCCATCATCTTCTTGTTCATCGTGCATCCTTACGATGTTGGTGATCGCTGTGAGATTGACGATGTACAGGTAAAAAGAAACAAAAACATGTAGCACATTTTTTCATAAATGTACAGCTAGGTAACGAAATGTTGATTAAATACAGTTGGTGGTGGAGGAGATGAACATACTTACCACAGTGTTCTTGAGATATGACAATCTGAAGATTATGTACCCGAATAGTCTTTTATGGCAGAAATCGATCAGCAATTTCTACCGCAGTCCAGACATGACTGATACAATCGAGTTTTGTGTCCACTTTACTACTCCTCTGGAAAAGATTGCAACGATCAGGCAAAGAATATCAAAGTAAAAAAAAAAAAAACATCTAGTCCTTTAATGCTTATTTTATACTTTTTAACAACATTGTGCTGATCCTTTTTCTTTTTAATGGTAATGTAGCTACATTGACAACAAGCCAGAGCATTGGCACCCATCAGCTAAGATCGTCGTAAAGAACGTGGAACAGTTGAACATGATAAGGTTAGTAATTTGGCCAGATCACAGGTTTAATTTCCAAGACATTCTTGAAAGATGGGCAAGAAGATCCGTCTTGGTGGAAGAAATAATTAAGATCCTCCTCGAACTCGACATTGAGTACCGGTTTTATCCAATAGGTATCAATGTCAAAGCAATGCCTACAGTTGCCTCCACCAGAGTTCCACAAGGCTGGCCGCAAACCCCTGCTTGAATTTCATGAAGAAACCACTTATGCTTTTCTTTTTGCCTCAAATGAAAACAATAGCAGTAAACAAATTTTGTAACCAACGTACTTTAACTATTTCTATATACCAACCATTAACCATCTATGACTCTACTCTTACATGTATAAGGAAACAATTGTATACTATTTTGCAAAGTTAAGGCTAATCTCATTTCCATCCATTGAATCATTACTGTTTAATTTGACATTTTGAAGATTAATATTTCACCTTTTGGCATGTGATACCACGTACACCAACCTATGAATCAAATCTCGCATGTGCTTTTAGGATGAAGGAATTAATCTATAACCTCTTGACTAATCACACACTTGAGATTAATCTCATCCAACCATTTAATAATTACTAATAACAAGAAATTGTGTCAATTTTTGTTACCTTCCGCTTCTCATCATAAAATCCTTGTGTTTACAATTTTGATCCAACCAGATTCTAGTAGAAAACAAGAAAATTTTGTTAATCCGACATCAACCTTGAAGCATGCATTAATTAGTTTCCTATTGAGTAAAGAGACCAGGCATGCATGGGTTCCATTCATACCATGAAAATTCATTAATTTTTGAGTATAATTGGAGAAAAAATTAACAACCGGAGTCTCAAGTTTTTTACCTCCTCCTATAAGACGTGAGGAAGGAACAAGGGAAACATGAATAAATTGGATTAGAAAAAATGTTGTGTTGCGTTTAGGTGTTAAATGTTACCAAACCCTAATAGCGAAAATCATCATAAGACCAAACTTAGAACGTGATATGTACAATAACATTGTATTAAATTTAGTGATTGTTAGTCAAAAACACGAATTAATTGCTATATTAAGACTTAATCCAACTCATAGAGGTTTAAAAACTAGTAAACACATCACAATTGTTAATACAGTTGAGTAACAGAGAACCAAAAAAGATCACAATACGATTAAATACAAATAAAACTCGTAACTCTCCTTTCAAAACTATAACGTAAAAAAAAAAAAAAAACAATGCATCATCACAGATTCAGAAAGCTTCCAAGTTTATGTTTCTAAAACATTCTTGATGTTCATGTCGATTCTCTTTCTTTTATCTTGTTTTGTTATGGTTTTGCGATGGATTTTCGAAAACCCTTTAACTCTTATAGGTCTTACAGAAAGATCATAAGCACTGTAGATCAAACCGATAAGAACAACAAGAAGAAGAATAAGCTCCCTATTCTCGAGGACCACATGAGCGTAGGTTCCAGCTTTGACGGCAACAAAGCAGCAGCAGCAGCCATGGAACGTGATTCCACCAGCTACACGTTCTGGCAAGACATTGTAACCGATGATGATCACGCGCAGAGCGGTATAAGTTTCGATTTCCCGCGGTGCCGTGACGAGATCACACTCGATGTGGACGAGGAAGAAGCAGAGGATATCAGCAAAACACCAGCATCATCGGGGCTAGACGCGTCGAAAGTCTCTTTCAAAATCGATAGTTCTTCAGGTACTAACATCAACAACAATATGTCCGGTTCTGTCCGTTCTTGCACATCTTCCACTTCATTTTCCTCGGCGACAATGCGGATGAACTTAGACCCGCAAGATCAAGACGAAGAGGTAGTTGTGAGATGCTCGTCGATGAGGAAGACAGAGCTCGTCTCTAGAGGGAAAGCAAGATCAAGGCTGATAGATCCTCCACAAGAAGAGGAGCAGCAGTACTATTCGAGCTGGATGGGGACATCAGAACAGCTGAGATCAGGTTTACTTGCGAGACAAGCAAGTCTCGAGGAAGAAGAAGATTCGTTAGCTGAGGAAGATGTTCCCGAAGAATATAGAAGGAATAAAATGGACGCGATAACGCTGCTTCAGTGGCTGAGCTTGATCGCGGTCGTGGTTCTATTAGTGTTGACCTTAGGGCTTCATTCGTGGAGAGACACGAAGCTTTGGAAGCTCCACTTGTGGAAATGGGAAGTGGTTTTTCTCGTCCTCATCTGCGGGAGGCTCGTCTCGGGGATGGGGATCAGGATCATCGTCTTCTTCATCGAGAGAAACTTCCTCCTGAGGAAGAGGGTTCTCTACTTTGTGTACGGCGTGAGGACGGCTGTTCAGAACTGTCTCTGGCTAGGGCTGGTTCTCACCGCGTGGCATTTCTTGTTCGACAAGAAAGTAGAAAGAGAGACTCAGAGCGACGTTCTGCTTCTGGTGACCAAGATCTTGACGTGTTTCTTGCTGAGCACCATCTTGTGGTTGTTGAAGACGTTGGTGGTTAAAGTTCTAGCCTCCTCGTTCCACGTCAGCACCTACTTCGATCGGATTCAAGAAGCGCTGTTTCATCATTACTTGATAGAGACGTTATCCGGACCGCCGATGCTTGAGCTGAGCAGGATCGAAGAAGAGGAAGAGCGAGCGCAAGAAGAGATCTACAAGATGCAGAAAGGAGGTGCTGATCTGTCACCTGACCTTTACTCTGCCGCGTTTCCTCCGCCGGAAAAGAACAACGGGAGTGTGTCGAACAATAACGGCGTGAACCTCTCACCGATCATACCGAAGACAGGAACTGATAGCGGAATCACAATGAATGATTTGCATAGGATGAACCAGAAGAATGTGTCAGCTTGGAACATGAAGAGACTGATCAAGATTGTGAGACATGTCTCCTTGACGACGTTGGATGAGCAAGCGCTTCAAAACACATCTGAAGATGAGACCATCAGACAGATACGGAGCGAAAAAGAAGCTAAAGCAGCTGCGAGAAAGATTTTTAAGAATGTTGCTCAACGTGGAACAAAGTGAGAGACATTTTATCTTCTTTCTTTATTAACGTTTCCTTTCAATATATCTAACAAACTCATATCTATCTGCATGGAAACAAAAAAGGCACATCTACTTGGAGGATTTGATGAGGTTTCTGCGAGCAGACGAGGCGATTAAGACAATGAGTCTCTTTGAAGGCGCATTAGTGACCAAAAAGATTACTAAATCAGCGTTGAAGAACTGGCTTGTAAATTCTTCTACAAATAAAACAAGTTTTTTTTTAAAAAAGTTTATTCATTATATAACTCTGTTCTTGACTTTGGCCTTATTAGGTGAATGCTTTCAGAGAGAGAAGAGCTCTTGCACTGACACTCAACGATACGAAAACAGCAGTGAACAAACTTCATCACATGATTAATTTTCTCACTGCAATTGTCATAGTGATCTTATGGCTAGTCGTTCTTGAGATCGCCACTTCAAAGTCTCTTCTCTTTTTAACTTCACAAGTTGTGCTCTTGGCCTTTATGTTTGGAAACTCTCTCAAGACAGTCTTCGAATCAATCATCTTCCTCTTCATTATTCACCCCTACGATGTTGGTGATCGGTTGGTGATCGACACTGTAGAGGTAAACTTTTTAAAAAAAAATAGGAAGTATGTTTCTGATGAGTCTACTTACTGAATATTAAATTATCAAAATTGCAGATGGTGGTGGAGGAAATGAACATTCTCACAACAGTGTTCTTGAGGGCTGACAATCTGAAGATTGTGTATCCGAATATTCTTCTATGGCAGAAAGCAATCCACAATTACAACCGCAGTCCGGACATGGGAGAGGAAGTGCAGTGTTGTGTCCACATAACTACTCCACCTGAAAAAATTGTTGCAATCAAACAGCGAATCTCAAGGTTAAAAAAGCACATTTGTACCTAACGTTATAGTCATCTTGGTGATAATGATGATGATGATGATCTTTTTTTCTTTTGGGAAAAAACTGCAGCTACATTGATAGCAAGCCAGAGTATTGGTACCCGAAAGCCGATATCATCGTAAAGGATGTGGAAGATTTGAACATTGTGAGGTTAGCAATATGGCCACAACATAAGATTAACCACCAAAACATGGGAGAGAGATTCACAAGAAGGGCTATGTTGGTTGAGGAAGTGATCAAAATCCTGCTTGAGCTTGACATCCAGTATCGTTTTCAACCGCTTGACATCAATGTCAAGACCATGCCCACGGTTGTCTCAAGCAGAGTTCCACCTGGTTGGTCACAAAACCCTGATAGTCAGGGTAATTAGATTAGTCTGGTTTCATGATTAAGTGGATAACCATACTATATGGGAGTTAAAAAGTAACAGTGATATCTAAAAGAGAATGAGGGACATTAAACTATATTTTAGCAATGAGGTGTTGTATATATATGAAATGCTAATATAGTAATATATGATGTAGCTTGATTACTTCCATGGTGTTTTTTTTATCAATATAAGATAAGAATAAAAATAGAGAGTTTCATAAGATATAGAGCAGCATTCTGCTTTTTGTGACCAAATTAAAGAACTTGTGTACGTTTCTTGGTTAGCACCATCTTGTGGTTGACAGACATTAGTGGCTAAAGTTCTACGTTATTGGTTCCATATATTAGTATCTTCATCATTAGTTGATCCAGACATTAGCAGGACCTCCAACGCTTAAGCTGAGCAGGATTGAGGAAGCGAAAGAATCATGAAGAGATGGTGTAAAGTAACCATTAACCAAAGTCCCCAAATTTTTCAGATATATATATATATATATATATATATATATATATATTGATTCCTTCCTAGTTCTACCAACAAGAGGTTCAGGTTTCTCTCTTTATACATTTCTCTTAAATACTTGATGAGTTATTACATGCTACTACATTGACACTCTCTTTATATACATAAAGAGTTCACGTAATCATACTTCCTCTCCCAAGCTGTTGTTGATTTCTTTGTTCAATGGTTGAGGAGGTACATCTTTTATCAGTAGGCTCTGCAAGAAACCAATCATCTGCACATGGATGGAAAGGTTGGTTCATCATAATTACTGGACAATCGAATCAAAGTACTCATGAAGAATGAATTGGCCATACAGAAGATAAGGCGATGCACAGAATGCTGAATCCAGGGAAATAAAACGGTGCATTGTTGGAGAGGAACAACGCTATACAAATTAAACCAATATATATATCAATAGACGTAATGAAACTTAGTAGTAAGTTGTGTACTTACGGCTTCACAAACCTGTCAGTGGACTGAAAACAAATGGTGCCACAACTTTCCCAAAGGACTTCACTCCAGATATGCATCCTTGCACTTTCCCCTTCATCAACTCAAACATAATTCTCAAAACCAACACTCAATCCTTACAACAAGATATATATAATAGTTCTTACCTGTTCACCGGGTCCGACTTGTCTTGAAGCAATACCACAAACCTATAACCAAATTGTTTTAGACTCAGTTTAGTAGAAAAACACACCATTGTTATTAAGGACTAATGATAATGTCAACATTCTTACTGATGGCATTACAATTATGGCTCCAGGTACAAACACAGTGGTGACATAAGGAACCTGAGACATTAGAAACAAAAACAAAACATAAAATCATATTGAAATTTGAACATTGACTCAAGTCCTTAGTTTCGACCGACTTACCCATGGTGCCCAGGAAATACTGACAATGGCCATCTGCATTAGAAACACATGCACCATTCTAATTATATGCCAAGATCAATTATTTAGGATTTCACGAGAAACAAAATCAAGAAAAAAAAAACATGCTTACGTTCATGAATTCCATAAAAAGACCTGTTGATAAAAGTTTGCGTTCTCCAATGCTAGAAGCAAATCTTGGCAGTACAAACAGCTGATAAAAGTACATATATTTAAGGCATGATGTACAAAAATGAAATGTTATTTACACATAATATCACTTGTAATTAATTACTTGAGAGATAGACCCAACGATGGTAACCAACAGCAGGAGATCAGCAAATTGATTCTTGTCAAAGCCAAAACGCGCTTTCAGAAAATACTACATAGGTAAAAGAAATTCATATGTTTTTATTCATTAACTGCTATAATAAATTTATAAATAAATAAAAATATAAAATGATATATATGAGCTAGACCAAGAAAGCAGACTGCATTCCACTATCTGAGAAACTGCTGAAGAATGTAACAACCAATGCTTGCATGAATATGGTACTGCAATAAAAATCCATATCCATCACTATATCTAGAGGAAAAATATATATATAGATACATCCATTTAAACATACCTAGTTTTCATCAAGAATATCATATCTTTCAATGAAGATCGCTTCTTGTTAAAGACACTTGTTTTAATGGTTGTGTGATTCAGAATCGGCTCTGCTAATATCGTAACCTCAGTGCTATCTTGGTCATCTTGATGATGATCACAAACTTCATCATTGTTTAGCCTTTCCTTTAGGAAAAGTCTCATGTACAACAGACCAACAAGAAACGATATAGCTGAAACCTAATTTATCCCCACAAAAAAAGAATCATTTTCTAGATAAAGGTCGACTGATTAGATTTTGAAGCACGAGAGGATATGACGCTAAAGAAGATACATACCTTAAAAATCAATGCTACAGGTAGAAATCGAGCAACTAATGTTCCGCAAAGTGCAGAGATCATTTTGATACCGGCTAAAATACTAAACGCTGATATTCTTGTTCTGTCGTGAATATTTTCACCCTGAAGGTTAAAAATGAAATGAAGTAAAATGACACAAATAATAGAGATATTTATTATACTAACGAGTAACAACAGTTTTACAATTTGAAAACCTTACAGCATTCTCATCAGTGAACCTGGAAGTTCACAAAAAAAAATTATTATTATTTTTTTTTTACTGTTTGATTTTTTTTTCTAAAAAAATAATAATAATAATAATCGACCAACCGCGAACCGTCACGTGTCGTGGGATCCGCGAAATAGTGATGATACAGGTTCACTAGGAAGAGCTCGCGGGGTGAGATTCAAAAGAGTTGGCTTTCTTTAATAATTTTTTTTTTGAACTGTGTGAACCCCCCCTCCCCTCCGTTAATTTCACTAATGGAGATGTTCTTAGAGCACCTCCGATACATCAAGAGAGAGAGAGAAAGAGCAAAAATTCTTAACCGTGAGTTTTTTTTAAATTGTTGAATACTAAAACAAACAGATGTCATTAAATAGATGATTAACTAGTTTAAAGAAAATAAAACATAAATAAGTAATTATAATAATAATAATAATTTTTTTAGAACCTTTTATGGTTTTTAAACATTGGAAGTGTTCTTAGTTAAAAAAACAATAATATTACAACTTAAACTAAATCATAGGGAAAACAGAGAAAAATTACCACATAAGCAAAGGCGAGGCAGTCAACAGCACCTTCGCATACCAGAGCAGTCAGAATCTTGATTATGTAAAACAGGTAGAAAAAATGTGTATCCCTTCTGTAGCCTAATATTACTGAGAAAAAAATATTTTAAGCCGCATAATGTTGATTTTATTTTATCATACTATGAACTATTCAAAAATAATAAATATTAAAAAAACAGTTTAAGTTGGGTACATTTTTTTGTTTAAATACCCAAATAGTCTTCCACTATGGGTTATTTTGGGCGTCAGCTTGGTTCAGATAATACCCGAGAACCGAACTTATCCATACATCTAATCAGACTATCAAAGTCTTGCCTACATAATACATATCAAACTTCTAAAATGCGCTATATGTTCTCTATGCCGTGTGACCTAGCACCTAATGCATAACTGTATGCACGGATGTTTAAACAGATTTATACTGATACACATATTTATTAATAATTAATTAAATATATATTAATAAATCTATATAAAAATATAGTTATGAGTAATATCAAAATAACATAATGTTAATACTAAAATAATATAACACTTTCAATACTCTCTAATATATATAGGCTAAAAGTCTAAATCTAACAATATTATTAATTCAAAATAATCAAAGTCTAAATCTAATCAGGCTAAATCTATACTGATACATATATTTATTAATAATTAATTAAATATATATTAATAAATCTATATAAAAATATAGTTATGAGTAATATCAAAATAATATAATGTTAATACTAAAATAATATAACACTTTCAATACTCTCTAATATATATAGGCTAAAAGTCTAAATCTAAATTAACAATATTATTAATTCAAAATAATCAAAGTCTTTAAATATGATAATTATAAATATAAAGAA
This sequence comes from Raphanus sativus, assembly GCF_000801105.2. Lineage (NCBI taxonomy): Eukaryota > Viridiplantae > Streptophyta > Magnoliopsida > Brassicales > Brassicaceae > Raphanus > Raphanus sativus. Next base: position 31,869,615 of record NC_079515.1, on the reverse strand, counting down.
AAAATATATCTTCACTCAAATCAAAATAATAACTACAAGGTAAAGACAAATAAATAGAATAAAAGATTAATTATTTTTTTTCTTCTTCATAAAAATTTGAAACTTGATAACTAAAAATTAGTTACAATAAGGTTTTCATCTTCTTTATCATCATAAATTAGTTCTACAGTAGAAATAGAGCAGTACGCATATAACATACAATAAGTCTAGCTTTGTTGTTTCTTTTCGTCGCAATACGTGAGTTTTTGCCTTTTTGGAAATAAACAAATCAAAAATTAATAATAAAATGACGACAAAAACAATTGGTTAAACTATGAGCACTGAAGTTACACGAACTGTATGAATATACATATACATACTCAGCTTATCATACATGTGATTTTCCTCTTTATCAACAATATGTACAATTTAATTTCTTTGGGTTTATAAGAAAAAAAAAACAAATTAGCGTCTCTCACTTAGAATAGTACTAGATTTTGATTGGGATATAATGCGCTTTTAGATTTAAAATTATATGGAAAGAAAAGAACAAGAACTGTTGTTTACAGTTTTCTGTTGGGCCGTGGAACCAAAATGTTTATTTTATACCGTCTTCTACCTTCACGATGCTTGATTCCGCTTCAGTGAGCCAATTATTTCTTGATTTACTATGTTCGTGGGTTTTTCAAATCGTTTGTAGCTCTTCGATATACAGCGAAATCTTTATAAATTAATAATGTTGGGACTACATCAAAACTATATTTTTTATTAATTTATACAAATTATTAATTTATCAAGATATTAATTGAATCAAAAAATCAATTTGAGACTATGAAATTAAATTAATTTATAGAGATATTAATCTACGATTATTAATTTAAAGAGATTATACTGTATTTGGCTAGTGTCTACATGCATTGTTATTTGTTGGTGTATGAGTGTAGAAAGAAATCACTCAATCTGTTGAGTCCTTAATGGTAACAATTGTGACAGTGTCACTTTAGTTTCAGTAGTTTTTTTTTTTTTTTGAGAAAAGGGCTTCTAAGATTTCAGTAGTTGTGATAATATTGGAGAGAAGATCCCACATCGAAAATATGAAAGGGACATTAGTAAAATATAAGAGATTTGGACCACTCCACTAATTGCCAATTGATTTTAAGTTGGAACCCAAAAAACTTATCATGGTATCAGAGCAGACCCAATACCATGACCCATTAATCCGGCCCGGATAGTGGCTCGATCAACCCATTAGCTGATGGCCCAGAGAAAGCTCAGTTCTTCGAGATAACTAGAAAAAGCATTATTTTGAAGGGATATGATGGATTCTGCGAGATTAATGGTTATACGCACAATTATCTCGAGCGAGGGTATTGGAGAGAAGATCACACATCGAAAATATGAAAGGGACATTAGTAAAATATAAGAGACTTGAACCACTCCACTAATTGCCAATTGATTTTAAGTTGGAAGCCCAAAAAATTTATCAGACAATTTGTTGGTAACAACTATTTTGTGTTCCAAACTGTCAAGTGAATATTAAGATTGTTACTAGGTTGCCTAGGTGAAAAGCAGTGCTACTTAGAATTGTTGTTTATAGCTGAATGTTCATGATTGTTCATTCCTTTAATATAGCTACATTCTCATGCTTTGGTACAGGAGGTGTAGGCTTGCTATCTCAACACTGAAGAAACTGTACATGAGTGAAGAGGCTATTCTTTAGTAAAAATACAGTTATAGCTACGAATTTGCCACGAAATTAACACGATATTGTTACGGAATAGACATAAAAAAGAATGTTGTTATTAGCTAAGTTTTATATTAAAAATACTGCAGTATTCAATGATGAAATATACGTTACTGTTTTTTCATGATTGAACATATCAAAATTATGAAGTATAAAAAAGTTTGAGTTAGTATAAGTTTATGTAAATATGTGAACAAAAATAATTAATGAAATTGGTTGCGAAAAATCGGTTTTGGTTTATACACACGAATTAGTTATCAAAAATGAAGTATAAACCATTACGACTAGTACAAAGTTTTTGTAAATATGTTAACAAAAAAGAAATGCAATTTGTAACTGTATTGTGATAAATATGAAATTCGTAACTATATTTGTGCAAATCTGTGTTGGTTTATACATACAAAATTAATTATAAAAAAACTGATGGAATTTGCAATGCGGTTTGTGTAAGTCATTTGCAGTTTACTCCCATGAATAAATTGTATTGATTTATTATAAAGCATATAAGAGTAGACTCATATATATTATATAGACTAGGTGTTTCTCTGCACAATGTGCAGTAAAAAAATTTTAAAATATTTTTAATAGATAAATATAAATAATTTTATTTTATTAATATTATAAATTTTCTTTTTTCTTATCAATATTTTATATAAATTTGATTTAACTGAACATTAAAATTAAGATAAAAACAATTTTGTTTATTTTGAATTATATTTAATAATGTGCATGTATATATTTAAAATTATAATCTTAGGTAGAGTTTTCTATCTATTTATTTTAATTAAATATATTAAATAAATATGTAAAATTGTATAATTGTCAAAAATTAAAATTAAACAATATTTATAAAATCCGTAGATATATATAAGAAACTAATGATTTTACGATTTAATTTAATTATATGATTTAATTTTTATAATTTTCTAAAAATATGTATATATTTTTGAAATATTTTTAATTTAAATGATATTTAAAAATTTGAAATGCCATTATTGAATATATTTATTTTAATGATGATTTATGAGTTATTACCATATTTTTAAAAAGTCCAAAAATATAAATCGACAATAAATATAATATATGAGTTATTACCATATTTTCAAAAGTTTACCAAAAATATAAATTAACATTAAATATAATTGTCCATGTCATATTAATCTATAAGACATGTCATCAATTCTAGTAGACATGTCACAATTATTAATCTAGGTGTTTTCCTGCACCATGTGTAGTGATGAATTTTTTAAAAGTTAAATTTTATATTTTTAAATGTAATTTATTGATATTATATATTTTATTATTTTGACCAATAATTAATATAAATATCATTAATTAAGCATGAAATTAAGAGAAAATATTTTTTCTTATTTTAAATTATATTTAAGAATATATATGTATATATATAAAGTTAAAATCTTAGATAAAAAATTATTTATTTCATTTGGTTAAATGTATTAAATCAACTTGTACAAAATTACTAAAAATCATATAAAACTGTATAGTTATCAAAAATTAAAACTAAATAATATTTATATAATTTGAGATATCTAAAATAAACTAATGATATTACGATTTATTTAAAAAAAAATTCAGAAAATTTTAGATAATAAAAATTTTATAACTATAAAAGTAAAATTATATAATATTTCGAAATTCAAAATATCATATTTGAATATATTTATTTTATTGATGATTTATGAGTTATTACCATATTCTACAAAGTTTACCAAAAATATAAATCAATACTAAATGTAATATATGAGTTATTGCCATATTTTAAAAAGATTTCCAAAAATATATATCAACATTAAATGTAATTATCCATGTCATATTTAACCATATGACATGTCATCAATCTTAATAGCCACGTCCCATTTTTTTTTGTGAAAACGATTGTAAAGAAGACATGTGTCAAATCACTTCTCAAATATAGACTAGGGGATATTTCATTAATACAATTATATAATGGAAAACTCTAAGCAAAGAATAAAATATATTAGCGTAAATTGCAAATACATGAGATTAGTGAAAAATATGATTTTTAAATTACTCAATTCGTATCACTTTAACTGATATTTAAAAATTTTACATAAATATTAAAAAAAATCAAAATTTTATGCAATATATTTTGGTTACATAAAATTCACACTAAATAAAAGTAGTTTAACCAATTAAAAAACAGTACAATATTTTGTATTTGGTCATAAACTTTAAATGATATTAAATTTTATCTATAATAGTGAGAACATCATTTGTTATGAAACAAAATAAAAATCTTTAAATACCGGTTAAGGTAATACAGATAGATTAATAAATATGTGTGCTGTACAGTGGAATACCAACATCAGATTCCTAAAAAAAACAAAATCAGAGAAAAATTGGTAGTGGTCCAATTAGGTTTGTTTTTATTAAAGAAAAGGAAGATGGTCCAGTTTTTGTATGTCTTTTAATTAAATAAAAATGATGGTCCAACTGTATAGTTCGGTAACCGCATCTTTAATCCCACTATATAATCATTACAAAATATAAAATATAAAATATAGTTTAAAATAAAAATGATGGTCCAACTGTATAGTTCGGTAACCGCATCTTTAATCCCACATAAATTATATACTTTGATATATTGATCCCACTATATGCGGTTACCGTACAAAATATATCTTTGAACCACATTGATCCAGTGTCCTATTTTCACCACTAAATAATTTTTAAAATATGATAGTTATGTTTTTAGCGCAAATGAAAATACATAAATTTACAATTTTTACTATATAGTTTTACTATAAATTACATTGAATTATAATTTTTATTGTAATTCAACTCTAATTCAACGTGTCTCGGAACCAACCGAAGAAACGATGATGAATAGGCGTGCCAATCGTTGTAGTGGAGCAAAGCTTTTGTTTCTTCCACGCGTTTCCTAATAAATTACACGTATCATATGTGTCGTGTGTTTTATTATAGTAAAAACAGACATCGAATTCTATTTCTGTGTCACTTTGTTAATGCGTTCTAAAGCAATCACTATCGATAATAAAACTTTCTTCAAAGTATCTTACATATATATATCAGTTGTTGAAATTCACATATAAGATGTTGAATCAATTAGAAATTGACATATATTATAGAATTTTTTAAAAAGGTTAAAAGTTTCCTGAAAAACGAGAAACATAAGAGCATGATTAATGAAAGTTCTTAAGATTTGAGTTTTTAGTGGAATATAAAAAACTGCCTCTTAACTTTTAACTGAAAAAACTAAAAACTGGTTCTTAATATCTTATTTTTAAGAACCGATTTTTAGTTTTTTAGTTAAAAATTAAGAAACAGTTTTTATCCTAAAAACCTCTGTTAATTATAGTCTAACTCTTCCTTATTCTTGTCACTCCTTTTATTTAATTTCATTATTCTAATTCTAATTTTTAAAAAGTAGTCAGTGTGATCATCTAAGATTTTGAATAGTGACACCGACACGGAAGAAAAACAGTTCATATCTACATAAAGTTTTTCTACACCAAAATTATCATTAGACTTTTTTCTGTTTTATAAAGCATTTAAAAGATTCCTAGACAATTCAATATTTTTTGTGCATAAAACAGATGAACTACATGTGGATTTCGCCCACTATACTTTTGGTGCAGTTCATCCTTTTTTTGCCAATATATTACTTTGTTATAGATAACTAGTTCTCAAATATACTTAATCTTCTTTATACATATCTTTTTTCATTTTAATTTATTCATAACCTTAATATGTGGAATTTTAATTAAAATATGTATTATGTAAATATAGAGTATTATACTTCAAATATGTATAGTAATATAAGAAAAGTGTAATTCGTTAAATTTTAATGTGTTCATATTTTGATTTTCAAATTGTAGTAACATGAATTTAGTGTAATATATGTTATTTATGTATTGTATTATATATTATGTGTTAATTTATATTATTAAAAAATTGCTTTGTTTGAATTTATTTCACTATTTGAAATTATAATAAACTATTTGATATGTATGGTCTACATTTATTCTATTTGATCTAATATGATATGTATTTATCTCACTTGATCTGCATATCATGATATGCACCGCTTGACGTATTTTTTACTATTAGTCTAAATGTCTAACAAAAGAAACGTTAAAAAGTGTCAAAACTGACCAGGTGGAAGAATGGAGAGACACATGGGAAGAGTGAGAATTGCTTTAATCCCATATCTGTCTGATAGACTCCCAATTACTGGCATCATTACCATAGTCCCCAACCCTATTGCCTTCATCAATAACACCCATCATCACACAAATACTACTACTTATATGTTTATTAAACTGCTTAAATATATTAGAATTACATGGCCGGAAACAAAACAAAATATAAATTATACATTATATGGCATTTTCTTTGGAAAAATCACAATTTAAAACAAGTCAAAGAGACAATAAATATTTTTAAAAATCATTTGCTTGAGAAACAAATTCGATTACCAGAGTAATAGGTTCTCATTATGACATGTTTACGCAAAGATTTTAACCCAAAGAAAAAGAAAACAAAACTTTAAGAATCAAGAAATTATGATTAAGATTATTTGACCAAAAGAAAATTAGATTAAGAGAAAGTAAATTAAGGTAGTAACTACTATATGCAAGCAAAGGTGTGTACCACTTGTTGGAAACCGGTGAGGTAGACAGCGAGAGAACATGAGTCGTCTGGTCTGGAGCAAACGGCAGAAACGGTGACGTCAGTAATCACAGGTGCTTCCATGAATCCGGCAAATCCAGAGAGGAACACAATCGTCAACATGTGTCTCAACCCTACAAACCCATCCTCCATCATCACCAATAAGCCAAGTAAAGCGTTTAAGATTTGTTTTCGATTTTGCCAAGAGAAGATATGTTTTCACAATCCGAGGAAAAGAGTTTGTTTAGTATCCAAGAGAAGATGTGTTTTCACAAGTCGGCAGATACTTTTTTGAGTTTTCTCAGTCTTATTCATTACTTAAAACAATCTGAGTGAAGCATGATCACACCGATTGCTAAGGACATTTTGGTATTTTGCGAACTCCATCGATCGGTCACTATCTCGTGTTCATTTACGTTACGCATCATTACTAGTTATGTGTGACATGGTGTAGTATCTATGGTCGGACATGAAGTTAAGGCTATGGAAAAAACTTAGATTGATTATCTTTTTCTTTAAACTAAAAGTTGATATGTAGACGATTAAGAAGTAAAATAACTAAAAATAATAGATTGCTGGTCGTAAGAAACTACATTTAAAATATATTTATGTCTTAATTTTTACACATTAAAATTTATATGGAATTTTAATTATATATAGATTATTTTCTGTAAATATTTATTTTATAATTTTGAACCAATATAAATTAAATAAATCTAATATTTTCAAAATTCAGGATTTATCATTATTACATAATTGAAATAAATAGAAACATAAAAGTATATCACTTGAAACATTCTTTTCCAAAACATGTATTTTCTGAAAAAATTAATTGAAACAAAAAAAATTAGAGAAAATTATCCAGAATAACTCTACTTTTTTTTGTTAATTACTAATCTAACTCTACATCATCGAAACATGTAAGCATGTGTGGCTAAAGACCAAATAATCTTAATTATTCCTTTTTCTTACAATATTGCCATTTCTAATATATTTCATTAATATTTTTTAAAACAGAAAATAGGAACCGCTAATCCCTATGGTATCGTATTATTATTTGTCGAAGAACAATAAAGTAGAAGATCAAAATGTTCTCCATAAACTTTGTAATTATCAGTTACAAAAAAAAATGTTTTCCGAAAACAAAAACAATTTTTATTTGTGCCATAAGAAAAGAAGAAGAAAATAGACATCAGTCAGAAAACGCCATTAACGTCAATCAAGGTAATCACGTGTAAGAGTGATTTGTACATTAAAGCTTTTCTGTTTGTTTGGTTTAAATTAAGTTTTGTTTGGTTTAATTAAATAAATTTGGTTTACATGCTTTTGATTCAAATTATGGTTAGTTTGGAACGTTTTGGTTTAGATTACTGGTATAAGAAATAATTTCATAACTAAACAGTGTAATCTGGTTTGCAAAAATTAAAAAAAATTGTGGCCAAATAATAAATAAATTTGTGGCTTAAGTTTAAATAAATCCGTCAAATTGTAACAAATCAGTTGTCAAATAATAAATAAATCTATCAAATTCTAACTAAATCTGTGAAATTCTAATAAATCTGTTGCCAAAGACTAAATAAATTTATCATATCCTAATTAAGTCCGTCAAAATTAAGTAATTTGTGGCTAAAAAAATAATAAATCAATCAAATCAAAATTAAGTCTATCAAAAACAAGTAAATCTGTGGCTAAACAAAAATAAATCTATCAAATTCTACATAAATCTGTTTAAATTAAGTAAATATGTGGCCCAACAAATTAAATCTGTCAATATTTAATAAATTTGTGGTCGAACGTGACAGATTTGTTGTAACAAGTCTGTAAATTTTTTATTAAGTCTATCAGTTTTAAATCAATCTATGGCTAAAGAAGAATATATTTAAGTCTGTGGCTACATAACACGTAGACAAAATAAGTCTGTGGACGGTAAAATTGTAAATATTTCGAAAATTCAATAATGGCATTTTTGTAATTATTTTTTTTGCTAACAAAGAGAATAAGGGTAAAATAGGTATGAAAAACAAACTAGCAATTAAAATAAAATTAGAGTTAAACTAGTAATTAATTGATAAATAAAGGTTAAACTAGTTTTTTCCCAAAAAATTATCATAAAATATAAGCTCAAACTAGGAAAACCAAAAGAATCATACCAAACAAACGTTAGAATTTCAAATGCAGCAAACATAACAGCTTTAATTATGGTCGTCTCCTAAAAACCGCTATTTCACAAGTATTAAAATATCATATAGTTTTGAGTTAATTTGCTAAATATATTATACATAAATGAGACCAAAATTAGAAACTATCCCACCAACTGTAAACTATTGATTCTTGTAGTAAAATGAACACAAACTAATGTTTCTGCCCTTTCAATTCAACACGCGATAAAAAAAAAGTTCAATCTCTATCTTCAACATTAATCTCTTTTTCATCTCCTTCTCTTTATAACAACAATTTCATCACCCATCAACATCAATATAATTTTATCAAATTTGCATTCGCCGATCTACTTTTTAAATCGCCTAACCACCACTAATTATATTTCGAATGACACTCCGACACAGAGCTTTTCTTCAACTTGTTGTCCTCGCCGCCATGAATCATAGAATCAAAGAAAACATGCTCCCAAAAATATCTTTGAGATGTAAATCTATGGAAGTTCAATAAATGAATAAAAGAGAATGAGATTGATTGCAAGATCTTGATGAATCAATTATATACAGTTGATTCTAATGAGAGAGTAGCAGTATACATTAAGGAATTTCAACATAATTTTTAGTGAGTTAAGAAAAGGCGTTAAAAGCTAAGCTTTGACGTTACATCTATTACTATAAAGAAAAGGGGACTCTCTTCTCCTTCCTCCATGTAAGAAAAATAGTGAAACGAGGCCTCGACACGTGTCTTTTTCTTAATACGCTCCGTTTCATTTGCGGTTTAATATTTGTGGGCTTTCTATTTGGACTTTTCTGTACTCCGAAATTTGATCCCGAAAGCGACGAGACCCTAATCGTTTGTTTACCTTATCAACTTCTTCTCCAACCTTCACCGTCTTAGGCTCTGCAAATCCTCCATTCTGAAACGGTTACACTGAGGTTTAATACCAACTAATTATTCCCTCATTATGTCTTTCAAACCTGAATCCCCACTACGTATTCATTAATTAACCTTACACACTTTCTCTGCGATCCTCAAATTCTACTACTATAAATAGTGATGCAGAGAACAACCAGATCTCATCATTCTCCTCACTTCTTTGCTTACTTTTTATTTAGCTTTCAAACACCTAGAATCGTAGTCATTCAGTTAACCGAGCTAACCAACTCCATCGAGGTACAATTAACTTCGTCGAGCTATCGGAGCAAGCGCCTGAGAGCGACGGAGCAAGCACCTGAGAGCGACGGACCAAGCGCCGTTGAGCTGATGGAACAAGTGACGGGCAGATCAAGATGGACAGCCATGGAACAAGTGACGGGCAGATCAAGATGGACAGCCATGGAACAAGTGACAGAGACTGTGAAGAGAGAGATAGCAAAGGCAAATGCTAGAGTTCAAGCGGTCACATGGGAGGGTGATATGCTCTCAGACATGGTGAGTTTATAAGAGCTGCAATTTGTTTGTGCCAAAGGGATTGAAGATTGTGTTTAGGTTGCTTTATTTTTGCAAAATTTAGGTTCGTTCTTTCACAGTTCGTAAATGGAGGGCTGGAAGTTATGGTGGAGGAGTCTGAGATGACTGCATAGCTTCTCATGAGGCTCTCTCTCTATATATAGATATGAATTGTCAAGGATTAACCGCAACTGTAAGAATGTTCTTTATTAATTTTCTCTTAAAAGACATGAGAAGTACGTGGACTAAGCTCAAATCAGGCGTTGAGATCCTGCAACATTCACACATAGCGTGATTCATTACACATCTTAAAAACTAAATGCTTACTCCAAGTCTCCAGCTACTAAACTCTTCTTCTTTAGACATTTGCTAGGCGCAGAGATAGCCGGGATGGGAGTGAAATGAATCACGCTATGATTTGTTCCACAAAGGTATGCACAATCTCAAAAAATCACAAGCTTATAGTTGATTCTTTGATCCAAAGAGAATTTAGAACATAACCAAATCTTGGATTTGTTTTCTAATTGCCAGGCCCGGTTGATGCTTGATCAACTATCTGACCTAAAAAGAAAAGGTAAATAAAGAGCCTCACAGTGTTCAATAATCTCAATACGAAACCAACAGAGATCTTGAGAGAAGGTAATGTCATCAAAATCTTATAGCCCAAGAAATTGAATTCATTTGAGATCTTTCACAACATTGTTGTCTTTCTCTCTTTATCTATCTCAGATGGAGGTAAGTGATGCAGCTCTTAATCGATCACTATGTGGAGCTTCCTCAGCTACCATGTTTAAGATGGCTAATCTGGTAGGATTATATTAGAAGAGATGGGCAAAAGATGTAGATTGGCGTCCACACAACAGTGAACTTTTCTCTGTTTATACGGCAGATGAAGGTCATGATTAGATTTGATCAAAAAAAGAAGGTCATGCTCAGATATCAGCCTTATATCTGAACGAAGCTCGAGAGGTAAAAAAGTATATGAAAATCTGTAAGTACTTCAGCGTTTTTACCATATAAACTTAAAATTGCAAATTGCGAGTGTACTGCATTTTGAGACCATATACCTCAAATTTGATGCTTTAGAAGCTGAGAATATAAAAATTGCTACTTAAAATCCAATTCAGGCTCAAGAAATTTGTCGATTCTTAAACTGATAAAACAATGACTTATTTTTATAATAGTAAAAGTAATGATGATTATATCTACATTTTTATTAAGAGAAATTTTTAACTCGGTATATTCCATGACTTATTTATGTTCACTTTATTATAATCAAAGGCATGAAGAAGCCGATCACGAAGAAGTTGAAGTTTGTGGCGTGAGTATAGAAAGCTGTAAAATCTCTCTGCTTTTGTAAAACTAAGGAAGTGGAAACCGTGGCTCCTACTCTGCACACAATTTTTCCACTTAGCCAGCACAAGTAAGGAAGTATAAGAGCATCATTCCTTCCTCCGAGGGCCTTTCCTCCAAAGGCTGATGAAGTGTCGCGGTAGAAACCATGACAAGTCACAAAATTGTATGCAAAAGCTAAAATGTAACCTCTGTCTGTTCGAGAAGGATGTGGCTTAGCTAGGAGTGCTTAATGAAGTGGTTAAGAATTGAACAGATGTATCGTTCTACTTGACAAACTTCTTAAAACGTGAAATTAATTAATGTTGTATTTCTCAGAATTTAAAGTTTTCAACAAAAAAAAATTCAAGAAATAAGCATGATGGAGAAATAACAAACATCATTTCAACAAAATATCACCGTTATCCAAAATAGATAATATATAGAAATGCATAGCTGAAATGTTTAGAATTTGAAATATGTGTATAATTGTAGTCTTTTGTATTATAACTATAAGTTTTACCTGTAATAAGAGTGACAAATCCTATATACTGAAAATAGAGATTAATTTTAATTTGAAGTAAACTAATCACTTTAAAATATTCAATAAAATTTGATAATATATTATATAATTTTCAATTACTAACCCGCCCGTAGGGCGGGCTAAACCCTAGTGTTATATAAATTGTTAGTAACTTAGTAGGAAACATGTTTATTAGAAATACATATTTATTAAGTACAATGATCTCTAATTTTTGAGTTACTTGATATCTAACATGTTATTCATCATGTAAAACTAATGTTATGTGTAATTTATGGATTAGTATATAATAAATAATTGTTAACGGTTAATGAATATAAAAGGTTAACAGATAATAATTAATGAGTTATTCTGATAATATCTTTTATAACATCTAACAAATTATATACATAAAATTGTTGTTTTTATAAATCTTATACAAAGCCTCAATATTTTTTGTAACAACTAACCAAACATGAATCATCTATGAAATGCATTCTATAGAAATTTACAAGCTATTTATTTTACAACAATAATTTCTTTGTAATATAACATCAACAATTTATCAATTAATGGTATCCACACTTGGTAACAGATACTCAAATATGTATCAGCTAAAAGCCAAAAAATGGAAAATTGATTTTTTTTGGTCGACCAAATAAAAACTCATATAGATTCTGTAAACCATGTTGGAGGAGTTGCATCCATGATATCATCTTCATCGATCTAGTGTAGATAGTGATGGATGCACATTGGGTGAGAAGAGGGCAGTTGCCCCCAGTAGAAAATATATTCAATGCATATTATTAAGTATAAAAGTTATTGCCTCCATTTCAAATATTCTTTTTGTCCCCACTGCTTTTTTCGTTCAGTTTTCTTTTTAGTTAAATTTCGTCCACTCATATAAATTTAGTTGCTTATTTTTATTGTGATCATTTATATTAATTCATTAGTTTTATACACTAACCGATAAATGTGTATACACACTGACCCATATGATTGTTTTTTTTTCATCTGATATTAGTATATTTATAAGTCTTGCACTAATTTATTTTGTTTCTCATATTTCTATGGAAAGCTTTGTAAAAGTATAGTCTTTCAAATAAATTGCAGTAATTAAATATGTAAAATACTTTCCGTAAAGTTAACTGTTTGTAAGTAATATACTAAAAAAAATTAAAACGATAATTTAATATAATATTAAGTGATGCATATATACTATATTTTTGTTTGATAAATATAGTATAACTAAATAATACAATAAAATAAAATAATATTTTCATACTTTTATAAAACTTTTTTTATTAATAACTAGGTGTTTTGTCTGTACATGCGGACATAATTTTCTTATGAATATTTATTAAATTATTTTTATTAATTCAAAATTAACATAATAAATTATTATTTATGTTTTCACAGAAATAATTATTATTTATGTTTCCACAAAAGAATAAATCAAACATCAAATTATTTATATATAATAAAGTTTTCATCAATATAGTGTTTTTATTGTGTAAAATTTTAAAAGTACTCACATATTAGTAGAAAATATATTTATAAATTTTTTTGTTTGATCAATGTTTAATTATAAATTATTTTATATCTTAATTTTTAGTTTTATAAAAAAAATTCCAGATAACAACATAGTGTATAAGAATTGTCTTTTTTCAACAATTTTGTTATTAATATATTATCAATTATGCAATAAAACATATAAGTATCGTATTATCTATATAAATTGGTTTTTATATATAAAAAAAATTGGATATAAAAATTCATTAAAAGTATCATTGATTTTATTCATGTCAATTTTTAACGTGAGAAATTGAATGTGAAAAATCATTTCACAAATAATAATAAAGATTGTATATAAAAATATTAGTTATACATATTTTAATGATATTTCAGTTTTTTCGTTAATGGTTTTAAAATATTATATTTTACTAAAATCATTATTAAATTTAATCATATTTTTATTTAAATATTTTTGCTTCAAATAACAATTATCTCTTATCCGCCAGCGCGTAAGTTTCTTAGACTACCCGGCTGATCCATACAACAAGGAGGTTTTGCTGATCCATGAATCGATAATGAGTTGTACTCATCAATTTTGGGTAGTACTCAATGGATCCATCTATGTGTTGAACAAAACATAGTCTGTAAGTATATAAATATCATTATATTACTCTATAAGTAATTCAAAATCACAAGAAATTTACCTCAAAATATATCATTACATATATATAAAAGATAGAATTTTATTATATGTCAAATAAACAAATATCCAGTTCCAAAAAAAAAAACAAAAATCTCTTCGTTGGCTGAAAGATACTTCCTTCCATAATTATGTCGTTGGACTAATTCAAGCAAATACAAGGTGTCGTAATCTCTTCGTTGGACTAATTCAAGCAAATAATTATGTCGTTGGATACTTTCTTCAATTCTCGCAAGATGCATTGGTTTCTTTTTTACTCAATTTTATTATTAGGGGTAGACAAGTAATTTCATAGTCTTCTTCTTGTTTGACCTAAAAACAACAGTCGCCATTATTCTCAGCGTCATTCCACACAATATTATCACAATAAAGCCTTATTCGTAACTTGGAAAGTAAAAAGATAGATACGGTTACAATACAACAGGTGATTTCAAACGGTGGGGGTTACAAAAGAAAGGTCTCCGATCAGCACCAATTCGCCACGGTGATGCTCCGCCGAACGTTTACTCGGCCGATTAAACAGCTAGGCGAGCGATTTTTAGAACAAGAGAAGAGGTTCATTCTCGATTATTTTTTTTTCTGACCTCCTTTGTCCCATACCATACGACATGAGAGGCTTTGCTTCTTCAGCTTCTCGAGCAGCGTCGAAACCGTCCCAATCCCTAAATCCAAAACCCCTATCCTCCTCCTCCTCCTCAGGTCACATTTCGCAAATCATAAAGAGAAAAGATTGGTTCTTGATCCTCAACCAATCCCATCGAACCACTACTATTCCAAACAACCCTCGATTCATCATCAGCCTATTACAGAACCAAGAAAACCCACTACACTCCCTCCGACTCTACCTCTGGGTCTCCAACCTTTACTCCAAGGACGACCACCAGTCTTTGAAAACCGTCCTGGGAAACGTCCTCTTCCGTAAAGGCCCTCTCTTGCTCTCCAAGGACCTGCTCAAGGAGGTTAGGGATTCAGGGTTTAGCATCAGCGACGAGCTCATGTGTGTTCTCATCGGAAGCTGGGGGAGGTTAGGTTTAGCCAAGTACTGCAACGACGTCTTTGCGGAGATATCTCTGCTCGGGATGAAGCCCAGCACGAGGCTTTACAACGCTGTGATCGACGCCTTGGTCAAGTCTAACTCGCTTGACTTGGCTTACTTGAAGTTTCATCAGATGCGTGGGGATGGATGTGAACCGGACCGGTTTACTTATAATATACTTGCTCATGGTGTTTGCAAGAAGGGAGTGGTTGATGAGGGGGTGAGGTTGGTTAAACAGATGGAGAGGGAAGGGATGAAAGGGAATGTGTTTACTTTCACCATTCTGATCGATGGGTTTTTGAGGGCCGGGAGGGTTGAGGAGGCGTTGGAGATGTTTGAGAGGAGGAGCGGTAACGAAGCTACGGTGAGGACTTTGGTTCGTGGGGTGTTCCGCTGCTTGCCAAAGCGTGAAGCTTTCGAGGTTTTGGTTGGGTTTGTGGAGAGAGAGTCGAGCCTGCGGTTGCGGAGAGTGGGGTATGATACTGTGTTGTCTTGTCTTTCAAGCAACTCGATGGGTAAAGAGACTGCTCTGTTCTTGAGGAAGATAGGAGGAGGTTATGTGCCGGATAGCTCAACGTTTAATGCTGCGATGAGTTGTGTTTTGAAAGGGTGTGATGATGATGATCTTGTTGAGACGTGTGGGCTTTTCGACGGTTTTGTGAGCAGAGGTGTTAAGCCAGGGTTCGATGGTTATCTTGCGGTGGTTCAAGCTCTGTTGAATGCTCGTAGGTTCTCTGAAGGTGACTGTTATCTGAAACGGATGTGTGTTGAGGGGATTGTATCAAGCGTGTATGATTATAACGCGGTGATTGACTGTCTATGCAAGGCTAGACGTACAGACCGTGCAGCTATGTACTTAACAGAGATGAAGGGTAGAGGTATATCTCCAAGTCTTGTAACTTTCAACACTCTTCTTAGCGGTTATAGCGCCAAGGGAGATGTGAACAAGGTTCGACAAGTAGTAGAGAAGCTTCTGGAACATGGTTGCAAACCAGACGTGATCACTTTCAGTTCGATCATAAACTGTCTCTGTCGTGCAAAGGAGACAAAAGATGCGTTTGAGTGTTTCAAGGAGATGTTGGAATGGGGGGTTGAGCCGAATGAGATCACGTACAATATTCTAATTCGCTCCTCTTGCTCCTTGGGGGATACTGGTAGATCAGTGAAGCTGTTTGCGGAGGTGAAGGAGAAGGGGTTGAGTCCTGACGTTTATGCGTACAATGCGGTTATTCAGGGCTTTTGTAGGATGAGGAAGGTAAAGAAAGGCGAGGAGTTGTTTAAAACGATGTTGAGGGTTGGTTTGAAACCAGATAACTATACGTACAGCACGCTCATCAGAGCGCTAAGTGAATGTGGTAGAGAGAGTGAAGCAAGAGAGATGTTTAGTTTGATGGAGAGGCATGGATGTGCACCGGATTCGTATACTAAGCGTCTTGTGGAAGAACTTGACCTGAGAATGAGTGGACTCTCGAGAGAAACAGTTTCAGCCTCATAGAGAAGTCTGTTCTCAGTGAAGTATTTCAATGAAAGGCTAAGGGACCAGAATGGTTAGCTGTTCCGGAGAATTGGTAAGAAAGGGAACCCTGCTGTTTAATCTCTCTATTATTAGAGTGGGGTTCGTCTGCCTTATTTTCAGTTTAAAAGGTCTTGGAAGGGACCGAATCTCGGCCATAATCCTGCTTCTTTGGCGCAGACACGAGAGAAACAGAGCATAAGTGGGAAAAAAAAGCAGAGCAGAAGGTTAAGTTTTGTGGTGTGATTGATCAATGTTAGTGGCGGTTAGTACACGACAGTTAGCTCAATGCAAAAGATATTTGTATTTCTTACACTTGGATGGATTTATCCCCAAACATGTACCATTACAGTGTAAAAATATAGAAAACAATAATGTTCAAGTGCCTGACCCTTTTGGCATGTGTTTGCTTCTTTGTAACAAGCAAATTTGGATAAAGTAATACCACTTTGTGCAAGTAAAATCACACTGGTCAAATAAAGCAACCAAACTGAGAAGAGAATGATGGCAGAAGAAAATACACATTATCTTTTATTGGTATCCACATGTCCAATAGTTCACACAAGTTGAAGCACAATGAATATTGAACCTTCGTTATCTCCTCCGGTTCAGAAATATTAACCAAAACTGCTCAAACCTTCCATACAACGTTGCCCACCAAAGATAAAAGTAATACGAATTGATGTAGAAATAGAAAGTACAAAAAGAGCCTCTATTTTGTTTCTTTTTTTCTTCTCTTGTGACCTTGTTGCCCTTCATCTTAATCGTGTCTAGAGCGCCTTCTTCTGCTCAAACTCAGTGAATCTAATTTTTTTTTTGTTTGCAATGATCTAAGATAGAGCAGATCTCTTTTATATCTGAGACTACCCGGTGTTACAACCATTATTACACTTGATATCTCGAAAGCCTTTCTTTTACAGGAGGTTCCAAGACCGACCAACATTCCCCCCATGAGTTTCCCAGCATCTGAAAGCCAAAAGACATTATTAATCATTTGATTAGGAGCATAGTTCACGAGTTTATATTGAGCATTACGTGTTTATAGCCGTTCAGAACTTGGGAGACTTCGTTATTGACGTCCTCGCTTCTTATTTCCTGTGATAAAAACCTTGTCAATGTCAACCAAATTGTCCTAAAGCTCCAGATTGCTTTAAGTTAGTGTTCTGTTAACTTACATGCCAGCTTGCAATGGCTTTGCATATGAAAACAAGTGAGCTGACACCTCCTGATGGATTCACTTTAACCTGAAATTAATGGAAAACACTCGTAAATATAAACTTTATTTACACGTTCCAAATAGAAAGTAAAGGGTAGAGAGAGAGAGAAATACCACTGCACATAACCCTCTAAATGCCTCTTCTTTCTCAATGTCATCACGTACCCTGAAAAAAAAAAGTGTATAATAAGAAACTGTTCTATGGAGCAGAAGTTGGGAGTGTAAAGACTCCAGATCCAAACAAAAAAAGGTTTTACTAACATTGACAATGCCGAGCACCATGGCTTCATGAAGTGCTCCATGTGCGGTGCAACGAGGTCTGGACGAATCCATGCTAGTCTCCCCAAAGTAATTGCACTGTTCTCAACTAGTGACTTATTAACAGCCTATTCCACAAGAAAAAGAAGTCGTTAGATACAACAGTTGATAGAGTCGGAAATGGCCAAGAGGCTCTTTAAGTTATAATAGGGCTGCTGGAGTCACCTCTCTATGCTGAAGAATCAGGCCTAGGGAAGAGACAACGTTGGCCACAATTGGTGAGACTTCTTGACGAACCTGAAACATTTAGTTCTCATTCACGAGTCAGCCCTTAACCAAAAACTTTCAAACTTTGATAGCAAACATAGTATTACCTTGACCGCTAATTCTCCAATGGCCCAACAAGCATTATTTGCGACAGAAAGGTTTTCTCTAATGAGGTTTGCACTCTGCACAAAGCATATATATATGATCAAATACAAAAACAAGAAGAGATAGTCTGAGTAAGACTTGGAAACCAACCAGTTGCTGGCTTGCAATTTCAAGGAACTCAAGCAGACGAGGTTGTAGGTAGGCCGGGAATACCTGTCAGTGGTAGCCAAAACAGCATTACTACACTCATATTAAAAGCAGAATGCCATCGAAATTATAGCATAAGATACCGTATAACAATGGAATATGCAAAGCTTACTCTTGCAAGATCACCCATGAGGGCAAAAGCACTTTGTCTGACATCAGGAGCTTCATCCATGCAACACTTGAGAAGCAGATCTCTTAGATTACTTTGTGAAATCTGCCAAAAAAAAAAGAAGCGATGAAGTAAGAAGATATCCAGTAGTGACAGTGGACTCAATCATATTATACTAACATCATCGATCGGAGCAGCTGAAAGTGTTAGTGAGTGAGAACTTACCAGAGACTCTATCCCACTGCCAAGCCCTTCAGTAAGTCCAGAAAGTAAATCAAGTGAGCAAACAATGAATTCTCGGTCGTACTGAGCCCCAGCAGAAGCAGGATCAACCTAAAAAAAACAACACAACCAAGCTTTCATCAGAGAAAAACAGACATACGTCCAATATGAAGAACTGTTCCTATACGCAAGCTTGTGATGCTTATAATGGCTAAGTAAAACTGAAAAAGAACCTTAGCCAGTTGTTGTAGCTGGATGATATCCATGCATCTCTGGAACACAGGCTGAGCAAATGGAGCGAACCCAACGCCCAAAGCCTGAAAGATGGAAACATAATTTGTTAGACTAGACATAGAAAGTTCATGCTGCATACTGTCTAACATTCCGTCAAGATGAACTTGTCCGACGTTAACTAAACGTATCGATGCAAAGCTTTGGCCTTTAGATGACCAACAACAACACACAAGACTTTACAGATATTCCAAAGGCTTTGACAAAGAGGCATATACCTGAGAAATAGACGTGAAGCATTCTAGTAATGGAAATAGATCTTTGTCTGAATTTGAGAGTTGTTGCCACTTTGCGACCAGTGGAGGCATCAGAATTTCAAGATAAGCCGGCTGCACGAGGAGGAATATTAAGTAGGCAACAAAAATTTATACTAGCACCTGTATATGGAATAGAACTTTAAACTTAGACAAACAATCCTCATACCTTATTCAACTCTTCTCTAACCGAATCTGCCAGCGTTCCAATAGCATCATAAACAATTCTCAAGTTCCGCCTCTGTGTATATGAGAAAAAACAGTATGTTAGGTTGACGTATCGAAACAGTTGTTTGAAGTAAATAATAGCCGTCGCAGAGACTTATTTTGGCAAACCAGTAAACCTCAAAAGGAGTTAACTACCTGATACTTTCCAAAAGCGCACATTAGATGCTGCAGTATTACTCCGAGGTGTGGCACTAACTCTTCAGCGGCATCCTCTTCAACAGTTGCAAAAGCTGAACAGGCGGCCTCCTGGACCCGCTTGTTCGAATCCAAGAGTCTGCGGAGAAGACCCATAAGAACTTTCTCAAACTGTTCATAACCCTTCGGATTGCCAGTTTCCTAGAAAAAAACAAAAGAAGCGAGTCGATCTAAAGACCGCTTTGAAGGAGTTGACACCATGAAATCTCCTGTTCAAATCATACCTGGATAAGATACTTGCCAAATCGAGAAAGCGTCCAGCAAGATATGCTTCGTATGAGAGGGAACTTGTCATCTAAAAGAGGAAGAAGAAATGCTACAATCTGCAGAAATAAGGCACTAAAATTAAGGTACTTGAACTGAGCGGAGAAAAAAAATCATATATAATCAAACACGAACTTGCCTCAGACAAGTGAGGGTAAAGACCATTAAAGCAGCCTTCAGCAATAGCCCCAAGGGTCAAAACAGCAGCTTCTCTTTCCTTCCAGGTCTCATCACCAGAAGTTGATATTTTTGCCTGCAGCTTGGAAGAACAGGGTTCAGCTAACTGTATTCATTTTCAAAGACCAAAAAAAAATTACCTGAATAAGGGGCATGAGTGCTGGAAGGATTTCATCTCCAAATACATTAGAGAGAACGTCAATAGCTGCTGCACTGCACTTTCTTAAATTCCAGACGTTAAATGAGTCATCATCCTGTACCCCAGAGATAGTGTCATTAAAGAGGGATCTATAGAATTAACTGTACACCCATATGCAACATCTAAACAGATGTTAAAATGCCACTAAAGAAGTAGATAACGTACATCGTCATCAAAATCCTCTGATCCATGAAGCCTTGATGTATGAAATCGAGGTTTTAAATCCTGTAGTGGAACCAAAATGAATGAAAACTGAAAAGAAACTTTTATAGAAAAAAAAAATCAAAGTGCGGAGAACAAACAACTGCACCTGATCCCTGTCTGGTTGAGACTCATCTTCCTGCAAAAGTGAACTGCTTTCTTTAGATCTATAATTCGCATTTATATTGAGAAAGGTCACAAAACATAAAACAACCTCCGCATCCAAAAGAGACTCGTCGTCATCTGCGTATGCCATGTTCGAGAGCAACACCTGAAACAGATATATTTAACCTACTGAGAAAATGTCTTAAGTGCCCAAATAAGAAAAAAAAAAAAAGAGAAGTATAACTATACTGGAATTAGGCGTGGTAGTAACTCCTTTAAGTTGTCTGGCGGAAGCTGAGCATCACAGTAGGCAGACCTGCGAAAAAAACAATATAGCTGTGAGAACAGTGAGGACAAGGCTGGAACTGCAGAACACAAGACAAAATAAACAGGTACAAAACCGCCATCTAATATATAGCAAACAAAGAGTAGCATTATACCAAAATTCACATGCTTCAAGAGCCACTTCTTCGTCAGGGTCTTTGTTGACTTGTAGCATGTACTCCATTACATTCCTGATATGTGGCTGAAAATAAAATAAAAAGGGGGAAATCTAACGAAGCACAAAAAGCGACTCTTAAAGAGTAGATTTCGAAAAAAATGTATATGTTAAAACCAAAATGAAATATACCTCTATAGACGAGGGGAGGACTTCCGTGAGATTCACAAATGCTGCGCAGACCTTTTAAACAGAAAAAGAAGAAATTATACATAAGCAAAAGAACTTCGAGATTTAGATAAGAATCTGATTAAATTGTGTCATCATCTGAAAGGAAACAATCAACATAAAGGTTAAATAAGCCAACGTACTAGTTTTCTGACTTCTGCTACAGGATCATTGGCGAGGACAAACAACCCCTGAAGGTACTTATCCATGGAATTGTACAAAGCCTGCAAAACACACACAGATTGTTACAATCCGCAGTATTTTATACCAATATGAGAAGTATTATAAATAGTCTTCACTTACAGCAGGCATTATTGTGACATACTGGTTCACACAGCCCAGGGCAAGCTTCCTCAGTGAAGCATGGGGCGACTGGAAAAACTGTTCAAACAAATGGTAATCAATCTTACAGAGAAACCAATCCAACCATAAGAAGAAAAAAAATCAAACTAGAGCCTAGCAACTAGTATGAGATGTTCACCTGATATAGCCTAGGTAAGAAAATGTTGATAGGGCTTTCTGCTAAACCAGGCACTTCTGAATCCAACACATGTGGTATATCCTCACAAATCTGTTCATATTACAAAAAAAGAAAACTCTGAAAAACAAAGAAGAAAAGAAAACTTGTCGTTTGCTGAAAACATACCTTTGACAAAGCATCCATCGCACCATCCATATGATTTAGATCGTTGCTGTCTAAACAAGTTACGAGAGCTGGCAAAAGCTCAAGCCATCCAGAAACACCGTCGATATTAACAATTTCGCTGATGATAGTTCCAACTGTTGTCCGGATATGCCTGTCCACTGCTCCCAGACAAGGCAGCAGCTCCGACTTGATGTACTTTTGGTTCTCTCCAGCCATGGATGAATATCCAACTTTCAAATTGTTTTTCAGCAGCAATCCAGCAGCTTGTCGTATCTCTATAGACTTGCCCTGATGCCATCAATCATAAAATGTTCAGAACATAATCCGTAACCTAATCAACTAGCAACTAGAAACATAAGGCTTGTCTTCCATTACAGAACACCGAAACTAAAGTTCTCAAACGACAAAGAGAATCCGACAGGCATATGAACTCTAAAGAGACATAACATAAGAAGGTTGTTGTTGAACCTGAGCGCGGACGAGGATGAAGACGAGATAGTTGTTGAAATCGGGAAACTGGGAGAAGTGCTGAAGTTGCTTCCAAATCTGAGACTTGTCAACGGCGGAGGAAGGAGAAATCTGTTGTTCGAGAAGAGCGCAGATCTCAGCGAGGCCATCTTCTCGGGGCTGCCAGACCGACGTCGTCGCCGCCATGATTGTTGTGGCAAAAAAAAAGGGTAAATTGTGAGAAGAAGAGAAGGGACAGAGAAGAATATGATTCTTTTTGTTACAATAAAGCAGAGAAAAAGACAGTGGAGGAGGATGCAGAGAAAGACCCTCCTGCTTTGTTTTTTTTTATAAGGAAAAAAATTCTTTAAAAGTTTCTGTTATGGGCTTTTTATGAGTTTTGCTAATTTCTTTTCTGATTTTAAATACACAACAAATTTGTAAAAGTATCTATATGATTATTTTGAATTGATTTTGCTTAGTTGTTATTTTTTCATAGTTTTAAAAATAATAACCAATAATTATGATAATTACATATTTACATGTATAACTAGGTGTTTTACCCGCATTTGCGGGCTTAATAGTTTTAAAAAAGTATAAACAAATATACTATAAATTCAAAAACCTTAAAATAATTTTTCTCATGTTTTTAAAATATTTAGTAACTAAATAAATAGTAATTTGATATTCAATATCTTTTATTTTAATAAAATATCCTTTGTTACGTAAAATAAACTTAAAATATATATATATACATAAATTATATTTATTTTTAAAATATATGATGTTAAATATTTTAGATAATATAATATAAAATCTTGTAGATAATGATAAATAAAAAATTAATGATTTTTTAATTTATGGGTAATTATATATTAACAAATATAACCTAATTATTTATTAAAAATAATAAAAAATTTCAACGCTCTAAATTTAAACGTGAGACCGAAAGAATTATTTTTAGATAAGAACACAATACATAAGAATTATCTTATTTTTAAACTATTTTATATCTTATTTTTAAACTTTTATAATAGAAATAATTATTTTAAGATAACAATACAGTATATAAGTTATCTTATTTCATTACAAAAAAATAATATGATTAATATAAATTTGTTTTAATTATATATACAAATTCATTAAAGATAGTATCAATATTAAGGATAATAACTAAACAAACATTCAAACAGAAAAAAAATTGTTGACAGAAAAAACATTAATGTATAATGTATAAGATAAGAACATTTTCTATCTATTGTTATTTTCATTTCTAAATGCAAAAATTTCTGTTTTCCTCTAAAATATTATTTCTTTATTATAATGGTCTTTTAACTTTAAAAATTTAATAATTATAGCTAGTAAGCACTTTTGGAAATACCTTTTTAATATAAAAATAGAATCACATTTTTCTTTACATAATAGTCTTTTAAAAGAATTTTAATTTAAACAAAGTCATAATTCTGTGGAACTCTTACAAACATGTTTGGAAAAGAAAATACAAATATGAGGTACTTGTCGTAAATAAAAAATAATATTTTCAAAATATTTTCTTTTGGAGATAGATATTTTGAAAATATATTTAAAATATAATTTTCATTCCTAATAAAATATTTTGAAAAAAATAAAGAAAAATAAATGTTAACTTTTCTACTTAAATAACTAATAATTTTTTTTGCAACTGAATAATAAAAAAGAAAATACCACAAAAATCACTTTGACAAACAAATATAAATAAATTTATTGTTATTGCTCATATACATCGTTAATAAATTTAATAATTTAAAAAATGTCCCATGACAGATTACATTTATAAAAATAGAAATATATTTTTTTATTTTTTATTTAATTATTTTAAATATTCTAGTTTAATGATAAATCCAATTATTATATATTAATAATTATAAAAATTAACAAATACGAAAGAAAAATATAGATAAACATAAATATAAATACATGGAATTGTATTTTTTTTTCAAACACGTTTTCATATAATTTTTTGAGATAATATTTATAATACAATTTGAGATATTGTTTTCAAGTAAGTTATTTTTTAAGTTCTCCAAAAATATTAGATCTTAATTTTTTATTTTCAAAATATATTAAAATATATTATTTTCTGATAACAACACAGAATATATAAGAATTATCTTTTTATTTTTAAAATATATTTTAATTTCTGAATAACTTTTATTATGACAGTTTATTGAATTATCTTGTTTAAAAATTTTAAATTTCGTTTTTATTTATGGCTAAAATTTATAATATTAATTTATTATCAATAATCTAATCTAATAAATAAATTTAATCATTCATTAAGAGTAATATTGATATTAACCGCTCTAACTTTTAACGTGAGAGCTCCGTTGCGAAAAATCACTTCACAAATAATAAATTAACAAATAAGAAAGAAAAATATAGATAAACATAAAAATAAATACATGGAATTGTATTTTTTTTACAAACACGTTTTCATATAACTTTTGAGATAATAGTTATAATATAATTTGAGATATTTTTTCAAGTAAGTTATTTTTAAGTTCTCCAAATATATTAGATCTTAATTTTTTATTTTCAGAATACATTAAAATATATTATTTTCTAATAACAACACAGAATATATAAGAATTATCTTTTTATTTTTAAATATATTTTAATTTCTGAATAACTTTTATTATGACAGTTTATTGAGTTATCTTGTTTAACAGATTTAAAATTCTTTTTTATTTATAGCTAATTTTTATAATATTAATTTATAATCAATAATCTAATCTAATAAATAAATGTAATCATTCATTAAGGTTAGTATCGATATTAACCGCTCTAACTTTAATGTGAGAGCTTCGTTACGAAAATTTACTTCGTAAATAATAGTATAGATCCACATAAATTTTTGATTTTATCTTATGTTATATTTAAAAGTGAATTTTTATTTTATATCATTAAAATATAAATATATTTTCTATAATATTATTTAAAAATTAGTTTGTTTATTTATCTGTTTCTCTGTAATATAGAAAAAGAAAATAATTTTAATAAATATTTTCATAATATTTATATATTTTAATAATAAGTAGTTTTGAAAAAAAAATATAAAATTGTGTCATGTCGCTGTCACCTCTTCTTGTCTTATTAAATATTCGAAATTATGCTTGGTTTACTTTCTTTGATATGTTTATTTAGGTTCGATCTAATATTTTATATGCCATAAGAATGTTTCGACTCAAAACCAAAAGAAAGTTGACTATTTTGGTTTGTATATTTTCATATATATATTTTGTTGGAATTGGTCTTTCACTCTGCCTTGTAATTTATCTGAACTTGAATTTAATATATTCACAAATATTATTTGTGCATGATCATTAGTTTCATACTATCACTAAAAGAAATCTAGCCCAAGACCCTAAATATAATGAAATACATTGTATTAATTTTAAAAAGACATTTATACATTGGACAGTTATTTGAACATCAATACTATTAAAATAGAAATAGTCTTGAAAAGTCGACTTATACAAGTTGTTTGGACCTTTTTTTTTTGGTCCATCACATTATATGCGATCAAATATTATAATTAACTCCTATTATATAGCAACCAAATAATATTCTCTACTATTTATAAATACATTGTAACTTTTTCTTTAATTCTAATTTTTCTCAGACCCACTTATCTTATTTACGTATAATAATACGTTTGGTAAACGTACATATAATATCTATAATTTATAATATCTACCGTTGATGCTATACCACCAACATCAACACTACTAAAAAAAATTATATGTCAAAGGTTTTGTATCATGTTCTTAGATTGTTATTAGTATTGCAACATCAAATTAGAAAAATATGTCAAATTAATTTTAAGGTTCGACAACTTAACAATGTAACTATTGTTAAATGTACACAAAATATAATGAAAGAAAGAGAGTAAACTTTAGTATTTCGATCTTCCGGACATGAATGGATTGATTCCTTCAGATTCTAAACATTTAGACCAACTAGATATTTGAAAATTTTAATTCGGATTCATGTCGATTCTTTTCGGATCTAGATCGGCACTGATCTATAATTCAAATAACTATAATTTTTGGATGCATGACAATTCTAGATCTGTTTGGATATCTAGAATCCAAAAAAAAAAACTTAAAGTACTCCAAAAACAAAAATACCTGGAACAAATTTTATACCCGAAATATGAACTAAAGAAGTGAAAATATCCAAAATTTTATTCTAATACATGAAGTAAAAAAAATTGATAGCATCACTTTTTAACTTAAAATTATCCACAATACTGAAAATATATCTTAAATATCCAAATATACCTAATATATATAAAAAGTTTTGGTATTTGGTAACCGATTGGATCTTAGATAGGACTTGGACCGAACCGAGACATGAGGGTCCAAAAATATATCCAATACGTATTTTTTCTTAGATCTAGACCCAAACTAAATATGTTCTTTCGGATTTGTTTAGGTTCGGTTTTTCGGCTTCGGATAAAATGCATGTCTAATAGAAAATTATATAAAAATATTAAATAAATTTTCTTTCTCGATATAATATGATTTTGTAACATAATAATGTACAATAATCTCAAATATTAATTCACATGAAAATGTGTTTCTATTTATAATCCAATAAATCTGCGCTTTTGAAGCGCGGATCAAGATCGTGTATGATTTAAAAAAATAATAGTGTAGGTTTTAGATGTGTTCTTCCTGGTTGGGTAAACAATTCGTATTCAATATCGGTTTGGTCCTTACAGAAAGAAAAAAAGATCGGTTTGGTTTGGATAGGAAGGCTGAACCGGGAGACTAGGTAAGCAAAACCAAGGGCCCAGATTGAAAAGTTTGGATCATCGGTAATGCTGGTGGAATGACAGAAAAAAAAGAAATACATTACAATTTAGACGTGAAGATACATAGTGAGACGAATATATCCTTTGACGCCGCTTAGAGAGAGAGAGAGCTAGAGAAACAAGAGATTCCTCCTCCCCTTTGTCTTCTTCAATCCTCCTTCTTCTTCCCTTGTAAAAAAAAATAATTGTTGCATATAAGATCGAACGAGAGAATAGAGCTGAAATCTCCTCCTATTTGAAGATTCCAACTTGGTACTTGCTTCTCCTGTCGATTCGTCGATAAAACGACATCTGTTTTTTTGAATCTATTGAAATTTCATTGCCTAGCTAAATGTGATTACTTTTCTCGTAAATCTTTTGATTTAATGTGGGCTGGATTTGAGATTTAGATATTGTAGTTTTTTCAATAGCTTATGAATCATCATCGGAATGTTATTGTTGAAGGTGGAAAGATTCTGTTATGAATCATCATCGGAATGTTCTATGGACATTTGCCTTAGCTATTTAGCTTCGTTTCATCCGAATAGTTTTTTTCAATAGCTTATGTTTTCGTTTTGACTTTTTTTTTTCTTTACAAGTTCTGTAACGATTTATTGAAGACTCTTTGCTTGGCACTTTTTTTTCTTTTTTTTTCAGATGGAGCATGGGAAAGATGACCCTGGTACAACACCGCATGGTGGGGTTGATTTGCCACTTGATGATTCATTGGAGAGTGAGCCTATATGTGACCATCCAACTGTGGATGACAGCAGCAGTCGTGTAGTTAGAGCTGATGATTCGCATCCCAACATTTATAGACACGATATTGTCAGGAACAACAAGACAGGTGGTGTTGGGGTTGTGAGCGAAGTTGCTGGTGATTCTGACTCTGAAAGTGATGATGAGGACGATGATGATGATGATGATGATGATGATGA
Source organism: Raphanus sativus (assembly GCF_000801105.2). Lineage (NCBI taxonomy): Eukaryota > Viridiplantae > Streptophyta > Magnoliopsida > Brassicales > Brassicaceae > Raphanus > Raphanus sativus. Next base: position 31,841,163 of record NC_079515.1, on the reverse strand, counting down.
TGATGATGATGATGATGATGATGATGATGATGAGGACGATGATGATGATGAGGATGATGATGAGGAAGGGAAAAAGGCCAATGAGGAAAATGTTGGTCGTGGAGAGAGAAAAGCCGATGGGAACTACAAGTGTGGTACTCTTGAGGGTGATCAGATTCGTGTTCTGTGGATGGATGACACCGAGCCAGTTCAGGATGTCAACAATGTAACCGTTGTAGATCGTGGTTTCTTACATGGAGATTACGTTGCTTCGGCTTCCGACCCGACTGGGCAGGTGGGAGTAGTAGTGGATGTAGAGATGTCGGTTGATTTATTGGCTCTGGATGGTTCTGTCCACAAAGACATCTCAACGAAAGAATTGAAACGCGTCAGGGATTTTTGTGTTGGTGATTATGTGGTTCACGGCCCTTGGCTAGGTAGGATTGATGATGTGTTGGACAATGTGACTGTGTTGTTTGATGATGGATCCATGTGTAGAGTCCTACGTGCGGAACCCCTTCAGCTAAAGCCTGTTTCCCAGAGTAACCTTGAAGAAGATGCGAACTTTCCGTATCACCCAGGCCAGCGTGTCAAAGCAACCTCCTCGTCGGTTTTCAAGAGTTCCCGGTGGTTCTCTGGATTGTGGAAGCCCAGTCGCTTAGAAGGTACTGTGACTAAAGTCACTGCTGGATCTATTTTTGTCTACTGGATTGCCTCAGCTGGCTTTGGGCCAGATTCTGCTGTCTCCCCACCTGAGGAGCAGAGTCCAAGTAACTTGACATTGTTGTCATCTTTCACTCATGCTAACTGGCAAGTGGGTGACTGGGGCCTTCTTCCATCGGTGAATCAGTCTGCTACAATTCCCTTGCACAAGCATGTATCTAAACTTCGACTTTATGATTCTCAAGCCAAATGCGCTGATCGTGAACAGAAAAGTGGGTCCGATTTAGAAGATGTGCAAGATGAAGTAAGCGAAAAAGCTGATCCTGTTGGCGTTCTTACTCTTTCTTCTAATTCTAAGGAGCCTGCTCATGAACCTTGGCCTCTCCATCGTAAGAAGATTCGCAAACTTGTTATCAGAAAGGACAAAAGGGTAAAGAAAAAAGAGGAAAGCTTTGAACAAGCTCTATTGATAGTTAGTAGCAGAACGCTTGTTGATGTAGCCTGGCAGGATGGTACAGTTGAACGTAGACGGGAAGCAACAACACTGATTCCAATTGAGACACCTGGCGATCATGAATTTGTCCCTGAGCAGTATGTGGTGGAGAAGGCTTCGGATGATGATGAAAACACAACTGAACCCAAACGTGTTGGGGTTGTTAAAAGTGTCAACGCAAAAGAACGTACTGCTTCTGTGAAATGGTTGAAGCCACGTCTAATGGCAGAAGAACCTCGTGAGTTTGACAAGGAAGAAATTGCAAGTGTGTATGAACTAGAGGTCCATCCTGATTATGACTACTGTTATGGGGATATTGTAGTTCGACTATCACCTGTTGCCATGGTCTTACCAGCATCTTCTGCTGGAAACTCTGTAGAAGAGGAAACAGAGAAAGACAATGGAGTCAAAGATACAGAATATCGTCAAGAAGCTATAGTCCATGATAAGGAAGAAAACGAAGTTGATACAGACCTTTCAGAGCTCTCATGGGTTGGAAATATTACTGGCCTTATGGATGGTGATATTGAAGTAACGTGGGCTGATGGAATGGTATCAACGGTACGTCCACCTCAACTAATTTATTCACTTAAAAACCCCTTGCTGGTCTGACTTTTCCTCAATATATGATTTGGAACGTGTGCAAATGTTCGAGTGCTTTTAATACACTTGATGTTCTAGTTTAGAACTCTTTGTTCATGTTTTTGCCTAGAAAGACGCTGATGCATAAGTTAGAGAGTTTATTACCTTTCCGAAGGAATAATTTGGAGACCAGTTTTTATTTCGATTATCTGATGGCACTTTTACAAGTTTTAGTATATAATATGTGCAAATTAGTTGTTTTATATGAGACTGTCTGCCTCCGAGTGAGAATACACTCTTTTATTTTTGTTGAATCTGATGGCACTTTTCCTGCGAACAAGGCTTAGTATTTATTAATTTTTACTTTTTTATGTATATATTCTTTTGCTATCTCCTAGGTTGGCCCTCAAGCAATTTATGTTGTTGGACGGGATGATGATGAATCAGTTGGTGCAGAAAGTGAAGCGAGTGATGCTGCTAGCTGGGAAACTATAGACGACGACAAGGGAGGTGCTCCTGAGACGCATGAAGAGGTTTGTTTTGTTAAGACTGGTTCTTTTTGCCTGACCCAGAACATTATCTTCAAAGGGTGTCACTGGTTTTAGTTCCTACCGGCACAATCATTTTCTGCAAATTAATGAGAATCATTGATTTACAGGATCTTGGAAGGGGTAGTTTTATTGAGGAAAGCTCTGATGCAGAAAACAATGGTGAGAATGATTCTGGGAGGAATGGTGCCCTATCTCTCCCACTAGCTGCAGTTGAATTCGTGACTAGAATGGCTAGTGGAATCTTTTCACGTGGACAGAAAACTGAAGATTCATCCAGTTCTAGTCTCACAGATGAAAATGGATATAAGCAGGCTGAATTGACAAACTCTTCCCACGAGAGGGGTTCTTTCCTTGATAACTGTGATTCAGAGGGCACAGCTTTAGAAAACTCTACAATTTTAGGAAATGAAGCAGTGAAAAGATCAGAGAGTGAAAAATCTGAAGAGCCAGTACCTTCTGAAAGTGATAGTTGCAGTTTCAGACGCTTTGATATATCACAAGATCCTCTGGACCACCATTATCTTGGCTCAGATGACCAGGTATGTCAAGGGCTTAAACTTCAGATGACTCCCGTAAAAAAATGGTTTCTTCACGTTACAGTTGATATTTGAAACTTGAGTTTGAATCTCAAACTGTCGTATCAAACTTGCAGAAAACCAAGCAAAGACAATGGTTCAAAAAGGTTGATCAAGACTGGAAAATACTTCAGAACAATCTTCCGGGTAAGATTGGGTAGATGTGCAGTTAAATCATTCACCAGTGTTTCATGATTGGTAACTTTTCATTCGAAAGATTTCATTTGCCTTTGGCAGATGGAATCTTTGTTCGAGTTTACGAAGATAGAATGGATCTCTTAAGGGCGGTAATAACTGGGGCTTATGGAACACCATACCAAGATGGTCTCTTCTTTTTTGATTTTCACCTTCCACCTGAGTATCCTACTGTGCCACCGGTAAGATTTTCTAGTTTATATTATTACTGTTGTGCACAATCTAAGTAAATCCATTTATGCTTTATGTATTACATAAACTGATGTTTTGTCTGCTTTTTTGTTCTGTAGTCGGCACATTACCATTCTGGTGGTTGGAGGTTGAACCCCAATTTGTATGAAGAAGGCAAGGTCTGTCTTAGCCTTCTTAATACGTGGACAGGAAGAGGGAATGAAGTCTGGGATCCCAAATCATCTAGCATCCTTCAAGTTCTTGTTTCACTCCAGGGATTAGTGTTGAACTCAAAACCCTATTTCAATGAAGCGGGTTATGATAAGCAGATAGGAACTGCAGAAGGAGAGAAAAACTCACTTGGGTATAACGAGAATGCTTTTTTGCTAAACTGTAAAACCATGATGTATCTTATGCGGAGACCACCAAAGGTGAGTTGTTTCTCTTTCTTTTACTCCATCAGATTGATTTTTTTTTTTTTGCATTATCCCCAACCTTCCGTTTCTTGACCTGTGTTGAAATCTGTAGGATTTCGAAGAACTCATCAATGAGCATTTCAGAAAACGCGGTTATTACATCTTGAAGGCATGTGACGCCTACATGAGAGGATATCTAATAGGTTCTCTCACCAAAGATGTCTCGGTTATCGATGAAAGCAGCAGTGCTAATTCAAATTCAGTTGGTTTTAAGCTTATGTTGGCTAAGATTGCGCCAAAGCTTTTCTCAGCGCTGAGTGAGATAGGCGCTGACTGCGATGAATTCAAGCATCTTCAGCAGCAGCAATAACAAGCCTCAAAGGATATACATCAATTATATTGCCATTTAACCAAGTGAAGGTTTGTGGCTTCTTTTTTATTACAAGTTTTGAACTCAGATTTGTCAATGTGCGTGTCAGAGGATTTTTTTTTTTTTTGAGTTATGCATGAATTGCATGTTCCTGAGTTGTAACCCCATCTGCTCCAGCAATATTGACAAAGTTTTTTTTTGGGCTGTTTTGGAGCTTGCTCCAGCAATATACAACACTTGTTTTGTCAAGGATAATTAACTTCAGACAGATTATTTCAAGTGAAGTTGTTTTGCTTTTTATAGTATATGTTCCATGTGAATCTACCGCAGTCCTTTGGTTTTATAGTATTGTTGGATACAGAAATATCTCTGGAACTGTCATTCCTTTTTTTTGTTATTTGATGAAATGGAAAAAGACCTTTGAAGTGTATTTTTGCGCAGATTTTAATGTTTCTTTCTCATGTAAAGAACACACATCTTGATAGCTCTGGGAACATGCTCCTTATTGGTTTTGGTAATGGTTGATGTGTTGGTGGTGATGGTGAGCGCTCTGGTTCATCTGATGATCATGTAGTTGATGATGACCGCCGTGATGGTGGTGATCATCATAGTGTTGATAGTCAACTTCGTTCTTTTCGTTTTGCATGGAACCAGTTGCCATCTGATCATCATGCCATCCTCTAGATGTGTTCCGAGTTATTTCCAGCAACGAGTTCCTCACATGTTCAGCTGGCACCATCTCGCTATCGTTTTTCTGTAACATGAAAAAAAAGAACCATATAGTTTTGGTTATTGTTTCTTCATTAAGCAGGTTCTTCAGATCATACCTCGACTTTAAAGACATTGGAGACAAGACTGAGGAAACGAGTCGTGTTAGCATTTGTGACCTCTAGTCCCAGAGAGTCAAGTGCCTCCATTAGCCTTGTGAAGCCTCCTGGTTTGTATTCACAAATCACCTTTACGAAAAACTCTCTTCCATCTAGCTGAGCCACGTCCACTTGCGGCTGAAACCCCTCACCCAAAACATAAACCAAAATCATGAGCATGCGGTGTTGAGATAGTTCAATACAGAAAGGTGAGAGTTTATATCATGAGCATGCGGTGTTGAGATAGTTCAATACAGAAAGGTGAGAGTTTATGTTTCTAACCTCCATTTCTTGTCCTTTATCATTGCAGTTCTCAAGATCAACATCTTGTTTCATCTCAGGAAGATTCGAGTTACACGAAAGCCCCTGGTGAAACCCAGTGAGCACTGTCTTGTTCAGACTCATCCCTCCTTGCTGCCTATTAGATCCATCCTCAGTCTCTGAATTCTCTTCAAGCTCGTCTTGAAGCTCCTTTGCCTCATTCTGCAACTCCTTAACGTAGTTGATAGCATCGCCTAGAATTGATGCCCTATCCAACTTCCATGCCACAAGAAACTAGCTTCAGCCAAAATAAAAAACAAGAAACAAACCTTATCGTTATCCTATATATATATACCTTAGTTATCCTGGGAACAAGCGACCTGAGAGCGTAAAGCCTATCGTTTAGCTTCTTTCTCCTCCTTCTCTCAGCATGCAGGTTCTTAGCTTGAGTATGTTTTCCTGTCTTTTTCTTACACTTCGGATCATCTTCATCATCAATCTGGTCGCTACATTCTGAACCAGTTGCGTTCTCATGATTCATTTCCTTATCGTTAGCGACTTGCTGGTCCTTCACAAGCAAGCTAGGCTCGCCTACCCCCTCTTCTCCCACCGTGTTAAATGGGTTCATGTTGTTACCATTCTCCGGGAGATACGGCCCCAAGTTTTGATGGTGATCATAACCACTCTTCATCTTCAAGTGTTGTGACTCGTAATCATTCATCTGAGGCAAGAAGTTGAGCCGGATTTGATCAGCTGAGATATCGTATGGTGACGGGAGATTCATGATCATCTCTTCATCCTTTGATGAACACTTTTGATGGATCTCACCAGGTAACATTCCATACGGCTTGGACTCGACCTCATCCGCTAACATCATTTTTATCGTTACGGTTTCATCCAACAACATGTTGCAGTGCCCCATTACAAAGTCCACCACGTTCTGATCTTCAGCGACCTATACGTACGTTACACACATCATATGACAAACCAGGGCATTTTAAGAAACAACACTTGACACAAACAAGTGATGTTTATTACACATACATGTCTGGTTGCAAAGAGCTCCACTAATCCTCCCGCTACAGGAACCAAAACCCTCGTACAGATTGTTTCCTAAAATACTCAGATGTTAAATTCTTGTTTATGTAAAACCAATCATGTGATTGTAATGCTTCAAACTAGAAAATGGGATAATACCTGCATAAAACCTGGTTCCGAGCTCTCAGTTAACCAACCGGTCTGGTTAGTCAGAAGAGTCTCCGCATATATCCTATAACACAAGTCCATTTTTCCATCTCTAGATATATCATATGAAACAAACAATGTAGTCTTATATATGTGTGTAGCATGTATATGTTCATACCCGGAATCTAGAGGGATGGAGGAAGGAAGATGGGCAAGAAATTCACAAGATTTGGTTCGAAGATGATGGAACATAACATCTCTACAACCTCCGAAGCTAAATTCTTCAGTTTCATTTTCCTCTATGAGTAGTGTCCCACCACAACAACATCCTATCCACTTCAGGAACCTATCTCGGTCCGAGCCAAAAAGAAACATTGTGACGAAAGACAAAAGATAGGTAGATAGAGAGATTCTTTAAAAGTTTGTTGCATCGAAGAATTAAATCAACCTTTGGTCCTCGTTTAGTCTCCAGAGAACACAGTAGTCCCAAGCTCTTGCACCCACAAGAGGCCTTAATTTCTCCAACAAGTTTTGCATATTATTCTCCGTTTCTCAAAATGAGTACTACATAAAAATAAATTAAAAAACAACTTAATATATATAACTTCCAAATATGGTAAGCCCCCTTCAAACTTGAACCAATATTAATTATTCCAATACTTGAACCAATACTGTTCCAATACTTCTAATGGTTTTGTTGGTTTACAAAGGAGAAGAGATGGCATAAATAATTATAAAAGACAAAATGTATCGTTCACATGTTTTCAAACTAAAGATAGAGCTACAATCATGATATAAGCTAACAAGAAACTTACACAAGATTCTCAAAAGGAAGAAGATTCCTCGAAAATCTTGTGACTTCTGAAACTTGACAAAGACAAAGCAGGAATAGCTAAGAAAAGAGAACAAGAGATTGCAAGAAAGAAGGCAAGGAAGATAAAAAAAAAATAGACGATAATTACATACGTATACAAGGTTTTGCTTTTCGTGTAAAATAACGACACCGAAACTTGATTTTACATATATATATATGTGTGTGTGTGTGTGAACTTATGTCTGTATAATTTTATTTCTTTCTCTCTTAGGAGAGATTGATATTGTAGCTTTGGTAGGTAAAGTGCAAGACATGCATGACGATAGTGTGTACATGTATATGAGATATATATAAAATAAATATATTAAAAAGATAGAAATGGAATGATGAAAGGCGAAGATTGCATGAGCTAATACGTGCAAAACCCTAACTACCTTTCTCTATCGTTCCGTTTAGGTTATGCATTCTTCTTTCGGCGTCTCAACTACTATTTTCCCTTTTCTTAACTTTTAACTAAATTTTCCCTTTTATTTTCTCTTTTATTTATTGTTATTTTATTATTTGATGTAGTTTCTTTGTTTTACAAAAATCTCTAACAAAACCAACATAATTTAAGTTGCTTGTCATTGAATTTGTTTTTAGTAAAAAAAAAAAAATTGTTTTTAGTTTCAAGGTAAATATGTTCTCATATGTGTCGAGATAACATTTACATAATTAATTGCATGTAGACTTAAACTGTTATATGAGTAGACAATAAAGTGATAAATGTACATATTTTATGAAAAGTGAAAACTAATAACAATATATGTACATAAATATGTTTAGTTTTAGTTTTAGTGTATAAAGATAATTTTAAAATTTTGTGGAACATATAGTTTCACTAATCTTTAATTTTATATTATATTAAGATATATTTTTAAAAAATTATAAATTTACTTGTATTGAACAAAGTGAATGAAATGTTTGTAAATATTCATAAATATTCGTAAAAATTCGTGAAAATCTATAAATTTTTATGATATCTGGATATCAGTATTTTGAAAACAAAGTAAATTAAAAAATTAGATATTTGTTAAGCACCGAAGCAAATTATAAATATTGAAAATACTGAAAAGTATGATAGTATCTGATCGGTGCTCACTCCTAGAAAAAGCTAGTGATGGCTTTGTCTCCTAATTCCTAATCAATATACATAGACCCAACTGTCCACCTTTTATGAAGCTGAAAATCCGATTACGTAACAAACCACTCCCATAGTGATCCGACGTAAGTATCTGCGTCTTGATATCTCTACAATCATGTCTCTGTTCAGCAAAAAGTTCTCTTGGCCAATTGAATGAGTTACATAGTTATTTTTCAGTAAAAAGTCTCTTGGTCAATTGGTTTATCAATGATCTAATGCTTCTATTGTAGGTATCGAGTTTAATTTAAAGTTAATTGCACAAAATACATTTATGTGTGTTGATTTTATAAAGATCTTATCGGAGTGTCCAACATGATACAGTTAAAGTTGCATGTCGTCATTTTGTGAGCTAGATGTAAAGTGGTTTATTCGTGAATTTTATATTGCGTATAATTACCTGCTCAGATAAATTCTTTTGTAATCATTTTTTTTTGAGAAAATTCTTTTGTAATCATATGCGGAGATATTCATCATTTCATTGTGATGTTATGTAATATATACGTACACTGAGGTTATTATATATATATATATATATATATATATATATATATATATATATATATATATATGTGTGTGTGTGATTATTGGAGACCGGTAGAAAATCATTTGTAATATACTTGGAAACAAAAATTTGACCTCTAGGCTCTATGAGATACCAGTCGACCGACCAGGAAAAATAAGACTTGTTGGGATAAAAAGAAATGTAACAGAAATGCTCATTGATTTTTAAATGATTAGTAGATTAGAGTTATAGTTCTTTTTTAATTGAAAGGAGTTTGGACTACATCTTATTTTTTCCTTAGGCTCAGGACCAATCATTGCTAATAACCTTATGACTTAACATAAGGCATTCTTTTCGGCAGAAACTGATCAGCAAGTTTTAAATATTCCTTTCAGTTTTTGTTTAAATTGACTAAATTGGATTTCATTAAACAAGTTTTTCTACTTAGAGTAGGTCGCCAATCTTCTTTTCTCGCTTAAACAAATTTTGGCTTTTGGTACACATTTTCCTGATGTCTCCAGGTAAAATGAAAAGGTTCTAGTAAACCAAAACAAATCATAAACATATATTTTGGATATATTGATTTGATTATACCAACCGCTCTAAACTGGTTAATCAAGTTAACCAGTCCTCAGTCTTCATACTTGCTAGTTATTGCCCTCGCTTGTCTCTCCACTCTTACATAACTTTTCAAGAAGCAAATTTAAGTTCTTCCAAGATGAACCAGTCTCTTGGATCAACGCTGCTTTTGCCATTTTTGAGTATTCTTTTACATTCTTTCTTGCTGTTTTCCCTTTTTCTCCTTCCATTAGTTCTTGAACCTGTAAAATAAAAGTAATGACATAAAAAAACAAAAAAAAGACATATAATTGTCTTAAAAGACAAAACATGATTAATATTTAATAATTTATGTTGTAACTTGTTAGATCTATGAATAAAATAAAATCAAAATAAGCATTTATGCAATCATCATCTAGATACCTTTTGGCTTAGTTCCTCTTTTGTTACGAATCCTCGCACACTACCATATTGGGTCTCAACTCTTAGTCCAACCTTTATCTCTTCCACTACCATTTTCGCATTCAGTGGTTGCTCAGCCATCATCGGCCAAGCCAACAACAGGACCCCAACGCATATACTCTCTAGTGCTGAATTCCATCCACAATGGCTCAAGAAACCTTTGACACTTTCATGTGACAATATCTCCCACTGGTCCACCCAATCTCTCACTATCATCCCAGTCTTTCTTATTCTATCTTTGAATCCTTCTCCAATAATCTCTTCCACGTCTTTTCTTGTGACCCATAAAAAATTTACCTTGAAAATCATAAACCATGAAATACATAATAAATTAGTAATTCAACATATAATCATATATTACACTTAAAACCTTACTTGAATAGTCAGTATTTAAACTAACATAAAATATGATATAGTATAGTTTAATTACTGGCTTTTATTAATACAGATACACATCACCATTCGTATTGCATAACGCATGTTATTAATTTGGAATTAGGTCGACGCAAAGCCTACAAGTCTACTTTAATGGTTTAATAGGCAAACTTGTATTTTGTAGACATTGCATGGCATCAATTATTTATTTACAGATTTTATGTCTCACGTCATCTATTGTGATCCACACAAAAAAAAGTACCTAACACAATCAAAACACGTATAATATAGTGCGATGTTTTGTATCAATCGATCGAGTTTTGCTTTTATAAACTTAAGGCCAACTTGCAGCCACACTATAAATTAAAGTCATGGAATTCAGTCGATAAAAGTCTTACGTCTACTTAAACTATTAACGCCTAATCTACATAATACATGTGTGTATGTCACCAAAGCCTCCTCAATCAAAAGCATTTCTATATAATATTTTTGTAACTGTTGTATTTGGATTGCATCACGGTCTATAGCATGTGTACGTACCTTGGAATCTTCTAAGCCTAAAGCTAGTTCCTTGAGTTGCTTGTTTGATATCTCTGCCTGTGTTCCAAATGCCACGTACAAGACTGGACGTCCTTCCTCTGCTTTCTGGTCCAACCAATGAATCCAATCCGGTTTAGCACGCTTCGGTTTAGGTGGATCAGTGAAACACAATGGCCCAATACACCACGACTTTGGGCTTTCGGAGTTGTTGTTGTTGTAATCAACAAATGTTGTCTCAAGCTCGTAGAAGCTATTTACTAGAAACCCATGACTAGTAGTTGTCGACATAATTTGGTCCATGAGTAGTTCGGCGGCTGGACCCGGTTGAGTATCAAGGTTGAGCTCGCACTTCTTAACCTGAATCCATGGAAAGTCCGGTACAGTGACCGGTTCTGTATCAGATTCAGTGTCCGGTTCGGTAAAGAGTTTATGTTTGAACGCAGAGATGGAGACAGCAGAGGCATAAGAGTTCATGCCGAAGAAGACCAATCTTGGAATCTTGAACTTAGCTGCAGATTCCGATGTCCACCAGAGGAATCCATCCGAGACCATGAAGGAAACTTGTGGAAGATTTTTGAGTGATTCTTCGAACAAAGGTTGGAGAAGCTTTGTGGCGCGCGTGAAGGGCACATAGAGTGACATGGAAGGGAGCTTGTCGGTGCTCTCGACACCGGGAGGGATGCCGGAGATATTTTCCGGGAAAGGGAGAGAGATGACATTGATCACCGGCGTGTCGGAGAGGAAGTCGGAGACGAAAGGTTGGTTCTTAGGAGTGGTGAAGACAGTGACTGTGAGGGAGATGGTTGATTGTTTGCGGCGGTGACGGAGGAGGAGACGGGCGAACTGGAGGAGAGGGATTGTGTGGCCCTTGGACATGTAAGGAAAGAGAACCACATGATTTGATGATGACACTGCCATTTTGTTATCTCTTATGTTTCTTACGTTGTGTTCGCATGCTTATATATAGGAAGTGACATGAATGTTTTGGATAAATTAGTAGTTACTGATATTGTTTAATGATGTAATTAATATAGAGTTAGAGCATTGATAACAACTAATCTATTTACATGTTAAAGAAAAAAATGTATACGCAGATGTGACACAACTTCTATGCCAATTGCCAAGCCATGTGCTTCTGACTTCTGGCCGGGCTGTGTACGAAAAATATCATCACACTTAGAGACAATGTTTTTTTTTTCTTTTTGACTAACACTTAGAGACAATGTTATATAAAATATCAATTTAAAAAAATATACGAAGGTCAACTATTTTTGTTTAACTCTCACGTAAAACAATTAAATTTATATGTAGCCAATCACATGAATAGGACTATAGGAGTAGTAGGATTTCACCATGGACACCTCTTATATATTTTTTTTTACTAATTAAACTATAAATATCATAAATGAATAGAAGTTTCTTTCTGACTGAATATAAGATTTTACAAAAAGATCTTTAGTTCGAGTTATCTTGGCAAAAAAAAGAAACCAAAAACAAGATGGATCATATATTGAACATAAAAGAAAACACATTATTTTAACCATACGACCATAAGAGAATCAAAATGTTTTCTACACCTCCTTGCTGAGATGATGTTCCGGTAGCTCTTTATCAATGCCATAGAACACTGCTGAGACAGATATTTGATTGTGCACCAAATAGTTTCTCTGCTGAGACAGATATTCCAATAGATGACACCTCTCATATATAATTAAGAAAAAAAACAAGAAATGTTTGATATAGTTATGATTTTAGAGTTCTTAATTTTCTTAGAAACAGATTGATAAATTAGACTATAACACTTTAAATTTTTAATTATATTTCAAAAAAATTAAAGGTTTATCATTTAAAGCCCATATATTATCAAAAAATTTAAGGTATATCATTTAAAAACCATATATTAACAGAACTATTGATTTTTAAAATTACATCACTAGTTTAAATATACAACTAATATATATTTTGTTTGAATATGGATGAGAAATAATTTGAGATATGATAGAGATTTCTTCGATTGTTGATGTATTTCAGTAACTCACGGAATCAAAGTATATAGATACTCTAAAGTTCTTCTAGAAACCAATGTTTAGGTCCATATGATGCAATTGACACAGAAACGATACAATGGCGTATCATTTCGGCCCACTTTTCCACTAAAGCGAAAGCGACAGTAGCCAACCCCTCTTGCCGTGACAATGTTGTTCTAGGCAATGCTTCTCCGTTAGTTTTTCACTGTTCATTTTCTATTTTAATAAGGGCTCTTAAATAATTGTTTCTTGTCTCTGTCGCCTTTTTTCCTTTTTTGAACATTTGTCTTTTTCGTTTTTAATCTTTCGTTATTTTCTAGATGATCACTTCTTTTCTAGAAGCTTACTTCTGTGTGTCATGTTGGCTCGTTTCGTCGACATAAAATACTAACGTTACTTCACTAGTTAAATTGGATTCTGCTAAATTTCTTGATAATCGCTTCTTTTCGAGAAGCATGAGTCCAAACTTTTTTTGATTATTTTAAATGCAGAAACTTCTCTTTTTGGCAAAATGCAGAAACTTCTCAACCGGTGAATATCACAAGTAAGGTCTTCCTCTGATACCGTTGTTACTTATTTAATCTAAATTAGAGTCTAACCCGTACATTCGTGTGAGTATCTTTTTCATTTTATAAACTTTGATATTATCATAAATTTTTGAATATATAATTTATATTTTAGTGTATGTATTGTATAAATATTAAATTTTGTTGTTTAAATTTTGTATCTAGTTTTTTAAAACAAAAATACAATTAGAACTTAACTCTAATTTTTCTTAAATAATTACAAGAGTTTGCAACTGACAATAGAACAAATCATAAAGCCTAATAATTATCAAACCGGTTAAACATTTTCTATTAAATATAACATGTCTGATATGTAGGTACCTCGTTAAACTTTTCAATGCAACATTACCATATTTATCAAACAAATCAGTTTTGTCTTCTACCTATATATTACAATTTTCGATATGATCACACTATATAAACCATAATTTTAAGTTTATTGCATCTGTAATGTACAATAAAATAATAAAGTTGTTGGTTATTGTTCTCATACCAAAAACAATTGCGTGAAAAATCTAACACCATTTATAATGGTAGTTGGCCTTTCGTAGATTATGTTAGTATTTCATTGAATGTGTGGTTTCGTTTTGTGTTAATGTTTCATTGAATTGGTGGTTGGAAGTAAATATACTAGATATCATATGTTTTAAGTAAATACTAGATTTTGACCCGCGCTTCGAAAGCGCGGGTTTTTCTTTGGATCATAAACAAAGTTTGTGAATTAGTATTTTGGAATTGTGTATAATATTATGTCACAAAGTCATTAATCGAAGAAGAGTCTTTTTTAAAATTATATAAGTTAAGAATTAATTTATATAATTTTTTATATACACTCTTATATAACATTTTTAGGCCTTGAATTTTTACCGAATCCGTAAACCAAACCAAAATCGATCCGGAAATATATCTATTGTTTGGGTCTGGGTCTAGGCAAAGTTCAAATTTGATATTTTCTTCGACCCGCAGTCTCTATTCGATTGGGGATCCTACCCAAAACCCAATCGGGTATTCAAAGTACCTTAAATGTTTTGTGTATATTATGTATATTTAGATATTTCACATATGTAGTCGGTATTTTGAATATGTTTTCGGTATTATGAATATTTTTTTAAAAAATGTTTTGGGTATGAGAAAATGTTTGTAGGTATTTAGGTTCTTTAGGTCATATTTATAATAATCTTTTGTTTTTTTGTAAATTTAAATATTTGTAGGTATTATTTGTATTTTTGAATTTTGGGTTTTATTATTTTTAGGTTTCCGTGTACTTCGAATCTTTTTCGAGTCTTAAAAAACTCAAACCAATTTGGACTATTTATATATCCAGAAATTATAGGTCATTTATAGGTATTTGAATTATGGACATGGACCCCGAAAATCGACCTGAATCTAAATCAGAAATTTTAAAATTCGTAGTTATGTCCAAATGTTTAGGATCCGAAAAACCAAATGAAAAAGTGTAACAGCCTTGTATAAATAGATTCTTCAGAATGATCCTCTTTTATTGTTACTATATTATATATAATGTCTTTATGTTTTACATGTCAATATTTTTTTGTATTTATGTTTTTCATGTCACTATTATATATCATATATGTGTCATCGTATAATTAATAATAATGTATACATACTATCATATTATTAACTACATATATCTATATTTTGAAAAAGTTAATGTAAAATATGAAAATATATATATTTTTTAAATATAAATTGGCCTTTCTACTGTATTTTATCTTATATATATTTATATTTTTAATGGTCATTTGAAAATGTTTTAGTAAATATGTTTTTTTTTAAATGTGTTTATATTTGAATTAAAAATTGATATAGTTCAATATAATTTTTTGTAATATGAATTAAATTTTTAAGTTTTGATTTATTATAAATTTATAATAAATTTAGGTGTTGAGAAAAACAAAATATATTTTAGGTCATTAAATTGGGTTTTTATATTAAAGCTGGCCCATATAGGTTGTCATAGTATATTGGATTTATCTATATCTTAATACTGTTAGCCCAATATTTTTTTTTTCCGGGAAAAAAAACAGAAAGGTAATGAAACGACTTTTCTTTTTCGATGGACTTCTAATTCTCAGATATTTTTTCCTCTTCGCCGAACACTATTTCATGTCAATCGATCGAGGAAACTGGAGAAATATATCTATGGAAGAAGATATAAGAAATCAGTTGGATCTCTACTTCTGCAGTCTCTTCTGTGATCAAGGTTAGTTTTTTATCCGAGTTTATTTTAATTCATACGATTAAGTTATTTTAATCGATTGAAGTTGTTTTTCTTATTTGCATATGATGGATCAAGTTTCCTCTGACCAAAAGATGAAATCAGACAGTGGGAATGCGGCTTAGTTAAAGCAGATATAGGTTCGATTCCATGTAATGAATCAATTGAAGTTCGATTTGATATACTGTTCGGTAATCAATCACAATAAACTCCTCTTTTAGTTAATTGTCCTCACTGATGGTACTTCTTCTATCGATTTTTTATATGTGTTTCTGATATTGATTTAGCAGAAAGAAGAATCAGAAAAAACAAAGTCACGGCAGGAGTAGACAGGTATTAGACAGAGCATTATATATATTCAGTTTATATACTTGCATATATGGATAACCAAACTTTATTGATGCTAAAGATTGACAATGAGATTGTTTCTGTTTCTGATGTATAATGTTCATATAATCTTTTATGTTCATATAAGATGTAATATAGATAGTTGTAGGTTAAGCAATAAACTTTATTGATGCTAAAGATTTACAAATATATGTTTCTGTTTCTGATGTAATAGAGAAATCTCTCTATTTCTTACTTAGTGAGTGCAGGCACTCATCAATAAAGACATGCTCGAGGAGGTGAGTTGTTCTTTTCAAATTTTTATTTTATATCCTCAAAAAATATGATTTCAGACTATAAAGAAAACTATGTTATGGTTTCTGTAATCCAGAATTAATAAGAAAGAGCAAAAAGAATGAATTGTTGATAAGTATCACTTGCTGAAACGTTTTTAATGTTAGATTACATGAATATTATTTAGTTTTGAGATACACTACTGCTAGCATTGTGAGTTGTATTTGTTTTTTAGAAATACCTCTCTTCTTAATCAATATATTTCTCTTATCTAATGGAAATAATGAGACTGTTTTCTTTGGTCTGCTTGATTAATTGAAGTTTTGGAGAACAAAAAGACGTCAGCTGAACAAAATTTAGACAATGCACTGGCCATCAAAGAGGAGCAAAACACGGTTAGTTATTTGTTTAGAAGAAAGAAAAGTAGAAACATGTAGGATTAGTAAATAGGTTATGCTATTTTCTACACCATACTGCCAAGATCTTTACATGATTCAATGATGCATGAAGAGCTTTGACATGAACTCGCCATTCGTCTTTATAAGGGTTGAGATCGTTGATGAAAACCATCTTTCTTTGGATAGTCATGTTTGTTTTGGGAGTTGTCAATGGATGTTAGGTTCCTCTACTGTCGGTATATATAGAGAGGTGAATAATCTAGGTTATTCAAACCTATTGTGTGTTATGATATTGTGCGGATATTCTCTCAGCTGAAACATTTATAGGATATCATATCTTTTAAAAATATTTTAGATCGTAATATCTTTTTTGTTATATTTGTGTGCGCTGATTTAGATAACTATTTATGGAGGCTTGGAGAAGAAAAAGACGTGGGAAGGAAGTTGACCTCAAAAAGTTAAGGTAGTAATATTTTGTATCAGATTGCAACCGAGATTATAGCTTGTTAATTCAAACACTTTAGATTTTTATGATATTTTTAGGAATCAAGCGAGTAATCAGTTTGTATTTAATTGTTCGGTTACTTCTACAAGTTGGTTAGAGCACAAACGGGATAAGTTAACCGATAACTAATTAAAAATAATGATTTCGAGTTTGGTATCCTTATGTCCAAACACATTTCATTAAGAATCATATCCTTGTATCCAAACATCTCCATTTTGTACTACAACTTTAATAATATAGATACTAGATATCGTGTTTAAACCATATATACTAGATATCATATGTTTTAAGCTTGGAAGTAAATAGATTTTTATCTATAACTTTATTTAGTACCAATGATTCCTAAAATGACGTACGTTTTGGTAAAAAAATACTCAGAAACTTCATAAATTCCACAAAATATATAGAAAATATTATCAAAAACAATTAAATAATTAGATTGTTAGAATATTCCTTACTTCCTAAAAGTATTCTTAATAGTATACTTGTCGATTTTAGAAAGTTTTAGCTCTACCACAACCGTTAAAAGCTCCAAATCTTTTTCGTCTCACAAGAAAATTTAATAAATAAAACTAGAAATCACAATTTTATGATTATAATTGTCACAATATTCTTTACTTTTTTTTTTTGTAACTTCAATATTCTTTACTTCTTAAAAATATTCCTATTATTTATGACATGCTTAATGTTATTCTCATTTGGTTTTAGGATGCCGATGTCTTGTGGTTTCGCGATCCATTTTTTCAGACGTAGATATTGAGATCGCGTGTGACCATTAAAAAGGAAGTTCCTCTAGCAAGAGCAATCAAGTTTACATTCTATGGATACTGGTGCGAGTAAGTCCAGAAGGAGATGTAAAAAAGGAGATGATACTGTACATCATATCGAATGTTGTTCCTGTTTTACTCTGCATTTTGATGAGTTTAGGTGTTACACACTTGATCATCTCGAATCACCTCAAGACATAAATGCAAAGATATGTGGTGATACACAGCTCTAATCGTGTTCCATGCTCTGTTTCTATGAAACCACATCAGCAAAAGCCAAGAAACTGGAATCCATAAAAACAGAGTGATGACACTAAATAAAGAAAAAAGGTCCACAAGATAATAGAGAGAGTAGTACATAGCTCAAAAATAAAACAGAACATAAAACCCAACAAGACTGAAAATTCAGACCATCAAAGCAAAAGAATGCACCAGCTTAGTCGACTTCCTCAATCTTGGGACCAGCACCTCCGGTAGAAGGAGGAGCTTCATCGTCATCCATTCCAGAGGGGCCACCTGCATCACCACCAGCTCCTTGATACATCTTAGCTATGATAGGATTGCAGACACTCTCCAACTCTTTCATCTTGTCTTCAAACTCGTCTGCTTCAGCAGTCTGGTTGCCATCAAGCCACTGGATTGCCTCCTCAACCGAATCCTCAATCTTCTTCTTGTCTGCAGCAGGAAGCTTCTCGCCTATCTTTTCATCACGGATCGTGTTTCTCATGTTGTAAGCATAGTTCTCAAGTGCGTTCTTGGCTTCAACCTTCTTCTTGTGCTCCTCATCCTCAGACTTGTACTTCTCAGCCTCTTGAACCATCTTCTCTATCTCGTCTTTAGACAAGCGACCCTTGTCGTTGGTGATCGTGATCTTGTTCTTTTGACCTGTGGTCTTGTCCTCGGCAGAGACATTGAGGATTCCATTAGCATCAATGTCGAAACAGACAGTGATCTGAGGGACACCACGTGGAGCAGGAGGGATGCCAGAGAGCTCAAACTTTCCGAGGAGGTTATTGTCTTTGGTTCTGGCTCTCTCACCTTCGTAGACTTGGATCAACACACCAGGCTGGTTGTCTGAGTAAGTAGAGAAGACCTGTTCCTTCTTGGTTGGGATCGTAGTGTTCCTCTGGATCAAGGTGGTCATGACTCCACCAGCGGTTTCGAGACCCAGAGACAGAGGAGTCACGTCCAACAGAAGAAGGTCTTGCACCTTCTCATTACCTTCACCGCTTAGAATAGCACCTTGAACAGCTGCTCCATAAGCCACAGCCTCGTCAGGGTTAATGGACTTGCACAGCTCTTTCCCATTGAAGAAATCTTGGAGAAGCTGTTGAACTTTGGGGATACGTGTGGAACCACCGACGAGGACAACATCGTGGACAGTGCTCTTGTCCATCTTGGCATCACGCAGACACTTCTCCACGGGCTCCATACACTTCCTGAAAAGATCCATGTTGAGCTCCTCGAACCTAGCACGTGTGAGTGCAGAATAGAAATCAATCCCCTCAAAGAGAGAGTCAATCTCGATGGTGGTCTGAGCAGTGGAAGAAAGAGTCCTCTTCGCTCTCTCGCAGGCCGTCCTCAACCTCCTCAAAGCTCTGGGGTTACCGCTAATATCCTTCTTGCTCTTCCTCTTGAACTCTTGAACAAAGTGGTTAACCATTCTGTTGTCAAAGTCTTCACCACCAAGATGAGTGTCTCCAGCAGTAGCCTTGACCTCAAAGATACCTTCTTCAATAGTAAGAAGAGAAACATCAAAAGTACCGCCACCAAGATCAAAGATCAAAACATTCTTCTCCCCAACACTGGTCGCCTTCTTATCAAGACCATAAGCAATGGCCGCAGCAGTCGGCTCGTTGATGATACGCATCACATTCAGACCGGCGATGACACCAGCGTCCTTTGTAGCTTGACGCTGAGAGTCGTTGAAGTAAGCTGGGACAGTGACGACAGCGTTCTTGATGGTGACACCAAGGTAAGCTTCAGCAATCTCACGCATCTTGATGAGAACCATGGAAGAGATCTCCTCGGCGGCGAACTGTTTCTCTTCTCCTTTGTATGAGACGACAATCATTGGTTTGTCTGCAGGGCCAGGGATGATCTTGAAAGGCCATAGCTTCATGTCGCTTTGGACAGATGCGTCACTGAATCTCCGACCAATCAATCTCTTTGCATCTGTAAAGATTAAAAAAAAAACAGACTTTACTCAATCATTCAAAGGTAAATCGAAACCACTATTAAGTACATTAAATCGAAGTCACTAAGATCGTCCTATAAACCCTAAAAATCACAATCAAATTAAGATCCTTGTAAAACCCTAAAGATCGAAACTTTCGTATTCCTGCAAAACCCTAAAGATGGCAACTTTCGTAATCAAGCAGAGAGATGAGATTTAACATACCGAAGACAGTGTTGATGGGGTTCATGGCGACCTGGTTCTTGGCGGCATCACCAATCAACCTCTCGGAGTCGGTGAAGGCGACGTAAGAGGGAGTGGTTCTGTTACCTTGATCATTAGCGATGATCTCAACGCGGTCGTGTTGCCATACTCCGACGCAAGAGTAGGTTGTGCCGAGATCGATTCCGATAGCTGGACCTTCTCCTTTACCCGCCATTGTGTGATGTGAAGAAAGCTTTTGTGGCGGCGATGAGGAACTTTAAGGAGCTTGTGGTGTGGGGAGAGAGAGAGCTTGTTAGGTTTGAGTTTATTATATAAGCACGAGACTTGGGTGTTCCCACAATGTATTAGGTTTTTTCTTTTGACCGTTCGATTGATCCGACGGTTAATATGATTTTTCCATTTTTTGTTTTTTTTTTTCCTTTTGTCAGCCTTTTTCCAATTTTTAAAACTCTGCAAAATAGAAAAATCGCAATTGGTGGAGCCTTGTCGGCTTAGTATTTGCCACCAAGGTTTGCATATGCTAGTTGTGGGTGCATAATATGAAAATACTGGTTGTTTCCGTTTCAAGTATGAACTAGTCAACATATTTTTGTTCGTATACGATTTTATAAAGTACAATATATTTATTTTATAAAAATTACCGTTACAAGATATTATACTGTCATATAGTTTGTTTTAGAAAAAAAAAAGAAAACTACGAGTGATTAAAGATTTGAATTCATAAGCTTTTATTGTTGGTGCTAAGAGAAAAGTGAAAACCTTATCGTTCTGCACTACCTTCAAGTAATTGTGATTCTGCATGAGTGGAGAAATATACAAAATCTGAATGTGTTAATTTGGTACTAGCTGATGTAGATCCTGCAACCGTCTTGGAAGATTCAGTTGATGGGTCTACCTTTGACTAGCTAAGATCCGGGTTGTTGAAATTGATGAGTAGGGAGCTTGATGAATGTTTTGAGTAGCGGTTGATATAGATAGGAACCATTTCTAATCTATGCATATATATAATGAGTGAGGATTCATATGTCAAGCTTTCTTGTGTGAAATCAGGTGAACTATCTGTCTTTCAATCCATTACAACGAATGGGTTTTAGCCACAGCTTCCTCAGATTCAACGGTTGACTTGTTTGACCTACGGAAGCTGAATGTAGCACTGCCTTGTTTGAAACAATGCTTGCATCTTCTGGTGAAGAGAGAAGGCTGATGTTCTGGGACCTGAACAGTGTACAGTCACCTCCTTTGCAGAAGAACTCTGAATATGGACTATTTTATTCTAAAGATTGATCAACGTTAACTAATGTTTCTTTTTATTTATTAGGCTTTACAGGGTTGGAGATGAGCAGCTTGAGATAGAGTTAGATGCTGCAGAAGATGGTCCACCAGAGTTACTCTTCTCTCACGGAGGCCACAAGGCTAAGATATCAGATTTTGCTTGCGATGAGGATATCAAACAAGGATAAAATACATAACAGTAATGAAATTATGAAATGATCTGGTCTCTCCGTTACTTAAGTTGTAAGTGAATTTTGAGTTACTGTGTTACTACTGAACATGAGAATAGTAAGCAAGAGGATTCAAGACTCATGCATTTTAATTTTTACTTATTTATGCAGAGCAAGGAAAAACTCTTAAAGTTCCAGATATTTAATTTTCCAAATGTTATTTCAAAAAAAAAAAATTCCAAATGCAATATTCAACATCTTCAATCAAAGCTTCAAGAGAGAAGCTATTAAAGTATAAAACCAATCGGGAAGAACACTGGCATAATTCGAACTGAATATAAACAAGTCTTACTTCTAGCTTCCACGCGCTCAACAAAGAAATGCAATTACATAAGAAAAATAAAAAAAAAATGAAAACAGCAGAAGGGGCATGAGAGGGAGAGCTGGTGATGCAGTTCAACTCTATTACTTATTGAAAGATAATTTAACTCTATAGCCTTGTGAAAACAGAGAGCACCACATGACTGGTGGTGATGATACTTCAAACTGCCTTAGCTGCACAAGTCCCACCTGTTGCAAAACAAAGACCAAACACCAATGCGTTCATAAACTTAAATCCACGCAAAAGTAAAGAGATCATAAGGTCTTAAAGGTCGTCTTAAGAGTCTCTCACCTTTTCTCTTATTAGTAGCAACGCCCGATGTATTGGCACTGAACGTTCCATTTCCATTACTACACCCAGCTAAATTCTGATCAGCAAAGCACTGAAGCTGATCAAACTCACAACCATCCAGCCCTCCTTGCTCATTCATCAAGCTACCTTCTCCACTGTTCCCATCTTGAAGACAGTACAAGCTGTTGTTGTCAACACCGCACGGCATATTGCAAGGCTGCATCGTATAAGAGAAATGCGCGTTCGGAACCACAGGTTTCTGATAAGGGAAAGCACCGATCTCTCCTTCAATCCTCCCTCTAATATCCACAAGCAAACACTTGAGCCTCGTGACCTCAGCTTCCAACGCGGCCTGACCTTGCAACCTCTTCATCAGCTGACTATTCACCGCCCTGAGCCTCGTGACCTCATCCTCCAAGGAAGCAGCTTTCGCCTTCTTCTTCTCTCGGTACTTTCTAACCGCTTCTCTGTTCCCGAGAGGCCTCTTCTTGCTCTTGTTCCCCGAAGACTCCGAGGTGTCGTCGGTGGTTTCTTTGTCTTGGGTCTGAGCAGGGAGGATCTTGGTGTGGACATGGAGACACGTGTGGGTGTGGGTGTGGGTGTTCTCTGGTCCGGGAGGGTTGCAGGTGTGAGTGTGGGTACAAGCGTGAGAGTCCCTGAGAAGCTCGTCGAAGAAGGAATCTATCGAAGAGCTGCTAAGTGGAAACTCAACCTCACCGTCGTCCATTATTATTACAGGACACTTGTGCTTGAAATCAAAACAAGACTCGAGCTTTGTCGATCAAGTAAAGACCTAGAGGGACACACACAACGAATTGTCAATTATCTGATACAATTCGAGCGATTTAAGATCCGATTATCGATTTTTAATCATCGGGTGATAGTGAATTGGGAGAAAGTTCGTACCTTTATAACCCTAGAAGTCAGACCAAAGAAGTGAAGGAGAATCGCCGCTACGAACCCTAATTTTGGAATTGAGAAACATGGGCGGCGAATCGGGGAGGAGAGTTTTTTTTTTTATAATAAGAGAGAAAGAGGGGAGAATCAGATAAGGAAAGGGTAGAGAGGAGACATTGATGGCAACAGTTGGCTTTATTTCCATGGCGGAAAGACATGGACGTACCAAAAGAGATTTCGATTTGCAGAGATTCCTTTTTTTAAAAAAAGAAGAATAATAATAACAGTCAACAGTGTATTTTTTTAACTATATGTTGGTGAATAAATAAATTTTACATTTCATACTGAAGTAAAAAAAAATTATGTGTTGAATTTCAGTAGCATAAAATCACGTACTTAGACACAATGAGAAATGACATCAAATAGCTCCATGTTTTTGTTACAAGAATAAACTCTATAATTTCAAATATAGAGTTTTTTCCTAAAGAATTTCAAAATTTCGAAATTAGAGTTTTTAACAGTGAAAATTTATATTTGAGAGATAGTTTAGTACAATTAGAGTAAAAAACATTTTTAACTGATTTTTTCTAATTTCAACAAATAAGATATAATAAGTGTAGAAAATCACTTTTACCCATTTAACTCAAAGATGAAAATACAAATAATAAAATAAAATAAAAAATTTCCATAACTCAAATGAAGCGAAAAAATTTACCCAACAATACTGTTTTTCTTTAGTCTTGTTTTCACTTTTTCATTCCATTATATAACCAAAGAGTTTGTAAAAGATTCTCACCACAATTCTTTTGTATGACAATTTTAAAAAATATAATAACTATTTAAAATGATTTAGTTAATCAAATTAATAATAAAAATCAACATGAATATTTATCACAGAATCTGAGAATCATATCACACTAATTATATTTATAAGCATTAGTCAAAGAAAAAGAATTGTATTCTTTAGGCCATCTCCAATGGAACTGTAAAACACTATTTTAGCGTAGTTTTTACACCAAAATCATCTCCAATGGGACTGCAAAAATTACACCATTTTAGTGCAACACTATAATTTCACACCAAATTTGGTGTGACACTATTCAACACACTAAAACACTATTCACTCCACTAAAATGCTATTCATTTATTTTATTAATAAAACTTACAAATAAATAAATGAAAAATAAAAAGATAAATACATATAATATTATAAATAACTTTTGGTGTGAAGTTTGGTGTTGTGGTTGGAGAAGAACTTCTTTTTAGTGCTAAAATTACACTAAAATAGTGTAGTTTTGACACAAAAATAGTGTTATGGGTTGAAGATGCTCTACATGATATATTCTTAAATTCTTTAAAGCTGAACTGAAATTGATTGAAAACACTAATCAATTGGTCAAATCACTGAAATCATTTTCACCCATATGTCAGTGATTTTCCCTGAAACAACTTGCTAGACGTTCACACAGAAATTAAATTTTATGCCTCAACAGTTCCTGACACGACAAAAGAAAACGCACAACATTGTAGAATTTTCATCGTTAATTTCAGACCATCGGATTTTTTTTTTTGAAAAAGAGACCATCGGATTTTTCATCATAAAATAACTTGTATTTTTATTCCATCAAAAGCTAGATAAATAGATCACCAGTCACCATCGACTATATATTCCCCCCATTTCTTTTTTTTTCTTTAAAAATAAAAAATTAACATGTGTGATGTGAACCAGCGATCGTGAAAGAAGTAGCTTTATCGAAAATAGCCATTAGATTTTATTCTAGGTTCTTGATCTGTGTTTTCTGGTTAATGGAAGATTATATTATTCGATAGTTTTCCGTTGATTCTATATACTCTGTTTCCCATTAACTTTTTGCTATGTTCTGTGGACGGTGGGCCGTGGCCAGGATTACTCCCATTTCTTAACTCTGAACTAAACTGTTATAATCGTATGGTACAAGTGCGAACCGCCGAACTATATATTTCATAAAAATCAACACCTTCCTCTCGATTAAACCCTTCGCCACAAAGAGATCTTTGAGCTTGTTTAAAGTGCCATCAAAATTCAACTTCACTGAGAAAACCCATAGGCCCCCTAGTATATTCATTTCTTCTGTGGCAGGAATCAAAAGTTCCAAGCCTGATTTGCATAATAGACTCAAGCTCCTCCAGCAGTGCTTGACACCATCACGGATGTTGGAGTTCTTATGCCATTGTTTCAGGTAAGGATGGTATGTCTTGGCTTACTAATGCTACACTTAGAAGTCACCATAGGATGAGACTGAAGAGATTCGTGGAAGTGCATTCAGATGCGCAAATGAAGGAAGATTGATCATTTCCTGAGAAATTAATGTTGATATTGCATGCATATTTGAGTAGCTTGGCTCCTGAGAAACGAGAATATCATCTTGATATATAATGTTTCAGAAAACACTGAAACCGATAAGTAAGGCTCAGGAGATATCAGTGGTAGAGGTCGTAGATGATTGAGATGATCAGTGGAACATTACCATGCACCAAGAATGTAGTTTGATGTCGTGGATCAAGTCCCATGTATTGTCCATGAAAAGGAAACTGTCATGAGGATTGTGGAGTCTCTTGTACATTATTTGTGGCACAAGTAAGAAGAGGAAACTTGAATTTTGAGAAGAAGGCGTACGTGGCACAAAAAAAAGGTTGTATCTCCGTAGAATAATAAAAGATTTGGAGGTATAAAGAGAGAATGAATCTAATGGAAATTAGGTAGACCGAAATAATAAGAGGAAAAGAACACGCAAGAAGACTATGTTTATAATTTTGGTGTATGAGTGGTCTTGTGAGAGACAATTGTTGTGTAGGGTATTTTTGGACAATTAGGAATTAGTTAGTATGGTGAATCACGAGTGTGTTGTCATATAAAACTGATTGAACATATCACGTAAGATTGTTCATATTGCTAATAAAAAATATCGCTGATGATATTAATTTGAGTTATAATCTTTCATTTACCACCGCTCTAGGTTTTATGGACTAATCTCGGCACTTTGGAAAACTTTCCAAGATAAAGATCCTTTTTAATTATAGGGTCCCTTAATTATATAGTTTTTGTGACACTTTTTAAATACAGGGAATAATTTCTGAACGTGTAAAAACATATGAAACAGCATAAACTTATCATGAATAATGCAATACACATACGAGCTCTGATGTATTATTCCTGTTATCAAAAGGAATGAGATTGCTCAACCACCAAGCAAAAGAATCAAAACAGCTTGAATAATGCCAATAAACTAATACAAAAGATAGAAGGCATGAATTAAGATCGATATCAAATATAGTAATGAGACTAATTAATTTAAAACAAAGCAAGGAGAAATAGAGACCGCCAATAATATTCCACTTTACTGTTTTGTAATAAAGACCAAACGCAAAAGAAGAAGAAAAAGGACAAGTTGTAGACACTTTCCAAAAGAATGAAGAAGGGTTAATTTGGAGTCATGAGTTTTATTGCGACGCATACTTCTGGGTCCAGCTTTGAGCCGTGGCTTCGTACCTGACCCTATCGGTTTTGTATATGTTAGCTATCTCTGGAACCAGAGGATCGTCAGGGTTTGGGTCTGTAAGAAGAGAGCACACAGAAAGAAGCACCTGCAATACCAAATATGTTAACTTGTGGTATATATGTAATGGAGCCAAAAACATCGATCTTGGTATATAATCTTGAAAAAAGATTTAATTTAAATGATTTCAAACAAACCTTGGAGATTGTAAGGGCAGGGCTCCATTGGTCTTTGAGAATGTCCAAACATATGTTTCCATTGCTGTTGACGTTTGGGTGAAAGACTTTGGTTTTGAATACAACCTGAAAACATCAACCAAAAACACAACAACAACAATCCAATCATGATTTTTTTTTCAAAAAAATAACAATATAATCATGATGGTTTTGTTTTGAGCCCTAAGGAAGAGACTATAGAGTTGCTTGTTGTTGAAGTTACATACCTTCGGAGGTTTAAAAGGATAATCTTGAGTGAAATTGATATCGACAAGGAAAACACCACCCGTGTATGGACTTTCAATCGGACCCATTATCGTAGCTTGCCAGTGAAACATATCTTCTCCTATGGGACCTGAAAATCAAAAAAAAAAAATCAAATCTCCTATTGGATCATTACTTTGATGCATGGCTTATAATGTTACGTGCATTAGATATCTACGATGAAAAGTTTTTCTCTTTACCGGCACTGCATGATACAGGAGGGTCTCTCTGCAACTCCCTTAGCTCTCTCAATATCCGTCTCGTTGCCATCGTGTTGTTTGATTCAAAGGAAACCTCTCTTGCTTGGATGAGTCTCACCAACTAACCTAATCATTATATATAGAATAAAACATAAAAAGTAAAAATAAAATTCGAAAAGGAAATAAGAAAAAATAGAAATCTTAAATAATTTACCAAAATCACGAGAGGGAATAGAAATAATACATTAGTATGAACGAGTGGCCTGTTTTTAAAGCGTGGTTCATAAGCCTCTTGCTGATTCTCTTTAATGGTCTTAGATTTTCCATTTTTAAGTGTTTAAAGCAATATAGCTGCCCGTTTGCCCCATAAAGGTAATGGAGAAAGAATCATTGTTTTGTTCTGATTCTGAAAGAGAAGACTTACTTGACGTTAATGGTCTTTGTATGCTTGATGCAATGTACTATATCTATTGAACGGTCTTTAAATGAGTCAAAATTAAATTTCTCCAGGAAGAATCTGAGAATACGAATTAATATAAAGAATTAATCGTTATTACAATATTCTTTGTTCTTGTCTTCTCGTTCATGTTCATTGGACCGGGAAAATGAACTTTTACCAACTTGCAAATCAAAGTTGTTTCAGTGTACATAAAAAAAGTAGTGTGAAAGTGAAGGCTCTTGGTCTCTTCTTGCGAGTTATGACTATCTCTTGAAATACCACCACCGAGCCTTCGCAAACTCTTAGGTAGAACCATCTCTAATGGGATGGAAACAAAGAATACAACCTTGACATTTTCAGTACTTGACCAATGAGTTGTTCTAAAATTTCAGTTCTTTACAAATAACAGATTCCTGTGTTAATAAAAAGAAAAAGGGTATGTGCATTCGGAAACAAGGATTATTCAACTGTTGATTCGTGTTTCTTCTTCTCCTAATCACAATATAGAACATCCCTTCTGAGATTTTCTCTTTTTCTTGGTCTCCTTATTGTTTTTGTGTAACTGGAGAACCACTTTGATGGCCACATCAAAGACAGCTTTAACGTTCTGTATAATTGAACGAGTTCTCTCGTCAGCAATAAACTATAAAATGATGTTGAATTTGTAGGTACCTGTTGTGTCTTAGCACTGCACTCTATATAAGCAGAAGCACCAACAAGCTTCATTAGCTCAACACCCTACAATGAACAAAAGGAGCATATAAGAAGAAGAAACTTACTTAAAGAAAACGACGATGAGGAGAGTTACATGAGAAGTAGATATAGGCACAGCTCCAGGGTTCTCAAGCAAGTACTCCTTATCATCTCGAAGATCTGGAAAAAATCATCCACTAATCAGAACTCTCTTTATCTTTTGACTGATAACAGGTGAAATAAAAACAGAACTAACCAAGCTTTGTTCCAACAAGGAAGATGGGAACATTAGGAGCATAATGTCTGAGTTCAGGAATCCACTGACAAAAAAAACATATCTTATCAAAATGACTAAGATAATAATATCAAAGAATTTGATGATTAATATTTAACCTTTTTAGCAACATTTTCAAAGCTAGCTTTGCTGACGAGAGAGAATGCGAGCAAGAAGACATCAGGAAGATGATAGTTCAGTCGTCTTAGTCGATTATAGTCAGCTTGTCCTATATTTTTTCATCAAGGCAAAACATTAACACAGAAAGTTTAAAGACAAAGAGACTCGAGAACAAAAAAAACGTTTCAAAGTTAAGACTATAACTTGCCTGCAGTGTCCCACACTCCCAAGTTGATGGAGTTTCCATCGACAATCACATTGGCGCTGTAAATATCAAACACGGTTGGCACATAATCCTGTCACCACAACATTCCACAAAAAAAAAATATACGATAAAAAAATTACGAACATCCCAAAGAAACAATTATGTTATGTTACGAAGCAGACAATCTCAATCCTATAGATCACCAAAGTAACATCAGTGAGACATATGTCCTCCCAACTTTCTAATGATCGCTAAAACGAAGTTTTGGGATTACCCAAAAGTGAACTCACGGTGGGGAAAGTGTTGCTAGCATAGGAAATGAGTAGACAAGTCTTGCCGATGGCGCCATCACCGAAGGTGACACACTTTATAAATCTTGAAGCACTCATCATTTCGCCGTTGACTTCAGACCCTACTTTTGATTTGAGACTCTTGTTCCTTTTCATTTTCCTATCTGTTCTTGTGTTAACTTTTCTTTAGACCCCTCTACTATTGAATTCCACCTTCGATTCCCCAAACTTTCGATTAATCATTTAACCTCCCAATCCTGAAAATTTCATAAGTAAGAATTTTAACCACTAACCAACTTCTCATTTGTGCGCTTTTCTTTTATAATAGAATTTCGAAACCTAAAAACACCATGTTTTATACTAGAAATATTTCATAAGCCTATACAATATATCATATACCGAAATTTAAATCACCTTATAAATTAACGTACCTATTGTTGATTCTCTTAGTGGTTGCACTCAGATTTCTATTTGATATCTTTAAGCAAAATGGAGAAAGATTCATTCTTTTGTTCTGATTCTGAAAGATACGACTTAGCGTGACATTTTTGACATTTATGGTCTTTACATGCCTGATGCAATGTACCATCTACTGAATTGTCTTTAAATGAGACATGTTAAGAATTTTTAACATCAATAGTCGTTAATACAGTATCCTTTGTGGTGTCTGTCTTCTTGTTCATGTTCATTGGACCATGAAAGTGAGCTTACCAACTTGCGAATCGAAGTCGTTGCAAAGCAAGTAGTGTGAAAGAGAAGGCTATCTCTTATTACAACACCACCGAGCCTGCGTAAACACTTAAGAAGAAAAGTCTCCAATGGAATCGAAG
This sequence comes from Raphanus sativus, assembly GCF_000801105.2. NCBI lineage: Eukaryota > Viridiplantae > Streptophyta > Magnoliopsida > Brassicales > Brassicaceae > Raphanus > Raphanus sativus. Next base: position 31,810,820 of record NC_079515.1, on the reverse strand, counting down.
CAAATGTAAACACTTGGGAAGAATTTAAAGATACAACCCCAAAGTTTAAATACTTGACCAATGAGTTCGGATATGTCTGCTTTTAGGACTACAAATGACAAATTCTTGTTTAACGGAAATGAGAGAAAATGGGCACTCGGAAACAATGATTAGTTAACTGTTGATTCATGTTTATTCTTTTCTCGAATCACAGTATGGAACAGCCTTTCTGAGCTGTACTAATGTTGTTGTTGTAGTTATTGGGTGGCTTGAGAACTACTTTGATGGCCTCATCAAAGACAGCTTTAACGTTCTGTATGAACGAAGAAGGTATATCTCATCAGCAAGATTTTAAAAGAGAATAATAATGATAATTATGATGAATTTGAGGTATATACCAATTGTGTCTTTGAACTGCATTCTATATAAGCAGAAGCTCCAACCAGCCTCTTTAGTTCTTCACCCTATAATGAATAAAGGAAGTTAAGAAGAAGAAACTTCCTTAAAAAGAAGATCAGCGAGAAGAAGATGAGGAAAGTTACCTGAGCAGTAGATATAGGCACAGCTCCAGGGTGCTCAAGAAAGTACTGCTTATCATCTCGAGCATCTAAAAGAGAACCTATTAATCTTTTTGAAGAATAATAACAGATGAAAAAAAAAGTTAAAAATAACCAACCGAGCTTTGTTCCAACAAGTAAGATGGGAACATTAGGAGAATGATGCCTGAGTTCAGGAACCCACTGCAAAATCATAAACAAAACATCAAACTTATTGCGTTAAAGTGTCTAGATAAATATCAAAGAACTGATAAATGATATTAACCTTCTTAGCAACATTTTCATAGCTAGCTTTGTCAACAAGAGAGAATGCGAGCAAGAAGACATCAGTACATGGATAGCTTAATGGTCTTAGTCTATTGTAGTCATCTTGTCCTGTGTTGTTTAATCAAGGCAGAACATAAACACAGAAAAAGCTTAAAGACAAAAGGAGACAAAAGAAGAAAGAAATTAGATCTCAAAGCTATAACTCACCTGCAGTGTCCGCCAATTCCAAGTTGATGCTGCTCCCATCGACAATCACATGGACGCAGACATATTCAAAAACAGTTGGCATATCATCCTGTCACCACAACATTCTATCAGTCAGAATCTACATAAAGGGTAATGGGCAAAAATAAAGTGAGAGGGACAAACGAAAATAGAACTAGCGTTAATATTTATTGTTTTCGCTTGTGTATTGGGGAGGGAAAATTTTTCTTTTCCTTTTCTGGTTTTAAGCTGAAAGTCAGCAAAAAGAAAAAACTGATTAATAATTTTAACCTGATTATGTTACGGACACAGACAAAAACTGTAAGACCCAAAGAGATCACAAACATCCCAAAAAACAATTGATTATGTCATGAAGCAGACAATCTCAATCCTACAGATCACTCAAGTATCAACGCAGAGACAAATGTCCTCCTAACCTTCTAGTGATCCGTTAAACGAAGTTGTGGATTAAAAATATAAACTTTAGGTCTACACAACAAATTTAGTGATCAGCATATTGTTTTACCCAACGATTTAACTGGACCACAGAAAAAAAAAAGTGAACTTACGGTGGTGAAAGTGTTTCTAGTGTAGGAAATGAGTAGACAAGTCTTGCCGACGGCGCCGTCACCGACGATGACACACTTTAACCTTGGAGTACTCATGTTCTCGCCGTTGACTTTAAATCCTCCTTTTGATTTGGGCAGAGAGAGAGAGAGATGGATGCTCTTTAGGTAGCTAGGAGACAAAAGAACAGCAGAAGAAACTCAAAAGTCTCTGCTAGACTTTTCGACTCTCTGACTTCTTGTTCCATTTCTTAACCTTTTTTTTTTGGTTCTATTTCTTTTACTTAATATTTTTTGCCTTGGTTGTGATTTTTTATAAAAGATATTCATCGCGGATAATGAGTTGTGCAGCGAAAGGCTAATCCTTGAATTGGTGCAGCGATTATATTATGTTATTGACCGGTTCTTTCTTCTGTCTCTATACAAAGAATCTCCGGCTTGTTTTAACGGATATGGAGCTTCAACTCATTTATCATCAAGTCATTAGTATTTAGTAGTCGTCACGCAAAAAAAGGGTTCTTTGCTGCATCTTCCTCGGTTGTGCCAATACGAATCCGACCTTATCACACCACAACTAATCTATATCCACATTAACTTATGCTATGTCCTAATGATAAGAAGGAATCAAAACAGTTATTCAGTACGATATCTTGACTCTCCTTTTGCACAACTCAACTCTTTGTCTTTTGATTTTGTTTCCTGCTGCAACGAGGAAGTAATGACATAGGCTTTTGGGCCTTCAATTTTTTTTCGCTTATCCGATTAGGCTTTTGGGCCTTCAACTAAAATCGACACCTTCCTCTTGCTTAAACCCTTAGCCACAAAGCGATCTTTGAGCTTGTTTAAGGTGCCATCAACATTAAACTTCACTAAGAAAACCTATCAGCATCCCAGTACATTCATTTATTTTGTGGCAGGAATCAAAAACCAAATCCGATTTGCATAATAGACTCAAGCTCGTCCAGCATTGCTTGATGTCATTGTAAATTATAATAGAATATAATGATATATTATTGTGTTGTAATTGATATTAGAATACAAAATGCATATATATAGTGTTAATATTAAAAAAATATTGATACTAGATAATGTTAATTTTCTTAAACACTTGTAAATATGCTAAAAATATTTTGAGATAAACTTGTTTTTCAAATTTTTTTTTAGTTTCAAAAATCTTTATGAATTTCACGTGCTTCACAATCTTGATCTTTAAAATGTTGCTCAAAAAAAAAAAATCCTTAAGATATACAACTTTTGCCCAATATATCTCTAATAGCCATATCATGGATGTTGGATTGCTTGTGCCACTGTTTGAGGTAAGGATTGAAGTCCTTAGCTTACTGATGCCACGCTTAAGAGTCACCATTGGATGAGATATGATTGTTGTAGGGTTTCTTTGGTTAATTAGAAATTAGTCAGTAGTGGTGAATCACAAGTGTATTATCATATAAAACTGACTGAACATATCTTGTAAGTTTGTTCATATAATCGCTACTAAAAATATCTTGGTGAAATTGATTTGAGTCAATCTTTCATTTACAACTGCTCTAGGTTTGACAGCCTTGGGATGGACTAGACTCGGCAATTTGGAAATTTATCCAGGATAATTGAAAGATAACTTTTTAAATATATAGCTTTTGCGACACTTATTTAAAATATAGACAATGCAAATAGTATATATATTGATATATTTTTTTGACATCAGTATTTATATTGATATTTCATGCATATGTGTGTATCATATACTTTTGACAAATGAATTTGATAAGAGACTCCACCTCAGATAAGTTTCCCCTAGACATTATTTGCGAAGTGATTTACCACATGTCTTTTCTACAATCGTTCTCACAAAAATAATTGTGACGTAGCGATTAAGATTGATGACATGTCATATGATTAAATATGACATGGACAATTACATTTAATGATGATATATATTTTTGGAAATATTTTTAGAATATGGCAATAACTCATATATTACATTTAATATTGATTTATATTTTTGGTAAACTTTGTAGAATATGGTAATAACTCATAAATCATCACTAAAATAAATATATTTAAATAAAACATTTTGAATTTCGAAATATTATATAATTTTAGTTTTATAATTATAAAATTCTTATTATGTAAAATTGTCTAAATTTTCTGAATTTAAAAAAAAAATCGTAATATCATTAGTTTCTTTTAGATATCTACAAATTATATAAATATTATATAGTTTTAGTTTTTGATAACTATAAAATTTTATATGATTTTTAGTAATTTTGTACAAGTTGATTTAATACATTTAACCAAATGAAATAAATAATTTTTATCTAAGATTTTAACTGTATATATATACATATATATTCTTAAATATAATTTAAATACATATACCAAATGGCAATGTCTCTAATAATTGTGACATGACTACTAAAATAATTGTGACATGGCTACTAAAATTGATAACATGTCTTATAAATTAATATGACATGAACAATTATATTTAATATTAATTTATATTTTTGGTAAATTTTTTAAAATATGGTAATAACTCATATATTACATTTACTGTCGATTTATATTTTTGGACTTTTTAAAAATATGGTAATAACTCATGAATCATCATTAAAATAAATATATTCAATTATGCATTTCAAATTTTGAAATATCATTGAAATTAAAAATATTTCCAAAATATATACATCTTATTATATAAAGTTTGGTTTTTCAAAGTTACTAATTAACATGGTCGCGACATGTGTCATTAATTTTTTTAAGATTGTGACATGTATTAATCTATATTATAATTAAAAATATATATTAAGATGATAACAAAAACGAATTTTGTTAAAAAGGTAATCGTAAGTATATCTAATAGTAATTTTCCATTTTAAAATCCTAAACAAAACATAGTTGTAAATAATTATTTGATAGTAATTTTCTTTTTAATATTTTTAAAGAGTTGTAAGTATATCTAATAGTAATTTTCCATTTTAAAATCCTAAACAAAACATAGTTGCAAATAATTATTTGATAGTAATTTTCCTTTTAATATTTTTAAAGAGGTTAAAATTTATAATGATATAAAATATATATACTAAGATAACAAAAAAACGAATTTTGAAATAAATTATTTTTAAAGTTGATTTAATAGTAAAAAGGAAATTTTAAAGATAATAATATTCTAAAATTACTTAATAGGAAACTTGGTTCTTCAAAGTTGTTAATTAACAGTGACACATGACAGTTATATATTTAAAATTGTGATATGTGTTAAACTATTTCATAATTTAAAATAAATATATAAGATAATAAAAACGATTTTTGGTGAAATTAATTATATAGTAAATTTCCATTTTAAAAATCTTAAACAAAATATTATTTAATAGTAATTTTTTTTAATAATGCGACATATTTTAGAATATATCATGGTTAAAAAAATATATACTAAGAAAATAAAAAAAAGGAATTTTGAAATTATTTAATAGTAAAAATGAAAATTTAAAAATTACTTAATACTATTCTTTTAGAAATATTATTTGATAGTAATTTTTCTTTTAATATTTTGAAGTTGTGTTAGAATATCTCATGATTAAAAATATATATACTTACAATTATGTTAAAAAGGTAATTGTAAGTATATCTAATAGTAATTTTCAATTTTAAAATCCTAAACAAAATATAGTTGCAAGTAATTATTTGATAGTAATTTTCCTTTTAATAATTTTAAAGAGGTTAAAATTTATAATGATATAAAATATATATACTAAGATAAAAAAACGAATTTTGAAATAAATTAATTTTAAAGTTGATTTAAAATTTTAAAAATACTTAATAATATTCTAAAATTACTTAATAGGAAACTTGGTTCTTCAAAATTGTTAATTAACATGATTGTGACGCATGACAGTTATATATTTAAATTGTGATATGTGTTAAACTATTTCATAATTTAAAATAAATATATAAGATAATAAAAATGATTTTTGGTGAAATTAATTATATAGTAAATTTCCATTTTAAAAATCTTAAACAAAATATTATTTAATAGTAATTTCCTTTTTTAATAATGCGACATGTTTTAGAATATATCATGATTAAAACAATATATACTAAGAAAATAAAAAACAAAAACGAATTTTGAAATTATTTAATAGTAAAAAAGAAAATTTAAAAATTACTTAATACTATTGTTTTAGAAATATTATTTGATAGTAATTTTTCTTTCAATATTTTTAAGTTGTGTTAGAATATCTCATGATTAAAAATATATACTAATAAAATTAAAAGAAATTAAAGAAATAATTTTCGTAAATTTAATAGTAAATTTTAATATAATAATATTCTAAAATATTATTCTAAGAGAATTTTATAAATCAACTTTAATTCATCAGATAAACATAAGCTAACTATAGTTAAAATATGCTAGCGATTAATTTTTAATATGTCAAAAATATCATTTTCCTAGAAATTTTCTTCTACTCGCAACAAATAAGATGTTTCAGAAAAAATGAAATAAAAAATACTTGGCAAGGGGTGGGGCGTAGAGGTGCATCGGTGGTAGTCAGAGATCGTGGTGGCATTGTAAAGGAAGCGACTTTACCTAAGCATTCTGAGAACGATTATATGCAGATTTGGTGGGAAGGAGAAATCGACAGAGGACTCGAGAGTATCCTGCTGGGTACGATGGTCCAGGTATCCATTTTGGTTCGGTTCGGATCTATTTAAGTTTTAAGTTTTGTGTTTTTTTGGTAAAAAATTTCAGTTTCATTCAGATATTTCTAAATTTTGATTCGAGTTCGGTTCGAATATTTGCGGGTTCCATGCGGATTCAGATAATTTATTTAAGTTGTTTTAAAAGTTTTAAAATGCATTATATACTTCAAATTTCTCAAAGTCTATAAACAAAATAATAAATTACATATAAATTTGAAAAAGATATGTCAAAATACCTAAAATTAACATATAAATTGGTTTGATTTGAATATTTGGATAGATAATCTATATATATATATATATATATATATATATATATATATTAAATATTTCTATTGTTTTGAGTATACTCTAGCTATTTTAGACATATAATTTTGACTATTTGTATATATTTTCATGTACGTTGGACGACGTAAAAATATCTTATGTATTTTTAAATTTTTTTAATAAACATAATTAATATATATAGGCAAATAAATTTATTTTGGATATCGGGTACCCGAAATACTTTGGTTTGATTTGGTTTGGATCGGATTCGATTTTGATTCTCTAAATACCAAAATTTTGAATCCGTCGGATATTTAATTAATTTCAATTTGGATCTAACATGATTAAAAATATATATACTTACAATTATGTTAAAAAAGTAATTGTAAGTATATCTAATAATAATTTTCAATTTTAAAATTCTAAAAAAACATAGTTGCAAATAATTATTTGATAGTAATTTTCCTTTTAATATTTTTAAAGAGGTTAAAATTTATAATGATATAAAATATATATACTAAGATAACAAAAAAACGAATTTTGAAATAAATTAATTTTAAAGTTGATTTAATAGTAAAAAGGAAATTTTATAAAATACTTAATAATATTCTAAAATTACTTTATAGGAAACTTGGTTCTTCAAAATTGTTAATTAACATGATTGTGACGCATGACAGTTATATATTTAAAATTGTGATATGTGTTAAACTATTTCATAATTTAAAATAAATATATAAGATAATAAAAACGATTTTTGGTGAAATTAATTATATAGTAAATTTCCATTTTAAAAATCTTAAACAAAATATTATTTAATAGTAATTTCCTTTTTTAATAATGCGACATGTTTTAGAATATATCATGATTAAAACAATATATACTAAGAAAATAAAAGCAAAAACGAATTTTGAAATTATTTAATAGTAAAAAAGAAAATTTAAAAATTACTTAATACTATTGTTTTAGAAATATTATTTGATAGTAATTTTTCTTTTAATATTTTGAAGTTGTGTTAGAATATCTCATGATTAAAAATATATATACTAATAAAATTAAAAGAAATTAAAGAAATAATTTTCGTAAATTTAATAGTAAATTTTAATTTTAAAAAATATTTAATTGTAAAATTTAATTTTAAAAATTATTTAATAGTAATATTTAGAAATTTTCATTTTTACAAATCTTAAAGAAGAGAAGTTTGTAAAATAACTTATTTAATACTAATTTTTTTTCCAAAATCCAAAAAAAAAAAGATAATTGTAAAAGATTATTTGATATTAATTTTCCTTATAAAATTTTGACATTTGTTAAAATATCTTATGATTAATAAAATATATAGGAAGATAATAAAAACAATTTGTGTTTTAAAAAAGTAATTTTTTTGCAGGATTGAGCAAGAAAAATATTTGGTGAGTTTTCTTGCATGTTCTTTCACATCTTCGCGTGTTACCTTTTTTTTGGTATCACATGAAGAAATAACTAGATATCTTGATCTTCACATTAAATTGATGTTGACCTTTTTCTAAAAAGAATATAATTGCCATACTGTTATACATTAGTTATTGTTACAATTATACTTAGCCGTTTGTACATATAGATGTAGTGGTGAACATGAATCGGATATCCGGATTTTTGGAGATATTCTGATCCGATCCATTTTGTTATAATAATCAATTATTTGATCCAATTCGATCTGTAGCCACACGAATATTCGGTGCTCCGGATATTCAGATAATTTTATATTTTCGACCAGATATCCGATTCGATCAGCAAAAATAAATTAAAATTAGTAAATAAATCATAAATTCCAAAAATATGATAAAATAATAATAACATTTTATTACAAAAATAAAAAAATATTACTTTTAAAATTCTAATATATAACTTAATAAATTTATTAAAAAGTACTATAAAACTTATATACAATATAAATAAAATTTATATAAATTATATATATTTACGTCTTTACATACATGTATATGTATTCATATAACGGATCAGATCAGATATTCATTCTTAGTAATATTAGTATTTTGTGATTTGGTTCGTTTCTTACAGATATTGCATATAAGTATTTTCTTTGCTTCGTACAGTTACATATATTTGGAATTTTGGTTCAAATCGAAATAGATAAAATCAAAATTTACGGATATTTTGTCCAGCTGTTATGCTATTGTGACTAAGTTAATGTGACTATTATGCTTATATGTGATTATGATTATGTGTGTTTATTCTTATCAACATATAAAAATTGGTTATGTTGTTGTAGATCACGCTACTATGAAATTTAAATCAAAGAGAATGACTTTCCAATGGATTGTTGTAGGTCATGCTATTAAGGAATTTAAATCAAAAAGAAAGACTTTCCAATAGAATAATGTTATGAATAACTCGCCTATACAACATGAATATTGAAGCCGAAATCCTAACCGGAAATTATGTGGAAAAACAGATTTGTATTCCTAGAATAAGTCTCATACCGACATATGCAAGATGACCTTTCAAAATGAAAAGACTTCAATTTTCTATAAGAGTATTCTATGAAATTACTATCAACCAGAGTTAAGGTCAAAGCTTAAAAAGTTGGTCTATTTGTCAAGTCCAGTCTTACAATTATATGTCGCACTATCAAGAGTCACTACAACTGGAGAACTTCAAATTTTTAAAACATAGCGACAATAGTGTTTTACAAAATATTGTATATAGAAAAAGATGTTAAAGTCACACCATGAATGTTAAAGTAAATAAATTTGATGTTTTATCTAGAAATATATTCGATATTTAGCTGACTATCGATAAAACATATTGACTGGTGTTATGTAATATTAATATTTTTAATTGTATCGTTTTTAGTTTGTCTTACACAATATAAACAATATAGAGAGTTCACAGTTCTATATATTTCAATTAACTATAGCTAATATTATTTTGAAAAATAATAAAAATGAAGTATTTATTAAAAAATAAAAATATCAATGTACTATTTAAAACACCATTATTATTGAAATAGAATATCAATCAAAAATTATGTAAGAAAACATATTATTGTTATTAAAATGTCACCAATATATACTGAAAATCCAAGAACTAACGTGATAAAAATATTTCCAATCTTTTTATGTGTTCATGAATTAAAACATCAAATAAAACCCGTGCAACGCACGGATCCATATCTAGTATTTTTATAAATTTATAAAAATTAAATCATAAAATCAAATTAAATCGTAAAATCATTAGTTTCTTATATATATCTACATATTTTATAAATATTGTTTAATTTTAATTTTTTGACAATTATGCAATTTTACATATTTATTTAATATATTTAATTAAAATAAATAGATAGAAAAAATATACCTAAGATTATAGTTTTAAATATATACATGCACATTCTTAAATATAATTCAAAATGAACAAAATTATTTTTATCTTAATTTTAATGTTCAGTTAAATCAAATTTATATTAAAATATTGATAAGAAAAAAGAAAATTTATAATATTAATAAAAAATTAAATATAATTTATATTTATCTATTAAAAATATTTTAAAATTCTTTTACTGCACATGGTGCAGGAAAACACCTAGTATATAATGAAAAAACAATCAATGGTTCTCCATGAACAAAGTTTTAAGCATTTCCTCAACATAAGCATTGGCTAACATTTTTCTCTTCGTTTTTGATGGTGAGAGAAGTGGTTGTGTGTATACCCGCCAAATTAGGCTCTCCAAGCAAAACACCTTAAAATTAGAAAATTCAACGTAGCAAAGAAAACAAACGAAAGGAGAAAATTAGGAAATAAAAAGGAGAGTTCTTTACAACAAACCATATTTCATTGTCCCAAGAAAAAGAAAAATAAGACAAAGAAGATAGTCAAATGAGAATACATTCTTCTAATCATCCATGGCTTTTACTAGCCATTCTCGTGGTTCTACTCTCCTTCCCTGGAGCACTCTCAGACAAGGACGAGGAGAAGGCAACCTCCAAGAATACGAAGAAAGAAGTAACTTATGATGGAACGTCTTTGATCATCAATGGAAAAAGAGAACTGCTTTACTCTGGCTCCATACATTACCCTCGTAGCACTCCTGAAGTAAATCATTCGTCAATCATTTCTTTGAACTTTTATTTTAATTTTTTGTACTTACCTCTCCAGAATGTTTTGTTTTAGATGTGGCCCAAGATTATCAAGAGAGCAAAACAAGGTGGTTTGAACATGATTCAAACATATGTTTTTTGGAATTTTCATGAGCTTGAACAGGGAAAGGTAATTCCTAGAGAACATATCACAAAGAATTAATAACCAGTACATCACTGTTTTGAGAATTTTTTGCTCCTTTTTGTTGGAACAGTTCAATTTTTCGGGTAGAGGCGATTTGGTGAAGTTTATAAAATTGATTGAGAAGAATGGGATGTATGTAACCTTGAGGCTTGGACCTTTCATTCAGGCTGAATGGACTCATGGGTATGTTTTTGATTCTCTTCTTATTCATAATAGTTTTAGTATTTTGAGTTCTTATGTGACATGTTTTCATGGTTATGGTTATGATAAAATATCAGAGGACTTCCTTACTGGCTTAGAGAAGTTCCCGGGATCTTCTTCCGAACCGACAATAAACCATTCAAGGTAATTTTTTATTTATACATGTGCATGTATGATATGTTTATATGAGTGTTATAATAGAACAATCAAAAGGTTTACAATAATTTGATAAAACTGCAGGAACATACAGAGAGGTATGTTAGGGTGATACTTGATTTGATGAAGGAAGAGAAGCTTTTTGCTTCACAAGGAGGCCCCATCGTATTAGGACAGGTATCATTGACCCCAAACATATATTTTTAGTTATATATGAATTTGGAACTATTGAAAACTTTGTAAACTGAAAACTGGATGCAGATAGAGAATGAGTATAGTGCGGTTCAACGTGCCTATAAAAAAGATGGATTAAACTACATAAAGTGGGCATCTAAACTGGTTCATTCTATGAATCTGGGGATCCCATGGGTTATGTGTAAGCAAAATGATGCTCCTGATCCTATGGTAAGTCATCTTTCTATCACATATTAATTACTTTATAATTATAATAACAAGGTAATCGTAAAATATAACATCAACAACTTTAATCGTTTAACAGATCAACGCCTGTAATGGAAGGCATTGTGGTGACACATTCCCTGGTCCCAACAGAGAGCACAAGCCATCTTTATGGACAGAGAATTGGACTACTCAGTGAGTTCTTCACTTGAGCTCCTTAATAAGTATCAACTAGAAAAATTAGACAACGAGGTCAAACTTGATGAGATTGTTGTACTTTGATTGTAGGTTCCGCGTTTTTGGCGATCCTCCAGTGCAAAGATCTGTAGAAGATATTGCCTTTTCTGTTGCCCGGTTCTTTTCCAAGAATGGAAGCCATGTTAACTACTACATGGTAGATAAAAGTACCGTATAAAACACCAGTTATATGTTGGAAGAATGTCATCGAATTGTTTGTTTTCTTGTAGTATCATGGAGGTACTAACTTTGGAAGAACCTCTGCTCATTACGTAACCACTCGTTACTACGATGATGCACCTCTTGATGAATACGGTAAAATCAAAAGACAAGTAGCATATGTTGTTGTTTTTATAATTAATAAAATCTTGTTGATGATTAATGTACTTTTCTCATCTGCCTTTTTGTTACACACATAGGATTGGAAAAGGAGCCTAAGTATGGTCATCTAAAACATCTTCACAGCGCACTTAACTTGTGCAAGAAGGCACTTCTCTGGGGGCAATCTCGAACTGAGAAGCCTGGCAAAGACACAGAGGTAACTGCATCTATATATAAATGTATCAATAAATAGAAACATTTGAAATCTTTCTTACAGAATACATAGAAATGTTAAGTTTCTTGATTTTGATGTATTATTGTAATTGCAGATAAGATACTATGAGCAGCCTGGAACTAAAGTTTGTGCAGCGTTTCTAGCTAACAATAACACAGAATCTGCAGAGATAATCAAATTCAGGGGCAAGGACTACGTTATACCGCCTCGCTCAATCAGTATTCTCCCTGACTGCAAAACGGTTGTGTATAGCACCGGAGAGGTGATGTTGATAAATCAAAAATCTTGTTGCAAATCAAGTAATTACTAAAAGAAATAAAAAATTCTTTAATTACATTTTTTTTGGTTGCTATATGTTTCAGATTGTCTCTCATCACACTGCAAGGAACTTTATGAAGTCAAAGAAGGCAAATAAGAAGTTTAAATTCAAGGTTTTCACTGAGACGGTTCCAAAAGAGCTTAAAGGTGATTCTTATGTCCCTGTTGAGCTGTATGGCTTGGCTAAAGACGAGTCTGATTACGGATGGTACACAACAAAGTAAGCGTACAAGTGGATTTATTTTTATGAATCAGAATTTTAAGAAGAATACATCAAAAAAGAAACGCAAGAATTTTATCTAATTTAATTTTCTATATTGTAGCTTCAAGATAGATGACAGTGACCTTAAGAAAGGAGGCAAGACTACTGTGAGGGTTGCTAGTCTTGGCCACGCGTTACATGTCTGGTTCAATGGAGAATACCTTGGTAATATTGAGAAGCTACAACATTAAGGTTTTTCTTTTAATGATTCGGGAACTTGAATTTATTAATGTGTTTGTTCAGGAAACGGGCATGGTAGCCATGATGAGAAGAGTTTCGTCTTTCAGAAGCCGATTGCACTAAAAGGAGAGAACCACCTTACCATGTTAGGTGTTTTAACAGGATTTCCAGTAAGAAACATAGCTAGATTTGTTCTTACAAAAAAAATTATAACAACAAAAACATTCAAGTTTAATGATTTTCTTGTGTGTCAACAGGACAGTGGGTCTTATCTGGAGCATAGATTCACAGGTCCACGTAGTGTTTCCATCTTAGGGTTGAGCTCTGGACCACTTGATCTCACTGAGAAAAACAAATGGGGAAACAAGGTTTGTCATGAATCTTAACTTTCTCAACCGCCAAGGCGATTTTGATCTGGTTTTCCAAATCTGTAGGTGGGTATGAAAGGTGAAAAGCTCGATATTCACACCCCGAAGGGATTGAAGAAGGTTAAGTGGCAGAAATTCTCAGGAAAAGCACCAGGACTTACATGGTACCAGGTGGAGTTACTAACTCTTTTCAGCAAAAATATATATTTGATCATTAGCCATCATATAATAGAGAGAGATATAATTTAGATAGCAAGATGTGATCTAATTAATGAACAATATTTGAAATATATGTTGCAGACATACTTTGATGCGCCAGAAAGCCTAAGCCCTGCAGCAATCAGGATGAATGGAATGGGAAAGGGTTTGATTTGGGTCAACGGAGAAGGTGTTGGTCGATACTGGATGTCGTTTTTATCTCCTTTAAACCAGTCAACACAAATCGAGTATCATATCCCTAGGTCTTTCTTGAAGCGCAAGAAAAACCTTCTGGTTATATTCGAGGAAGAGCCAAATGTGAAGCCAGAGCTTATCGACTTTGTCATCGTCAATAGAGACACTGTCTGTTCTTACATCGGGGAAGACTACACTCCTAGTGTCCGACACTGGACTAGGAAGAATGACAATGTCCAGGCCATCACTGATGACGTGCAACTCACGGCTAATCTCAAGTGTTCCGGCACTAAGAAGATCTCCGCAGTGCAATTTGCTAGCTTCGGAAACCCTGAGGGGGTTTGTGGAAACTTCACCCTTGGATCTTGCAATGCTCCTGTCTCTAAACAAGTCGTCGAGAAGGTAAGAATAATATAAACTGGCGATAGTTTTTTGTGATTAATGTTACTTGCTCCAGAAGTAAAGGGGACTGGTTTTCTTTGTTGCTGCAGTATTGTTTGGGTAAAGCAGAGTGTGTGATTCCGGTTAACAAGACCACCTTCCAGCAAGACAAAAAGGATTCATGTCCCAAAGTTGCTATGATGCTTGCTGTGCAAGTCAAGTGTGGCCGTCCAAAGAAGAAATAAGTATATATCTTTACTTGCATCGTTTATACTTCATGTTGAGTAGATACGAAAATTATGCATTGTTTTGTCGTTCCATTTTTGAATTTTGTAATTAAAACGTATATTATACGGCTTCAAGTCTTCCGTTTATGTAATGAATTTTCAATTTGTACTTTATAAGGCTATAAACTATAACTAAATTTGGTAGAGTGTAGATTGATTGTTAAATGAAATGATGAGACGTATCGGTATTGCTGTTGAATAAGTGTAAACCGAAATCTCTTTGATAGATTACAACGAAATAAATGTTTCTCCATACAAAACCATGCAAGCCGTTTCACAAATATGCATTAACTATCATGCCGTTTAGATGATAGAAAAACAGCATGCAGATAATAATACTTTTATTAGGCGAAAATCAATGAGGTCCACTAGAGGTTAGATACTGCAGAGAACAGAAGATCACTGACACCGATCCATCTATTCTTTTAAGCCCATTTCCCCATTGGGTGCTTTATCTCTTTGGCTCAAACTTCAACGTTAACTAAAAAACAAGATTTGATTACTTTTTTTATCTGCCTTTGAACCATATATTGTTTCTTATATATCTTCCTTCATCTCTCTCTCTCTCTCTCTCTCTCTCAAAAGACTCAAGACTAACAATGGCGGCACTCATCGTTGACGCCGAGTACCTTAAGGAAATTGACAAGGCTCGCCGTGAACTTCGTGCTCTCATCGCCAAGAAGAACTGCGCTCCGATCATGCTCCGTTTGGCGTAAGTTTCTGTTTCTGTCGTTTGAATTATTTTTTATGTACTGCATGTGCGATTATTATGGTCTTGTCTGGTTTGTGAAAAGGTGGCATGATGCTGGAACCTATGATGCTGAATCCAAGACCGGTGGACCTAATGGCTCTATTAGGAACGAAGCAGAGTACAGTCATGGTGCCAACAGCGGTTTGAAGATAGCACTTGATCTTTGTGGTGAGGTTTTATTTTACCTCCTTTATATGTGGATTATGTAAGTGCAAAGATGACACCACAACAAGTAATGCAGAAGGTAAACCAAGAGAGACAATTACACAAGCACACTCAATAGCTTTATTAGAAATCGTCTTGTACAACTCAATTAAAAGTTCTGCTTAATCAGCCTCGCTAGCCTGTTAACACCCTAACAGCTGCTACTGAACAATTCCTAAGCTACCCGCTTATGTCTCTCCACCGTCAAGTACTTCAGCCCCTGCTTCAGCACGACCCAGAACACTTCCAAGCGCTTCTCTCTCTCTATAAGATCAGCCTCTGTGTCTCTGTCTCTCTACAGACGACCACATAGCTATCTTATACTAACTCCACGTTCCCGAAACCCTAGTCTCCAAGGAACCACAATATGGACATCTTCCATATCAATAAGTGCAACTTTCCTTTTATTGGAATGCACTTATTCCTCTTCCTTTAAGTCATAAACTTGCTCCCCAAGTTTATTCCTTTTTGCCTTTTCTTCAAGATACTCCCTTGCTCTCCAAGTCTACACGACTCCAGCTCAGCATCTCGACTCCACATGGTCTTCACCACTCACTACGACGTCTGTTTCAGCAACTACGTCAGCGACTACTTCAGGGCGGACATCTTTACATCAACAATCTCCCCCTTTTAGCTTTGTGTGCCGATCAAGCACAACCTTCTTCTGGTTCAACAACCACGTTCCCCACCTGGAAACTTCCACGCTTAATGTGCTCTTCTCCCCCACGAGATGTGCACCACACCATGCTTTTCTCCCCCATGAGACAAGCATCATCTACTTCAGGACGTCCATCACTATGCTCTTCTCCCCCATGAGATATGCACTCCTTGGACCAGAACGTCACCATTCTCCCCCTGCTTGATTGCATACTAAGCTAAAACAGATGCTTAGATGTCAAGCCTTACAGACACACCCGTCTGCTACTCCATGCGTAATCATGATACAGCCTCTGCTGCAGCGGAATAGATTACACTTACTGCATCACGATCTGACGCACCTGTCGAGCTACCTCTCGACTCACTTCTGTTGAGGACCAGGCTTCCTTCATGCGTCGTCTCCTTGACCATGAGCCTCTTCTCAACCACCCCGAGTGCCCTCTGCACTCGTTGCTACTGTCTTGGAGTGATTTCGCTATCACCCTCCTGAAGATCCTCTCGCATCACTTCCTGACGCACTTCGATCTCCTTCCCCTTTGTGCTACGGACAACTCCGTGTCCTAGCTCCAGACTTGATGCTTCTTGATCTTCCTCAAGATCACTCCTACCAGAGCTGCATCCCTCTTCTGATGTCTCTTTCTTGATCTCATCAAGTAAGCTACTCTTGGCTACAGACACCTCTTCAACCCTCTTGGGTTTAGTGAACGCCTTGTTCACCCTCTTGGTCATGTTTCTGCTCTTCTCACGAGCAAAACACTCCACCTTCTTGTGTCCAACCTTCCCACAGAACCAGCAGCACATCCGATGTTGCTTCTTCTTTGGCCTGACACAGTTGTTGATGCACCGATCAACCTCCTTCCTCGTACCAGCTGCACACCCATGCTTCAGAACCCCCTGTCTGACCTTCATGTTGCTGCACTGATGTATCACTTTCGGCTTGTTACTCACAGCCACGCGCTGTAGAACTTCCTGCCGCACTCCTTGTCGTACGTCCCGACGCACTTCCTGACAAGCTTCTTTGGCTCCACTTTTTGATGTGCTCCCATGCACGAAATGTGACAGCCCCTTCTGTACTTCCTTAGTACCCTCAGCTCCTCGATATCCCAGACCCCAGTTCACCTTGGATGGTTGTCCCATCGAGAGTATCTTATCCAACTCCTTGGATCCACTATTGAGCATCCTGATCTGTTTGCGATTCTCAGCCAAATCACGTTCCAGCATCCTTGCTCTTTCTCGTTCCCCAGTAGCAACTTCTCTCAGGTTGCTAACCTCCTTCTCCAGAGACTCATTCTTCTCATGTACAGCAGCAAGTTCTTCAGCAAGATCTTCATACTGCTCACGGCTCTGCACCAGATCGTGTTGCAATCTCAGATTCTCGTTCTTGAGATTCAACCACTTGTTGAGCATCATGTGATAATCCTCAGAGTCTGTAATGACATCTGAATCCGAGGATTCACTAGATCCCTCCTTGCGTGCACCAAACGCAACCATATTCTTCACTACCTTTTCATCTTCTTCAGACTCTGACTCATCAGACGACTGCGATGAAACTCTTTTACCCTTCCTTGAGTTTGGACATTCACGCCGTGTGTGTCCAACACCTCTACACTCAGAGCACTTGAGCTCTCTTCGTTGTACCAACGGACAGTCAGCCCTTATATGACCAACTCCTTCACACTCGTAGCACTTGAGACCTTCTCTTCTTCTGCTACTGTCACGATCACCTCCCTGGCGACCAACCTGATTCCTCCCACCTGAGAAATTCATCCTCTTGCCAAAATTCCTAGCCAACATGCCCACGGCATCTTCAAGCTTCTGAATTTTCTCTGCATCCTTGTCAACTACAAGGGCTATACTCCCTGGCGTACCTCCTGATGTAGACACCGAGCCACTGCCTGTCTCCATCTCTTCCGCCTTCAGCATACCCACAACCTTGTCAAACTTGAGCTCATCCGTGTTTGCAGTCATATTCAGGACCGCCTTCTGAGCTCCAAACCTTGCTGGAAGACAGCGTAGCAACTTCTTCACCAGCTTCTTCTCCTTGTACTTCTTTCCAAGTACACATGCTTCATGCGCCATAGCACTGAGTTTGGCACTGAAGCTCGCCACCGTATCCGCATCTGACCACTTCAGATTCTCAAACTGCGACCCAAGATGATCCAGACGTGTCCTCTTGACACTATCATCTCCTTCAAACGAATTCAGCAGGATCTCCCACGCCTCTTTAGCTGAAGTACTCCCCTGAATCAGCTGGAACTGCTCTACTTCAACAGCTCCGAAAATCGTCGAAAGCGCCTTTGCATTAAACTTTGATGCATTGCGCTCTGCCTCTGACCAATCTTCCTTTGGCTTAGGCTTCTTCCCATCTGCTGTGACTATGGTAGGCTCCTCCCAACCAGTCTCCACAGCTGTCCACGCATCTTCATTGATTCCTCGAATCAACTGCTTCATGCGAGCCTTCCAATGACCATACTGGTCCGCCTTCAACACGATTGCCTTCTGCACAGAAATAACCGTGTCCATCTTCACCTCTAGGATCACACCAGTAACTTAGGTGACCCGCTCTGATACCACTTGTAAGTGCAAAGATGACACCACAACAAATAATGCAGAAGGTAAACCAAGAGAGACAATTACACAAGCACACTCAATAGCTTTATTAGAAATCGCCTTGTACAACTCAATTACAAGTTCTGCTTAATCAGCCTCGCTAGCCTGTTAACACCCTAACAGCTGCTACTGAACAATTCCTAAGCTACCCGCTTATGTCTCTCCACCGTCAAGTACTTCAGCCCCTGCTTCAGCACGACCCAGAACACTTCCAAGCGCTTCTCTCTCTCTATAAGATCAGCCTCTGTGTCTCTGTCTCTCTACAGACGACCACATAGCTATCTTATACTAACTCCACGTTCCCGAAACCCTAGTCTCCAAGGAACCACAATATGGACATCTTCCATATCAATAAGTGCAACTTTCCTTTTATTGGAATGCACTTATTCCTCTTCCTTTAAGTCATAAACTTGCTCCCCAAGTTTATTCCTTTTTGCCTTTTTCTTCAAGATACTCCCTTGCTCTCCAAGTCTACACGACTCCAGCTCAGCATCTCGACTCCACATGGTCTTCACCACTCACTACGACGTCTGTTTCAGCAACTACGTCAGCGACTACTTCAGGGCGGACATCTTTACATCAACAGATTAAGGATTCCATTTTGATGTTGATTGATTGATTGATTGAGTACTATGTTTTAGGTATCTTTATAATATGGTTTTTGATATCTTTATAGGGTTTACCTAATCGTTTTTATACACATAGCCTTGAGATGGTCGATATGTTTCACTTTGATTTACTTGGAATGAGTTGGTTCTGTTAGTATTAATTATGAGAAAATCACAGGTTTAACTTATTACGGAAACATGTACCTTGTACTCATGTGGTGTATTTTTGTAGTCTTATATGACTTCTCTACGACGATTTTCAAATATTCTTACGTCTTAATATGAAATTTGATGCTGTTTCTTTAATATTTCAGAGGACGTGAAAACTAAGCATCCCAAGATCAGTTATGCGGACCTGTACCAGGTAACTAAAACAATATCATGATCGTTACAAGTGATAGATCCCTTTTTGTTTAGTATAATTTACCTGACTTTTTATTAGTGCTCTTATAAAATCATCAAAAGTGTTAGTTTGTTAGATATATTTGGTTCAGCTGTCCATTGAAGTCTTCGAGGTGTAGAAACAGAGGAACTGAGAATCACTTGGATTTAGATGATCGCTTATTCGCAGTATGATGGTTCTTGAGACTTGAGAGAGATGAAAAATAGTCGTGTCTTTTGTGTTCTCTGGTATTTACAGTTGTGAATGCTCTAGAAAGCATGTTTTGCTTTTTCATTTTCACATAAACTTGATTCTACCAATTTCAGCTTGCTGGTGTGGTAGCGGTTGAAGTGACCGGTGGACCTGACATCAGTTTTGTTCCTGGCAGAAAAGTAATATTCTCTCAGTAATTAATAACATCTTACTGCCAAAAAGCAATATAACAATATTATCAGTCTGTTTCTTTCTTATAGGATTCAAATGCCTGCACCGACGAAGGAAGACTTCCTGATGCTAATCAAGGTAGGATGAAAGTTCTATTCTATCAGTTACTAAAATTGAAGTACCTGAACTTTTTATTTGGAGTGTCATGGTGTTGCCAATATAATTAATATGTTGGAATGTATTCTTTTCTGGATGAAGATTTGGATTATAAGTTCTGTATGCTAATTTACATGTAGGTTTCAAACATCTGAAAGATGTCTTCTACCGGATGGGTTTGTCTGACAAAGATATTGTGGCACTGTCAGGGGCACATACTCTGGTAAATTCTTGTTTCCCAAATTCATATTTGTCATTTGGTATATATCAATAAGTGGTGTATAGCTTAAAAATAATAATAATTTAATGTTTAGGGAAGGGCTCATCCAGAGAGATCAGGTTTCGATGGACCATGGACTGAAGATCCTCTAAAGTTTGATAACTCATACTTTGTGTAAGATTCTCTAACTTCCTATGACATTTGGTAACAGCAACTGGTAAACCATGATGATTGTTGGTACCAGGGAATTGCTGAAAGAAGAAGAATCAGAGGGCTTGCTGAAACTTTCAACGGACAAATCTTTGTTGGAAGTCCCGGAGTTCCGTCAGTATGTTGAGCTTTACGCAAAGGTATGTAACATCGTTATTGTGTTCTGAAGATTAATTGAATTATTAATACCCGGAAGTTGCACATCAAGTTTCATAAAGACATGCCAAGATTATCTTGCAAGTATAAGTTTGTAACATTTTGTCCCAACAGAACGAAGATGTATTCTTCAGAGACTATGCAGAGTCACACAAGAAACTTTCAGAACTCGGGTTCACACCAACGTCTACGGTCACTATGGCGATAACAGACTGCACCGCACTGGCACATACTGCAGTCGGAGTCGCGGTGGCTGCTGCTGTTGTGGCCTTTAGCTACTTCTATGAAATTCGCAGAAAGATGAAGTAAATGAAATAGAAAGCACGCATTTCCTTCTCAGCTCTCTGGTTTGTAAGCATGCATTTATCGAGATAATATGTTCTCTAGATTCCTATATTTCTGCAATAAGATCACACATTGATCAGTTCATGTCTTTATGATCGAGGTGTTCCATCCAAGTTTTGGTTCAGGTTTTCTGGAAAAACAATGGTTAAACCAAATCTATTTAGGATTAGTAAGTACACTGCACAAAAAAGCTTAGGATTTGTAACAAACGGTTTCAGATCTTACCGGATACATCTAATTTTTAATAGAGCTAAGTTTTGGAATCAAAGTGTTCACGTTCACCTTGTTTCAGAAAAGCATAATTTAACATGAACTTTGGAGGTGTTTATTCAGACCTTAATTTTGGTGTATTAGTTTCAACATTAACTAAACGTATTTTAAATGATTATGTTAAAATTCGATGAATTATATGTCAGTCATGTGTCTAATTTTTGCTAATTCAACTTCCACACTCAAAAAATAATCAATAATTACCTAAAATTTTAATTGTATAAACGAAAATCAAAAAATATATCTGAAACCCAAAAAAAACTTTAGAATAAGCAAAATCCAATATTATACCCGAAAAGCTAAAATAGATCCAAATATCCAAAAATCTAAGAAAAAAAATAAAGATATCTAAAATAACAATACACCCAAAACTTCAAAAAAAAAACAGAAGTCCAGTAAAACTAAAATATAAAGAAATCCAAAATATACAGGAAACCGAAAAATACACTTAAAACTCAAGAAAACTAAAAATACCTAATACCAAAAATATACCATAATAACTACACAAATAACAAATCTGATTTGTATAATCACAAATTCACTGTTATTCAAATATGGATTTAAATAAAAAATTAAAATTTAATGTTATTAAATTTGTTATTTTATAAAACATTCTAAAAATCACTGTTATTGAACAAAATTTAAGTTGAAGAAAAAAAATTTTTGTCACAAACAAAAACAAAAGTTCAGTTATGAATATTGTACCGTACTAGGTTTTCTATTATGGGGTGTATTAAATCTAAAATCTGGTGTAATTTTGTTAAATAATTTTAAAATCTCATTTTAAACTATGAGATTTAGATTTAGATTTAATTTTTATAACTAATGAACACCTCTCAAACATTTGAAAAAAAATTAAAAACACTCTAAAATCTCATTTTAAACAGTTCAGGTTATCCTCAACAAGAACTAACCCAAAAATGATTTCGATCAACTTCGGTTGTGGATGTTTTACTTTTTTTATTTAGCGGTCACTAATCGAAACCTTAAAGTATTAAAAGGTACGATGCAAATTTCGGGTTGAAATATGATATTTTCTATTTTGAGTTTTGCTTATACTTTGAAACTGTTCGTTTTTATTTTTTCAGATTTTTTTTTATATTTTTGGTTTTTTCAGATATAGTTTTAGATCTTTTAATAATTTTTTTATAATTTTTTATATTTGACAGCTTATTCGGCGAAAATTAAATATATGATAACTAAACTCAATTAAAACATGTGTATACATCTGACATATCCAAGTTGACTAATATCATTTTAGTCGATGCTGATTTTCACTTATAGTTATAGTTAATATAGTTTATTTGAAATTAATTGTTGTTTATGTTAAATTTAGCATGGTTTCGTGAGATATGAAAAATGTACAAAGAAAATTGGTAGATTGAATTAGGCTATTTTCCAGCTTGTTTCCTATGTGAAAGAAAATTGGTAGATTGAATTAGGCTATTTTCCAGCTTGTTTCCTATGTGAGATCCATTGTTATGTACCGCTTTGCTGTAGAGTTGCCTCGTACTCTACGTAATGTTGATATCTAATACCGATAGCATTAATTGATGATATAAAATTGGTGAATAAGTACCCACCACACCTTACACCAAGTGGGACTTACCTGAAACCGAACCCTGTTGAGGATTAGACATGGTTGGTATTGTTAGGTACGATGCTTCTTTAGGCTTTCTTGGTTTTATGTCAAACTTGTTTTTTATTTCAAATGTTTAGGATAATATTTATAAGATAGACCAAAAAAAGATATATTGATTCCGGGTTAATAGTCTTGCTGTTTCCTTCACACTTCTATTTATGTTCACACGTTACTGGAATAATTTATTTTCTAATGCGATTAACATATTAAATGGTTGATATGTTTTTTTGCTAAACACAGAAAGTGAGGAGGTTAACATAGTAATTAGAAAATAGGTGGTTAGAACAACTTTCAGGATGACCGGTGTATGTTGCAATCTGTCTTTGTACATTGGAAGGTAAGGTCGGCCCATGAGTCATGACATCTCTCTCATTTCCAACCACTCTTTGTTACTAGTTTTATTTCTTTGTACGGATACAAAACATATACAGTCTTATTTACATAATACATTTCGTTAAAGTACAATACTATCATTTTTATGCTACAAATTACAATTTCTACACTTCTCCCCACCTATAACCAGTGGCGGAGGGAGAGAAGGAAGAATGGTGGCAGCTGCCCCCTATGAATTATTGAAATTTTTTGAGTTTCTATGGATTATTTAAAATTTCTATGGTTTTGATGGTCAAATTTCTTCTAATGCCCCCCATAAATTTAGATCCAAATCTTGTATTGCCCCGGGTGAGACCATTTTCTAGCTCCGCCACTGCCTATAACTTTGGATACTCGAACTAGGTAATCCTCTCTACTTTGTGCGGTTCGTCGATATTTTGTTTGTGAATTTTACAGAAACCTAAAAATTCTTATAAACTAAAAGAACGCAAAGTAGCTAGCTAAATTGTATTATTCTGAACAACTAGTTAAAGGCAAACATGGAGGGAACTTCTATTACATGATCCAGTATGCATTTTTTTCATTTTTTGTGACGTTAAGGATAATCTCTACCTTCCATGTTTGGTTTGGGAGATCGTTCTTGTTCGATCTTTTACATGGATATGCTTCATCGAGAGACTTTTCTTCGAGATCAAGATCTCTGATTAACTCTATTGTTTGTAAAGATTATCACCACATTTAAATCAACACTAAGAGAAGGTTGTTTGTTAGATTTGTACCTACGTTTACGAGCTTAAGCTTACATTTCCAATTTGTTATCAGTTTTGAATTATAATATAGTGCGGATGTGTCGCGTATTATCGTATAATAAACTAGCTTTATTTGTTATAGGTTGAAAAGGGCGAGTATGTTTATAATATTAGGGACTTAATTTAACTTATCAATCAAGTTTTGTCCTAATAAATGTTCATTAAATAAGTAAACAATACTAGAACAAGCAATCTAAATCCGCAAGGAAAGACCAATTAGATTAAACAAATAAAATGTTTGTATCCAACTAATATTCTTAATATCAATGAAATCATTTAGAAATCAAAAGGAGGGTTTGAAGTTATGATGATATAATAGTAACTAGATTTTGACCCGCGCTTGGAAGCGCGGAATATTTTACGATGAAAAATTTCACTAATAATATAACAAATATTTTGGTAATTTTAAAGAGTGTATTTAGAATATTTTTGCATTTAAATCAGTGTTTTTTAATTCAACCCGATTGTGATTATACCGGTTAATCCGGAGATCTGACAATTCAATTTAGGTTTTTAAAATATTCATATTAAAAAAAATCATTAAAATCCGAAACTAACCGATTGAACTGTTGGATGACCGGTATATGTAATCTAATTTGATTTAAATTATAATAGTTTCATAATTTGTAATTTTTATAATCCAAATTTTAAAGTTTATTATTTTGCAATTTATGAAATTATGACGTTTCTACAAAATTTTAAAGAGAAAATGATAGATATAAAAATAACTAAGATTAATTATTGTATTGTTTGGAAACATTGATAGTAGTATAAAAAATATATTGTTTGGAAACATTGATAGTAGTATAAAGAAATAAGTATATTGTTTAGAAACATGGATAATAGTATAAAGAAAGAAACATTAATGATTTAATGTAGGTTTAATTATAAAGTATAAAAGTGTATTTAATTTAAAAACTTACAAAATAAATGTTAAGTCCAACAGAATGTTTCTGTTTTAATAAGATAGATTAAAAAAACGAAGTTGGACTATTCCCTCACAAGGCGTCACGTATGGGCATGTAGGGCTTTTATCCCAACTAGATGATAGTGATATATGAGTTTGGTAACATCGATCTTCTAGAACGTTTTTGTTTTTTCCTCCAGTATTGATCTGTTTGTATTTGAATTTTATACATTTTGAGGGTTAAAGGCGGTGACACGTGGTTACAACTATTAAAAATGTTATTCGACGGTGTCATAGTGTTCACATATTTTTACTAGGGTGTGAACTTTATGAAATTTTAATTGTTTCCATTGGAATATAGGATTTAACTAATTATCAAAAAACAAAACAAAAACTGTAAAAATTCAAGTATTTGTTAATATTAATTCCAGTCAAATTAATCACAAGCTTGCGGACTAGTTATCAAGTTTGCTGAGTAACAGATGAAGATCAAGAATTTGACTAGGACTATACTTTTGTATCATTTCCCATCCATTACTGTTTGTTTGAAATTTGGACTACACTTTTTTTTTGCTAAAACTCCCAAGTCTTATAACTCCAGTCAAAAAGTACATTAAGGTAAGCTACAATCCAAATTAAAATAAATAAAACTGAAACAAGATATTTTGTTGAACCAAACTCCATCAAATTTTACCGTATATATATACACGTTGGGTTAAATATAATTTTGTAAGAATTTCGTAACACGGGAAAATTGATGGTTTTGTTGAGCCGGAAAATTTATAACGTTTCATGTTGATCAGATCATGAAATTTAATGGATTAGAACTTTATGTTAAAAATAAGACATGGTGTGAGATCAACTATAGTGAAAAATGTGAATGTGGTAGTTATAGGTTGATGTAAAATAAAATACTAAACAAAACAAAATAAAGAGCCCACCAGCCACTCCTTCAACGTGTCCTACCAACTCTCTTCTAGAAACAATTAGGCCCACCTTCCACCTCCAACCTTCTATGTCTCTCCTCTCTCCTCTCTCCTCTCTCCATAAAACCCTCCCAACAACTTCAGAAACAAGAGCAGAAGAATAAGAAGAAGAAGAAGAAGAAAACCATGGGAAGATCTCCTTGCTGCGAGAAAGAACACATGAACAAAGGTGCTTGGACTAAAGAAGAAGACGAGAGACTCGTCTCTTACATCAAATCACACGGAGAAGGCTGCTGGCGATCTCTCCCTAGAGCTGCCGGTCTCCTCCGTTGCGGCAAGAGCTGCCGTCTCCGGTGGATTAACTATCTCCGGCCTGATCTCAAAAGAGGAAACTTTACCCACGACGAAGATGAAGTTATCATCAAGCTTCACAGCCTCCTTGGAAACAAGTAAGCAACCCTTTCTTTCATAGATTCTAAGATGCTCTGTTTTCTTTAAGCTTATGCTCTGTTTTCAGAAGCTTATGCTCTGTTTTCTCTAAGCTTATGCTCTGTTTTGTTTTTTCTTCTCATCAGGTGGTCTTTAATTGCGGCGAGGTTACCTGGAAGAACAGATAACGAGATCAAGAATTACTGGAACACACATATAAAGAGGAAACTTTTGAGCAAAGGGATTGATCCCAACACTCACAGATCAATCAACGCCGCGAAAGATCATGATTTGAAGAAAACAGGGGACCAAGTTGTAAAAGATGTGTCTTTTGGGTCTCTGTTTGATAAAACAGAAAAGTCTGAGGAGCAAAAGCAAAATAAAAACCAAAAGCAAAATCTAATCAATGGGTTCGTTTGCAAAGAAGAGAGGGTTGAGCGTCACCCAGTTGTTGTTGTTGTCCAAGAAAAGATTTGCCCAGAATTGAATCTCGAGCTTAGGATCAGTCCACCGTGGCAAAACAAGAATTATGATGATCAGACAAGAGAGAGATCTACCTACACTCCATCCCATCTTTACGTCGAAAACGGCATGGAGTCTAGTAGTGATACTGCCAAATGTCAAACAGAGGATAGCAGTAGCATTAGCCATTCTTCACTTGACATTAGTAGTATTAGCAGCCTTGGTTATGACTTCTTGGGTTTGAATACGAGGTTTATGGATTTTCGGAGCTTTGAAATGAACTAAACAAGTAATCAAAAATAAATTTTTAGATCTGATAATGTTACTCTAAATCTCGCTTTTACTTTGTTTTATTTTAATGTCTTTTTTTCCTAATCTTTGTACATAAATTTAAAAATATTATGATCAAATGTATCGACGTCTCATTTGATAATGCAGTCATATAAATCGAGTCTGAATTTATGTTAATGGGTTTTGGAATTAATTTATGCTTATTTCTTGTATTTAGTGATTCTGCATTCGTTTTCTTTCTGTAACTCAATGGTTTAAGAGAGAGAGAAGAGGGTAACTATTTACTAATAATCTCGGTTGCCCTCGATATACTTTCTCAATCTCACGAGGACGTGTACATTTTTTTTTGCCAAGAGGACGTGTACATTTAGACCTAGAGTTTCATGTGATATCGATAGAAGTGGTTGGATGGTACAATGTTTTTAATCCATTACATACTTTAAGTGATAAGTTATATGCGGATGATAACTTGTATGAAGATGAGGTGTGATAACGATAGAAGTAGTTGGATAGTACATGTGTTTACATTCATCACATACTTTAAAGACTTTTCATTGATCACACAATATGAGATTTCCGTTGGGTTATTTTTAGCTGAACAAAATTCATTCTTGAAAAAGAGTAGTTTACAGTGTATACTTTTACACACTGATTCAATTGGGTAAACAAAAGCTCACCTAACAAAAACGAATCTAGTTATGACTCATGAAAATATTTGAAAATCAGAGTAGTTCACGTAGATACTGTGGGACACTGGGATACACAGAATCAAGGCACAATATGTCAATTTAGATCCCACGAACTGGTTGGTTAAGGATTGTGGGAGATGTCAATTTAGACTCGCATGTCCATTTATTGCGACGAAATGTTCAAATCAGAATGTGCATTAGCGTTATATAAATGATGACTGGGCAAAATATATGCACAAGTTGAAGGATAATAGCCCATTGGGCATTATCAATGAAAACATTGCCGACAAGAAAAAAGTCAAAAGATAAATAATTGAAAAGACCCTTGTACCCCAAGTCAAATTAGAAAGTCTATAAATACATTTTTTCTTTCCTAGCCTCTAGGGTTTTTGCCGTTGTCCACCTTTCTCTTTGACCTAGACGCTTTCTTGCCTAAATCCGCTACCACAGCTGAAGCAGCTCCTGTTGTGATTGAGGCCACAACACATCTAGAAGAAGTTACTGGAGAGCCAAAAGATACGAATGATGAGAAAATATCTGATGTGATGCAGATATTGCAAGGATTGGTTGATCGTCTTCAGAAGATCGAAGAAAAGATGGATTGTCGTCTTCAAAAGATGGAAGAAAAGGTGGATTTGTTTATCTCATTGATTAGTTTAAATAATAAAGTTGGTGCAACTTTTGAAACTTCCTCTGCAAAAGCCGAGGCAGAGAACATGTATATTAGGCATGAATCATCTTCTGACGAGGATCCCTCCCCGAAAAAGGCTAGAGCAAATACCAAGATTCGTGGTCAAGAGAGTGATGAGCGTTTTGATCCTTTTTCCTTTGGGCGTGGTCGTGGTCAGGAGACCGATGGCCGTTTTGGTCGCTTCTTCCATGATGGTCAGGAGGATTACGAACGTTTTCGGCGTTTTCCTGGTGATTACGGTCAGGACAGTTATGGTCGTTTTTACAGTGGCCGTGGCCGTGGCCTTTTTGTTGGTGGTCGTTTTAGAGGTGGTCGTTGTGGCGGTCAAGGCTTCTGTAGCGGTTGTTGAGCTATGATATTATCCTTAGAATTTTGTAGTTATTTTTAAGATCAGCTAAATAATTTATTAAAATTAATAATTGAGCATAAAATATAAATAAATCTAAAATTATGAAAAAACATAAAATATCAGTATAAAATCACTTTTTAAATAATAGTAAATAGATAAATTACACTAGTTGAATATCGTAAAAGATATATCTTTCGGATATTTTTGGGAAACTTAGAAACCCGGATTACAGAGTCCAACGATTTATTATAACTATGTGCTCTAAAGATTAAAAGAAATATAAGTAAATCACAAGCACATGACCCCTTCTACAAACAATATTAATGTAACATCTGATTTGTGCTAAATGTGAAAAACTTAATAGAATTGATTTATCTATCTATATTATCAAAGTGCACTTACGTTTTCGTTCACACATCTGTTTAGAATTCTAGAGTTAAATGTGCTTGATCTTAAATATTGAAAGGATGACGGAAAGTGATTTACAATACTGTGTGAGTAAGATCAAAACAAGAGTAAAGATCATATGGTGACTACAGAGTCAGTAAACATAACTTTCGAGCCTCTGAAAAAATAATACATTACCCGTTAGACGTGAAGGACTCACTGACCGAGTGAACAGAGTCAAGAAATCCATTATCCATGGACGTTTTGGATGTTACAAATACATAGCTCTATAAATATGTTCAAAAAAATAATCACCATTTTAAATTTTATTTTCAGTGCATTTTAATTAATGGTATTTTCAAGACAAATAAATTTAAAATAATATAAGAGTATCAACAAAGAGATAATATAATTGAAACTATTAATATAATATTCATTTAACATATCAACCAGATTCTACTCACACCACTACTATTTTTCAATAGTTATAGTGAGTTCCACAAACATAAAATCATAAAATTTAAAAGCAAATTTAATATTAAGAAAATAAATAATTTTAATAATGATAAAATATAATATATATACCTAGTTAAAATATATATTTTTATGTTATTTTAAAATGTTTTGTAACTATTTGATCAAAAGTTGTTTATTGTTAATTTTTTTTATTTTAATATCTCTTAAAAATAAAAAGTTTGCAAAACTCTGTGATTTTATTTTACAAATCATATTATTATATAAATAAAATATAATTTATAAAATCTGTTTTGTTGTAATTGAAAGATATAATCAAATAAATATATAAAAATAAATAAAACATTTCAATAAGACTAACTAATTATAAACTATTCTTAGTCAATCAAACATATATTAGTTTGTGTTACTTAATTATTTCATGCAATCATTCTAGAAAATAGTTTGATATATAAAAAATGTTTCTATTACTTTGAAAAAAAAATATATTTGTATTGTTTAAAATTATGAAATCACATTGTATACAAATATATATATATATATATATATATATATATATATATATATATATATATATATATATCATCTAAGTAAATATAGATATAAAAAAATTATTACTTCAAAAGTATATTTTATGTTATTTAAAAATATTTTTTAAATGGAATTTTCTATTTGGGAACTTTCCTTTTTATTGTCCTCAAGCCGGGATATAAAGTCTATAAATACGTTCTTCCTAAGAGTCTAGCGTTTCCACCGTTCTCCACTTTCTCTCTGTAACCTAAACTCCTTCGTCTCATATTCTCCATGGACAATAAGTCTGCCACCACTGCTAAAGCAGATCATGCTCTGATCGAGAAAAAAACATCTGATGTGATGCAGATATTGCAAGGATTCGCTGATCGTCTTCAGAAGATCGAAGAAAAGATGGATTGTCGTCTTCAAAAGATGGAAGAAAAGGTGGATTTGTTGATCTCATCGATTAGTGCAAAAGCCGAGGCAGATACCATGTCTATCGATCAATTCTCTTCTGGCCAGGAATCTTATGAAAGGTATACTGATGACCGTTTTGGTCGTTTTCCAGACGGTCTTGATCAGGAGCGTTATGATCGTTTTTTATTTGGTCCTGGTCGTGGTCAGGAGACCTATGACGGTTTTGGTCCTGTTTTCGATGGTCGTGGTCGTGGTCAGGAGACCTATGACCGTTTAGGTCGTTTCTACAATGGTGGTGCGCAGTATAGTTATGACCGTTTTGGTCGTTTCAATGGACGTGGTCGTGGTCTTCATGTTGGTGGTCCTTTTTCCGGCGGCCGTTGTGGTGGTCAAGGCCAGTGTGGCTATTGTTGAGGTTATGGTGACGGAAAAGAAACCTATTTTTCCTACTTGATACGACGACTTCTTCGACGTTTAGGAGTGGGACGTTTTTTTTTTCCTTCAAATCTCTTTGGTATTTTTAGCTTTTGATACATTGCCACCTTTTCAATAGTTCGACTTCTCTTGTTATGCTAATAGTTATGTTGTTATCAGATTTTAAAGTAGCTTTAGATTTCGTTATATTTTTGTCCGTTTTGTAATGTATCCTCAATTTTCGTGTTAAAGACATGAATATATAACAGATTTCAGTTTTGAGATTGTGAGTTTGGTAGAGCACAGTTGACTAGAGGCAACTCATTAGTCCCTCTAAAACTTACCTAATAGGCTACAGGCAACTTCATTAGTCCCTTGAAAACAGTCAGTCATCACATAACTAACCAATCCTTTAATTATTACCCAAATCCATATTAACTAAGGCAACTTCATTAGTCCCTCTAAATATATACACGCTGAAGCAACAGCATATGAACTGTAGATGATGACCTATCTAGAGACAAGAACGGTTGTGAGAATAAACTAACTAACAAAACATTTTCAACAAGTAACTGTTCCGAAGGGACGACCCGACCATAACTGGAACCAAAACTCTGCCTTCAACTTCAATAGTGGGTAATTGTCTTTAAGAGAGATGAAACACTTTCAAAGATTCAAACAATCAGCAAAGCGGATTGCCCGCATAATCAACAATCCCTATAAAATGCATAATTGCTGCCTAGCTATTTCTTTAACATTGATTTTGAGAAAAAAAAAAGTTAGTAAATTAGTTTACATAATCCACACGTTTTATTTATAACGTGTTCTAAAGAATACATGAATTGATCTAAAGAAAATCACAAGCACATGTACATAGCTTCAGAAATATCATTAAGCAACCAGACTGCTTATAATGTACATGTGATGAAGTGGCCAATTAAAAACTCAATTCTCACTGGCAGAAGCATTATGTTTCTCAAAGACTGTTAACAATGTAACATATGATAAGTGCATCAACACTATCAACTCTGCTTAGCACTCGAGGAAGTAGATGTTGTCATGAACGATTCTCCACACCCGCATTGACCTTGGGAGTTGGGATTGATGAACACGAACTCTGATCTGCAATTAAACAGAGAACAAAAGTTAATACCGTTTTAAAAGGGGAAATATATGAACAGACACTCGGTTTCTTTTTTTTAAATGACGAGAGTTTGCAAACCTTAGTTTATCATCTATGAAGTCCATCTTTGTTCCGATCACATGCATCAAGGCCTTCGGCTCCACAAGGATCCTCACACCTTTCTCTTCCACCAGCTCATCAAATTTCCCTTTCTCATCTGAAACAATACATACGGAGATGAGTCTATACTCAACGGTTCAAAGAGACACAGTCAACAGCATGAAACATAGCTAGAAAATTCTTGTTCTGGAACACCGAAGCAAAGCATCATCTATAAACATAAAAGGTGAAACTATGTATTTCAACAACTTAACCCTCGGGAAACAAGAAATAGCATTTGGAGGTTTCTTCACTGATGAGCGTAATCATCAAATTTGAGAACACAAAATGTAACGGATGTACTCAACTTGAATGTTCATAGAACATAGCAACATATGGCTTTCACATGGACGAGCTAAGAACCAAAAGAGGCGAAAATACAGAGACTTTAACCAAACCTATGGTCTTATACGCATTCAGCTAGTGTCCCTGAATGTGTCTGATGAGGCAAGAATCATCCGCATGATATCTTAAAACTAGATAGCACATGATACATATATCGATGCATATAGCTTCATCATCAAATGAGCTAAAAACCAGACTCATCATCTCTACTGATCACGCACAAAACATTCCCAAGTCTCAAACTTTAACAAAGTCTGGTGTATCAAACGAACAATTAACACGTCTATACCTCTACGTGCTATTGTTATCAAAGACATAAATAAGAACCAAAAGGTTCTTTTCAGCAACCAAGATTGAAACTTGGTAATAATCAGTTCGGTCCCACCCCAAAATCAGACAAAACAGGAAAATCAAAGAATAGTTTGTATGAGACGGTTACCGGCGTAATTGAGTGTGTAAGATAAACCGTTACACCCTCTCGCTTTAACGCCCAATCGGAGGAAAGGTTTCTGCCTCTGCTGCAAGAGATGATGAACCCTAGACGCTGCTTCGTCCGTCAGCGTTAACACTTGCTTCCTCATCGCCGGTCCTACCCTCGCCGCCGCAGCGGCTAAAACTCGAGAAGCCTTCATCGAATCGGAACCCTCGAAGAAATTATAGGTTCGATTCAAGGGGTGTTGTATAATGATGATTTAAGAAATAGAGTAAATATCTCAGAGCTGGAAAATGTCTCCTTTCGTTGGAAAATTGGACAAGACTTGAGTTAAATAAATGTTCGGTTCGATACGGGTAGGGTAATTTGGGTTTAGATTATGTAGTTCGGTTTTTGGAAAAGGAAATTAAATTTAAAATCAAAAGGCCGGTTCGGTTCGAGTAGATGAAAATTTAGTTTGGTTAGCGAGTAGTACGCATGAGAATTTTACCCGAACTGAACCAAAAAAAATAGTCAACAGACCTGAAACTAAAATGAAACAGTTTGTATCCAAATATGACGGGTTTTTACAAGGATAAAAATCGTCTATCTGAACTGACTTAGACCTGATCAGAAATCGAACCTAAGTTTTTTTCAAGTGCATATTTAGGTCTAATTATCTAGAATTCGAAAGATCCAAATCTGAAACGACCTGATCCGAATCTGATCTGAGAACATGAATGCCTAGGCCTAGCCAATAGTGAATATATGAATTGGCGTAGGTGTATCTGTTAGGTTAGGTTCGAATTTTTTTAGTTTTATTAAAAGTATTTGATCCCTTTCAAGTTTTATAGATATCCAAGTTGGGTTCCGTTTAGAACACTTGAAGGTTCGCTTTGGTTCTAGTAATCTTAATGAAGATCCATTTTAGAACCGAAAACTTTTGGGTTCGGATCAGAACCAAATAACCATAACAACTCAAAACTTAAATCTTTTGGGACGTCGTCAAAACTATGCTCTTGGTGACAAACAAAAAAAGAAGAAAAAGAAAGAAAGAAGTTCACTAATGTCGACGCCGTTACAGGTAGACAATCTGATCTATTCATAAATCACTGTTCTATATTTATCAGGTTTGCCAACTGTTCGATTGTCAATTTCTGCTTTCAACATCCCAATAATTATTCATTCTCTTCATATTATAAAAAAAGTCACGTACGTATTTTGTCTTTCTTTTACTTTGAAAAAAGGACTAATCTATGGTATCATCTAATATGGCCATGATTTGGTCTGTAGCCAACTATTGGAAAAAAATTATTGTAGATCTATGAAAAAGACTCCTCATCTCACTGATGTAAACGTAATTATTTTATGATAATATCGTTTCTATTAAGACTTGAGGAGATTCGTTCTTTTCATGTGTGCTTAACCGACAAAAGCAGATAACAACGAAACATCAAAAAGGAAAATCAGTCGTAACATACATAATTAAAGGGTGCTGTTGGTGAGACTGAAAGTAAGCACTAACCACCAATAATTAAGGTGAGACTGAAAGTAAGCACTAACCACCAATAATTAACATTTATTGATACCTGATCAATGATAATTATCCGACAAAGTGGGGTCAGTCATATTATATTATACTCTTTTGATTAACTTATTTGGCACGGTCTTGGATAATATCGAATCCCATCTCAGTCGGATCGGTAGCTTGAAGCTCATAGTGAATCCCTTCCAAAACCCTCCTCAGCCCAGCCTTCGACGTTGCGTATAAGATCTTTGCCCTTATCCTAGATGCCTCCGGCGACCTTATACGGTTAACAAATGTAATTACCATTGCAGCATATATGAATGTTTTTCGCCAGTGCATGTTTAATATATATCACGAAATATCCATTTTACCGAAACCTGATTTTTAGCCAAATTAAACAAAATCGAACTGAACAACTGCCCAACCAAACTAACTTTTTGGTTCAGATGAGTAAAACTTTGTGCAAACTGTATTTATCCGAACGGAATCAACCGTTCAAACCGATCTGCCGACTAATAGTGATTATAGCTGGAGGGATGTAAAGGTAAATATTGTAGTTCTGGGAGGTAAGCAGACTAACCAGTAGATAAAGAAGATCTTGCTCTTGCGGCAGTTATCGACCGTGACAAAGTCGAAATCAAATACGGCATAGCGACAGTCGTCCACGGGTAAGGAAGCGGCGAGATCTTGATAGTTTTCTCCGGCGCCGCCGACTTTGTCGACGGTGACTTTACGGGAATTCTCATCGATCTTGAACACGATGTATCTGTGCACTTTCTTCCATTTCATCTCCAAGAATGAGCTCGTGCACTCTTCCGTCACTCGCATCCCCGTCGTGGCCTGCAAAATCGGATGATATTTAGTTTCAAATTCAGATGAAAATCTTACAAGGAGATGCAAGAAAAAAAAAACAAAAATATTCTTCTACCATCTTGAAAGCCATCGCCATTGTTGCTAAGATTCTTGGGTCTCTTTTTTTTTCTTTTGGCGTGGAGAGCTTTTCCGTTAAAATGGAATGACTTTGAGGTCTTTATATAATAAAGTTACCGCTATGCAGATGCGATCATTAGTTTTCCAGTTTTACAAAATTACCCTTCAACTTTTTCATTAGAATAATTTTCCTCGTGGGCGTAACTAAACTAATGCTTTCTAAAGATTTACATTTTCATACAACAAATACTCGGTGCAAATATGAAATATTTTTTTTCTTTTTTGTAATGGCTTTTTTTGTTTCACAATAAGACCTGGACGATTATCCCTAACCTCGGTAGCATACGTCCGGTTGATCATCCCGAACTGCATCCCGGGTTTGACATGAAATATATATGAAGAAAAATATTTGATGTACAAATTCATTATTCAATCTATATTAGTAAATTTTGAAACAACGTTTTTATTAAAAAACAACTTGAACAGAAAAAAAAACTCAAACAGAATATTGTACACAGTAACTTTGTACATATTTATAAACACCAAGTCATCAACTTATGTTTTTGTTATTTCTGGAACGGTTTACAAAAATATTGTAAAATTTTTCGTTTTGTATTTTTATTTTCGTATTTGAAAACAAAATCATTATTAAACCATCAACTTAGTGTTTTTTTTTTTTTTTTTTTTTTTTTTTTTTTTTTGATTAACCAGGTGGTTGACCCCTTCGGGACCCACCCACCTAGGCCCAGCGCCAGCCTGTGTCTGTACCGTTTAAGGCCCTGGACACGCCTCCCCTCCCCGCGAGTCGAATTCGGGTTGCCCCTCAGTGACCGAAGCCTGGGGTGTACCACTGGACTACGAGGTCCGGGTATCAACTTAGTGTTCACATATTGCAAATACAACTTCAGAATAATTTTCATGTAAAATTGTATGTCCACGGTACACATAAATCAAATACTCTTACTTTTTAATTTCGTGAAAGTTTTAAATATTCGCATGAACGTGTAGGTCGAAGAACATCAATGTAAAACATTCTTTCTTCAAAACTATACTTTAAAAAACATTCTCGTCGGTAGTGTCTTCACCACTATGATTATAAGGTTGTACAACGAAACGCATCATGTTATAGAAAGAAACAAAAAGTATAGGGATCAGGGAAATGGGTCAATGCCTATATGCAATTAATTTGATATACACAAAAATAATTGTGACGCTAGGAATGGAGGGGTGGTCCCAAAGAATAGTAGTAGTGGATCTCAAAGTAACCCAACACCCACAATTTCATCGATCTCTGCTGTTTCGTGTTACTCAAAACTCAAGTGACCCTTTACGTGTAAGCTAAGGATTCAGACTAGATCTTATATTATTCCTCTTTTTGTTTTCATTATTTTCAACTTCTTTAATAATTATATAAGTTGACAATTTAAAAGTTTTCTAAAAGATCGATTTAAAAGTAAATATGTTGTTATTTACATACTATCAGTCTTATTCTATTTTTGGATCACAGTACGAAAGTTCATTTTAAATCAATATTTTTATTGTTGTACAATTCTATCCCTTGCATTATGTTAAAATTCGTATGTTTTAAATTTTGTAGATACCATCTCAAGATCTAGTGGTACGTATGCGTGTGTCGCCCAGAGCATAAATAAAATATTTGATATTAATACCCTTCATTTGTCTCTTAAGTGGGCCACAGAGAAAAAAAAAAGAAAGAGAGAAAAAACAAAAGATGAAACACATAGAAACAGCGACACGTGCAGTAAAAGAGTAAGGAACGTTCCTTCCTGCGCTTAATTAAGACCATCTTTATGGGTGTGACAAAATTTGAGTCCCTCATATTATAAAATGAATATTAGTACTGTTAAGGACAAATGGAAAGACAATTAGAAAAGTTTGGTTTATTGGTGGGACTTTCGTAAAGTTCTTAAGGTTAATTTAAAATATTTTGATGTTTTAGTTTATTGTAAAAATGTAATGAGAAATATAAGAAAAGTTTATAATTAAACAA
This sequence comes from Raphanus sativus, assembly GCF_000801105.2. NCBI lineage: Eukaryota > Viridiplantae > Streptophyta > Magnoliopsida > Brassicales > Brassicaceae > Raphanus > Raphanus sativus. Next base: position 31,773,066 of record NC_079515.1, on the reverse strand, counting down.
GCCACATTAGAATTAAAAACATAAAAAGTACAAACTTAAAAAAAAAAAAATTACAACGTTGAAAATAAAAAATTACAAACATAAAAAAAAAATATTACAAACATCATAAATAAAAGCAAGCACACAATTTATTCAATTCATAAAAACTTAATAATAAGTTATTATTCTTGAAGATGTCCGAATTTATCCCATATATTTTCAATCAAATCATATTTTAATTGTCGATGAATTTGTCTATCCAGAATGCTCCTCCGACGATCCATTGTATTGCCGCTGCCGAGATTTGGAGCTCTTTTGACGGTAAATGTATCTTCATCTTCTCTTTCTTGAAATTCATTTTCGTCATAGTTAGAGTATGTCGATCGTTCATCTTCGACAATCATATTATGGAGTATGATACATGCTCGCATAATATTCCCCATTTTTTCTTTATCCCATAACTTAGATGGATTTTTGACAACGGCAAATCTAGATTGGAGGACTCCGAAGGCACGCTCGACATCTTTCCGCACAGCTTCTTGTTTTTTAGCAAATAAGGAATTTTTCTCACCTTGTGGTAGTTTGATAGATTGAATAAAAGTCGTCCACTTCGGATAAATACCATCCGTGAGATAATAAGCCATATTGTACTCGTTTCCGTTGACATAATAATTTACTTCTGGCGCTATTCCGTAAATAATGTCATCAAAAACGGGTGATCGATCAAGAATATTAAGATCGTTCATAGTACCTGGGGCTCCAAAAAACGAGTGCCATATCCAGAGGTCCTGTGAAGCTACGGCCTCCAAAACAATTGATGGTTTTCCGGTTCCTCGTGCAAACATTCCTCTCCAAGGGGTCGGGCAATTCTTCCACTGCCAATGCATACAGTCGATGCTTCCAATCATCCCTGGGAACCCACGTTCTTCTCCCTGGTAGAGTAGTCTTTCTAGATCCTCCGGTGTGGGACGTCGTAGGTACTGATCGCCAAACAAGGTGATAATTGCCTCCGTAAAATGATGCAAACATTTCCGAGCTGTCGTTTCAGCAAGTCGGACATATTCGTCAACTGTATCAGCGCTAAAACCATATGCCAATTGTCGAATTGCTGCCGTACATTTTTGTAGGGGTGATAGACTAGCCCGTCCGGTTGCATCTTCTTTTGGTTTAAAATACGGTGCTTCGGTGGAGAGACGATAGACAATACGCATGAACAATGATTTGTTCATTCGAAACCGTCGCCGGAATAACTTGAGAGGGTATGTTGGATTCTCACTAAAGTAATCATTCCAAAGCTTTTCGTGACCTTCTTCCCGGTTTCTCTCGATAACAACACGTTTTTTTCTCTCTTTTGGTTCTGGAAAAATGTCATTCTCAAAAAATTCATCAAAAGCAGAATCCATAGCATCATCTTTATGATCTTTGTGGTAATGAAAATGAGAAGATGATGCCATTGCAAATTGCTTTTTTAAAAAAAGATGGCAAATGAAAGGGAGGAGAAGAAGTCTTGAAGGTGTGAAAGATGTGTTACACTACCTATCATATTTATACTGAAAGGGTGGAGAAGAGATGTTTTTCGAAAATCATGTGATTACTCTTCACCCATCTTGTATCAATGTGACTACTCTTCAGCCTCATGTGATTTTCCATTGTCTTTATTCTACTTCACAAATCATGTGATTTTCCATTGTCTTTAACCTACTTCACAAGTCATGTGACTACTCTTCAGTTAATAAACAAAAAAAGTCATGTGATTTTCCATTGTCTTTATTCTTGATATAAAGACATCATGTGACTTAGTAAAGACGAGAAAAAAAAATTCACGAGACTAAAGAAAAATCACGAGACTAAAGAAACAACATGAGACTAAAGAAACAACATGAGACATAAAGAAACCATGTTTGATTCATACCGGTTACAAGTCAAGAGACTAAACAACATGAAACTAAAGAAACTAAAGAAACATGTTTGATTCATACCGATTACAACATGAGACATAAACAAACTAAACAAGTCTTTCATGATACCTATTACAACATGACCCATCACTCTTTCACTTAAAGACGAGCACCATACCTATTAGAACCAAAAGTAGGAGCATTACACCAACAAACACTTCGAACCCATCGATCAAACTTGATCTCTTCTTTGCCAAGTCAGAAACTAACTTCTCAAGGTTAGCAACCTTCTCGTCAGTCTCATAGCTGTTGATAGAGTTCAAATTATCTACCTTTTCCTCCAACATAAGTATGCGTTTGTCTGTCGCACTCATCTCCTCCATCACCGCGACGTCCCACCATTTCCAGATGTGGCATTCACCATCGTCAACATTCTCGCAAGTGTAGTATCTCCTCCCTGGGTCGTTTCTTGTGTATGATGTTGCTATAGGTTTGCCATCACAGTAACAAGTCTGAGGGAATCCAAACTCCACCTCTGGCTGTGGAGGATAACGAGCCGTCTCGCCATATTGGAGGATTAACTCTTCTTGGTCACGACGACTAAGCTCTTCCTGGTCACGACGAATAAGCTCTTCGTATATTAGCTCTTCTTCGTCACGACGACTTATCGGCACATCTTGGTCACTACTGTCACCTGTGAGACCGTAGTCATCCGAGAGTGAAGGCTGACTGTAACTGTATCGGCCCATTGAGACTAAACCTGCAAAACAATTACATGGACAAGCTTATTACGAAAACAACCACACAATTTGCAACCATAAAAATATTTTTATAAATAAGCAAACATAAGCAGGAACAGAAATACAAGAGTAGGAACAGAAATACAGAGATAGCTTGATTTTTAAAAGTAGGAAACATAACAGAAATACAGAGATACATTCAAGACACTACTAACAGAGACTGTCTAGTATGGCAAGTAGCTTATCCTTCACCACTTCTTCAGCCTCAGTGAGTGGTTCTTTTTTGGCTAACAGAGTGTCAAGTATGGCGAGCTTTGACAGTCTCTCCTTCTTCTCTAAATCCTCTTTCTTCATCTCCCAAATGTTCGCATAGTCAGCCATAGACTTGCCTTTTCCTCCATACCTTCTAGCCTTAGCAGCCTTGATACCTTCAGGGCGGACGTTATGATCAGGGGGGACCTCATGATCAGCAGCAGTGGTGTTTGAACTTTCGGTAGGAGTCTCAGAAGCTTTACGCTTTGAACTACCAGTAGGTTTAGGAGGGTTTAGGCTTAGCCACTTCTGCTCATACCTCAAGAGACACCACGCATGCTCTAGAGTAAATTTCTTATTGTTGTTAGTGTAGTAGATGTCGTGCGCCAGCTTGAGAACATCATGGTCACTCTGACCAGAGCTGATCTGTCTCTCTGCTGCCGCATGTGCAGCACAGAACTTGTTAGTGAAATCATTAATCTTGTGCCATCTCTGCTTGATGTTTAGACCATCTCTTCCTACACCCTGAGCTCTACCATGCGGACTTGCAGCATAGTAATCACCAACTCGAGCCCAGAAGGTCCCTGACTTTTGTGAGTTTCCAACAATCGGATCCTTTGAAGTGTTTATCCACGCGCTGATTATCACCTCGTCATCAGCTGGTGTCCACTTCTTTCTCTCCCTTGAGGCCAATGGTGTCTCGCTTTGTTGGGAGCTAAATGGGGGGGGATCTCAGATGCTCCAAAGTTCACACTATCTTGATAACTTTCATAGGGAAAGTTCTGGCTGTTAAGGAGACCGACTAAACTAGGAGTCTGACTATATGGATTCAATGGATTCCTTGAATCCATAGCGATTAGAAGACAGAGAAGAGGGGAAGAAAGGAACAGATGGCGCAAACAAAGAGTGAAAGAAGATGATGTGTGTAAAACAATGAAAGCTTGCTCTGTTTTTATAGGTGATAATTAACTAAAGCTAATTAAATAAACCATCATAAAGAGGTAACCATAAACTACAAGGGTCTAATCAAAACTTATTACAGTCATAACTTCAAAACTTATTACAATCTCATCACCTACAACTACAAAACGTAAACTATCTTCAAGACCGACTAAACTATCTTCAAAACTATCTCCAAAACCTAACTATATACCTTCAATCCTAACCATTCAAGGAAATAACTAAGCTGTATTTTTTTGTTACACTTCAACCATTCAAGTAAATGACTAGGCTAATCGTCAACACATAACTAAAATATGACAGCTTTCGTTAAGAATAATCAAATACAACAACCAACTAAAAGCTTTCATATAATTTTCAATTGAAGTCACATCTACGAAAGCAACTTTGCTTTGAGGAAAATATTATCTGCTCTATCTACTATACTTAATAAGACGATAGCTTCAAAACACAAACGACTTAACTCCAGAAATAAAATGTGATAAGAAATCAAAACACAAACAACTTGTATGCGATATAATATCAAGACAGAAATAACTTAAGTTCAGAAATGATATGTGAAACTATCAAAGAATCAATAACCGAACATACCATCAACGAAACAGCATCAAAGAAACCATCAACGATCATCATCATCAAAAAAGAAACTAAATTTTAACTCATAAGTTAAACAAACCGAACATATCAAAACTAATTAGCTTTCGTAGATGCCCGAGTCGGAGGAACTATATCCACAAACAAAAACTAATCTACCGAACAAATCATCACAACAAAGCATCTAGAAACGCATGCGGAGGAACTAGATCGAGAAACAGAAACTAATCTACAGGCAGAGATGATGTTAGGAGTTTTGAGGCTCCTAAGTCAAATGATAGAATAGTGGAAGTAAGTTGTCGAACCAGTTCTGAGGGATTTAAAATCAGAGAGAATGCAAGTATTTGCCTAATCTAAGTGCAACCAGTGATTTGATGAATTCTAAACTAATGATTAAAGCTAATGCAAAACAGTAAAATGATACTCTTAAGCTATTGGAAAGGAGAACTCATGGGTATAGGGATTTAGACCTTGGGTGATCAGGTTTCGATCTAAGGAATGCAAATGATAAATCAAACTATCAACCTTAAGTCTAGACACAATTCTAAGCAAGCTCTATGTCTAGATGAATGCTCATTTGCTAACATATCTCAAACATCAAATGTCTTTGGTTGAATAACATGCAAGCAATCATTACTAACAAGTCTATTAGCTATCTTAGCATCTTTAACAACAAATGTCTTTGGCAAAGTACACTAAAAGCCTAGGAGAGCTGACTCAGGCATTTCATCAAACACCTGTCGGGTGAGAAATGCCTAGAGATCACCCTTTGAGTGGCATACTCAAATGATGCATTAAGATCACTCTACTAGCAAGGAACAAGTATGATCTATATCTAAAACATCCTAGAACTAGCCTAATCACCCTAACCCATGAATCCAAAAGATGATTACTCACTAATCTCCATGATTCCTCTTAAACCCATGATGGATTTCAGATTAATCATGTAGAGAAATAGATGAGAGATCACAAGAACAATAACAAATCAAGCCAAAAAGAAATGTTTTTCTTGAGAGAGTTTGTGTTCTTCAATAGATAAAAGATAATCCGCCTCCAATGGCTTACAAAACATACTTAAACTTAGGTTTTTCCATTCTAAAACGTAAAGGGGCAAAATGGTAAAATGTCACTCAGCAGACACGCAGCAGCCTGGATGACGCGCCACAAGACCGCTGGGGCACGCAGGCCGCTGGGACACTTAGACGCTGGGAGCTTCAGTTCTGTGGCGCGGGCAGGGAGACCGCGGGACCAGGCCGAGTGAGCTTGCGTATTTTCTCTAGCTTTTTGTCGATGCACAGCGGCATGGAGGACGGGGACACGAGACCGCTGGGGCACGCAGGCCGCTGGGACACTTAGCCGTGGTGAGATTCTCGAACATAAATCATCCTCTTTTGCTCCAAAATCATCTCTAATGTTTCCAAAGTCACCAACTAGCATCTCCAATACCTGATAAGGACAAATGCAATGCAAATGCATCCTATATGCATACTATATGGATTCTAATGATCAAAAAGAAGATAAAACAAAGATCAAAATGATGCAAATACACAAGATATCAACTCCCCCACACTAGTCCTTTACTTGTCCACAAGTGAACTTTCTAGAACTCATAAGGAAAGAGGTTTGAAAGTGGGAGCTCATAGCCAAAAGAAACATACAAAGCACTCGATTTAACATCTGAATTCAACATGAGCACACTCTCTCTTATTATCCTCTAGCTTCTCTAGGCCTATCTTAACTCAACATTATGCATCCACACATTCAATTCAGCCAACTCTCACATTCATTAAGCAATACAATAAGTGAGTTCTATGCAAATGGTCAATTGGTCCAAGTCATTTGGGTAAGGGAAGGCTTTTCATTCTAGTGATCAAGGGGTTCAAAACTCATTATCTTCAAGGTGGTTCACTCTCAAAACAAGTAGCCTTGACATTGCACATAATATATCTAAGAAAGGGATCAACTAATGCATACAACGCTCAATCTTCATTGTTCTACCCTTTTTCAAACATACAAGTGACACAATTAAAATCCCAAGTTACACCCATCTCACATCTCTCACCCAAAAATCTCAAGAACACATCCACAAACTCTTAATCAAGGGAAATATTTAAACTTTTAAAACACAACCTCTAAGCTCATTCTCACTTTGCTAGCCCCCTTTTTCAAATTTTTTTTTTTTTTTCGGTTTCTTATTTTTTTTTTTATTTGGGGGCCAAGACTTTCACAACTTTGAGCTAGAGGTTTATACAATTTCCAATAAGACAATTAAGCACAAGAGTTCATTCATTCCCATTCAACTTTCAAGTTCAAACTTTACAACACTCACCCCCACCTATGGCTAGACAATAGCGTAAGCAATCTAGCAAGAATGAAGACTGAGCATTGTCGTTCCCAATACTCTCAAGATTATGCGCATGTAAGACTTTCCGAAAAAGGCCTCACTCAACAAACAATTAAGGCTTAAAAGGAGGAGAGGGTTTTAGGGAGTAGAATGCCACTAGAGATTGTCAAAAAGATCGGCATAAAAGATGTGACAAATCTAGTGTGTATATCCATGACTTAGCACACAAGGGACCATGAGCAAGAAATTAAGTTCATTCAGTTCAATTCAAGGTTGTAGTTGGCTTAAGAGATTGAGTTTCAGGGAGAGTTTTCAAGGCACGAAGCTTACAAGGTTTTCAAGAGAAGTGCATGAACTATACGAGGCTAGACAGTGCTCTCTACAAGGCATTTTAAATCATTGCTCCCAATGCAAATGAATGCAACCTATATGCTCTAGACTCTCCTAAAAGTGCAAATGATGCAAACTAAATGATTCTTTTTGTGTTTTTCAAAATTTTTAATTTTTTTTTGGTTTTTCTATGCAAATAAGAATGTAATATGCAATGTATGAGACTCAAAATCATCATAACAAACATGATCAAATGCTTGGCACCTCCCCCACACTTAAATCACACAGTCTCTGTGTGAGTGAGGTACCCAATGAAATTCGAAAATGCAAAGAACTGGGAGAAGGGAAGTTTCCAGTTACCTGAGACGGGAGCGAGGTGGAGGGGTCGCTGTGGGCAAGTCGCTCCCAGCTGGAGCGACTTCTCTCCCTCGCTCCATGACCTCGCTCTGATGTCCGATTTTCTGCTCCACACCTGCACACAACTTCATTTTCCCATTGTTTTATGCAGTAAAATGAAAATGTAAATACTAATGCAATATATACAAGGATACTCATGGGACTTCCTCCCAAGTGAGCTTGTTTTAAGTCTCTAGCTTGACTTTGCCTCCTTTGGATCAGGCTGGAGTAGGTGCAGAAAGTGGAGTTAACACCCCATCTTCCTCAGGTGGTAGCTCACCAAGGTGATCATCAGATGGAGGGCCCATTTCTTCAATGATGAAGGCTTGTCCAAACACAGTGGGGTTCCTCATTTTCTCCTTGATGTCAAAGTGGAGGATGTTCTCCTTACCCAAATGAAGGTCAATGTTGCCTTCTTTCACATTCACGATAGCTCCTGCTGTAGCTAAGAATGGCCTTCCAAGAATCAATGGGTCTTGAGCCTCCTCACCCATTTCAAGCACCACAAAATCTGTAGGTATTTCATATCCTCCAATCTTCACAGGGAGGTTCTCTAGGATGCCCACAGGGTACTTCACTGAACGATCAGCCAACACCAGAGAGAGTCTACACTTCTTGTATTGAGTGAAGCCAAGCTTCTTTGCCACAGACAAAGGCATCAAGCTGACACTAGCTCCCAAATCGCAGAGACATTTCTCAAATACCATAGGTCCAAGAGCACAAGGTAGTGTGAAGCATCCTGGATCCTCTAGCTTCTCTGGAGCATCAAGCCTCTGAATGATGGCATTGCACTCATGACTCAGAACCATCATTCCCTCCATCTCTTTCTTCTTAGCAGCTACAACATCTTTCAAGAACTTGCTGTATTGAGGAATCAGCATGAAAGCATCAATGATGGGCATTGTAACCTGAGCTTCACTCATCTGCTTCTCAAACAAAGCCTTGTACTTCTGTAACAGCTGCTTCTTGAATCTACCAGGGAATGGAAGCTTGGGTTCATAGGGAGGAGGGACAGAAGAGCTCTCACCTGCTGGAGCAGTAGATTCACCATCTTTTATTGTCTTCTTCTTTTCTCCAACCTTTCCTTTACCTTTATCTTTCTCAATCTTCTCCAAGATCTCATCATCTGTCTTCTCATCAACAATGACCACTTCATCATCTAGATTGATGGCTACCTCCTCACCTTGTTTCTCAGCATCTTTGGTGAGGGTTCTAGGAGGTAACTGCTTACCACTCCTGAGTGTGACGGCTTTTGCTTCCTTGGGGTTTTGATCAGATTTTCCAGGTAGAGATCCTGGCTGGCGATTCTGGTGGGTGCTCATGGAAGCAAACTGATTCTCCAAATTCTTGACAGAAGAAGCAAGGTGGGAGAATTTGTTGTTGAGCTCATTGTAACTCCCATCAATCTTGGAGTGAAGGTTCTTCAGCTCATAGCCCACATGCTTCTCACTTCTAGTCTGAGACTCTAAGATCTGTTTCAGTAAGGCATCAGTGCTGCTCTCTTGAGGGGTAGAGGAGCCAGGAGAGGGGTTTTGCTGAGGCTGGTAGTTGCTTGGCTGTTTGTTTCTAGGCTGATAACCACTCTGCTGGTTGTTTGAATAGGGCTTCTGTTGGTAGTTGTTGTACTGAAAGTTGGGTTCCTTCTTGTACCAGCTACCATTGCTGTTGATGAAACACAATTCTTCTTGCCCTTCCAAACCCTCAACCTCATTGACAGTAGGAGGTATCTCCTGTTGTGGGTTACCAACAAAGTTCACTTGCGCTTGTGTAGCCTTATCAGCAATGAGTGTGTCAATCTTCTCCTGAAGAGCCTTTATCTCATTCCTTGTGTGCTTGTCATCACCTCTACTGCTTCTGTCATGGTCTCCGCTGTAGACTGCATCACTCTTAACCATGTTGTCAACCAGAGCCTCTGCTTCTTCCTCAGTTCTCCCCAAAAATAACCCATTACTAGCTGTATCCAGTCTGGCTCTGTACTTAGGAAGAGCACCTCTGTAGAATGTGCTCAGCAAGCTCTCCTTTGAAAAACCATGGTGTGGGCACTGAGCTTGGTAACCATTGAACCTCTCCCAAGCTTCACTGAATCCTTCCAAGTTCTTCTGTTGGAAGCTGGAGATCTCATTCCTCAACTTAGCAGTTCTTGAGGTAGAGAAGAACTTCTCCAAGAATGCCTTTTTGCAGTCTTCCCAAGTAGTGATGGAGTCACTTGGTAGAGACTTCTCCCACTGACGTGCCTTATCCCCCAAAGAGAAGGGGAATAGATTGAGCTTTAAAGCATCCTCTGACACACCATTAGTCTTTGACATACCACAGTAGCTGTCAAACTTATCCAAGTGATCAAATGGGTCTTCCACAGCCAGACCATGATACTTGTTGTTCTCTATGCAGTTGAGCAGCCCTGACTTGATCTCAAAGTTGTTAGCAGCCACAGCTGGTGCTCGGATTCCAAGTCTAGGACCATGGATGTTGGGGCGGTCATAAGTGCCAATGGGGCGAGCTGGTCGCTGTTGAGCCCCTTGTGGTGGAACATTGTTGACTCCATTGGGGTTCTGAGGATTTTGTTGTTCTTCCATTGCAGGTTCCAGTGTCTGCAGTTGAGCCTGTTGCTCTTCTTGTCTTCTCTTTCTAGTACACTCTCTCTCTAAAGCTCTGATGTCTGCGGCTCTTGGAACAAGGTTTGATGTACCCTTGCTCCTCAAGTTCATACACCTGAAAATCACAAAGAGTGAAGAAGAGAATCAGTAACTGACAAAAATAAAAATGACTTAGTCTCAAGCAAATGACTAAATCTCAATGTTCAAATCAAACTCAGAATTTGGCAACGGCGCCAATTTGATGTTAGGAGTTTTGAGGCTCCTAAGTCAAATGATAGAATAGTGGAAGTAAGTTGTCGAACCAGTTCTGAGGGATTTAAAATCAGAGAGAATGCAAGTATTTGCCTAATCTAAGTGCAACCAGTGATTTGATGAATTCTAAACTAATGATTAAAGCTAATGCAAAACAGTAAAATGATACTCTTAAGCTATTGGAAAGGAGAACTCATGGGTATAGGGATTTAGACCTTGGGTGATCAGGTTTCGATCTAAGGAATGCAAATGATAAATCAAACTATCAACCTTAAGTTTAGACACAATTCTAAGCAAGCTCTATGTCTAGATGAATGCTCATTTGCTAACATATCTCAAACATCAAATGTCTTTGGTTGAATAACATGCAAGCAATCATTACTAACAAGTCTATTAGCTATCTTAGCATCTTTAACAACAAATGTCTTTGGCAAAGTACACTAAAAGCCTAGGAGAGCTGACTCAGGCATTTCATCAAACACCTGTCGGGTGAGAAATGCCTAGAGATCACCCTTTGAGTGGCATACTCAAATGATGCATTAAGATCACTCTACTAGCAAGGAACAAGTATGATCTATATCTAAAACATCCTAGAACTAGCCTAATCACCCTAACCCATGAATCCAAAAGATGATTACTCACTAATCTCCATGATTCCTCTTAAACCCATGATGGATTTCAGATTAATCATGTAGAGAAATAGACGAGAGATCACAAGAACAATAACAAATCAAGCCAAAAAGAAATGTTTTTCTTGAGAGAGTTTGTGTTCTTCAATAGATAAAAGATAATCCGCCTCCAATGGCTTACAAAACATACTTAAACTTAGGTTTTTCCATTCTAAAACGTAAAGGGGCAAAATGGTAAAATGTCACTCAGCAGACACGCAGCAGCCTGGATGACGCGACACGAGACCGCTGGGGCACGCAGGACGCTGGGACACTTAGCCGTGGTGAGATTCTCGAACATAAATCATCCTCTTTTGCTCCAAAATCATCTCTAATGTTTCCAAAGTCACCAACTAGCATCTCCAATACCTGATAAGGACAAATGCAATGCAAATGCATCCTATATGCATACTATATGGATTCTAATGATCAAAAAGAAGATAAAACAAAGATCAAAATGATGCAAATACACAAGATATCAAGAGAGGAGTACCTTTTTGATTGAAATCTGGTGACGGGTTCGGGGGAGGGAATTTAGTCAGAAATCGTCGGAGAAACAGTTGCGAATCGGGGGAGCTATCGGAGTGGAATCGGCGGAGAATGACGTTGGGGATGCGGGAGAGAGTGTGGAGGAGGTACCGGAGTGGAATCGGCGGAGTCAGAGGTCAGAATCTCTCACGGGTAGGAGATGAAATCGTCGGTCTTCTTTATCGCATGCGTCGCCTTCGTCGTCGAGAGAGACAAACAAAACATTTTCCATATCGAAAATGAAACACAAACTCGTCTTCCCCCTCTTTGGCTTCTCCGCTTCGTCACCAGCCAACACGTGGCACCAGGGACAAGGGAAGGACGTATCTAATTTAGTTAACGTCCCATTCTTTTTTCCTTAATTCTCATTTAAATTAAATTCTAATTATGCTAAGAATCGATGGGGGGACGGCGATAAAGATTAAGGTATGTCCCTTCTTTTTTTTCCTTTTTTTATTTTATTTTAATTACAATTACTCTTAAGAATCCTTCTTAAGCTACATCAATAAACATGCTCTAAGGGCTAAGGATACGTAGAAGACCACTATTGTTGGATATGGTCCTGACCATCGGTCAAGGTCCGATAATTGATTCGACCCAGCAACAATAGAGAAGAAGAAAAACGGTTCAATAAGAGCACAATCCAATCAACCGAGAGAGTCGACCGAATTATATGTTCGTCAGGACGATTTGACACACACAACTGAATTCAGGAGAGAAGAGCACTTACACCCTACTACGGCACCGAATATAACTGTTAACAATCCCGCTGAACACTGTTCGTGATCCGAGAAATAATGATGGTGAAGATGGAATCAAGGGGAATAAGATGTCTAAAAAGAAGACACAGAGAGAGAAGGGGGACAATGAAAAAACAGAGAGAGAACACCGTGAGATAAATAACTACTGACAACAAGTTAATCATTTTTGACTACGCGTTTGTTTCCCTTGTATTTTTTCTCTTTTGGCATTTAACTTTGATACACTTCAATAAACAAAACATTTGACCCCTAAACTCTAATTATCAGTTGATTAAAACTCCTAAAACTCGGTTACCGGATTTAAGATTCAACAACTATACACAATTTCAGTATCTTTTTTTCCTGAAAATGTTCGAGTCTTCCCATGGAATTGTCCAATGCATGTATGGTATAACGTGTGGGAACTTCACAACATTCGTATTTCTTCATATGTGTGTGTGTGTGGTAATTACATTAATAAATATTTTTTTTTGGGTAAAAAATTTCATACATACATATATATATAATTCTATGTGTGTCGGTATGCCAGTATGCGTATACACTGAACTAATGTTCGGCTGTGTGTGTGTCAATCAAACGTACCATATGTCGTAATGGATCATTCCAAAATACCAAACACTAAAGTCTAACGTAAGGTGAGAAGGAAATATATGGCCACGTGAGGTCGGCTGGCCTTTGCCTCTCCATTGTTTAGACTTTGTTGGTTTCAGAAAGTTCTAATCAAATTGATATGGAAGTCTATTACGATTTCGGTTGAAAATGGTATTAATTTCGTCTTCTGTTAGGAGTGATCTGGGTAGAACAAGTTTAGTTGTTTTTCTGTATATAAAAAGATCCGCAGTTAATATAATGAGAAATGATCTCAAATATCCTCCAAATGTATTTTTATATTCTCAAACTTGTCAGGCAAAAGTTAAATTGTTAGTAATTTCCCAACAGTTGCGATTGATACCCGATGCATTTTGTTCATTGTCAGCAAGGTTTGGGGATGATATTACTTGTGTATTGAGGTGGAGGTCTTCCCGCATGACCTTGATTATGAGCTGTCCGATTCATCGCTGTTTGGCTTTGCAATTGGGATACCACAATAGATGGAAGTTGGCAGGAAGGGTGTGCTAGGAATTCAATTTACAGTTACGATTTAGAACTGAAAAGCGAAAGAGAAAACAATTATTTTCTTGAAGAGAATAAAAGATTCTATATATTTATTTAGTCATTAAAAAATAACATGATATATAAAGCACGATTTTATTTTCCTCATTAAAAAATCCTTTAAAGTTGAAAAATATCTGGTATTTTTTAATATTTATATGTATATATATATATATATTAATTTTTTAATGGAAAACTTAAAATTATCATCTTCGTTTACTATTATTTTAGAAATGAGTATTTATGTTTACAAAATTGAATTTGATATTTGAAAAGATTTTGAAGTGGTATTTCTCTAATCAATATTATGTATTGAATTTTTTTTTCTAAAGTTATTTTTTACTGACTTAACTTGTTAATAAACTATTATATTACCCCAATAAAAGATTTACATCTTTCATTACAAATATTCTAATTTTATGAAATTTTAAAATATATAGAGAAAAACGAAAAAATTACATAATCATCTGTTTAATTTATGTTTATTTAAACAAAATCTTTGATGTTAGAAAAAAAAATATATTGATGACAAAAAAAAGAAAAAAAAAATATATTTGAAATTGGCCCAAATGACCCAAACGAAAATAATAACAAAACAAACACAAACCTGTATGTTTGTTAGGTAACGTTGATTGACGAGACATTCTCCGTTTGCATGGAAAGTGGGCCTATTTTGCAGCCCAAATATCGACTTTGTTGTAATAAAGAGTCGTGTAGATAGTAAATAAAAGGGTATTTCAGAGGTTAAAAATAGAAAGAATCATGCTTTAATAGTATAGATATCAATGTATATATCATATTTAAAATTTACATGGTTTTAATTTTTACAGACTGAACATTAATCTTTTAAATGTTGTGTATTTTTTAAAAATTTCATATCTTTGTTTAAACTATGTAAACATTCCTCTATAAAAAAAAATTGATTAGTTTGTCAAACTCTTTGGAATTTTTACATTTTAAAATGTAATATATTTTTGTTAGTTAAATATTTTATGTCAGACTTTCAAAATAAAATATTTCATCATTTTATTTGGTGTTTAACTTTTTATTGATTTTCAATTTTTTTAAATTGATTCACGTGAAATTTGTTGAAATAAAACTTGTGAAACTCTGGATAAAACATCTAATAAAAGGCTAAACCTGAAAATCCTTGTGTAGTTGCTTGAGATTAATAAGATTAGTACGTGCATTCTATGGAAATTATATATCATGCTTATATATTGCATTTTTAAATAATAATTATAAGTATTAAGGAAATTAATGTTTTAAATAATGTATAATAATCGAAAATTTTAGAATGTTTTGTTTAAAAGATTTTTTGGGAAGTAATCTACATAGAAAACTCTTAGAGAAGTCACATATGTTAGGTTTGAAATTGACTTTTTTTTTTATCAAAGGTTTGAAATTGACTATTTTGTAAATTTTTCATAGAAAAATTCTGGAGAAATCTACAATCTTTTTTATAACAAAACAAATCGAGTTTGCTGCTTAGGAACTCTCCATAATAAATAGGTTAGTTCCACTATTGTCAGAAATAATTCAGAAATTTAACATTTTCTATAGAAGACTTCTGAGATTTTGGTCAGTCCCTTGGTTTTGAGAGCATAATTCTTGGAAAGTCTTCATGTAAGAATTTTTCAGAAATATATAGGAAAGCTAACTTACCCAGATTTTTTGCTTCACTTCGGAGATTTCATGTGACAGTAAAAAGGCTTTTTCAAAAGTCTATTCACAAGAAAATTCTCTGAAAAAAAAATAAATTAATTATGCAAATTCTCTGAAAATTCTCATAGACTTTTCCATTAAAAAAATTACTTCTACAAAATTTTTGTTAATTGCAAGACTAACATGGTTATCGAAGAAGACTTCTAGATAAGTTCGCTATGGTAAAATAAAAAAAAATTCTAAATACAAAAGCAACCCACTGATCCACTTCTTATTAATCAAGGAGCATTTTTTAAGACTAACCTTAAATGTGTAAGTTATTTACATGTGTGCCATGCTGACGTGGCGGCTCCATATTTCCTCTCAGCTCAAATATATAATCACCCTTAATTCACTAGAAAAATTACATTCAAATGCCATTGTGGTAACACTCGAATTTTTTCATATACATTATAGTTCACATCATTACATTGTACGATTTCGTGTGAAATGAAAGTTTTAGATTTCACAATGAATGATGGTTGCCATATATATATTTACACGGTTTGATTATTACGTAGACGTTATACTCAAAAAGGAAAATATGTAATATAACTATCATTGAGTCATTGCCATATATAATGTTACCAAATCAAAGATCATTGTCATATATCATATTACGAAATTAAGTAGTATAATGTTGCCATATATAAAATTTTGATTTTTTAAAAAACTTATATCTCAAAAGAAAAACATTTTATAGGATCATACTTTGCTCCTGAATTTTTATTTATATATAGGTAGATATATAAAAAAATCTATTTTTTAATATTTGATTTTGGAATGGGCGGGTGAGTTTTTCGAGTGTATATTAAGATGTTACTGGCCACAACAATATTTGATTTAGGAATGATATATTTAGAATACAATCACGTATATATTAAAGTTAAAAAATATATATCACGTCTATATTTTTTTATACACAATGATATTTGATTTCTATGTGTTATAATTACTATACAATCACGTAAACAAATTAAAGTTTGACTTACCTATATTAGTCTTTGACTTGAATAAATCTTGGATTCGTACAGAAACAGACTTTCCTAGATTAGCCGTTTGATTTCAATATTATTAGAAACGTCTATATTAAAACTTGACTTATTTAGATTTTTTTGATTTGAATAAATCTTGGACTGGTGTAAAATATGACTTTCTTAGATTAGAATTTGATTGAAATAAATGTGCATATTTACGGAGATATATAAGTGATGACCACGTAAGCTTAAATGCATATATACCATATAAATCACATGTAACATTAAATTGACAAACGAAAATGATATCTCCGTTATTAAATATATAGTAACAAATAATTTTTGGCATATTCAAACAACTAAGTTAATTTGTATTAAGCAAGCCTATATTTAATCCTAGATGGCTAGATATAAGATCATAATATATTCACAGTTTGGCAAATATATATTTTCGAATAATTAAAACCGAAATGGCGTAATGAAAACAAACTAAATTGACTAAAATTTGCCCTTTACAACGATTTATCAAAGTAATGTATGCATGAATCTAACCTACTTACTGGTGGTATATGAAAATTAAGTATGGAGGATGTGGTAATTGATATTTTAGAGTATAATATACAGATAGTTTTGACTATATTAAATATTTTGAGCTCATCGTATATCTTATATATGGTAAAAATATATAAGTTATTCTGCCAGTAATTAGGACATTGACAAGGAAGTATATATGGTAAATTATACTGTGATTTGCGTTAATTAGAGAGAGATTGACAAGTTAAATCTGATCCATGAATTATGTTAATATTTCGAAAATTTGCTCATCAATGCTCTGATTTTCTTCTATATAAAGCACCACAATGTTAACCATTTCATCATTCATTAAACCTTAAGCGTAATCTTTCATAGAGTCAAAAACAAACTTTTTTTCTATGGCTGAGGAACCTTATCTCTGATTTGAAGTCTTATACGGAGAAGAGGCTTATGTTTGCAATATTTCACTAAGTTTTCGATTTGTTTTTATTTATGGATGTAAGTTTGTTTTTTTTTCTGGTCTTTTGAAGGTTGATTTACTTTGTTGTTTGGATTTTGTAATTAATTTGAAGCCTCTACTCTTTATCATTTCCAATTTTTGCAGCTAATCTTATATTTTCATGACTGAATACACATGAAGAGAAGCCTTTTGAATATTAGCTACAAGAAAGTATTTTACAATAAAGTCTTCGTTGAATTTTGAGTAAGTTGCTCGAGTTTCTTTTGATGAAAAGATTTGCTTCGTTGGGATGATTTGTAATTAATTTTAAGCTTAAATTTTTATATAGTTTGATTTTGCATTTTTTGCTATATTTTCATATGGCAATTGTTTACCGGCCCTATACTTAATTTAGACACTCTGGTTTATCAGTCAAGTCTAACAAAAAGAACAGTGAAGAAGCTTTAATATGAAATCTGTTTGATTAGTGATGTTCATTTGAGTTGTAATTGACAAAACGGTTAATGTGAACATACACGACGATTTTGGTTCATTTGCTCTCACCTGTAAAACCCATGATTAGCAAGATAAATATATTTCACTAATTTGCAAATATTACAGAATATTTTCTCATCAGTGCTCTGTATCTATATAAAAGAAAGGTATCTGAGTCATTGAAACATTCGTATAACGAGAGCTTTACCATTGCCAAAACTTAGAAACTCAGGTCAATACATATATGTCTGTTATATGAAAATTTTATTATATCACAAGACTATTGTATATTTCATCATTATTGTATTTTTTTTTTGCAATATTCAATATTAGGTTACATTATATATGTTTTCTAGAATACAAAATCTTTTTAAATAAAAACCAAATGTGGTGTTCTAAAATCGTCATAGATTTGTAATCTGAAATTTACCAAAAGTGTTGTTCTAATTGTTTTGCTGCACAAACATAATCATTTTTGTGCAATATGTTCAAAGTTTATATATTAATCAAACTTTAAATTATATAGTTACAAACACTTAATTTTAAGTATATAATTTTTGCACACTCTGTCCATTAATTAAAAATCTTTAACTATGGTCATTAACTCATTGTATGTCTTTAGTTTGATAAATTAATTATTTACTGCAATTTATAACTCAATTTATATTGTAGTAACAAATTTATTTTTTGAATATATGTATTTAACAAAATAATTTAATAAGTCCAAAATCCAATTGTTAGAAAAACTTATATTAGTCCAAACATAAATATTTACGATATGATAAACTTAATACTCTGTGATCTCATTAAATTAATACTCGGCGGTCTTATTAAATGAGATTTTCTTTAAACGGCTCAAAGTTGATTTATATTGTGATCCAACATCTATTTAAATCAAGTGTAAGATTTAAATATTTTTTTTAAACAAGTGTAAGATATACTCTTAGTCCGTACTACTTTGACATCTATTTAAATCAAAGTTTGCTATATATTATGGCCTAAACATTGCATGCTTTTGGTATAAACAGAAAATAGTTAAAAGACGATTTGATATAAAAAATAGCAAAGAGACGCAGCTATTCAAAATTCTTTTGTTTATAAAAGGAAAAAAGAATATTGTTCAGTTCTCAGGCTTTCTTCACGTACATAAATTTATACAAAAAATAATACTGAAACTAAATTGTTTTGTTATTACCAAACGAACTTATACATCAAATATTTTTCCTTACAACATAATTCTTAAGAACTTAGATTATGAAATTTATGTTTAATATTAAGAAAAATCTTTGGTACCTACCTAATTGTAGTATAGGAAAATATTAATAATGACCTTTCGTAGTAGTTAATGATAAATTAGGTGTCTTCCTTCACCATGTGCAGTAATTTTTTTAAAATATAAATTATAAGTAAAAATGAAATTTTATTCTTTTCTTACAAATATTTTAATATAATTTGATTTAATTTAACATAAAATTAAGATAAAAATAATTTTTTTTATTTAAAATTATATTTCAAATATATATATATATATATATATATATATATATATATATATATATATTTAAAATAATAATCTTAGATAGATTTTCTATCTATTTATTTTGGTTATATATATTAAATCAATGGGTATAGAATCAATAAACTTAATAATTAAAATGTTTATAGAAAATTTAGATATATAAGAAACTAATGATTTTACGATTAAAATTATTTTAAAAAATTGTAGAATTTTTTGAAAATTTTAATAATAAAAATTGTATAACAATAAAAAATATATTTTGAAAGTTTTATTATCATATTTGAATATATTTAATAAAAAATTTAGAAATTTTTAGAAAACTTTAGTAATAAAATTTTAAATATTAATAATATTTACCAAAATGACTGTATAACGCTAAAATAACATGTCAAATATGTTTGTGGTAGTTATTGAAAATTTACATAAATATTAGTTCACTATATAACGCTAAAATATGGTTTCTAGATAATTAATGCTAATTATTTTAAATTTCTAAAAAATCCGAAAATTCACTTATGCCTACTATGTATATACGGTTGAGTTTTTCCTTAGAAATACCATCAATTTTTCTCAATTATTAATTTATGATTATAGGAGTATCAATGATATCACATTTAAATTGTTTGATTTGGGTTTCTATACTTTTAGGTGTATCAAATATTTATAGTTAGTTATTATTATATATTGAAAACATAAATACCAAATATATTTTGATCACAAGAACACATGTTTTTCGAAATCATCAAATTTTACAAAATATGAAAACGTAAGTTTTTAATATATATTTCACCATGCGCAAGGCGCAGGTCTTATCCTAGTTGAAAATAGTATACTTCTTGTAATTGCAAAAATAACATTTTCAAAAAATCCCAAAAATGTTGCAATCACGTTTAAATTTTAAATTTTTCTATTTACAAATTTATTCTTATTTTTAATTTATTTTTATACAACTAAACGTAATATTTGTATTACTTCAATGAAATTATTAATACTTTTAAATAAATAAATCATATATATATTATTTTATATTCTATTTTATGTGACTGTGTTCTAAAACGCGCCGCGTTAGGGCATTTACTCGGTGATTAAACGTTGGGTGGCTCTGAACCGTGGCGTTTTGCCCAAATCGTTCACAAAATCGGATTTAAAAAAAAAGGATCCACTTTTCATAATTTCTATGTTGAAAATCGTCTGCTAGCTCTAGGATCTGTTATATTTGAGTGAAAACCCCAAAAAAACAAGTAAAAATGACCACGAAAAAAAATCAAAGGAACCATCCAATAAGCAACTTGGATGGCTCCTTAAGCAACTTGTGAACCATGTCGCCATCTCAGCGATTCTCTTGGCAGGTAAATAAGCTTCTGAAGCTTAGCTCCTCCATCTACGGCTGGGTAAAACTACGAGTGCAGAATGGACATTCTTGTCGGTTTTGGAGTGATAATTGGTCCCCGTTTGCTTTCCTACGAACCTATCTAGGATCCCGTGGGAGCTCCAACTTGGGGATCCCAAATGATGCTTCGTTGGCGTCACTGAATAACAATGGGTACTGGAGTCTCCCTCCTGCAAGGTCAGACCAACTAGTTAATCTTCACGCTCATCTTACTACTGTCCAGCTAAACACCCTTGATGACTACTATGAATGGGAAGTGGATGGTATCATAAGTGATCGATACAGCTCGGGAATTATCTATGACAAACTTCGTGAAGAAGGTTCACAGGTACCTTGGTATGACTCTGTCTGGAATAAAGCTGGCATCCCAAGACACAACTTCCTCTCCTGACTTTTCACCTTGGACCGATGTCCTACAAGAGACAGAACTATAAGATGGGGTCATCAAACGAGCCCCTTGTGCCTCATGTGCAACAACTGTGATGAGAACCGCAATCATCTGTTCTTTCTCTGCCAATACTCGTGGACTGTGTGGGAATCGGCTGCTCTTCGCTGTGGAATCCAACCGGAGAGGACCTGGGATCGGCTCTTGCTTCAGCTAGCCTCCTTGGGACCTCGATCAACTAAAGGGATGCTACTGCGCCTCTGCTGGCAGGGTTGTATTTACTGGATTTGGATGGAACGAAATGCTCGTCTTCATCGCCAAACCTATCGATCACCGGAGAATCTCACAAAGCAAGTGGAAAGACAGATAAAGGATAGGATCTCCTCGCTCCGCTCTACTACCCCGGCTGTCTCCTCGCGTTTGATGCAGCGGTGGCTCTCTTGATGTTTCACGCTCTGATTGTCAACTCTATGCTCCATCTTCCTCTTCCATCGTCATCATCAATTCATCTTCTTCTACTTTTGGGCCTCTAGCCTAATTGATCTCTAATATGTGTATCCTTACTGGACCTTTTGGGTAACTAAACTTAACCATAGCTAATGGGCTTGTAAACTTTTTAATTTCTTTTGCATTTATATTGAAAGCTAAGTTCAAAAAAAAAGAAAAAAAATCAAAGGAGAAAAAAATGGGTTTGAGATCTCGACAGATCTAATGAAGAAGATGAGGACTGTTTGGTCTTTTAACCTTTATTAAAAAAAAAGAAAAAAATAATAGAAAGTACATGTTCTGAGCTTCGATCCCACAACCGCTAAGCATTTCAAAGTATGAGATAGCCACTACACTAAGTTGCATCTTTGTATTGTTCATCCATATAACGGTATATATAATAAACACTATATAATTAATCCCCGAGTAATCCCCGGTTAATCTTCGATTTTCTTTCAACTCGCTAGGCCAGGACCAGCCGCACGCGTTACGCCTAGCGAGATTTCGAACATCCATCTAAAACTAAACTTATTTATATTATAATAATTATTTAGTTAAAATGAAATCATATTTGGATATATATTATCTTAATAAACTAAAATTTTATTCAAATTAAAAACAAGTATTAATAATAGAATATAGTTCAAATATAATTTTTAGGTAAAAGTGAAAAAATCTATTGGAGTAAAACTCAAATACATTTTCAAATTACCTCATTTAAGAAAAATTCTGAGAGAACCTATTTAAAATATCATATTCGCATTCTTAATCTCAAAATAGTATACTATTGCAGAGAAAATTTTCTTAACTTTTTATGCTCTTATAATTAGAAATGACCTTTTTATAATTAAAAATTAGAAATGACCTAAATTGGATGATTGCGGTTTCACACACAATATTCATATTGTAATTGTAGGCAGTTGAGAATAATAAATAACAAAATCAAAAATATGTTGAACACTAAGATATATATAATAATTTTAAAACAATTTAAAAAAATATAATTATATAATTCTATAAATAAATTAACTTTTTGTTTTAAAAAATTTGGAAGAGTACAAAATAAATGGAAGAATTTCGTTGACAAAAAAATAGAAGAATTTCTAGTAATTACCGTCAAACACCAAAAACCATTATCACACACAACATAATGGAAGAACCAATCAGCCTCTAAATTTACTAATGCTATTAAGTAGCAATTGAAAGAATATATCAAGATATTCTTATTCTGTTTTTTTTTTACTAAAAGATATTCTTATTCTGTTTTGATCAGTTTCTGAAATATAGGAAGATATCACCTCACTTGTAAACAGACTGTGCTATATATGTATTCGTATGGATGATGAATAGATCAAGAGAAACTTTCCCAACTTTCAGCAATTTGCTTCACAAGCGACAACGTGGTCATGTGAAATTTTATATTTTCTATTGAGCTCTAATAGTTTATACATTGACAAAACAAGGTCTTTTGAAGTTTAGATAAAAAGAATCGAAGACTTTCGACATGATGGTGCTTATTATATATGTATAAAAAGAGTTATTTGACAAGTTCTGATTTAACGTGGACCCAACTGTTAGACCAGTTATCCCATCCAACTAGTTTAAGTTTCTACTAGATCTTGATCCGCGCTTTAAAAGCGCGGAATATTTTACGATGAAAAATTTCACTAATAACTTAACAAATATTTTGTTAACTTTTAAAGAGTGTGTATTTAAAATATTTTTGTATTTAAATCAGTGTTTTTAAATTCAACCCGATTGTGATTATACCGGTTAACCGAAGATCTAACAATTCAATTTAGTTTTTTAAAATATTCATATTAAAAAGTCACTAAAACCCGAGACTAACCGATTGAACTGATGGATGACCGATATGTAATCTAATTTGATTGAAATTGTAATAGTTTCATAATTTGTAATCTTATAATCCAAATTTTAAAGTTTATTATTTTGTAATTTCTGAAATTATGACGTTTTTACAAAATTTTAAAGAGAAAATGATGGATATAAAATAACTAAGATTAATTATTGTATTGTTTGGAAACATTGATAGTAGTATATAAAATATATTGTTTGGAAACATTGATAGTAGTATAAAGAAATAAGTATATTGTTTGGAAACATGGATAGTAGTATAAAGAAAGGAACATTAGTGATTTAATGTAGGTTTAACTATAAAATATAAAGGTGTATTTAATTTAAAAACTTACAAAATAAATGTTAGGTCCAACAGAATGTTTATGTTTTAATAAGATAGATGACTGCATGATTTTCTTGCTATTATCCGCAAATGTAATTTTTTTACGATTGATGATGGTTGTTGGTATTTTGAAATGTTCAAACTGTTCTTAGTTTTCCAAAATCAAAAGATGATTTCAGCTAATGTTTGTGATTTTCGACGATTGTTAGAGAGTAAAATGTTTTCTTAAAAAAAAAAAAATAGAAATAAACTAAAAATATTCAATAAAAGTTTTAAACTGAAACAATAAAAATTGTAAAATAAATACATATTAAATTTTAATTTATGTTATAAAACTTTGAAACAAAAATATCTTCTATAATTTAAAAAACATATAAATATACTTTTATAATTATTATAATATTATAACTTTAATATGTTCATAATTATAAAAATGTAAATATTATTAATTTATTATTTAACAGTTATCATAAGAGTCCTGCAAAAATACTAATTTGTGACCGTTGTACCAATTGTACAAATCCTTAAAAAACCTTTAAAATTGCAATCAATCATATTTTTTTTTTGTCTAAATGTTAAGAAAAGCAATCAATCCTATTCGTAGCAGCACCTAGTACCTGCAATCGTTGCGGTTGCACCGATCGGACTTAGTCAATATAGTATAGGAAAACGAAGAAACAATCGTGTTTATAATCAAGAAATTGTCTCAATCCAATACAAAACGACAACAAAAGACAAAATACAGAAAGTGGATCAGACGCAAACAAACAGATTTTCTAGACCAAAACCTAAACTGACTTTCTTCTATGGGACTGGAATAAGAAGATGTGCATTTTTCGGTAATTAAGTTAACGTATTATTCACATTTTCTACTTTTACACATTAAAGATTTGAATTTTGATGAGAGCTGTCCCAAAAGTTGCCAATATTAGTATCGCTTCTTTTGTCATTGTTCCGGTGAAAGCCTTTGTGCTACTTTCGATGTTGCGGATAAGTCTGTAATATCCCGAATTGTGATATATGAAAATAGTTAAAAAAAATTGATTTTGCTATCTGTGTCATCAAATTGACTTACTTTTTCTAGTATACATTCATTTGAAATTCCAGAGTTATGTGTACTTGAGATGAAATAATGAAAGGATGGATAATATATCGAAAAGTGATTTACAATAGCGTGCGAATGAGACCAAAGTACGGAGAAATGCCATGTCCTGATTGCAGGGTCAGTCAATAAACAATGATTTCGGGTCTCTAGAAATATTAACGAACCACCCGTCAGACGAGATGAAGCTACAACCGAATTAGTGGGCGTGGATGACCGATCAGCCGTGGACAATCGAAGCATTATAAGAGTTATCAGAAGTGATTAGATGTCTCGGTTCTGACCCGAGAGACATCTTAAAGCCTGTTATGGAACACAACGAGGACGTTGAATTCTTTAAAAAGGTATGAGTTGTGATATCTGGAAAAGTTTAAGAAATTGATTTGGATACATATATCTTCAAAGTTGACTTACCTTTTTTAATACACATCCGTTTAAAATTCTAGAATTAATCGTGATTAAGCTGAAGTAATGAATGAATGGATGATTTATCGGAAAGTGATTCATGATATCGTACGAGTGAAACCCTTCGTACTACGGAAAAATGTCATGCGGTGATTATAAAATTAATAAATAATGTTTTCATGCCTCCGAAAAAAATTAATGTACCATCTGTCGGGGACGAGATGGACCCACGGACCGAATAAGTGGATGTATGTAATGCATTCTCAATGATCACGTGGCCGAATGAAGAGCATGTTTTACTGCATTCGTTTGATCAGACTTATCTCGTGTTCTTCACTTTCTTCTGCAGCGCATCAAATCAACACTTACATTTTTTCAACCGCGTTAGCTTCGAATCTATTTTAGGCGTCCTCCTCCTGTACTGTTTTAGAGTGGAAGCCAGCGATCTCCGTCGAAGCTGCTAGGAACCATCTTCGGGTGAAAGCTCATCCGAACGTTCCGTGTAGGTTATTCTCTTGTTCTGTCTGGTCTTTCTCAGTTGAACTAGAATCGGTGTGACTAGAAAATTTAATCGGTTGTCTCTTGTTCTAGTTTATTACATTAACTTCCGTTATCATTGTTTGGTTACGCTTGGACTTAATTAATCCTTGCATCTTAAAGGTCTTTAATTTTTTTTGTGCTTTTAAGAATAAATCAACTGTTAAGTAGATTGTGGTTTCGACTAATCTTGTAAACCATCCAACCTTCATTGATATTTACAATTTAGCAAAGAAGAAAAAAAGAAAAAAGCACACCATCTTCCAAATAGTCAATGTCGTGATATATCACACGGCTCGCCGCTCGCACACCATCTTCACTTCATACATGAGTTGTCGGGGTACCTTCTCTGTTCTCATTCCACTTGTATATTTAAAATAAAACAATATTTTATTATTTGTTGACAAAATGTTAAAAGAGCATTTTAGTTTTTTTTTTTGGACAACTAGAACATTTTAGTTAAATTCCCTTTTTTCTTCTATAAAGCCTCCCTTAAGTCTAACCTCCACTATCCACACACTAATCTTCTTTTCTCTCGACAATGGGTTTCCTGAGATCTTCCTCTTCTTACTCTTCTGCATTAAAATGGCTTGGATTTGTGACGGCGGTTTGGGTTCAATCTATCTCCGGCAACAACTACACCTTCTCCAACTACTCCAGCGCTCTCAAGTCCCTCATGAACCTCAACCAGCTCCAACTCAACAACCTCTCCGTTGCTAAAGACGTCGGAAAAGCCTTTGGAATCCTTGCCGGCCTCGCCTCCGACCGTCTTTCGACTCCAGTCATCCTCCTTATCGGCTGCTTCGAAGGTCTTCTTGGATATGGCGTACAATGGCTCGTGGTTAGCCGTACCATCACCCCGCTTCCTTATTGGCAGGTACTAAGAATAAAGTTTATCCTTCTTTATGAGATTTTAGGAGCTAGAGGAGATTTAATAAAAAAATTATTCTTTTTTACAAATTTAGAGATTTAAAGTTTATCAAAAAAAAAGATTTAATAAAAAAATTATTCTTTTTTACAAATTTAGAGATTTAAAGTTTATCAAAAAAAAAAGATGGAGATTTAATTTTCTTAGATACTTTTGGGCTATATTTGGCTTTACCCACGACCCGTTATGTCGGTCTGAAACTCATACATGCAAGTTATGACAAGATTTTGTGTTTGGATTTCAGATGTGCGTGTTCCTCTGCATGGGAGGAAACAGCACGACGTGGATGAATACGGCGGTTCTAGTTACTTGCATACGAAACTTCCGGCGAAACCGTGGTCCGGTTTCAGGGATCTTGAAAGGATACGTGGGGCTAGGCACTGCTATTTTCACCGATCTCTGCACTGCTCTGTTCTCAAACGATCCGGCGTCGTTTCTTGTTTTGCTCGCCGTCGTGCCTTTCGCAGTCTGTCTCACGGCGGTTTTCTTCCTCCGCGAGATCCCTCCAGCTTCTTCCGCCGCCGAGGAGAGCGAAGAGACTCGCTACTTCGCCGTGTTCAACATCGTAGCGGTTGTAGTCGCTGTCTACCTTCAGTCTTACGACATCATCGGAGTCAAAACCGGAGTGTTCTCAGTCGCTTTCGCCTCTATACTTCTCTTCCTCTTATTCTCTCCCATCGCTATACCTTTCCATGCATTCATCAAAAGCTTGAATCGTGGTGAACGAGACTTTGAAGGACAGATTCAAGAACCCTTGCTCGGCTCAGATATCGCGGCCGAGAAGGAAGTTATCGCTGTAGCGGCTGCGGCGGCGGAAGAGGAGAATCTTGTGGCGGAGAGGAAGAGGCCGGTGTTGGGAGAAGATCATACGATAATCGAAGCGATGTTGACCGTTGACTTTTGGGTGCTGTTTGTTTCGTTCCTGTGTGGTGTAGGAACTGGTTTAGCAGTGATGAACAATATGGGCCAGATAGGGCTTGCTCTTGGTTACACAGATGTTTCGATATTCGTCTCCATGACTAGTATTTGGGGCTTCTTCGGTCGCATTCTCTCCGGTACTCTTTCTGAACACTTTCTCAGGTAAGTTTCCCCCTACTTCAATTTATTTATTTTTTTAAATCAGCAAATTGAAGTACACCGGGCTTTTAGGAGTCTGTTTCAAGTTGTTTTGGTTTTCTAGATTTGAATAAATCTTCCTATATTCTAGGAAGCGTGTGTTGAGTTGTTAGCTAACTTATAGGAGTGGCTTTGGTTGGTTAGCTGACTTGTAGGAGTTGTTTTTTGTTTGACTATATAAGTCTTGTACGTTGGTGTTGATTCAATAAGATATCACGAAGTTTTCAGTATTCTTTGATCTAAGTTTAACAAGTGGTATCAGAGCCTATTCAAGAGAAAATGAGTGAGAAGGAGTCGTTGTTGAGCATTCCAAAGCTTGATGGAGATTATGAGCATTGGGCAATGCTCATGGAGAATCTCTTGAGATCTAAAGAATGGTGGGGGCTTGTCGAAGAAGGTGTTACGCAGGCTGAGAGGAACGTGATACTGACGGGGGCTCAGAGAACCGAACTTGCAGATCAGAAGCTCAAGGATCTGAAGGTTAAGAATTATCTCTTTGCCTCGATCGACAAGACGACGTTGAAGACGATCGCTAAGAAGGAAACCTCAAAGGATATCTGGGATTCCTTGAAGACGAAGTATCAAGGGAACAAAAGAGTTCAAAGTGCTCAGCTTCAGAGGCTGAGAAGAAACTTTGAGGTGCTAGAGATGAAGGAAGGTGATTCGATTACTGATTACTTCTCCAAGGTCATGGTGGTGGCAAACGACATGAGGAATCTTGGAGAGGATATGACGGATGAGAAGATTGTGGAGAAGGTGTTGAGAACACTGGTTGACAAGTTCACGTATATCGTGTGTGCCATAGAAGAGTCGAAGGATATTAAGGAGCTGTCTGTTGATGAGTTACAGAGCTCCTTATTGGTGCACGAGCAGAATCTTTGCAAGAGTAGCAGTGAAGAACATGCCTTGAAAATGGAAGGCGGTGGAGGACGTGGAAGTTCCTCAGGGTACAATCAGGGAAGAGGTGGCTACAGAGGCAGAGGAGGGTACCGTGGCGGTCGTGGAGGCACAAGGTTTGACAAGAGTAACATTGAATGTTATAAATGTCATAAGTTGGGACACTTTAAGAATGAGTGTCCAGCTTGGGAGAGGTCTGCTAACTATGCAGAGTTAGAAGAAGATGTGCTTCTAATGGCTATGGTGGAAGCTAAAGAAAAGCATGTTTGGTACCTGGACTCTGGCTGTAGCAACCATATGTGCGGCATGAGAGAGTGGTTCATGGAACTTGACACTAAGTTTCGACAACAAGTGAAACTAGGAGATGATAGACGGATGCAAGTTGAGGGAAGAGGGAATCTCAGGCTTGAGATTAATGGCACAGCTCAGGTGATTTCATCAGTATACTATGTGCCTGGACTGAAGAGCAATCTCCTAAGCATGGGTCAGCTTCAACAAAAGGGTTTGAGGATCATAGTTGAAGATGATACGTGTGAGATTTGGCACAAACAACAGAGGAGAATGATAATGCACTCTACAATGACGTCAAACAGAATGTTTGTAGTCATGGCGACTGTCTTGGAACCTAAGGAAGAGCTGAAGATCAATCAGATACAGAGCCCACTGGAGGAATCTGACGAGATCTGGCACAAGAGGTACGGTCATCTCTCTCATGACAGCCTTCTCAAGCTGACTGAGAAAAGAATGGTGAACGGACTACCTAAGATCAATAAACCAGGAGAAGTGTGTGAGGTGTGCATGAAGGGAAAGCAGATCAGAGAGAACATACCAAAGAAAAGTCTGTGGAGGCCAAGCAAGGGACTGGAGCTGGTACACAGTGATATCTGCGGACCGATCTCACCTACATCAGAGAGTGGTAAGAGATACATCATTAACTTCATTGATGATTTTAGCCGTAAATGCTGGACGTTCTTCTTATCTGAGAAATCAGAAGCGTTTAGAGTATTCAAAGAATTCAAGAGTGCTGTTGAGAGAGAATGTGGACAGCAACTGGTGTGTCTGAGGACTGACAGAGGGGGTGAGTTCAACTCCAAGGCGTTTGATGATTTCTGCACGGAGCAAGGGATCAAAAGACAGTTGACTGCAGCGTATACTCCGCAGCAGAACGGGGTCGCAGAGAGAAAGAACAGGAGCATAATGAATATGGTGAGATGTATGCTCTTTGGGATGAAAGTTCCTCTGCGTTTCTGGACAGAGGCAACACAATATGCAGTGCACATTCTCAACAGGAGCCCAACGTCTATACTAGGAGATGTCACGCCAACAGAGAAGTGGAGCTCACACAAACCATCGGTGGAACATCTACGAGTCTTTGGATGTGTAGCCTTTGCACTTATACCATACGAGAAGAGAGTGAAACTTGATGAAAAGAGTGTCAGATGCGTCATGTTCGGGGTCTGCAAAGAGTCCAAAGCTTACAGGTTGTATGATCCTGCAAAGAAAAGAATTGTCATAAGTAAAGATGTGAGATTTGACGAGGGGAAGCGTTGGGAATGGGAAGAAACAGAGCAAGAAGAAGAGTTTGTCGTGTGTGGAGAAGAGAATGAAGAGAACCGTGGAGACAGAGAAGAGAACGTGACAGAAGAGCAGAATGAGAGAGAAGATACGGCTCAGGAAGGGGCACACGACACTGCAGAAACAACTGTTGAGACTGAGACTGAAGAAGAAAACGCTGGCAGTAGCAGAGCTGGAAGGAATAAAATAAAACCAGCATGGATGAGGGATTACATCTGTGAAGAGAAAGGGTTGTTTGTTGAAGATGATGAAGGATATATGGTGCTGTATATTAATGAAGAAGATCCAGAAAAGTTTGAAGATGCGGTCAAATATGATAAGTGGAAGAAGGCGATGGAAGCTGAGATAAAAGCCATTGAAGAGAATGAAACTTGGGAGCTAGTAGAAGCGCCTGC
The DNA here is from genome assembly GCF_000801105.2 of Raphanus sativus. NCBI lineage: Eukaryota > Viridiplantae > Streptophyta > Magnoliopsida > Brassicales > Brassicaceae > Raphanus > Raphanus sativus. The sequence goes on along the minus strand of NC_079515.1, from coordinate 31,742,534 downwards.
AAAAGCCAAGATCATTGGAGTAAAGTGGGTATACAAGACAAAGCTCAACGAAAGAGGAGAGGTTGATAAGTTCAAGGCCAGACTTGTAGTAAAAGGCTTTCATCAAACTCATGGAATTGACTTCCACGAAGTCTTTGCTCCAGTAGCTAGATGGGACACTATTAGGTCGATACTAGGCTTGGCTGCTCAAAGGGGTTGGATTGTGTTTCAGCTTGATGTAAAGAGTGCTTTCCTGCATGGAGAGCTCAAGGAGGATGTTTACATTGAGCAGCCTAAGGGGTTCGAGTCAGAGCACGAGAGAGAGAAGGTATACAAGTTGAAGAAGGCGTTGTATGGCTTGAGACAAGCACCAAGGGCATGGTACAGTAGAATTGAAGGTTACTTTGCAAGGGAGGGCTTCAAAAAGTGTTATTGTGAACATACCTTGTTTGTCAAGACAGAAGGAAGTAGTGTTTTGGTCGTGAGCCTGTATGTAGATGATCTCATCTATACTAGTGATTCGGCTGAATTACTTGAGAAGTTTAAAAGGTCCATGATGGAAGAGTTTGCTATGACAGACTTAGGAAGAATGAAGTATTTTCTGGGTGTTGAAGTCGTGCAAGATGAAGATGGGATTTTCATAAGTCAGAAGAAGTATGCTTTGGAGACGTTAGAGAAGTTTGGAATGTTAGAGTGCAACTCAGTGAGGAATCCTATAATTCCTGGGAATAAGTTGACTAAGGAAGGTGAAGGGCGCTCAGTGGATCCTACTTTGTTCAAGCAGATTGTTGGGAGTTTGAGGTACTTAACAGCCACAAGGCCGGATCTAATTTACTCTGTGAACCTGGTGAGTAGATACATGGAGAATCCTAAGGAGTCGCATATGCTGGCAGTGAAACGTATACTCAGATATGTTCAAGGAACGTCAGGTCTTGGAATACAGTACAAGAGAAGTGATGCAAGGGGACTAGTGGGCTATGTGGATAGTGATTATGCGGGTGATGAAGATGATAGGAGAAGCACATCAGGGTACACCTTCATGATAGGAGCAGGAGCGGTTGCGTGGAGCTCCAAGAAGCAGCCTATTGTCACGCTTTCAACTACGGAGGCCGAGTATGTAGCAGCTGCTAATGGAGCTTGTCAAGCAGTTTGGCTACGGAATGTGTTAGGAGAGATGGGGTTTGAACAAGAGAAAGGCACTGTTCTATTTTGCGACAATAGCTCTGCAATCAAGTTGTCCAAGAACCTTGTGTTTCATGGCAGAAGTAAGCATATTCATGTGCGTTACCACTTTCTTCGTGACTTGGTGAATGAGGGGTTATTACCATGGAGTATTGCTCAACAAAGGATCAGCTATCAGACATTATGACGAAGCCAGTCAAGCTTGACGTGTTCGAGAAGCTAAGGAATGACATGGGGGTTTGCTTGAAGTTTGTAAACTGAAAGGAGCTTCAGTTTAAGGGAGGGATTGAAGTACACCGGGCTTTTAGGAGTCTGTTTCAAGTTGTTTTGGTTTTCTAGATTTGAATAAATCTTCCTATATTCTAGGAAGCGTGTGTTGAGTTGTTAGCTAACTTATAGGAGTGGCTTTGGTTGGTTAGCTGACTTGTAGGAGTTGTTTTTTGTTTGACTATATAAGTCTTGTACGTTGGTGTTGATTCAATAAGATATCACGAAGTTTTCAGTATTCTTTGATCTAAGTTTAACACAAATTACATTTTCAGTTTCTTTCCGAAATGTATATATTTTTCTAAAATTATGAAAATAAGTTTCAAATTAGAAATCAAATAGTTGGTTATGTTCTTCCAATCAGCACCTGCCGACACTTTAGTTTATGTTCCATGCAATTGTTTGTATCCGCGAACTTACTATTCAGTCTGTTTGATGGGTATGTTCGGTTCAAAACTAACTTAAAGGTTTAATTGGCAAATGTTGTAGAATCTTTTCTCATGCACATTTTTTTCTAAAGTATCTAAATCTTCTAATCATGCTCTATACAAATTCCTTAAACCTGCATATTTTCTTCTTCTTTTTGTTTGTAGAAAACAAACACTCATGCGCTAACATTTTGATTTTTGAAGATTTATGAATGATATTATTAAAACATTAAAACTTTTAACAAGTGGTGGATCTAGGATTTTTTTACGTGTGTCAGAGAACTTAATCTTAAATTATAATATCATTAACATGTCAGCTGACACTCTCCCTTCCAACGTGGATCCCGCCTCTGTTTTTAACTAAAATGCTATAAGAACATTTTCATTGGGGTATGGTAATAAAAGTTCACACGTATTTCTATAAAAAAAAATATATATTAATGTTTGCTTTGTGAATCCGCGCCGTGCAAGATCACTTGGACGAACCCGTATCGTCACTATTTGCGGGCTCCACTGATGCGTGGCGACCTGCGATTGATCGGTTAATTAAATTTTTTTTTTTTTTTGGAAATTCAAACGAAAAAAGTAAAAAATTAATATAATTGCATTGGAAATCGAGAATGGACAAACTTACTGATGGAGATGCTCTAATATTAAAATCTACAGCCACCATAAAATATCTATAATCTTAATATCTATAATGCTCCGGGATCCTATGTTTAATTCTCGTTATAATATAGATTAAAAGCAATTACGTGACGTATATCATTTTACATCCACATCAATGGACGGACACACAACATTCAACGCTTTTGGTGTTTGTCTGCATTTTTCTTCCTTTAATGACTTTTCATATAAAGAAAAGTGATTTTTCAGATTGCTCTGTTTGTTTCATTTTGAATTTTTGTATTTGTGCATAGACGTGTCCAAACTAGTTCTTGTTCTTTTCCTTCACTTGGACCACACTCTTCAATTCCCTATCACGTGAATATCCCCTCTAGATTCTTTACAAACTTCAATGTTATATTGAATTTCAACCAGACTCGAAGGTTACCTTATTGTAAACGTAATACATCATTATCAATAAGCATGTTGATTTGTTGTTCAGTAAGGAAAGAAAAAGGCATGTTGATTTAATTACTTTACTAGCTAATAAAACATGTGAACATTTCTCTTAATTTCTATAGGAAAGCTGGAACACCAAGATCACTATGGAACGCAGCATCTCAAATCCTCATGGCCGTAGGATATCTACTAATGGCTTTAGCAGTTCCTAATTCACTCTACATTGGTTCAATGGTGGTTGGAGTTTGTTATGGTGTCCGTCTAGCCATTACCGTACCCACAGCATCTGAACTCTTTGGTCTCAAATACTATGGTCTCATCTACAACATTTTAGTACTTAACTTGCCCCTTGGCTCGTTCCTCTTCTCTGGTCTCCTGGCCGGATTTCTCTATGATGCGGAGGCTACACCAACTCCTGGTGGAGGCAACACTTGCGTAGGAGCTCACTGTTACCGTCTCATCTTCTTGGTCATGGCTTTAGCTTCTGGTATTGGAGTTGGTTTAGACATTTTGTTGGCTTATAGAACGAAGGAGATTTATGCTAAGATTCATGCTAGCAAACAGGTCAAGAAAGCTTCGTCTAGTAACCTTAGTTAAAAATTATTAGATCCAGTCCTTTTTTTTTGATCAAACAGATCCAGTCCTTTATTTATTGAATATAAAATTGAATGAGAGTTTAAGATAACGAATTCTAAATATTTCCTATTTTTGAACAACAACAAAAACTTAGCGGTTTATATAGTCTCTAAGACATAGAAATGAAACAACAAGATCTGAAAATCGACAATATGGCTTAAACTGATAGAGTAACAGGATTAGCTGAAGAGTTTATAAACCATGACATATACATATATTGACATGAGAGACGTAAATGAAGACTTACTGATACAAAATTAATAAAAGACTTATTGATATGAGAAATGATTGATTATATACATGCATACAACTAGTGTGAGGACAGTTTTGTATTTTATATTATAGTGATAACATATACTTTTTTTTGACTTAATGATAACATATACTTTATAAGGGAAATGCTTATATTTTGAAATATGAATCCAAGAATTTGTTTAGACCATCATGAATAGCTTTTCAACATTTCAGAATTCAAGTTCCTTTATATTCAAAAAAAAATAAACGAGATATATGCGACAAAGATCTTCGCATATGCAGCACGGACTTCCGGACACATGATATGACTGTCCTCAAGTACGAAACCGAAGATTGGATCGGTAATGTTGTCTCTGAAAATACAATGTGAGAGATTAAGAGTGCTAGGTTTTGGAGGCATGCGATAAGGTGGGAAACTACTTTAATATTGTCGATATCACTACATGGCATACTCAGCCTCTTGGCTTAGGGAGGTAACACACGATTTGCTGAGGTAAATTGTGACAACACGTCTCTTGAATTTACCCGTTCCGTAGTTCACAGTTATGTAGAGCATCAATCCTAATCAATTGGTGATAACTTATCTTCTGAAAAGTTTGTTAAAAGGTGATGTCTTAAGTTTAAAGAACGTCGGACGCACCAATAACTTACATAGGAGAGTCAGTGAAGATTCAAATGTAAAAGAATAGAATCGGTGCTCTACAAAGTTGTAAACTTTAAATTCACGGAACAGGTGGATACACGAGATGGATTGTCACACGAAATTGACTTTTATTGTAACAACCCACCATTTGGATTTTTATTGGATTTGCAGAGCATCGACCCTAACCATTCAATTATGAGTTTTCACTAATTCTATAATTAAATTGTTAGTGCATTTGCGTTTCTCAAACCCAAGTTCATTTGGCCTTGCAGATAGATTGGGCAAATAAAAGATCAAATCAAATAAGTGCATTACAATAGTATTCTCTAATAAAATTTGACTAGACCTTGACCCGTCCGACCGGACGGGTATTATTTATGTTTTTAGTTTTTTATTTATACAAAATGATATATTTGTAATATTTAGACATAAATTTAGATTGGAAATTAATATTTATAGTTATAATAAAAATTAAGATTAAATGTTTAACAAAATATTTTGATATAAATTTTAAATTTTCTAATTAAAATAATATAGATGTTGGTCATAAATTTTTTCCAATTCTGAAATCTTAACATTCTTTAAAAAAATATAAATGAATAAAATATAATCTTGCACTGTTGTTGTTTATTTCTATAACTTGACCCGTGGCCGTATAAATATTTGTTTTCACTAAATTTTTTCTTTGTACTACTGATAATATATATATATATATATATATATATATATATGTATGTATTACATTATTGTTAATATAACATTTTAAAACAACAATTTATTTATTACTTAGATATGGAAAAAATGTAAAGATAATTTATTATTCACCAAATTTTAGAAGTTAGCGTAATTATAGGATAAGTTTCTGTGTTTTATAGGTATATTAATTATTTGATAGTGATTATAGGTTAGAACTTATTGCCAGCAAAGATATTATGTTTAGATATTGAATTTATTTTGGCTAAAGAAAAAAAATTAATAATCATCTATTGGTATAAATAACTTTCTTCTATGTGAAGATGTTGTTTCCGATTTTTAAGGAAAAATCAGAATGAGAAAACATGCATTTAATAATCTGAAAAGACAAGATTTTTTTTAAGAATGTTAATTAATAGGTTCAGTGGCATGGAAGTGTAATTAACATTGAAAACTCATGGGCATTTCCTAAGTGTACTTCTCTTTTAATAATAGAGATGGTCTTATTTTGGTGGTTCTGTATGATAATAACGGCAATTGGGCTTTTCATAAGGTTAGCTGTGCCCACATTCACGATGCTACTTTTTACCCGATTTTCTTCAGCAGATTTTTTTTATTTGAAAAGGCTTTCAATTTTTTTCAGCTTGACAACTTCTTAATGTCTATATATAGTTTTTTAGTTTCTAGAAATGCCAAATAACTTAATCGAATCTATCTCTCCTCTCTAACTAGTAGTAAATACTAAGCTATGTCAAAACTGGAAGAGAAGAAGAAGAAAAGCATGGTGTACGCCCACGGTTTTGGGACATCTATATATTGCAAGGTTTTCTATATGTATTTTGGGTTATAAAAGTTAAGCTACACGTTCATGATGTCATACTATCAATTATCTGGTCCAAAAAATTGGAACTTAAGGCCACACTATTTCTTCAACCATCCATGTGTTATGATGCACTTATTACTTTTTATACACTATTTGTATTTAAATAAACAAATTAAATAACTCTTATTAACTGTTTTGAATTATTATGGTTAACATACAAAATAAATGCTATTGAATTATTACAATATACATAATTAATGAACTAGTTAAAAAGATTGAAAATGTATGTTAAAAATTGTAATAAAATATTTTAAAAATAGGTAATTTATATTTTGTACTTCTATAATAAATGTTGTCGAATAATTTAAAAATACAATAAATAAAATAGTTATAATGTGTTATAAAATGAAATGAAAGTTGTAAAAAACACTTAACTTTATAAAAATACAATAGATAATCCGAACGTCGCACAAACACATAGCTCGTTTTTTAAAGCTCACGAGTCATTAATAAAAAATTAAGAAACTATTTTCTTTTTTTTTCCTTCTTTTTACCTCGTCTTTGTTTTAGGTAAATTTTCATATGTTTGTCAAAAACCATCTTTTTGGTTTGCATTAAAAGAATTCTATCTTCCAACTATTAAACTTCTACAAAATTTTCAAGTTTCTTTAATAAGAGTTTTTTTACATGAAATGTTTCCGGTTATACTTGAAAAATTGTCTGAGAACATTGTATATCATAACCTAACGTTTTAAAATTAACAAAATTTGTGAAAATTTACCTACGGTTATGAGTTGATAATACATATCTGTCAAATCAGCCGTATTTTCAGCCCCCAAAATGAAGTATGTGACTGTCATGCTTCAAACGGACAGTTATATCTGACCAAGAGCCGGTCCTCATACTATCTTAGGTGCGAAGAAGCGTGGAAGATAACTTTAGTGAACATAAATCTTACTCACCAGCAGTTAAGTTCTGAATGAAAAAAGCAGATCAAGCACTGCGGATCGTATGGATCAAGCGGAGCAAAAATAATTGTTTGTCACTTTTATCGATAATTTTTCAGCTGAAAACATAATTATTTTTATTTCTACTAAGACTGTACCAATGAATTAAGTGAAAAAATATTTTACTTATTGTACTTTAATTAGGTGAAAAAATCATTTATTCAGTTTTGGTGGAAGAAAAGTTTTACGCTGGTTTCCACTTTTTATTTGTATTTTTATTATTTTCTTATTCTACAATTTTTGCTCTCATTTGTTCTATTTTTGTTACTCTATGTTTAGCTATAATCACAAATCATACCCTTTAGCTCGAAGTGGAATAAATGTTTTTCATCTACAATATTATCCATATCTCTATCTCTGTTAGGGCAAGTTTATCAGGGATGATTAGGGAGTTTCTTAGGGAAGAGGTCCCACAAAAACATAAAAATCGGTAACAAAAAGCCCATGTTAAAGATCGACTATTGTTGGGGTTTATACTGTTCGTGGACTCCACTGATATGTGGCGACCTGCAATTGATGTATTTTTTATTTTTTTAATCAGAAAAAATAATAAAATAAAGAAACTCATTAAGGGTTTTATGGGATAAACATGGCCTACAATCACATCCTATATGGGATTATATGTGTATGGCCCATCTTTTCCTCCATTCCAAACCTAAATTAGTAAAAGTGTGCAATCTTCCTAATATTGCACATCGATTTGATTTCTGTGTTATACAAGAAAAGTACATAACGACAAAAGTTGAGCTAAGAAACATAGGTGGCTTTCCTAAACACATGGGGCCATAGCTCCCAAGAGAAATGCAGATAGAATTATTAAAGACAAAATGCTTGTTTCAGATAGTGACAATTTTTCTACTCTCAAACCGCCGATCACATAGCTTTTTGACCAAATCAGCTCCACTGATTATGGAAATTGGGGTCTATTTCTCCCGAGATTCTTTTACGTTTTAAAACACTGCTTTTAATTGATGTTTTATTTTTTTTTGCAAAAGATTAATTGATGTTTTATTGAAACCAACATTATCATATACTTCTACATGCTTTTCATTGAAATCAGGTTTTATACAAAGCACATGGTGCCTTGGTGGTTTATCAGAGTATTGGTGGTTTAGCATGTTATCGAAGCGTTCTTGACCTTAATAATATGTTACATAAAACCACAAAATAATATTATTAAAATTTTGTTTTGAGTCTTTATATTTTGTCAGTTTGGTTTGAATCTTAAGAGACTAGAAAAATGTTGTTTACTTACATTTAAGGAAATATTATCTTTTTAAAGTGTTAAGGAAAGTGTGAAACTAACCCTTGCATGTACATTTTTATTTTTTACACTTATTTCTCTTCAGTGCCATTACAATATAGCTACATTAACAATAACTATATTGGTCTGTAACTGTAATGCTCCGACATAACCGTTCGTAGCCTCACCACGTCAAGTTCAAGAGTCATCGACTGGTCCTACATGTTTCCCGTTTTTTATCCACACATACGCTATTACCAAAATGAGATCCTTATAGCCACTCATTTTTAGAGAGTTCACGATAGAATCAAAACTACTATACCAGTTAAAGAGCTGAAATTTGGGGAATAATTGAAACCTAACGTTGGAAAAGAGGAACTGAGATTCTGAGTTTTGAGAAAAAATAGCAAAGATGGAGAGGAGCGCACATGGATGGTGTCTGCAAAAATAAAGTTTAAAAGAAAAAGAATAATAACAGACAATATTATTTTTTGTTTGGAAGTGTCACAAGCTCTTTCTAACCACAAATCCTGCCCTGCTTTGTACTCTTCAGTACATTTGCTATTTCCAAAAGTCCGTGATTAACGCTCTTTAACACCTCTGCTCTGCAGGTAGACAGGGACACGAATTGACTTATTTTGAAATGTTCTGACAAATATGTCTGAAGCAAATTCATTTTTATTTGTTTTACAAATTAACTTCAAAATCCCCAAAATATATCTTTTCAAATAATATCTCCTACAAAATTAAAATGCTTCATCGAGTAAACATTTGTTTATAAACAATTTTACTTTATTTTTTTGCTACGTTGCACGGGATGCCGAGATGATGCCGTCTCGTGTACCGGGTTCGGCGAGGGGACGAATGCGTCCGCATTTTTTTAACTGTGTTAAAACAAATGTTGAATCGCATTGTTACATTGTTGTAAATCACCATTTACAAAGTTAAAAATAATGAAAGAGTTTATTGTACTTTTATGCAGACATCTGTTCGAGTTTTAGCTTTTTGTTCATGTTACATAGTTATAAATGGAGATTAACAACAATTTTATCATAAATATTGTTTTAGTTAAGCCTGTATTTATTTACTGCAGTAAAAGAAAGACAGGCCACTCTAATTAGAAATCGTTCGGAGTCCATTTTTAAGAGCCTAAAAGTTGTGTATGTTTCAAACTTTCTAATACATATTACACTAAAATTTAAATCCATAGCATTTTATGGGTTATCTTGTTATGAGCTAGGTGGAGATCGAAGGGGACCACAGTGTCATAATAGGAGCAACCATAAAATGGCTCTAACCCCTAACGTTTTTATTGCCATTGTGTGCGTGGCTTCTACTGACTACACATATTTCTCACTTCTCTCGCAGACACATAGAAATATACAACACATGCACGTCATTATAAATATTTACACCTCACCACTCAATATTATCCACCAACTCCGCCTCTCCACAAACACAACAAAAAGCTTTTCTCTCCAAATCACCCAAAACTCAAGAAAATGGCTATTCTCAAGAAATCTACAAAACTTGGTCAAACAACAATGCTTAGGCATATTCTGAAGAGATGCTCGAGCTTGGGAAAGAAGAATGGAGGAGTAGGATATGAAGAATATGATCTCCCACTTGATGTACCAAAGGGACACTTCCCTGTTTATGTAGGAAAAAATAGGAGCAGATACATAGTTCCTATCTCTTTTTTGTCCAATCTTGACTTCCAATGTCTCCTTCGAAGAGCTGAGGAAGAGTTTGGTTTTGATCACGACATGGGTCTTACCATTCCTTGCGATGAACTCTTCTTTCGAGATCTGACTTCCATGATCCGATGACATCTATATAGTTTCAACAAGACGAAGAACAAATAAGCTGAAGGAGATAGAGATGGAGATGGTTAAAGATGAAGTTCTATTTTATTTTATTTTTTGTAGCTTCTCTTTTTTTGAACATCCTCTCTCTTTTCTTTAGTTTGATGATGTTTTCTCTGTTTCTTTTGTCGTTTTTAAGCTCGTCTTGGGTATTTTTGGATTTAAATCTCTGAAGAAAGCTTGTAATATTTTCCTCACGGGTATCTGGTTTGTTACTAAATCTGTGAGAGAGGTTAATTATTATCTTCGATGATCAGTATGCTTAGTTCTCTTAAAAGAAATGATCAGTATGCTCTACATAGTACATCCAATAAAACCTAATTAATCAAGTTTTATAGCAAATATATCTCCAGTTTCTAAGCGTGCGTCAACTGCTTGCAGAAGAAGGAATTTTAAAGTTTTTTTCCGGTCTAAATCGAATACGATTCTTTTTTTTTTACTTTAAGTTCTTAGATTCATACAACTCTTAAGGTCAGCTCCAACTCCAACATGAGGTTTTTAATACGTACCTTAGAATTAAGATAATAGAAAATATAAATGAAAAAATATTAGAACTCGTATGTGTGTAGAGATTTTTGCCCTTAAGATTAAAACCCTTTCATACCATATATGTTCTTCTCTTATTGGCCACTTTATTTTCCTAAATAAAATTATTTATTCTTTTTTGCTTTTAGATACTCAATATAAGTTTTAACCATTGTGGTTGCCATAGGACAATGGTCAAAACAGATCACAATGTACTATTTGACTAAAACTAACCGTCTCTCTCTATACATAACATTTATGTAGAACAGAGATCATGCCAGCAAGCTAGCAAAGCAGGTACGTACATATTCAAGCATGGGTTGGTGTTACGGAACGTTAATTTTTCTTCCAAATTTTTTTGTAACTAATTTCATGATCACTCGATTCGCTCCATATATGTATGTTTTGAGACATGTATATTTTGAGACATAGCGCATAAGCCTCCCATATGAACACCGAAGTGTTTTACTATGAATAGCTAAATACTACCTAAAAGATTCGAGGTTACGGTCTCACCACCAGAGTGATTTAATATTTACCACTTGTTTATTTTGCCAACTCACGGGTTTGTTCTGTTCTCCCTGGGGTAGCTTTTCTTAATTCGTTTTTTGTTTTTTTTTTGAGTGAAGGCTTGTTAATTCATTTCTTAATGTTATTTTTGTCTTTTCTTCCTGCCCATGGATTTGTCGACGTGCATGATTATATGTTTATTGTAAAAAAATACTACTTTTGAAAAGGCAATTTGCCTTTACGTTACATAATACTATATTTGAAGGAAAAGAACAAAACAAAATTATACAAAATATATTAGGTAACAAACAAAAGAAAATGAGTCATGTGATGAAAGCAGTGGTTGTATCCAAAACTTTTACAAAACACATTTAGCTGTACTAACTGTACTAACCAAAATTTGCGACCCTTAATCATCTTTAGAGCCGGATATATATATATATATATATATATAATATCGCAACCAATTAAAGCTGTAACTAAAGTTTTAATTAATTAGTTGAAAACAGTAATATCATTAATTTATATACTTCCCATACAACAAAAAATATATAAACTAATACTTAATAGATTAATAATTTCTATAAATTATTACTCCATAATTAGATGAATAGTTGTAAAACTATATTTTTAATCCAAATTAAACTATTTATAAAAGAAATTTTGATAAAAGTAATATATTTTCAAAAATTGCTATGTAAAACGATTTTATTATCATAAACTTATAACTAGTAACATAGAACTAATAATTTACAACTCTTCTGTTATGTTATATTATTTTCAGAAACCTAAATCCATATTTTTATTTAAAAGAAGATTGTATCTCATACTTAATCTAATGTAAAAGTAACATAAATGTGTAGGGAAATTACAACTACTTACGTATGACCAATGCAACTGGCTATGATTCTCATATATTATGTTTGTGTCGTTTTCTTTGTGAAATTTAATAACTTTATATATATTATAATAAAACAGAAGTACAAAACAAAACAAATATATTTTAAGTGTTTTATTACAACATTTACTTTCTTTTTCACTCAACTAACTATTTCACTAATTTTATTACCATAATAATTCAACAGAATTTTACATTTCTAGCTTTCATAATTTATTATTTTTTTCACTTAATGGGGTGTTAGTGGGAGCAACATTTATAATGATTGTTAGAATTTTAAAAGTTTATAGTTATTGGCTAATGGATTCTAACATTTTTGTAAAATCAAGTGTTATCGGACTGATGATTCTTCAATGATATAATATTCTTAATTCTATCAAAATCTTGTATTATTGGAACTTGAATTCTTAATATTTTAACTCATAAATAAAACTTTCAAAATATTGCATTGATACTCAAGATTCTCAAAATCATTATAGTAGAATAGTTTCATAGATTTTTTAAATATGAAAAACTCATTATAACATTTTATAAATTTAATAAATCTCTTGATTCTTAAAATCAATCAACTCTGCCTAAATTCATCTCCCACTAACCCTTCCCCCCTAAACAACCATTAAACATACCTAAATCAATTTTCAAACTAATTAAAGTTAAAATAACTAATAAATAAATATTACAAAACAATTATTGTGGATGGTTACACCAGCGCCGCTGTCATGCAATCCTCGTATGTTTCTAACGTTATGTCTCATTGTTTGAGTGTTTTAAGATCCTGAGAGATGCAAAAAATGTTGTCAATGCAGGGATCTCTCCGGGAGAATCCTAGCCAAGCGAAAGAGTACATAATACCAAATGGAGATTGGTTTGAGATTGTCTCTAGTCCACATTACTTGGCAGAAATCGTAACACGACCTTCTAGTAGATATCTTCTTTTACTTATTCTCCTTGCTAAATGGTATATGATGGCTCTGTAATTTAGATTTTATATGCGGGCTTGCTGATTGCTAGTGGAGGAACAGATGTAACTAACTGGTTACTCTTTGGTTTTGTGGTACGGTGCACTTTCTCGCTGTCGAAACACTGATGAATGGCTTTGTTTAAATTCAGAGAAATTGTATTTTTTTCCTTTTTTTGTAGGTTGGGAATCTATCATTATCGGCTGGAGAAACTCACCGGTGGTATCTCCGGAAGTTTGAGAATTATCCGGCTAACCGGAATGCTATTTTTCCTTGTGTTTACTAAATGGTTAAAGAGAGAGAGAGAGAACACAGCTTCACCAATGTTAAGAGCTATGCTTATCATCTTTATGCTATTCTCAGTTAATGAATTTACCAAAGCTTATAATCTCAAGCAGGTACATTTTAATCACAAGAAAGAAATTTGATCAATCTTATATCATTTTTGTTTTATGTCATCTTCAGAAAGTTATTATCATCACTTTGGTTAAACCACCTCTGTTAATTCATGTTTTATTCGTTTTAAAAGTTAACTGCGTAATCAAAACTGTAACTTACAGTTTGTAAGACACCAAATATAGATGAATATCATAACAACACTCGAAGACGGTTTCAGAAGCAAACTTCTTTACAAACAAAATATCATCAAGTTCCTCAAGACAAATACAAAGAATACAAAACATGCACACTTGTCTTTTTATTAGCCAACCAAACAAATAACAACATCCTACACTCAAGCACCCATCGGAAGGAAGGTGACAACCCCAAACAAACAGATGACAGCAAGTGAGACATTACACACACGAAAAAAATCATCATCACCTGACGTTTGTTTTGTTTCTCATTCTGCTCTGGACTGACCAGCTCGAGAGGACAAGATAATGCCTACAATGAGACCATAGAGAGCAAGTGCTTCCGCAAAGATGAGGATAAGAATCATCCCCACGAAAAGCTTAGGCTGCTGAGCATTTGCCCTGACAAGATTTTTTCCAAAACCAAACAAGTCAAGTTTCAATATACTGGGTAAGGAGACTATTTATATAGTTGCAAAGGAGGAACAAACAAACCTGACTCCAGCATCTCCGACGATTCCAATGGCCATTCCAGCTGAGAGACCAGCGAGACCACAAGCAAGACCAGAGGAGAGGTGCGCGTATCCATCAAAGAGGTAGTAAGACTTAGCCTTTGGGTTGATACCGGTACTGATGATAACAGCGATGATGAGTCCATAAATACCCAACACACCAGCCATAACCACGGGGACAATGGACTTCATCACCAACTCAGGTCTCATCACTCCCATGGAAGCCACACCAACACCACTCTTCGCAGTTCCATAAGCAGCTCCCATACCTAAACCCAAAACAAGTAACATTTTGGCTAAATATAATCTATGTATACACCAAACGGGTTCCAATTTCCAAAATTAAGTGAAAGCAAACAAAGGGCGTTTAAAACTTTCACATTACATAGTCTTCTAGAACATACATTATAGCATTGATCATAAGATATACGAACGTGACTAAATTATATACAGTATGAAGAGATGATCATGTCGATGCAGATCGAACAGGGAAACAACAAACACATAATCATTTGATCCATTAGGCAAACGATATAATAAGAATCTTCGAGATCATGTTAACTCTGACAGAAACGCGACCATCTATCTCAGAAATTATCTAATAAACCATTTGAATCTGATTCGATTTCCAGAAAGCGTGGATGCGAATAGAGAGAAGAAGCAGGTGCTTACAGGAGAAGACGAGGGCGGCGGCAGCGCCGAGGAAGCCGAAGAAGGGAGCAGTCTCATCGCCGCTGAAGGTAGACATCTTCCTTTAAATCTGGGGAGATTTGATTTGGATTTTTGCAGCGACCTCTCTCTGATATTTTTTATTTTGGATTTTCTGATGAGTGGAAGAGGAAGATCGTGTACCTATAGTTAAGAGTTGGGAACACGTTGCATTAATGGGCCGCATAAACACCCATTTCTGCTACTCCTTTTTCGATAAGCCCATTTTTAATGTTACCTAGGTTGATGATACAACGCAACACCACCTTGGAATAAAATTCACTTTCACCAAGTTAACATACACTCAAACTAATAAAAAAACAGAAAAAAATTATCGAGTATAAAATCACATAGACGCTGCGTCTAGTAGTATAAAAGCTAATTACTTCCACCTCGCTGCGTCTAGTAGTATTAAAAGCTAACTTCCACCTCCTCCTTCGGTGAACAACAAAGCGTCTCCAATCCAAAACCGCAAGAACGAGAGAGAGAGACAATGGCGAACCGAAACTTCATTCCGCCGCCGCCGCCGACGCTCATGAAAGCTTTCGTTGATGAACACGACGAGAAGCCTTCCGATGACGACGCCAAAGGTGGCGCTGATGATCACCGTGGTGGTTTGCTCGGCGGGATGACGGTGGTTCTTTCTGGTTGTTCTGTTGGAATCAAGTACGGAGATTACAGCGAGGAGGAGGATCAATGCGACGAACCTGATGATGATGAGGTGGCACCACCAAGAAGCGTGAGCAAGGGAGATAGGATGAGGAAAGTTGGGAAGAGAGCGTTCGTTAAACGTGGTTGCTTCTCCGGCAAGCATGGGCTCCGCGTCTGATTCAGGTGCTGATGATGTTGTTTTCGATTTTCTTGTACATACCTGAGGTTTGTGTGTAGGTCATTTCTTGGATATAATCATCTTTGTAAATAATGGTGTAGTTGGATTGCTTTCTCGATTTGGATAAGAGTGGAATTGGATGTTTAGTGTTGATCTTTGACGCTTTTAGTTTGTTAAGTCTACTTTTGTGTGAATTGAAATCATCGTTTATGATGATCTCTTACTTAGCAGAAAGAATCATTCAAGAACAGTTAGCTTGTAGCATTTGATTGAATCAAGATTGAACAGTCAACGAATCATTCCTTCCTATAATGTTTGTATTATTAGAAAGCTACGTGAAGAAGTTCAGTTTGGTGGTACTACATGATAATCAGATTAACTATTGCATGCATACTCTCAGCAAATGCTGCAGGCATGTGACCTTTATGACCATTAAGAGTAAAAATGGATAATAGGCCCAGCTTTATGCCCATTAAAAATAGTGGCGCCAAAATCAAGTGGCGTCCCACCTAAACCAAGAAACAGAAGGCTTTAGGCAATTGATGGAGAAGCTAAATACCTTCGATCAAGACTTCTTTCCACAAGATTGAAGAAAACAAAAACAAATTTCGCGTGATCACCAAATAGATTAAAGATGCGTTAAGCCAAAGGTTATCTAAAGAATGTTGTCTCTATGAATGGTATATAATCAAAATCAAGCCTTGCTCCAATGTAGTTAGGCCTTCGATTCAAAATTAATAATAGGCCTAAGCTACAGGCCCATTTAAAAAGCCCATAGTAATAATGGCGCCAAAATCAAGTGAAGTCCCCGCCTAAACCATCACTCGTCACTAAAAAGCGCCGAAACCTCACTCCACGCTCCTCCGTCTCTCTCTCTCTGTCTCTCTCTCACAATATTCCAATCAGCTATGGCTTCCGACTCTCCTCCTCCCGCCAACACCACCGACGGTACTCTCTCACTCTTTCTCTATCTCTCATCTCTATCTCCGTAACCGTTTCGTGATTTTATTTTACTCTAACCACCCGCAGGTCCTTCGTCTCCCGGCGAGAACGCTTCAAGCCCCATCGCCAACACCTACTCCTCCCCAGCTTCCCGTCGCCGGCGAGCAAGATCCTCCACCCCGTCGCAATTCGCCACTCCTCCACCGCCTTCGCGCCTCGGAGTCCCAAACTCCACCCCTCCCGCATCTCGCCCTTCCGCCGCCAGATCCAACCGTCCACCAACGACTCCCTCGCACACCGACGAACCACCTCCCTCTTCCGACGAAGGCGGAGAAGACGGCGCCGACGACACCACCCCGACCTTCGTCTGGGGAACCAACATCAGCGTCCAGGATGTCAAATCCGCGATTGAGATGTTCGTCAAGCATTTCAGGGAAGCGAAAGAGAGCAGCGACGATCTGTTTAGAGAAGGCAAGTATATGGCTTCGATACGCAAAGTGATTGAGATTGAAGGAGAGTGGATTGATGTTGATGCCTATGATGTGTTTGATTATGATCCGGATTTGTACAACAAGATGGTTCGTTATCCCTTGGAAGTTCTCGCTATCTTTGATATCGTGCTGATGGATATTGTTTCCTCTATCAATCGTTTGTTTGAGAAACATGTTCAAGTCAGGATTTTTAACCTCAGGACTTCCACTTCCATGAGGAATCTCAACCCATCTGGTTAGTTTTGTTTTCATGGTTTCTTAGCTCTCTCTATATTGACTAGCTTAGCTTATGTTTGGAATGTGTGTTTTTTTTTTGCTTGGTTAGATATTGAGAAGATGATCTCTTTGAAGGGGATGATCATTCGGAGTAGCTCAATCATTCCTGAGATCAGGGAAGCTGTGTTTAGATGTCTCGTTTGTGGCTACTTCTCTGACCCTATCATCGTTGATAGAGGTAAGGATTTATCCATCTCTTTTATAATGTCTGTATAGTTTCTTTCTCATAATGTTTGCTTTCTTGTTAGGGAAAATAAGTGAGCCTCCCACTTGCTTGAAACAAGAGTGCCTTGCCAAGAACTCAATGACATTAGTGCACAACCGATGCAGGTAAGTTATATAACTAAACATGGGTTTTTGTCTGATTCTGTTTAATCCTGTACTGTAGCTAATGCCCTTTCGTTTGTGAATCAGGTTTGCGGATAAGCAGATTGTGAGGCTTCAGGAAACGCCTGATGAGATTCCTGAAGGAGGAACACCTCACACTGTTAGCTTGTTGCTGCATGATAAGCTAGTTGATAATGGGAAGCCTGGTGATAGAATTGAGGTAAAATCAGTAATGATATAATGTTGATACATGCGTTACTATGGTTATCCTTGACAGTCAAAGCTTGTTTACTGGATAGGTCACTGGAATTTACAGAGCAATGACTGTTCGAGTAGGGCCTGCTCACAGGACTGTGAAATCTGTGTTTAAGGCATGCCATCTTTATCTTTTCTTTTGTTTGTTATTCCTCATTATTCCTTTTACGTTCTGACATTGTTATTTATGTTCTCTTATGGATCGCTTGGAGTACAGACCTACATCGATTGCCTTCATATAAAGAAAGCAAGTAAGACAAGAATGGCTGCAGAGGATCCTATGGACGTTGACAATAGTCTTCGTAGAGTCGATGAAGATGTCGAGTTAGATGAGGAGAAGGTTCTTCATCTTGTTAACTAAATATATCTATACTTTTGTAACTGTCCTTTGTCCCTTCTTTCTAATCAGTTTTTTTTTGTGTGTGTTAATTTTCAGCTGAAGAAGTTTGAAGAACTCTCTAAACAACCAGATATATATGAGAAGCTTGCTAGATCACTAGCACCAAACATCTGGGAGTTGGATGATGTAAAAAAGGGTCTACTGTGTCAGGTGATATAACGCTTTTGATATTTGTATATAGTTTCAACTAACTCTAAACAACATTAGCTCTTTTTACTGAGTCAAACCTCAAAATGTGAAGCTTTTTGGAGGGAATGCTTTGAACTTGACATCTGGTGCTAATTTTCGTGGTGACATCAACATCTTACTTGTTGGTGACCCTGGTACAAGCAAGTCTCAGCTGCTTCAGTACATTCATAAGCTTTCACCACGTGGGATTTACACAAGTGGGCGAGGGAGCTCAGCTGTTGGTTTGACAGCTTATGTGGCTAAAGATCCTGAGACAGGAGAAACTGTATGTTCATTTTGTTTTCATCCATTTCTGTAATCAATTGTATTTTCAGTATCTTCTCTAGCCTGACCTGGTAACGTGAATGCTACATCATTTAGGTTTTGGAGAGTGGAGCTCTTGTTCTCAGTGACCGTGGTATCTGCTGTATTGATGAATTTGACAAAATGTCTGACAGTGCAAGGAGCATGTTGCATGAGGTTTGTTCTCTTCTTCTTAGCATTGCTCAAGTTATTGCTTGCAGTTTCTAGGCGCTTCCTCTCTAGTGCTCAAGATTGCATTACTGATGAACATTGTTGCTCTGCCAGGTTATGGAACAGCAGACTGTTTCAATAGCAAAGGCTGGTATCATTGCATCTCTAAATGCTAGGACCTCTGTGTTGGCTTGCGCAAATCCTAGTGGCTCACGCTATAATCCGCGGCTTTCTGTTATTGAGAATATTCACCTTCCTCCGACCCTGCTTTCTAGGTACGCTTCAACGAAAGTGACGTTTTTGTTTTTGTTTTATGCAAAAGAGGTCTATTTGGTGTTACTAATTTTATCTTAATTTGCTTCTCAGATTCGATTTAATCTACTTGATTCTTGACAAGCCTGATGAGCAGACTGACCGAAGGCTTGCAAAGCATATTGTGGCACTACACTTTGAGAACGCAGAGGTCATATATCTTTCCACAGTATATGTTTTACAAATGATTGTGTTTTGCCCATATCTTACTTGACTTGGTATCCTTTTATCTCAATTTGCAGAGTGCACAAGAGGAAGCTTTGGACATCACTACTCTGACAAGCTATGTTAGCTATGCTCGCAAGAACATTCATCCTAAATTTATTATTTTTTTCACTTAAGGGGGAGTTAGTGGGAGCAACATTTATAATGATTGTTAGAATTTTAAAAGTTTATAGTTATTGGCTAATGGATTCTAACATTCTTGTAAAATCAAGTGTTATTGGACTGATGATTCTTCAATGATATAATATTCTTAATTCTATCAAAATCTTGTGTTATTGGAATTTGAATTCTTAATATTTTAACTCATAAACAAAACTTTCAAAATATTGCATTGATACTCAAGATTCTCAAAATCATTATAGTAGAATAGTTTCATAGATTTTTTAAATATGAAAAACTCATTATAACATTTTATAAATTTAATAAATCTCTTGATTCTTAAAATCAATCAACTCTGCCTAAATTCATCTCCCACTAACCCTCCCCCCTAAACAACCATTAAACATACCTAAATCAATTTTCAAACTAATTAAAGTTAAAATAACTAATAAATAAATATTACAAAACAATTGTCAATGCAGGGATCTCTCCGGGAGAATCCTAGCCAAGCGAAAGAGTACATAATACCAAATGGAGATTGGTTTGAGATTGTCTCTAGACTGTAGTCCACATTACTTGGCAGAAATCGTAACACGACCTTCTAGTAGATATCTTCTTTTACTTATTCTCCTTGCTAAATGGTATATGATGGCTCTGTAATTTAGATTTTATATGCGGGCTTGCTGATTGCTAGTGGAGGAACAGATGTAACTAACTGGTTACTCTTTGGTTTTGTGGTACGGTGCACTTTCTCGCTGTCGAAACACTGATGAATGGCTTTGTTTAAATTCAGAGAAATTGTATTTTTTTCCTTTTTTTTTGTAGGTTGGGAATCTATCATTATCGGCTGTAGAAACTCACCGGTGGTATCTCCGGAAGTTTGAGCATTATCCGGCTAGCCGGAATGCTATTTTTCCTTGTGTTTACTAAATGGTTAAAGAGAGAGAGAGAGAACACAGCTTCACCAATGTTAAGAGCTATGCTTATCATCTTTATGCTATTCTCAGTTAATGAATTTACCAAAGCTTACAATCTCAAGCAAGGTATATTTTAATCACAAGAAAAAAATTTGATCAATCTTATATCATCTATCTTATTAAAACAGAAACATTTTGTTGGACCTAACATTTATTTTGTAAGTTTTTAAATTAAATACACCTTTATACTTTATAGTTAAACATACATTAAATCACTAATGTTCATTTCTTTATACTACTATCTATGTTTCCAAACAATATACTTATTTCTTTATACTACTATCAATGTTTCCAAACAATATACTTATTTCTTTATACTATTATCAATGTTTCCAAACAATATATTTTTATACTACTATCAATGTTTCCAAATAATACAATAATTAATCTTAGTTATTTTATATCTATCATTTTCTCTTTAAAATTTTGTAGAAACGTCATAATTTCATAAATTGCAAAATAGTGAACTTTGAAATTTCGATTATTAGATTACAAATTATGAAACTATTACAATTTAAATCTAATTAGATTACATATCGGTCATCCATCAGTTCAATCGGTTAGTCTCGGGTTTTAGTGATTTTTTAATATAAATATTTTAAAAACATAAATTGAATTGTCAGATCTCCGGATTAACCGGTATAATCACAATCGGATTGAATTTAAAAATACTGATTTAACTGCAAAAATATTTTAAATACACACTCTTTAAAAATTACCAAAATATTTGTTAAATTATTAGTGAAATTTTTCATCGTAAAATATCCCGCGCTTCAAAAGCGCGGGTCAAAATCTAGTTTTTGTTTTATGTCATCTTCAGAAAGTTATTATCATCACTTTGGTTAAACCACCTCTGTTAATTCATGTTTTATTCGTTTTAAAAGTTAACTGCATAATCAAAACTGTAACTTACATTTTGTAGGACACCAAATATAGATGAATATCATAACAACACTCGAAGATGGTTTCAGAAGCAAACTTCTTTACAAACAAAATATCATCAAGTTCCTCAAGACAAATACAAAGAATACAAAACATGCACACTTGTCTTATTATTAGCCAACCAAACAAATAACAACATCCTACACTCAAGCACCCATCGGAAGGAAGGAGCAGAGATCGCAACCCCAAACAAACAGATGAGAGCAAGTGAGACATTCCACACACGAAAAAAATAATAATCATCACCTGACGTTTGTTTTGTTTCTCATTCTGCTCTGGACTGACCAGCTCGAGAGGACAAGATAATGCCTACAATGAGACCATATAGAGCAAGTGCTTCCGCAAAGATGAGGATAAGAATCATCCCCACGAAAAGCTTAGGCTGCTGAGCATTTGCCCTGCCAAGATTTTTTCCAAAACCAAACAAGTCAAGTTTCAATACACTAGGTAAGGACTATTTATACAGTTGCAAAAGAGGAACAAACAAACCTGACTCCAGCATCTCCAACGATTCCAATGGCCATTCCAGCTGAGAGACCAGCAAGACCACAAGCAAGACCAGACGAGAGGTGCGCGTATCCATCAAAGAGGTAGTAAGACTTAGCCTTCGGGTTGATACCGGTGCTGATGATAACAGCGATGATGAGTCCATAGATACCCAACACACCAGCCATAACCACGGGGACAATGGACTTCATCACCAACTCAGGTCTCATAACTCCCATGGAAGCCACACCAACACCACTCTTCGCAGTTCCATAAGCAGCTCCCATACCTTAACCCAAACAAGTAACATTTTGGCTAAATATAATCTATGTATACACCAAACGGGTTCCAATTTCCAAAATTAAGTGAAAGCAAACAAAGGGCGTTTAAAACTTTCACATTACATAGTCTTCTAGAACATACATTATAGCATTGATCATAAGATATACGAACGTGACTAAATTATATACAGTATGAAGAGATGATCATGTCGATGCAGATCGAACAGGGAAACAACAAACACATAATCATTTGATCAATTAGGCAAACGATATAACAAGAATCTTCGAGATCATGTTAACTCTGACAGAAACGCGACCATCTATCTCAGAAATTATCTAATAAACCATTTGAATCTGATTCGATTTCCAGAAAGCGTGGATGCGAATAGAGAGAAGAAGCAGGTGCTTACAGGAGAAGACGAGGGCGGCGGCAGCGCCGAGGAAGCCGAAGAAGGGAGCAGTCTCATCGCCGCTGAAGGTAGACATCTTCCTTTAAATCTGGGGAGATTTGATTTGGATTTTTGCAGCGACCTCTCTCTGATATTTTTTTATTTTGGATTTTCTGATGAGTGGAAGAGGAAGATCGTGTTTGTATAATAAGAGTTGGAAACACGTTGTATATTTGGGCCGCATAAAAGCCCATTTCTCCCTCTCCTTTTTCGGTAAGCCCATTTTTATGTTACCTACGTTGATGATAACACAACACCACCTTGGAATAAATTCACCTTCACCGAGTAACATACACTCAAACTACTGAATAAACTTCTCAGAAAGCCTTTTAACGCACTGAAAATTAAATAAACTGTATCAAATTTTGAGTAAATTAGTTATCGATAACTGTGGACTGTGGAGATTATTAAAAAAACAAGAGAGCATTAAAGAAAAAAATTATCGAGTATAAAGTCACATAAGACGCTGCGTCTAGTAGTATAAAAGCTAACTTCCACCTCGCTGCGTCTAGTAGTATTAAAAGCTAACTTCCACCTCCTCCTTCGGTGAAACAAAGCGTCTCCAATCCAAAACCGCAAGAACGAGAGAGAGAGACAATGGCGAACCGAAACTTCATTCCGCCGCCGCCGCCGACGCTCATGAAAGCTTTCGTTGATGAACACGACGAGAAGCCTTCCGATGACGACGCCAAAGGTGGCGCTGATGATCACCGTGGTGGTTTGCTCGGCGGGATGACGGTGGTTCTTTCTGGTTGTTCTGTTGGAATCAAGTACGGAGATTACAGCGAGGAGGAGGATCAATGCGACGAACCTGATGATGATGAGGTGGCACCACCAAGAAGCGTGAGCAAGGGAGATAGGATGAGGAAAGTTGGGAAGAGAGCGTTCGTTAAACGTGGTTGCTTCTCCGGCAAGCATGGGCTCCGCGTCTGATTCAGGTGCTGATGATGTTGTTTTCGATTTTCTTGTACATACCTGAGGTTTGTGTGTAGGTCATTTCTTGGATATAATCATCTTTGTAAATAATGGTGTAGTTGGATTGCTTTCTCGATTTGGATAAGAGTGGAATTGGATGTTTAGTGTTGATCTTTGACGCTTTTAGTTTGTTAAGTCTACTTTTGTGTGAATTGAAATCATCGTTTATGATGATCTCTTACTTAGCAGAAAGAATCATTCAAGAACAGTTAGCTTGTAGCATTTGATTGAATCAAGATTGAACAGTCAACGAATCATTCCTTCCTATAATGTTTGTATTATTAGAAAGCTACGTGAAGAAGTTCAGTTTGGTGGTACTACATGATAATCAGATTAACTATTGCATGCATACTCTCAGCAAATGCTGCAGGCATGTGACCTTTATGACCATTAAGAGTAAAAATGGATAATAGGCCCAGCTTTATGCCCATTAAAAATAGTGGCGCCAAAATCAAGTGGCGTCCCACCTAAACCAAGAAACAGAAGGCTTTAGGCAATTGATGGAGAAGCTAAATACCTTCGATCAAGACTTCTTTCCACAAGATTGAAGAAAACAAAAACAAATTTCGCGTGATCACCAAATAGATTAAAGATGCGTTAAGCCAAAGGTTATCTAAAGAATGTTGTCTCTATGAATGGTATATAATCAAAATCAAGCCTTGCTCCAATGTAGTTAGGCCTTCGATTCAAAATTAATAATAGGCCTAAGCTACAGGCCCATTTAAAAAGCCCATAGTAATAATGGCGCCAAAATCAAGTGAAGTCCCCGCCTAAACCATCACTCGTCACTAAAAAGCGCCGAAACCTCACTCCACGCTCCTCCGTCTCTCTCTCTCTGTCTCTCTCTCACAATATTCCAATCAGCTATGGCTTCCGACTCTCCTCCTCCCGCCAACACCACCGACGGTACTCTCTCACTCTTTCTCTATCTCTCATCTCTATCTCCGTAACCGTTTCGTGATTTTATTTTACTCTAACCACCCGCAGGTCCTTCGTCTCCCGGCGAGAACGCTTCAAGCCCCATCGCCAACACCTACTCCTCCCCAGCTTCCCGTCGCCGGCGAGCAAGATCCTCCACCCCGTCGCAATTCGCCACTCCTCCACCGCCTTCGCGCCTCGGAGTCCCAAACTCCACCCCTCCCGCATCTCGCCCTTCCGCCGCCAGATCCAACCGTCCACCAACGACTCCCTCGCACACCGACGAACCACCTCCCTCTTCCGACGAAGGCGGAGAAGACGGCGCCGACGACACCACCCCGACCTTCGTCTGGGGAACCAACATCAGCGTCCAGGATGTCAAATCCGCGATTGAGATGTTCGTCAAGCATTTCAGGGAAGCGAAAGAGAGCAGCGACGATCTGTTTAGAGAAGGCAAGTATATGGCTTCGATACGCAAAGTGATTGAGATTGAAGGAGAGTGGATTGATGTTGATGCCTATGATGTGTTTGATTATGATCCGGATTTGTACAACAAGATGGTTCGTTATCCCTTGGAAGTTCTCGCTATCTTTGATATCGTGCTGATGGATATTGTTTCCTCTATCAATCGTTTGTTTGAGAAACATGTTCAAGTCAGGATTTTTAACCTCAGGACTTCCACTTCCATGAGGAATCTCAACCCATCTGGTTAGTTTTGTTTTCATGGTTTCTTAGCTCTCTCTATATTGACTAGCTTAGCTTATGTTTGGAATGTGTGTTTTTTTTTTGCTTGGTTAGATATTGAGAAGATGATCTCTTTGAAGGGGATGATCATTCGGAGTAGCTCAATCATTCCTGAGATCAGGGAAGCTGTGTTTAGATGTCTCGTTTGTGGCTACTTCTCTGACCCTATCATCGTTGATAGAGGTAAGGATTTATCCATCTCTTTTATAATGTCTGTATAGTTTCTTTCTCATAATGTTTGCTTTCTTGTTAGGGAAAATAAGTGAGCCTCCCACTTGCTTGAAACAAGAGTGCCTTGCCAAGAACTCAATGACATTAGTGCACAACCGATGCAGGTAAGTTATATAACTAAACATGGGTTTTTGTCTGATTCTGTTTAATCCTGTACTGTAGCTAATGCCCTTTCGTTTGTGAATCAGGTTTGCGGATAAGCAGATTGTGAGGCTTCAGGAAACGCCTGATGAGATTCCTGAAGGAGGAACACCTCACACTGTTAGCTTGTTGCTGCATGATAAGCTAGTTGATAATGGGAAGCCTGGTGATAGAATTGAGGTAAAATCAGTAATGATATAATGTTGATACATGCGTTACTATGGTTATCCTTGACAGTCAAAGCTTGTTTACTGGATAGGTCACTGGAATTTACAGAGCAATGACTGTTCGAGTAGGGCCTGCTCACAGGACTGTGAAATCTGTGTTTAAGGCATGCCATCTTTATCTTTTCTTTTGTTTGTTATTCCTCATTATTCCTTTTACGTTCTGACATTGTTATTTATGTTCTCTTATGGATCGCTTGGAGTACAGACCTACATCGATTGCCTTCATATAAAGAAAGCAAGTAAGACAAGAATGGCTGCAGAGGATCCTATGGACGTTGACAATAGTCTTCGTAGAGTCGATGAAGATGTCGAGTTAGATGAGGAGAAGGTTCTTCATCTTGTTAACTAAATATATCTATACTTTTGTAACTGTCCTTTGTCCCTTCTTTCTAATCAGTTTTTTTTTGTGTGTGTTAATTTTCAGCTGAAGAAGTTTGAAGAACTCTCTAAACAACCAGATATATATGAGAAGCTTGCTAGATCACTAGCACCAAACATCTGGGAGTTGGATGATGTAAAAAAGGGTCTACTGTGTCAGGTGATATAACGCTTTTGATATTTGTATATAGTTTCAACTAACTCTAAACAACATTAGCTCTTTTTACTGAGTCAAACCTCAAAATGTGAAGCTTTTTGGAGGGAATGCTTTGAACTTGACATCTGGTGCTAATTTTCGTGGTGACATCAACATCTTACTTGTTGGTGACCCTGGTACAAGCAAGTCTCAGCTGCTTCAGTACATTCATAAGCTTTCACCACGTGGGATTTACACAAGTGGGCGAGGGAGCTCAGCTGTTGGTTTGACAGCTTATGTGGCTAAAGATCCTGAGACAGGAGAAACTGTATGTTCATTTTGTTTTCATCCATTTCTGTAATCAATTGTATTTTCAGTATCTTCTCTAGCCTGACCTGGTAACGTGAATGCTACATCATTTAGGTTTTGGAGAGTGGAGCTCTTGTTCTCAGTGACCGTGGTATCTGCTGTATTGATGAATTTGACAAAATGTCTGACAGTGCAAGGAGCATGTTGCATGAGGTTTGTTCTCTTCTTCTTAGCATTGCTCAAGTTATTGCTTGCAGTTTCTAGGCGCTTCCTCTCTAGTGCTCAAGATTGCATTACTGATGAACATTGTTGCTCTGCCAGGTTATGGAACAGCAGACTGTTTCAATAGCAAAGGCTGGTATCATTGCATCTCTAAATGCTAGGACCTCTGTGTTGGCTTGCGCAAATCCTAGTGGCTCACGCTATAATCCGCGGCTTTCTGTTATTGAGAATATTCACCTTCCTCCGACCCTGCTTTCTAGGTACGCTTCAACGAAAGTGACGTTTTTGTTTTTGTTTTATGCAAAAGAGGTCTATTTGGTGTTACTAATTTTATCTTAATTTGCTTCTCAGATTCGATTTAATCTACTTGATTCTTGACAAGCCTGATGAGCAGACTGACCGAAGGCTTGCAAAGCATATTGTGGCACTACACTTTGAGAACGCAGAGGTCATATATCTTTCCACAGTATATGTTTTACAAATGATTGTGTTTTGCCCATATCTTACTTGACTTGGTATCCTTTTATCTCAATTTGCAGAGTGCACAAGAGGAAGCTTTGGACATCACTACTCTGACAAGCTATGTTAGCTATGCTCGCAAGAACATTCATCCTAAACTATCAGATGAAGCCGCAGAGGAGTTGACCCGAGGTTATGTCGAGCTTAGAAAAGCAGGGAAATTTGCCGGAAGTAGCAAAAAGGTGCGTCTTGGAACTTCATTGTTTTTCCTTTTGTGCTGTCATAGCAATGCTTACGGTTGGTCAGTCTCGTGCCTTAACTCTCTGAATCTGACACAGGTCATAACAGCGACTCCTAGGCAAATTGAAAGCCTGATCAGACTTAGTGAGGCCTTGGCTCGTATGCGCTTCTCTGAATGGGTTAGTGAATCTTCGATGCAGTTTCAGTTTGTCATTTCATATCAACTAATATTTTGGTTCTTGTGATGGATAATAAAGGTTGAAAAACATGACGTGGACGAGGCATTTCGACTTCTCAGAGTTGCAATGCAGCAATCAGCAACCGATCACGCCACTGGTAAGCTTCGTCACTATTAAGCGTGACGATTAATATAAACACTATGATTCAATACCTATTTCTAACAATAAACGCTGTTTTTAATATTGGTGAAGGAACTATTGACATGGACCTGATAAACACTGGAGTCTCAGCAAGTGAACGAATGAGACGGGACATCCTCGTGTCGTCGATTCGAGACATAACTCTTGAGAAAATGCAAATTGGAGGATCAGCAATGCGCTTATCAGAGGTATACTGATGCTTCATAACGAGCAATGCAAGCAAATGATGTTAGAGATACCATTCTTCTGAGATTTTTACTAATTACAATGAGAAATGTTGTGCAGCTACTGGAAGAACTGAAGAAGCATGGAGGCAACATAAACACCGAAATTCATCTTCATGATGTGAGTCAATTTATAACTTTTGTTGCATATCAAAAGTCTTGAACGGCTCATAAAATGACAAAGAAACTAACAAAAAGTGACAAAGAAACTAACAAAAAGTCTTTGTTGTGACCTTTCTTAATCAGGTAAGAAAGGCGGTTGGAACCCTAGCTAGTGAAGGGTTTCTGGTCGCTGAAGGTGACAGAATCAAGAGAGTATAATCACAGTGCCTTGCAGCTGATGAGAAAAGCTTAATATATGCTGTGGTTAGAGTTTGAATTTAGTAAGCTTAATTAGTATGGAAACTTAGCAAGTGATTGACGGGTCCATGTGGCTCAGCCTGTCTTCTCACTAGTTGTTAGTCTGTCTGTAATGAGTTTCAACTTTAAAGACGATCTATCTTCAATGTTTCATTTGGTCTCAGTTTCCTAAGGGTGTACCTTTATCAATTATTAACATGCAAAACATGCATGTCCAAAAAAAGTTAGGTAGTGAGTCTATTTACTTATTAAGTTGGCTATACTTTTCACATGATTTGATTCCCATTTTAAAAGGCTTGGTTGCAAATTACAACCTTTTGGCATGAAAAGGTGGAGTAGAGAAAATAAGAAAAAGATTAAGGGGGTGTTATTAGTTTGCGATTTAAAAAGAGTTCTGATGATTTTTTAAAATTTATTGATTTCTGAATTTTAAAAGAGTTATGAAGATTTTTTTTCTATTTTTAAAGTTTTGTCAAAAAGTTTTGTAAATTGTTAGAGTCTTTATCTGAAGATAATTATAAACTTATGTAGAGTATCTCTAAATATTGTGTTGTTACGTTTGTTGTTATCCTCTTCACATTTTTCCAGTTTGTATTCCATTTGTTGTTCTTCCTTTGTTCTCGTTCATATTTTTTCTTTCTCAAAGCTCACAATTTTTTTTTAGATCAAAGGTTTTTGATCTAAAAAACTACTGTCTTCGTGTATTGCGTTTGTCTTTCTTTGATATTTTTCTATTTATCCTCTCTTATGACATATCTATTGATATGTTCTTGTGCAAGGTTTTGTAATATGTTGGAACTTTTTGCCTATATGGCTTGTTAATGATACAAAGCGTTAAAAAAAAAAGGTTTTTGTGTTTATTTTCTAAGTCATTGACTTTTTAAGAATCTGACTAATCTCGACATTCATCTGTAACTAGTTAGCATTTTATAATTAATATCAAAGTTTACATGTTCCAATCTTTACGGTGATGAGTGAACGAATTACGGTGATGAGTGTACGAAGACATGTGCTACCAATATTTGTAGAGTTTCTTTTGAAATGTTATTAATTTAAATTTGGTTAAATTATAAAAAGTATTTGAGAATACATGAACGATAGGCAATACTTTGCTAAACAAATTTTGTGAAGAAAAATATGTAGAATCACAAATGAATAACAACAGACTTTTAAGTCATGAAAAAACAGTTATTTTCATATTTTTTTGAATAACACAAGATATTTGTTGATTTGGTAAAATAACAAATCCAATAACTCTAGACTTTTAAAAACTCTTGACAACTTATTTCAAATTCATAAACCAATAACATCAGATTTTGATATAGTTTTGAAAAGTCATAATTGAATAACACTAGAATCATTAGAAAATCTAAATCTATATAACTCTTTATATATACATAATCCAATAACACCCTCTAAAATAGGGTCCACAGATCCAACATTATTGAATTTGGTTAGATATGGTCTAAAATGAGAAAGTCATCATTCGCCGAAAAGTAAACGATACGATACGATTGGTCTGAGTTTCTTCGGCTCTTATTGGTAAGGTGGAACTCGTGACTCCATACCTCTCTTAGTGCTGCTACATCTCTCTCAACTAATTTTTTTTTTCTCAACTAATTTTTTTAAAGCCAACTGTAATTGTATATTGAAATCGGGTAAAAGTCGATGATCAGATGACACTGATCATTGGAGTTAACAGTTTAAATTCTACAAAAAGTGGAATATGGCTTATAAACATCTTCCTTGCACATAAATGAGAGACATATTTTATATATTAACTTATATATTTTTATTTATTACAACATCAGAATATAACGTTAATATGTTTATGTTAAAAATAATGATTTCAACATCAGAATATAAACTTTACTCTTGTTGTTAGCCAGTTTGTCTCAGTGCTGTAAAAAATTTTTTGATAGAATTACAAGCGTTCAAAAAAGGACTCCACAATGACTAGTTTCAACGTTTTCATCATTACAAGATTTATGATGAATGGTTCTATTTACATCATAGTTATGACTGAAAATTTATTTTGAATATACAAAACTATTGTGAACAATTCTGCTTGAATTTTGTTGGTCGTATTCACTAAGAATCAAAACTCATATTTATCAACAACGTCAGATTCTTTGGACCATGAAGCTTCCAATTTTTGGCTTGAACTGATTAGCTCCTTTTGCAATTGATAACTAGAAGGAATTGAGTGATGATTGATTTAAGTCACCAGAAACTAAACCTCAGTTAATAATACAAAATATTCTTCAAAACTTCATCTAAAGATAAGGAGAATTCTAAATCTTCGTTTAAAGAGATCCTTCACTTTATAATCGCTATATACATGAGGAATAAAGAGCTACTCTTACATGAAAAATAATCAAGCATCCAATGAAAATTATGACTTTCGAAACAGATCAGAAGTGATAAAGAAACATGCAAAAGCATATTAAAAGATTGACCTAAATAGAAAGAAAATATCAACTAGGTTGAAGATATATTACAATAAAAATCTTGTTATGCTGAAGGTTCATTCCGAACTAAATCTGAAAATAAGTCTGATTATAATTAGAGTTTGTCACATATACTCTCTGCATTTAGATGAAGTTCGGAAGAATATTTCGACAATGTTATTTTGTTATTATAATAATAGTATGTATTAGTTCGCTTTTATAAAACTATATATTTATTCAATCATTAAATTTGGACCAAAATTGAATTACTTAATAATTTTTTTCGCTTTGTAATTATTACTACAAAATAGAAAAATTATACAAAAATTCAAACAGAATTATGAACTGAACACCCTAACTGGTAAAAATAGTATTTGAACTATAAATAGTTTATAACAAAATTAAGAATAGGGGAAAAAGTTATTCTCTCCGTTTTTAAAAGATTTACGTTCTAAAAAACTTTTGTTTCAAAAAAAATATTTTAGTGTTTTCAATACATTGATTAATGATAAATTGTATATTTTGAAAAATATACTTGTATATATTAAAATTCTATTGGTACTCTAAAAATTATAGGAAATCTATTCTATTAATTCTTCAACATGTCCAATTGATATGAAGTTGTGTCCAACTAATATTTTTTATGTAATCTACTTAAAAAATAAATCATATATTGATTTAAACAAACTGTATCTGTAACTACTTTTTATCGGACACATATTTTGTAACCTCCTCTCCAAATTTACTGGTGACCACTTCTTTATATTAGTCAAACCAACAGATTATTAACCAATAGAAGATAAATATATTTCTACTAGAAGGAAAATGTAACCGTATTCTACGGTTCTTTGAAAATTTTGTTACTTTGAGATATACTAATAACTGTTGCATCACGTAAGTGTTTGGGTTCCTTTTTATATGTTACATAATATATTTACTTTTTACAATTTTAACAATTTATTGGTATGACCAACTGATATTAAGTATAACCAATTGATATTAGTCGGGTCCAACTCAAAATATAACTGCGTCTAAATGATTATTCATTTAACCACTTTAATAAAATAAATTTGTAACTTCTATAGAATACATTAATTAATTTGTAACTGCATCTAATTGTTTCTTCATAAAATAATGATGTACATGTAATCACTATGTACTATCCCGCTACTCCTTAAAAACTGTCTGTTTTCAATGTATATAGTTCAAAAAATTAATTAAAAAGCACCAAATTTGTAAATGCATCAATATATCTTATTTAATCAAACTAAAATCTATTATATTAAATTTGGAACATAATCTATTGATATATATATTTACTTCAACTATTATTTTTCTTTATTTAAAGAAAAATTAAGGGCTCTAAAATAATTAGAATATATTTTTAATTATAACGTGGATTTTATATGTAGGTTGACGGGGCTTAGTTATTAATAAAATCCACAACCTGGGTTATTAATAAAATTTAATTTTATGATTGACGAGGCTTAACTGGTTAAGTGAATTTTTAATAGAAATAAATATTCATATGAACTCATTTAGTTTAACGGGTTTTAAATAGGTTATTCGAATAAAAATATTTATTAAATGTGATTCTACTTAAAAGTTAGGGAAGACCATTTTAACCCAACTTCATATATATATAACAGAATATGTTAAAAATATTTTCTTTAAATATTTTTCAAAAATTTTGTTCGGTTTTAGTTGCGGGTTGAGTTTGATATTAGTTTTCGAATGTAATAATTTAAGAAACGTTCGAGTATATAGATCATGTCTAATAGAGTATGAGACTTTTATTTTTGGAACTATTGGGATATAAATATTCTTGACTAAATTATATTAGGTAACTACTAAGTAAATATAATATGTTGCAAACTTTAAGAATAAAGTTTTAAAATGGTTTGTGAAATGCATATGGTACAAGTGTAAAGTTATGTAATTTGACATATTGAATATAGTCACCAAAATATATTAAATTAAATAATATTAAACACTAAAATAATTATAAAAACACAAAAATTAAACTAAATTATTAAAAAAAAACATAAAACAAAACATATATCCGCTCTTTGAAGGGCGGGTCAAAATCTAGTAGTTCATTAAAAAACAATACTATGCGTTGACAACTGTAATTTTATGTTTTTTTTTTAATAAATACGAAAAACTTAAAACATGGGTCTTATAGTTAACGGAGGGAACAGTTGACTAAAATAAAATAAACAGGAAAAAAGAGAACAAAAAGAGAAGCATAGATTCGTGTGTCCGGAAATATTTTCCAGAATATATACTTCCAAGTTTACGCACGATTACCAATTTACCATTGGTCAAAGAAAGAAACATGCAAAAGTACTATTTTACCCAAAAACTCGATAGAAATTCAAAACAGAGTTGAAAAGGTTCGAATCATCTACAGATCAGTAACCATAAATACATTGCACCTATTTTTCTTTTTTTAAAGGGAATTTACAGAAGGTCGGAAAAGAAAATCTGCGAAAATGAGATCAGATTTCTTATCCTTTCTTCTTGTTCTTGGTTTGGTCTGGAACAGCTTGGTGCTGTTCTGTAATGGAGGCATCACCAGTAAGTTTGTCAGGAAAGTGGAGAAGTCCATTGATATGCCTCTTCATAGCGATGTGTTTCGCGTTCCTCCTGGTCATAATGCTCCTCAACAGGTACCAACCATCTCTTTCTGAGTTTTTGCATGTTGTGGGTTCCCCTTATCACTATTAAAATTGGTAGGTAGATGTCAAGGTTTGTTTATCTAATTTAATATTAGGTATTTCTTTTTCTTTGTAACACTTTTTTTTTCTAGTGGTTGATTCAAGCTTTGCTTATTGGAGGTTTATAAAGAACTATTAATTTTTCTTTTCGAATTGAAAAGTGGGTTTTGTGATTTGGGTTTTCAACAAAAAGGTGCATATAACACAAGGAGATGTAGAAGGGAAGGCAGTGATAGTGTCTTGGGTGACACAAGAAGCACCAGGATCCAACACAGTCCATTACTGGAAAGAGCATAGCTCCACAAAGCACAAAGCCCATGGCAAAACCAACACTTACAAGTTCTACAATTATACTTCTGGTTACATCCATCATTGCACCATCAGAAACTTGGAGGTCCAACATCATTAATTTTCATCATTAATCTTTGCTATTCTTGTTATCTGATTTTCTTGTTTTTTTTTTTTTTGCAGTATGACTCCAAATACTATTATGTGGTAGGTGTGGGACAAACAGAGCGCAAGTTTTGGTTCTTCACTCCTCCTAAAGTCGGTCCTGACGTTCCCTACACGTTTGGTCTCATTGGTAATTAATTAATTGTCCTGAAAACATATTCATGGTCTTGACGTTCCCTACACGTTTGGGCTTGAACTTGATTTGCAAATTGTTGTTGTTGCAGGGGATCTTGGACAGACTTTTGACTCAAACATAACCTTAACACATTATGAGAAGAGCCCTAAAAAAGGGCAAGCAGTTTTGTTCGTTGGTGATCTCTCATATGCTGATAATTATCCAAATCATGACAATAATAGATGGGACAGTTGGGGAAGATTTGCCGAAAGAAGTACAGCTTATCAGCCTTGGATTTGGACTACAGGAAACCATGAACTAGATTTTGCTCCCGAGATTGTAAAGCTTCTTGCTCCCTCTATGTTTTGGCATTACATGGACTAGACTGACATTGAGATGGATTGTCTTTATATGCACTCTTGCAGGGAGAAAACAAACCGTTTAAGCCATTCACGCATAGGTACCGTACTCCTTACCGAGCTTCAGGCAGCACAGAACCATTCTGGTACTCGATAAAGAGAGGACCAGCTTACATAATCGTGCTATCTTCATATTCAGCATATGGTACGTAAACGCAGCTTTTAAAATCTTGACACGTTTCTTAAAATCCGAGATTTATACTTCTTTTCTTGGACAGGTAAATACACACCGCAATACACGTGGCTCGAAGAGGAGTTCCCAAAGGTTAACAGAACAGAAACGCCATGGTTGATTGTTCTGAACCATTCACCTTGGTACAACAGCTACGATTACCATTACATGGAAGGTGAATCTATGAGAGTAATGTATGAGCCGTGGTTCGTCAAGAACAAAGTAGATGTGGTTTTTTCAGGCCATGTCCACGCCTACGAAAGATCAGTAAGAACACAAAAACATTAACTCATCCTGTCTCTTTTAAAACTATTATATATTTTGACAACTCTGAGCTATTTGTGAAACTAGGAACGCGTATCAAACATAGCATACACCGTGGTTAACGGCATTTGCAGTCCAGTAAAAGATCAATCTGCTCCCGTCTATATCACAATTGGTGATGGAGGAAATATTGAAGGCTTGGCTACCAAGTAATTAAGCTATACAAAGTTTTTTTTTATTAGATTCAGATGGGATGAGTTTTGAATGTGTGATATATTGGTTTGTGCAGAATGACTGAGCCTCAGCCTAAGTACTCTGCCTACAGAGAAGCTAGCTTTGGACATGCTATATTATCGATAAAGAACAGGACGCATGCTCACTATGGATGGCACAGGAACCAGGATGGTTACGCCGTGGAGGCTGACACCATGTGGTTTTAC
Organism: Raphanus sativus; assembly: GCF_000801105.2. Taxonomy (NCBI): domain Eukaryota; kingdom Viridiplantae; phylum Streptophyta; class Magnoliopsida; order Brassicales; family Brassicaceae; genus Raphanus; species Raphanus sativus. Next base: position 31,706,854 of record NC_079515.1, on the reverse strand, counting down.
AATAGGTTCTGGCATCCTGTTGATGATTCACCTTCTTTTGATTCCTGAGAACTTCAGAATCTGATTTGTGTTGTTGTATGCATCATTTATGGTTGAATAACGATGAATAAACGCAATGTTGGTGATTTCTTGTTCCTGTCATTGTGTAAGGGCAAAACAAAATTGTAACGATGAATAAACACAACTATGGTAATTTAAATAAATTTTTAAAAATTAATATTTATAAAACAATCAACTAATAAACAGAAATATATATGTAACATATATCTGTAGCTATAACATAATAACGTTCTTAAACCTATACGTTAGTTCTTATACGTTTAGCATAATTGTTTTATATATATATATATATATATATATATATATATGTGTGCTCGTTGTTAAGATTTTGATTTGCTGTTTTTTATTTTATAATTTTAATACAATAAATCAAAGGAAATATACAAAAATGAATAAGTGCATATTTATACGCCTTGAATACCGCACTTGTTAGTTCAACTTTATTCAACTTTTTTAGGGAGGCAGGTGGGAGATGCTTGATAAGCTTCTCAGCAGGATTGGCTTCATAAGGAAACTTCTCCGTCTTTATACGATTAGCTTTTCAGAGGACCTTTCTTCACACAAGATAGTCTGAGCACTCAAGAAAATGGGCAAGCTAGAAGCATTAAATCCATACTATGTTCTTTTCTTGTGTTTGGTTCTTAACAGCTTAGTGCTGTTCTGTCATGGTGGCACAACAAGTAGTTATGTCAGGAGGTTAGAGGCAGCGGTTGATATGCCACTGGATAGTTATGTATTTCGTGTTCCTCCTGGTTGCAATGCACCTCAACAGGTACGTATATATTTCCTTTATATAATCAACAATCTTTTTATGAGTTTTGTTATGGTATCACTTTTGTCTTTTTTCTTTTAATCTTGTTCTAATGGAGAAAAGTTATTTATTGGATGTTCTTAATTGATTTAACCTTTGCTTATTGAAATTTTATAAAGCTACAAATTTTCATTTTCTTCTTTGTTACACAACGGATCTAAACTGGGGGTTTTTATTTGGTTTTTCCACAAAAAAAGGTGCACATTACACAAGGAGACCTTGAAGGGAAGGCTGTGATAGTGTCTTGGGTGACGCAAGAAGCACGAGGATCTAACACGGTTCTTTACTGGAAAGAGCACAGCTGCAAAAAGCTAAAAGCCCGTGGCAAATCCAAGACGTACAAGTTCTACAACTATACGTCTGGTCACATCCATCATTGCACCATCAGAAACTTAGAGGTCCATCATCATCATCATTTCACAATCTTTTATTATATTTTCGTGTATCTGATTTTGTGGTTCTCTTCTTGCAGTATGACACCAAGTACTACTATATTGTAGGTGTGGGACAAACAGAACGCAAGTTCTGGTTCTTCACTCCTCCTAAATCTGGTCCTGACGTTCCCTACACGTTTGGTATCATTGGTAATTGTTTCCTGAAAACATATTAATGGTTTTAAAAGAGAGTGGAGTTGTAAGCTTCCCATGGACTTGAACTTGAGTTGTGAAGTTTTGTCACGCAGGGGATCTTGGGCAGAGTTTTGATTCAAACACAACCTTAACACACTATGAGAATAACCCATTGAAAGGTCAAACAATTCTGTTTGTTGGGGATCTCTCATACGCTGACATATACCCCAACCATGACAATAATAGATGGGACAGCTGGGGAAGGTTTATTGAAAGAAGCATAGCATATCAGCCCTGGATTTGGACCGTAGGAAACCATGAACTTGATTTTGCCCCCCAGATTGTAATGCTTCTTGCTTTACCTATCTTCTCTGTTTTGGCCTTAGTCTTTAGTTAGACATGTATTGATTAGACTGAGAGTGGTTGTCTTTTTGCAGGGAGAAAACAAACCATTTAAGCCATTCAAGAATAGATACCGTACTCCTCACCGATCATCAGGCAGCACAGAACCATTCTGGTACTCAATAAAGAGAGGTCCTGCTTACATAATCGTGCTAGCTTCATATTCAGCATACGGTAAAATGCAGCTTAAAGCTCTTAAACCCTTTTTTTTTGTGGGATATTCTTAAAACCAAGACTAAGAGGAGTTCATGGCCAGGTAAATATACGCCGCAATACATGTGGCTCGAAGAGGAGTTCCCAAAGGTTAACAGGACAGAAACGCCGTGGTTGATTGTTCTGATGCATTCACCATGGTACAACAGCTACGATTACCATTACATGGAAGGCGAAACAATGAGAGTGATGTATGAGCCGTGGTTCGTCGAGAACAAAGTAGATGTTGTTTTTGCGGGGCATGTCCATGGCTATGAAAGATCAGTAAGACGAAGATAACTTTTTTAGCTCATCATGTCTCTTTAAACTATACTTTTTGATAAATTTTTGAGCTATTTGTGAAACCAGGAACGCATATCCAACATTGCGTACAATGTGGTTAATGGAATTTGCACTCCAGTAAAAGATCAATCTGCTCCCATCTACATCACCATTGGTGATGGAGGCAATCTTGAAGGATTGTCTACCAAGTAAGCTATAAATTAAACTTTTCTAATCAATCAAACCTATATTTTTTATTTTATTCAGTATGAAGAGTTTGAATGTGTGATATATGGTTTCTGCAGGATGACTGAACCTCAGCCTAAGTACTCTGCCTTCAGAGAAGCGAGCTTCGGACATGCTATGTTCTCTATAAAGAACAGGACGCATGCTCACTATGGATGGCACAGGAACCAGGATGGTTACGCCGTGGAGGCCGACACCATGTGGGTTTACAACAGGTTCTGGCATCCTGTTTGTTGATTTTATCCTTTGGGCTCCTCTCCTTCTCGTAAACTCTTACGGTTTGTAAATATCCCCCCGTTTACTTGTAACATGGAGATTTGTTATCTTTGACAAAAAAAAGGAGATTTGTTATCAGTTTGCTATTTAATACTTGGTAAATCTTACGGTTCTTGGTTTAACTACTTACTGCTTGGTGAACTCTACCCTATAACAGAGCGGAGCTAAAACATTCTAGTTAAATTATTTGAAGCTTTACGTGTGTAATCTCTCCCTATTACACATTAATATCTAACTATTACAAAGGTTTAACTATTATATATTTATGTACATATATCTAACTATTACAAAGCTTTAATTATTATAAAGCTTCTTTTTCTACCTCGCGCGGTTATTAAAGAATCTTGACAAAACAAGATCGACAATGTCACATGGTAAAAGATCGTAGGACGATCCTCTTTGCTTTTGCCGCAAACCTATCAGATTTTTGTTTTTGTAACTGAACCTACCAGATTTTACGAGAAGAGTTATCTTTAAAACTTGGAGCTGGTTTATACTCGAGTCTTCCACTTCTTTTGGACTGATGTCTTTTAGTACGATAATTGATTATATACTAGGATAAGACCTGCGATTTGCGCTGTGAGGTTAAATATTTAAAATTTCAAAACATATAGTATTAACATATTAAATATTTATATGTGTTAGGATTTTTTTTTTTGATATCTGTATAATTGTATGTGTGTTTTATATAATTATTTATATATACATTGGGTGGAAACCATTTGTAATTGTAATTGTCGATAAATAACTCTTTTGAATTTATCAAGGCATGGTCAATTTAGGCTTAAAATTTTTACATTCATAGTTTCACAATTTTACATAAAATTAAAATGAAAATATTATTAAAAAAACAACTACCTACTGGGCTAGCTTTTAAAGTTAGACATCAATTGTAAGTGTGGTTCTATATGGGGCATACCAACAAAATTGATCAGATCTTATTATCAAACTTTTTTTCTGGGCTAAATAAAATGAATACTCTTAAAACAGATAAAATTCTGAAATAAACATATGTGACTTTTTATTTGAATTTTCCAACTATGGTTTGTCTCTTGCTCTCTCATTTCATCGGTTCAGAAGAGATATTCTTCAATCTCTTTTTCTGAACTTTGTTTTTGACAGCTGAACAAAAATCTTTGATTTATATCAAATCCCAAAGTATTGACGATTCCATTTTCTCTATACAGTTATGTATAGCTTGGATAATCAATAGCTTCATGTTTATTATACATGGTCTTTTTAACTTGTAGAGATCTAAAATTTAGAGATGATCAGATCTGATATCTATTTGTCTTTTTTTAATTCTCCTGAACACTGTATATATAGTCATACTATCCATGGTTTCTGAATAAATAATTAAAGCCACAATGGATATCATTGACAAAAAAATATACACAAATTAAATTCATGAAATATTTAGTGTATTATTTCTAATTAGTTTGTTTCCATATTATGTCTTGCTTGATAAAGAAGAAATACAAATTATTGGCAGGTTATAGATTTGAATTTATTAAAACGTGTGTTTAAATTAATAGAGTAATTAATGACATATGTAAACTTGTTCAACAATATATATTGAGTTTCTTCACTACTTAAAAAAATCAAGTCAAAATACCATATACTTCACACTTTCCGAAAACATAACTATAATATTGTCGTCGCTCAAAGTTATGTTATAGTAATAATACCTTTAATGGTTCGAAGTATGCAATGCCAAAGGTTTAAAACTCAAAACTTTCGTGCATCATGACACTTGGCTGAATATTATCTTAAAGTTTAAGCTTAAATTTTTTCGTGCATCATGACAATTGTGCACATTAGCTACAAACAGTAGCGGATGCAGAGAAGAGTCCCATAGGGGGCATAGTTAATATTGTTCAAAGAATTATGGAGAAATTTGCTAAAATTAAAGGGGGCATAACAGAAATTCTTCAAGGTTTTGCTTGAAATTTTGAAAATGCATAAGGGGCAGATGCCCCACCCTTACACAATGTGGCTCCGCCACTGGCTACAAATAAATTTATATAATTTAAAAATTATAAGAAATGTAACAGAACAATATATTCTCCACTCTACAGCTTTAAGAGATGCTTGATTATATGTTTGTGATACTGATACGGACTCAAAAGTACTGTGTATAGAAGCTTAATGTATAAATTTATAACCAATATCAGCAAGATTCATAATATGATAATACCCCTTTGTGTTTGAAATCATCAAGTATTTAAGAGATATTAAACTTGTTTAAATGTTTGACTAACTGAGTTTTTCCAGCAATGGTCTTATTACAAAAGCAAACCTCATATTAACGGTGAACATATATCCATAGTGTTTAGTTTTTTAAGTTTCGTTTTTGTTAAAGTTTCATTTTGTATCATCAATTGGTAGATTGCGTTTTTTAAATATCAGAGAGACGAAACGTTCCATCATATGATTCAATACCTTGCTTTAGTTAATACACTATAGTTTAGAGTTAACTAGGTGTTTTCATGCACCATGTGCAGTGATAAATTTTTTAAAAATTAAGTTTTATTTAAAATTAAAATTTATTAAAATTATATATTTTATTATTTTTGACCAATATTTAAGATAAACTTGATTTAATTAAGTATAAAATTAAGAAAAAGAATAATTTTGTTTATTTAAACTAATATTTAAGAATATGTATGTACATATTTTTAAATTTATAATCTTAGTATTTTTTTATCTTTCATTTGGTTATATATATATTAAATCAACTTATATAAAATTACTAAAAATTCATATAAAATTTATAGTTATCAAAAATTAAAAAATAAACAACATTTATAAAAGAAAATTTAGTAATACAAATTATATAATTATAAAAATAAACAATAGTATTTCAAATTTTATAATTTCATATCTGAATATATTTATTTAGTGATCATTTATTAGTATTACCATATTCTAAAAAAATTACCAAAAATAAAAATAAATGTAATATATAAGTTATTGTCATACTTCATACAGTTTTCCAAAAAATATATATCAATATTAAATGTAATTGTACACATTATATTTAAATCATAAGCCATGTCATATTTTAAACGCCATGTCATCTTTTTTTTGCGAGAGTGATTGTAGTGATGCCACATATACAAATCAATTCTCAAATATAGACTAGGAGATGTTTTCTAGAAAAAAAATATAAATCGAACATGGACCAACCAGTTTTCCAATTGAATATTATACTGCCACATAGGATTAATTGAATACTTAATTGAGTGCCACATATGAGGGATCTCTTTTAATTAATACAAAATTGAAGTTACATCATTTTAAATGCTTACTTTTTAATATATAAGAGAAAAGGGATACAAGATATGTTCACGTGGGGTTAAGGTTGATATATCCAACCTGCCAAAGATGTTGTCTAGAGGAGAAGTACATCAATCATATATTATTCATGTGTCCACAACCACAAGCTACTGCAATTTGGCATTGTTCAGGAGTTCTGTCCTCCCATCAGTTTTCTGGAAGGCGAATTTTCAAAAATACCACTTTAAAGTACCATTATTCATCTTTACCGCCATTAAAAACAAATTTGCAATAATACTTTATTTATTATAAGGTTAAAGACTTTTATATGCTTTTTTTTATATGCTTTTCAAAATTCTAATCTCAAATTCTAAATCATAAACCCCAACTCTAAACCCTAAACCTTCAAATCTAAACCATTCATTAAAAATGGTGGTAAAAGTGGTTAGTGTAAACATGAAAAGTGATACTATGAAAATGATATTTTAGGCAATTTCCCTAAAATCAACGATCAATCAAATTATAACAATTTTCTGAAATCTCACCAGTGATCGACACGCAAGCAAAAATCATTAAAATGATTTCTCAATTAATATATAGAATGATTTTTTTTTGGTAAAATACCAACACATTTTCTTTAAAAGATCAACATTAGTTTAATATGAAAATCATAATATCTAGTTATTTTCTTAACATGTGACACCCCAAAAAAATAGATAATGCGAAAATATGAAAAAACATGTAGAAAAACTCATTTAGTATTTTTCTTGTATCTTTGATTATGTTTGGTGTCAATACATGTTTGTGATCTATTTGGATCAGTGCAAAGTCTGTATTTGTTTTGGTGAACTAATGAAAGTTTAGTATTTAAATGATAGTTTTTCAATATTTTAATATTGAAGTTCATGTATAAACAGAAAAATTATTTCTCCTTTTCATTAATTTTTTATCATAACCTACAACAGAATAACTTGTGTCTATTCCACCATTAATTTATGTACAACAACATGTAAAACTGTGACATAACTAACGTACGGCAACAAATATATATATATATATAAAAAGACCAACACATTTTCTTTAAAATATCAACATTAGTTTAATATGAAAATCAGAATATCTAATTATTTCCTCAACATATCACCCAAAAAATGATAATGCGAAAATGTGAAAGAACATGGAGAAAAACTCATTTAGTATTTTCTTGTATCTTTGATTATGTTTGGTGTTAAAGTATGAGAAATTGCGAAATATGAGAGAGTTTAATCACATATATAGATGTAAATAATTGTAGTTTCTTTTTGTTATGATTTTAAAAGGAAAATTAACCATTTAAATAGGAAAATTAATTTTTCATAAAGAAAATATTTGAAATAATTATTCTACAAAATTTTTTGATTAGGATTTGAAGAAAGAAAAACTACTATTAAACATTCTCTTACAATTTTCTTATGTTTAAGATATTAGAAAAGGACAATTACTATCAAACAATTTCTTACAATTATATTTTATTTAGAAATTTAGAAAAAAATTAGTATTAAACAAATTATTTGACAAATATTTTTTTTTAAATAATTAAGTAGATAAAAATAACATTAAATCATTTTAAAATAAGTTTTTAAAAGATAAGTTTTTAAAAGCAAAATTCATCATCTTATTATATATTTTATTGATCATGGGATATTTTAATACAACTCAAAATTTAAAAATTACTATCAAATAATATTTTACAATAATCTTTTCTTTAAGATTTTAGAAAAGGACAATTGGTATTGAATAAATTATTTTACAAATATTTTTTATTTATAATTTTTAAAAAGGAAATTGTTTTTAAAAATACAGTTAAATAGTTCTAAAAATTATTTAGTATGAAATAATTCTTAAATTTTTTTATTTCAAAATTAGTGTCTCTATTTTCTTAGTATATATATTTTAATTATGAGATATATTTCTAACCCATGTCGCAGTATTAAAAATAAAACTGCTATCAAATAATCGTTTACAATCATATTTTATTTAAGATTAAAAATAGAAAATTAATATTAGATAATATATATAATTAATTTTTAACAAAAAATCTCTTTTATTATCGTAGTATATTTATTTTTAATTATGATATAATTTGAACATATATCACAATTTTAAATATATGACATTTGTCACAATTATATAAATTAGTAATTTTAAAGAACCAAGGTCAATATTATCTCTTATAAATTATTTTTCAAATATTCTTTTGTTTAGTATTTTAAAAAGTAAAAATTCCAAAAAATTACCATTAATTTTTTTTTTTTAATATTGTAAGAACCAAGATACGGGATCGTTCCCATCGAGGATTCTGTGTGTTTTGAAAATGGTTTCCTTTCTGTTATCCGTTCTTGCCAGCTACTCTCTCAGAAGAACGATGTACTCATCATGGTTGGTTTGGCTGGTCCTTCCGGCGCTGGAAAATCTGTCTGCAGTGAGAAACTTTCTCATGTTCATGCCTAGTACTGCTATCATCAATATGGACAGCTACATTGATGGTACTCGTGCGATTGACGGAGACTTTGATGGTAATGTCACGCATACGGCTTGATTCGGTTATGTCTTTGAAGTGTTTTCACTATTAATGTTTTTCTTTGTTGCAGACAAACGGTTGACAGATTATGATACACTTCTTGACAACATACACGGCCTAAAAGGATGGCAAATCTGTTCAGGTTCCTATATATGACATCAAGTCGAGGTCGCGAATTGGTTACAGGTAGTGAATATAAGCTTCATTGTAAACGTTAACAGTGTCTTATAGGGGAAAGACATTAATTTTATATTGCTTAGCACATAGATTAGTAGTTTTATGAACAGCTGTTTAGTTGATAAGAGTTGTGACACATCAACTTATATGGCTCTTTTGTGTGTGTGTTTAATATAGAACGCTTGAGGTGCCTAGCTCCCGCATTGTTATCCTTGAAGGAATATACGCTTTGAGCGAGAAGCTACGGCCTTTGCTCGATCTTCGTGTCTCTGTCACTGGTGGAATGCATTTGAATCTTGTCAATTGTGTGTTTTCGAGACATTGAACGTCCTGGCCAGGGATCTTCATAAGACGTCTGATCAAATATTTGAGACGGTTGTCACCCTATTCTTATCCTCTGATTAATCTCACTTGGTTTTGAGTTATTGGGACAATAAAATCTCGCTTTTGTGTTTTTTTTCTTTCTCTTCAACCAGGTTTATCCCACGTACGAGGCGCTTATTGAACCTGACCTGAAGACAGCTCATATTAACATCTTCAACACGTTTGAACCTTACGGTGGCTTTCATAACCCAACCTATACTCTTAAAGGTTACAACAACACTTTATATTTTGGCGCTTTTCCTGGTTTTGTGATACCTTATATTGTAGGCAACGAAGGCTGTAACACCCGAACAAATGAAGGCGGCTCTGTCTGAGGATTTCAAGGAACGTACAGAGGAAACTCACGAGACATCTGTCTGCTACCAACAGGCGAGGATCCTCTTGAAGCATGTCAATCATTCCTCAGAATGAGGAACAGGGATGGAAAATACTATCTCACGTTTGAGGTATGGTTATTATTACTTGTTCATACTATATATATATATATAGTTCTTATGTATAAACACACCATATCAGATTGAGAACAGAGATGGTTACGGTTCTATGGAAGTCAACGTTCGCTTTCTCGGAGGACTAATGGCATTGGGTTATACCGTTTCAGCAATCTTGGAAAGAAAAAGTCACATCTTTGATGATGACAAGGTTACTGTCTGTGAAGAGCGGTTGTTTCGAACAACTGAACCGGACATATACTGTATGTTCATGTAGTATCTGTTTCTCTTTGCTCGGGCAGGGTACTCAGCTCGTATTATATTATTATATATAGATATTGAAAAGAAAGAAAGGAAGAGTCATGGAGTTTCCCCTTTTCCTTAAAAAGAAAAATAGAAATAAACTGACTAGAAAATTTCCTCTATTTCCAAAATACCTAGTTTCCAGGAGAGGCAGTTGAGCCATCGTAGGCGATCACGAGGTCCGGATATACTTTTCATTCACTATACACGTGATGATGGGTGCCTGAAGACAGATGCTCGAAGATTTGTGGTTGGATCATCAATAGCTTATACGGTCTGTTTTCCTACTTCATGCAGGTCGGTCTGCCATTATATTTGTGATGGTCTAGTATGTTTCTACACCAACTACCGCCCGAGTGTCTGTGTCGTGGTGGTGAATCCCGCCACTAGGTGGCATCAAAGTTTACCTCTTGCCAGAGTTCAACAGCTCTGCATCGACAAGGTTGCAAAAAAAATTGTTTACGTCATGTCATAAGCTTGGATTCGGTAAAGACAAACTAAGGGGTACATACAAACCAGTTTTTTTATATAATTCATCTGAATTTGGCCTAGAAAACGTTACTACTTGTGAAGTTTTCGACTTTAGCATTAACACTTGGAGGTACGTTCACCCTGCTTCTCCTTATCAGATAATTCTTCTCCATAGTCCTGTTTACGTAGATGGATCTCTTTGTTGGTTAACTGATGGTGAAGAAACCAAAGTGTTATCTTTCGATCTTCACACTGAAACTTTTCAAGTTATCTGTAAAGCTCCCTTTTCCGATGTACATGATCCCTTCAGATACAGCATGTGCATCCTCAATAACTGCTTGTGTGTATCCGAGCGTTACTGCACCACCCAAGATATATGGTTGTTAGATTCTTCAGACGGTAACATCAATACATGGAAGAAAATGTGTTCAATAGATATCACTAAAACCTCTTCGTTGGTGTGGATCAAGTCTCCCACTCTTAACGATAGCGGTTTTAGATAAGAACAAGTTATTGATTCGTGGTGATCGTGATCCTATGCGACCACTGGTGATACATGATCTCCATACCAAATCTTATGAGTTAGTATTCACAGCTAACAAGCCCTTTGTTTCTGTTTGTCATTTCGAAAGTTTGTTTTCAATCTAGTTTTCTTTTCTTTTTTTTTTCTACCGAATTACCAATTCATGAACCATTGTAATTTGACATCTTTTGCACTTTAATGTGACCTTGATCTTCTCTACTTTGTCTTCTTACAATATTCAGCGTTACTTTATAAAGTTTCCACATTCATAATAACGTGGAACTTGGATCCCTTAAATACTGTTGTTACAATATTCAGCGTTACTTTATAAAGCTTCAGCAATCCTGGAAAGAAAAAGTCACATCTTTGATGATGACAAGGTTACTGTGAAGAGCAGTTGTTTCGAACAACTGAACCGGACATATGTTCAGGTAGTATCTGTTTCTCTTTGCTCTCTGTAAAAGTTTTACAACTGTCTTTAGGGTGGTATTTTGAAACTAGTAATTAATCAAACTTTTTTTGTCGCTTCTTCATATGTTCCAGATACATATATTGAACTGATGCAGCTGGAGAAGCTTGTGAAAAAAGTTACGGTATGAGTTGTGCACACATATCCGGTTGATTATATATATCATGATGGTAAAGCTTTGATATGTGTGTGGGTCCATGTTTCAGGATTTGCCAGATGACTTGAAGACAAAAATTAGCTTAATTCCTTCTCAAGGGGCCCTTCCAAGAGCTTCTGCTGTCTCAAGGAAGAGGTATTTTTTTTTTTTTTCAATTTTATTCTCGACTTACTTCACTCCAATAGACATAAGCAGAACTTAAGAGATAGCTTTAGACTCGGATAGAGACTACTGCATGGGTCTAAATATTTCATCTTATCTTTATTATATCTGGACAGGTTGCGCTTGTTACTGGTAGACAACATGAGATAATGCTTCAAATGGACATACTGAGCAAACTTGTTCACGAGCATCTTGTAGAAAGGTCACGCAAAGAGAGAGTAGACAGCGACAGAACAAACAGCACAACGCAGAACCTTGGGCCTTCCACTGTACCTGTTTTTCTTGCTTTGGCCATTGGCTGCATCGGCATCCTTGCCTACAATCTCAAATAGTTGCTGTAACAGCTAGTTAACTCACTGCTAAAACTCAGGGTCCGTGGAAAAAAAAATAGTGGATAATGATGATGTAAATAACAGAGTTTGTGTGATACACACTGGATAATTCAGTCTTGACGATGTATATAGCATGAAAATGAAAAAATGGAAGATATCTAAAATTAATTAGGTTGCCAACCGTTATTGATTATTTGAATAATGTAAAGACAAGATAAACTTCCATGCAATAGTACTTCCCAGTGGATCACACAAACTCTGACAACCCTTATTGATCAAAAACTATGAACGGTGATTATTATCCAGAGTCAAATGTGTAATAATCAATACACATAATAATCACCGTTATTGATTATCTTATTGATCAGTTGATTATGTAAATAGATAATAATCACCGTTATAGATCAGTAACTTTATCGGCAAAATCAATACTCCCTGATCGAGGTTGGTAATTATGTAAATGAAACCTCCGTTTCATTTTTATAAGTTGATTTGAATGCTTTTTAGCTCCTTGAGACATTATGAACTTTTTATTTGCAGGAGAACAAAAATGTCTGGAAAAATGTTCTGGGAAAGCACAATGTAACAGCACCCAATCTCTTCATACTCAAGACCAGAGATGTTCACAAAGTCACAGTCGTACTTCTTCCCTCAGTCCGTGAAAACCACATCAACAGCAAAGGGTATAACTTCAAAGCAGCTTCAAAGCACCTCACACACTTGGTCTTTCCTCCTCTCGGCTAATTGTATATCTTCACCGGCTTCTCATACGCGTGTCGGTTCTACAAGGACAATGCATACAAAATGAACAAAAGAGGGACGACTTTGGTTACACCTTGTTGGGCAAAATAATCTACTTATCAAAAAAATGTCACCTGGTTTGCAGTATAAGCCCTCTTAGGAGAAGTATCAGTGTGCTCCACCAACCCGAGATACTGCTCAAAAGCACCATAGACATCTCTTCTCTGTTTACCCCGTTTTCAAGGTGAAAAGGAAAAAAACAAAAAAGTTAGATCTCCGATATTACCACCCATTTTTTCAAGAAAACTAGAGGAGATGAAGTAAACACCTGAAAGAGATTGTAAACAACATCTGAGTCCTGCAAATACTCCGGACGTCCCATTGACATGAATGCAAACTTCCACTACATAATAGAATGCAAAAGGTAAGAGTTGTACCAGTTCCACCAAAATTACAGAATTCATTTATATAGAGAGCTTTGATCATTTTTACTCAATCCTGTACATACCTTGGCAAAGTCCACATCTGATACATGAAGCTTCTTTTGGATACGGTTCTTAATTTCTTCAAAAGTTTCACCTTCATGGATTACCAAAGAAAAAGGGCTCCCCAAAGTTTTGCACTTGCTGAGGAACAAACAAACATTATACAGTTTAGACACTTTGCTACTACTTGTACAACAGTTGGATAACAAAAACTTGATAGCTGACTATCACCTGATTCTGTCCAGACTCCTTAGCAAAGTGGTACACAAGTATTAAGCGATCATTTGGACCAATGTTTTTCTCTTCTTCCGGAATCTGCGATTTAGCAAGACACAAGTCAGAGAGGAACAATGCTACAAGTAAGTAAACTAAGAAAATCTGAAATATAAGTAATGAACAGCAAGACTACTTAAGACTTCCATAAAACATTGAAGGAAAAGCTACAGTTAAATAGAAGGGGCAGCCTACTAGTAACATACCTCCTCAGCTCCCAAAGTGGTCGTTTATATTCTCAATTCTTTCAGTCAGATCAGTTAATGGAAAAATCTGCAGACCATACCACCAGCAACTTGAATTAATGTTCATTGTAAATTATAGGGTTGCAAGAATTTGATGAGGAGAAATACTCGAACAGCCATCATCGTAGGATCGTCAAATAATTGACTAGGATGTAAAAAAGTAAGAAGCCGCTCGTTACCTTGTAGATCTTGTGGTAAAACACCTCAAAGTATTCTCAGTTCTGCATCTGGATGCGAGAGCTCCACCTGTATCAGTCATAACCTTAGAGATTAACTTTTGCATAACATCGAATTTGTAATAAATGTAATCCAAAGCCTGTAAAACGAATTTTCCTCAGCAACAAACATGGAGGTCAGCAGTATAATCCGGATGGATGCCTTCAATTTCATCGGATTGTCATTTAAAAGTAGTTTCTCGCAGTAGACAATCCAGAGACCAAACAAAAAAAGAAGAATATACCAGCTACTTCAGAAAGTAAACAAGCCAGCCATTTTACCTTTTGTTTTTAGTTCATTAATGACATCTCCGACTGTGCTTTGTTTAGGTAGTCTGATATTGTGGATTTACCACCTGTACAGTGATGGTTAAAAGGCTTGAAAAACAATCCAATATTTGCAAAAGAAAGAAGACTATGAATCAGAAATAAAAGGCTATGCATACTTCTTCCTTGGTCGAATGATGGAAAGCAACTTTCAAGGTTTTTAAGACATAGCAATTCTGGAAGAGGAATGTCAAGAACTTCATAATACAAAATATCAGACGTCTGAAAGACAAAAAAGAAAAACAATTTATGAGCAAAATGATTTCTTTAGTAAGAAGAAATTATGAAGTTCACTAACATGTCTGACAAACGTTCTACTCCACGGTATTTGCTGGGAATAGCAATTGTGAGAGATGTAAGCCTTAGTTTAGATGGATCGTCAAGACCAAGCTTCTGAGCCACTCTTTCCACCACATCGTCATAACTGTGCAACTTTGACCTAAGAAATAAAATAAAAAATATTATGATTTCCTCACCAAAATCATATAGATGTACAGCTTACAACTCCAGAACGAATTCATCTTCTTTAGGTTTTTCCAGAGCATGAGAAATCGGACCAGCTACAAGATCACAAATCGCAAAAGTTTATCGCCAGCTACAAACAATTTAAACATTCATAGGAGTTGCTAATATAGACACGAATGCTCAAAATAAGGAATGACTATTATTGCCAACACAGTAGAAAGAATTAGTGGGATAATCAGCATACATTCTTAGAAACTTCTGGTTCACTGTAAGTTAATGAGTTCCCCTTGAATTATACTTTGTATTCATCGTTACTTATAAAGGCCATACAGTTACAACTATTAAGGAATATTCCCTGAGATATAGGAACTATACAATCGTAACAATATCTGATATCTAACACTCCCCCGCAGTTGCAGCGTGGTTGTCTGAAACACCTAAACTGGAGCGGAAGGAGTTGAATAAGGAAGAAGGTAGGCCTTTTGTAAAGATGTCTGCATATTGCAGTGATGAAGGAATGTGCAAGACCCGAACCTGTCCCATTTTCACCTTCTCTCGGACGAAGTGAATGTCGATTTCTATGTGTTTGGTTCTTTGGTGTTGCACCGGATTGGTAGATAGATAGACGGCACTAACGTTGTCACAATAGACCACTGTAGCTTTTTGCAGTGGGCAATGCATTTCAAGAAGCAGATTTCTTAGCCAACACGCTTCTGCAACGGCGTTTGCGACTCCTTTGTATTCGGCTTCTGCACTGGAGCGTGAGACAGTGGGTTGTCGCTTGGCCGACCATGACACTAAGTTATCTCCAATGTAGACACAGAAACCGGAAGTCGAGCGACGAGTTGATGGACAGCCAGCCCAGTCTGCGTCGGTGTATGCTGTAAGTGTGAGCTTCTGGTTCTTCAGTAACTGCAAACCTTTTGATTTTGTGCCTTGAAGATATCTTATGACACGCTTCAGAGCTAGCATATGTTCTTCTCTTGGATCATGCATAAAAAGACATACTTGTTGTACTGAATAAGCTATGTCTGGTCTCGTGAACGTCAGATACTGCAAGGCTCCTGCTAGGCTTCTGTATTCCGTGGCATTTAGAACAGGTTTGCCAACTCCATCAGCTAGCTTGGACTTCATGTCAACAGGAGTGGCTATCGGTTTGCAGTCCTTCATACCAGCCTTTTCTATTATCTCCTCTGCATATCGGGCTTGACTCAAGAAGAGGCCTTTGTCATTATAAACCGCAGATACGCCAAGAAACGAACTTATAGTCCCCTTGTCGGTCATCGGAAATTCTGATTTCAATGCAGCGATGATGCTGTTGCGTAGAGGAGTTGTTGAGGCTGTGACAATTATGTCGTCTACATAGAGTATGAGGTATGCAATGCTGCCGTTTCCCCTGTAAACAAAAAGACTTGCATCGTTTTTGGTTTGCACAAAGCCAAGGTTAGTCATGAAAGCAACAAATCGAGCATTCCAAGCCCTAGGGGCTTGTTTCAATCCGTAAATTGAGCGGTTGAGCTTGCAGACGTGGTGTGGGCGTGTTGGATCAACGAACCCCGGTGGTTGGAACATGTATACTGTTTCATCCAAAGTACCATGAAGGAATGCATTTTGAACGTCTAACTGATTGACCGGCCAATTGTTTGCAAGAGCGACGTGAAGGACGGTTCTTATTGTCGCAGGCTTGATCACAGGTGCGAAGGTCTCGGAGAAATCAATTCCCTCTTCCTGCGATTTACCATTAGCCACCAATCTAGATTTTGGCTTTTTAAAAACACCATTAGCATCATATTTAAGCTTGTGTAACCACATTGATCTAACAATATTAACGCCTGGGGGTCGCGGCACTAAATCATAAGTATGGCTTTTAATAATGGCATCGTACTCAACCTGCATAGATTTGTTCCAGAACGGGTCTTTGAGAGCAGCTATATGGCTTTTAGGAAGGGCAGAGCACGATCGTGCTAGAAGAGACATGATCTGTTTGGGTTTTGTTATACCACTCCGTGATCTGGTTGACATTGTATGCCTTGGTGCCACAGACACTGTGGGAGCTGTCTGAGTTGGCTCTGTCGGAGGAATAGGAGGAGGAAGCGAAGGTTGAGAAACAGGTTGTTGCAAAATGTCACGGAGCAGAGGAGAAGGAGCAGAGAGATCGTCAAGAAAGTCATAAGTTGAAGTGGAAGTAGAAGACGAGTCATGATATGGAAAACTCGTTTCGTCAAAGTTGACGTGACGAGAGAGAATAATTTTTCTCGTGGAAAGGTCGTAACACTTATATCCTCGGTGATCTTGAGGATACCCGAGAAAAATACATCTTGACGATCGAGGTGAGAGCTTTGAAGTGTATGGGTAGTTTTGGTTTGGGTAACAAAGGCAGCCAAAGACTTTGAGGTGTGAGTAAGAGGTAGGCTTTTTGAATAGAGTAGTGAAAGGTGTTTGGTTGTTGATGGATTTTGATGGTAAGAGATTGATGATATGAACAGCTGTATGCAGAGCTTCAACCCAAAAAGAAGGAGGAAGAAGAGCTTGAAATAGAAGACTGCGCACAGCATTATTGATAGTTCGAATCATCCTCTCGGAGCGTCCGTTTTGTTGGGACGTGTAGGGACAGGAGAAGCGAAAGGTGATGCCTTTTGTTTTGAAGAAATCATGAAATTGGGCGTTGTTAAACTCAGTGCCATTGTCACATTGCAGGGATTTGATATCTGCATGGAACTGAGTTTTAACATAAGCATAAAATTCTTGAAATTTGGAAAAGACTTCATGCTTATGCCGAAGAGGAAAGACCCATACGAAATTTGAGTATTGATCTAGAAAGAGAATGTAGTACCGGATGTCTGTTTGACTTGTGACAGGCGACATCCATAAATCCGAGTGGATAATATCAAAAGCTGCAGTGACAGAAGAGTCTGATGAAGAAAAAGAATGTTTATTATGTTTGCCCAATTGACATGCATTGCAAAGAGTTGCCATGTTCTTTTTATTACAAGATAAAGCTTTAGATGAAATAAGAAAATCCAAAGTTTGAGTACTGGGATGAGCAAGACGGCTGTGCCAAATGCTCGAAGAAGTAGCTAAAAAAGCAGTAGATTGCTGAGACTCATTGATCGGTGACGGGAGAAGAGGATAGAGATCACCGGTACTGTCACTGCGGAGTATTTTCCTCTGAGTGCGAAGGTCCTTCACAGAGAAACCAAAAGGATCAAACTCAATGGAACAAGAATTATCTTTTGTGAACTTTCGAACAGAAATGAGATTTTTGATAATTGATGGTGAAACAAGAATTGAATTGAGATTTAAAGGACGAAGTGAATTGGGAAAAGAGAAAGAACCCGTCTGGTGAATTGGAACTTGATTTCCATCTGCAGTAATAATTGATTTTCCGATGCCAGAACTAAAAACCGACTTTAGATTACCTGCTGAATTAGCGAGGTGTGCAGTAGCTCCAGAATCCATGTACCACTGACCATCTGATGGATCCAGCAGAGTCATGGTGTTGAATGCTGTGGCGAAATCTGTTGTTGGTTGTGGACCGCCATTGTTGCGTTGAAGCTGTTGCTGCTGTGGTGGCATGTGTGGTCTTGGCCCAAGAAGTCCAGGTTGCTGCATTTGAAGTGGTTGACCCCACGAGTTGAATTGTTGTTGAGGCCACATCGGGTATCCTCCGTTCCAGAAGGGAGCATTCCACTGCTGATATTGGGGACGTTGCTGATTGTAGAATCCACGCCCACGTCCTCTGTTTTTCTTAGATCCTCTGTTTTGATATGATCTTTGTGGTTGCTGTTGTTGAGAGGCATGAGGACTCTTTTCTGTTGGAGCAGAGGCGTGAGAGGCAAGCAACACTTTTTCAGCAGATGAAGTATCATTTTTCTGCACACGCGTTCCCTTGTTGAGTCTGTCTTCCTCAAGCATCAGCATGGAGCGAGCTTCGTCATAGGTAGGGAAAGGTTGTCGATGCATTATCACATTGATGATGTTGTCATACCTTGAGCCAAGGCCATTGAGCATGTATGTGACAAGCGTTCTCTCCGAGACTGGTGCTCCAACATTCGTCAGGAGATCTGCAATCGATTTGAGTTCTTGGCAGTAGGAATGGACGGTGAGATTTCCCATTTCCTTTGTCCGTAGTTTATGATCCAACTGGATCGCTCGAGCTTCTTTGTTGTTTCTGAAGAAGTTTTCGATCCGATCCCATATTTCCTTTGATGTTCCTCCGGTCTTGAAAACTGCTTTGAACAGATCCTTTGATAGAGTTCCATAAAGCCAAAGCTTTACGAGGCCGTCTCTCTTGTGCCAAGTTTGATCATCAGCGTTAGTAGGAACCAATGATCCATCAAGATGCCCTGAGGTATCAAAACTTTGACAGTGTGTGAGAAAGAGCTCTCTCCACGCGTCATAGTTATGGTCGTCGATGTCCAAGATGAGGGGGATGTGGTGCTTGATGTTGGTGACACCATAGGCTCGTTCGAGAATTGCAGGTGCCGCCGCCGCCATTGAAGAAGAGAAAGTGAGGACACGAAGAAGAGAGAGAAGCGAGAAGAAGAAAATTGAGAGAGTGTAGGTTCAGAATCGTTGTGAACCCTCTGATACCATGTAAGTTAATGAGTTCCCCTTGAATTATACTTTGTATTCATCGTTACTTATAAAGGCCATACAGTTACAACTATTAAGGAATATTCCCTGAGATATAGGAACTATACAATCGTAACAATATCTGATATCTAACATTCACATATATTAACCTGAGATGGCCGCCTACATCTCCAGAACAAATAACTAACATTTTAGAGACTGAAGCGAGGTTGCACTATCTTGGAAAATGCGATACCAATATCCTGATTCTATAGTTCGGATCATTAAAGATACAACTTAACGTACCGATCGCCTCCTTGGTCACGTCACAGTTTCCTTCGAAAATACTCTGAGGGCTTAAAACCGAATCTCTTTGCAGTTCTATTCAATCTCAGACATCACGCGTTGCTGATAGCGGGGTGTTTTCAGTAACACGGTAAATCTTTATTCATCGATAACGAAACCCTTGTACGACAGTGCCCTGTCCATGTGTTATTTCAGTTAAAGGATGTCGACAAATAAGAAAGAAGGGGGTGTACCTGTTCATCACCATAGCTTTAGGCTCTTCAAAGTAGACTCTCTCGGGTTTGCTTAGAAGTAAATTTAGACAAAGCTTTTTAGCAATTTATATATGAGGAGAAGAAGAGGAAGGTGAAACGAACCTACCCATAAAAGAGGAATAAAGAACACAATTGATTGATATGATGATAGCTGAAACGGAGAACTTCTAAGAAGACAAAGTAGATTGAGTAGGCAGAGACGATCCAAGTTTCAGAAGTTGGTTCGAGTTTGGCTGTAAGGAAAATAGAATGAGCAAGTTTTTGTAAGAAGCCCATTATTTTTCAATATCGACTTAAAAGAGGAAATGACATCTCAAAAATGAATATTCTGATTGGTTGATTTCTTTTGATGACGTGGACACCTTAACTATTGAGATTATCTTCCTTTTATTATAGAGAAGATTATATTTATCAATTATTCTTCATCTATGGGATATTCTTATCTTTATGTGTATTATATTTATCAATTTTAAATTTATTCAAAAAAAAAATCTTAAGTTTTCATCATCTTTTCTGTCTTCATTCTTTTTCTCTTCATTTCCTTTGTCCTCTTCTTTCTCATATTTTGTATTTTGTTCATCCTCCTTCTCTTAAAACCATAAATCTAAATTTAATTTATCAGCATATTAGGGAATTTTGTTGTAGTTAGGATTACCTATAGATAAGTCCTATTGTTGATATACTTGAGTCTTGTAGATAGACTCTATGATATATATATATATATATATATATATATATATCGATGTACAATACTCATGTTAATACAAGTTATCAGTTTATATCATTCTATCAACATTATATGGTATCAGAGAAAACCAAATCCTGAGACTTAGAAGTTGATATTTTTTTCATCAAGTAGAGGGCGGGGAACGATAATTCTTCTGCAAGTAAAGCCTTGACTCAGTTGAGAAACGTGTCGTCGGCTAAGTGAGCACAAATCCATATCCGTTGCACGCATCGGACAATCCATGTGCTCTAATTACATCGGTGTTGTTCACCGGAGACGGAACTAATCAATGCCTTGAGAGCTAAAAGGAACTTAGGGTTTATCGATGGAACGATATCAAAACCTTTCATTGACGATCCCAACTTTGATCTCTGGGGCTCGGTTAACTCCATGATTGTTGGCTGGATAAGGTCGTCTATTGAAGCAAAAGTTTGATCACTGGTCACCTTTATCTCCGATTCTTACAAACTTTGGGAGAATTTGAAGAAACGTTTCTCGTTGGGAAACAAAGTTCGTATTCATCATCTTAAAGAACAGTTGGCGTCTTGCAAACAAGGAGGACTCGATTAACTCCATGAGCTATTAATCCGGCCCATCTATCTTGAAGATGGACTCTATGAGATATATATGTCGGTCATTGCTTTGTATATATATCGATGTACAATACTCATGTTAATACAATTTATCAGTTTATATCATTCTATCAACATTATACGGGATCAAAATTGTTTGTTAATATGTTATTTATACAATTTAGTTGTTATGTTCCATATGCCATCTCTTTTCCTTCACAACTCCATCAATTTCACCTCTAATCTCTTAGCTGAAATGTACTATTTCATCAGTTCAGAAAGATCCATATCTAAAAAAAAACATTTTCAAAAGATATATTTTTTTACATTTTCAATGTATTATTTATTGAAAATTTGCTAATTCAAAAAAAAAAAATTATTGAATTTCTTTTGTTTAATAGGTATGAAAAATTGTTATTCGCAAAAACCAATGCATTTTTAATATGTTTCTTTAATATATATGAAAAGTTTAGAATATGTATCTTTTTGAAACAAAGAAAGTATATTCTATTATATTCAGTGAACGTATGACAGAAATATGATCTTATATTAAATAAACATGTGATAGGTTTAATTATTATATCAGTACTATGATTCAAAAAGTTTATATTTGTCATTTCTTTTTCTTTTTCCCTTCTTTCTTATTTTTTTCTTTCTGTTTCTCCTTCAATTTTTATCTTCTTCTCATATTCCTTCTCCTTTTCCTCTTCCTCCCATATTTTTAATTATTTTTTCTGCAGTTAGCAAAAACAATTATGTTTGTTAACACATTGTTAATATTTTTTTTTTGTCATCAAAAGAAACAGACTCCAACACATTGTTAATATAAATAGATAATTGTATACTATTTGTCTAATGCATATAGTATAGTAGTATAGTTTTTCTGTTCCACCTCGCGTCAACTAGAGTCTAGACCGACACACTTACGGTCTACTTTCATCCAAAATTGTTACATCACAAAACTATTTTATTACAGAGTTACATCGCCTGTTTTTTCTCCTGCTGTCTATTGCACCAATCCACCCTTATTAAATTGGTGATAATATCTCACTATGATACCAGTCAAGAACAATCCAGGATCCGCAATTGAAAAGGGTACATTGATTCTGTAGTGTAAAATCTTCCAAGCGTTAACGTATGCCATCTGGCCATCTGGGCATTTTAGTCAAAATAAAAAATAAGTAATTAAGGAAATATAACAACATGCATATCATGCCCGCCCCGAAAAGGCATATTCCGTTGCTTAAAAATAGCTATGTTGTCTATATATTAGCATTTTTTCTAAAACAAAAATGTCAATTTATTCAACTCTTTTTGGGAGGCAGGTGGAAGATGCGTGATAAGCTTCCCATCACTTAAGATTTTGATTTGCTGTTAATTTTATAATTTTAATACAATAAATTAATGGAAATATACAAAAAATGAATAAGTGCGTATTTATACGCTGGCTATTAGTAGCATGTGCGGTTTTAGGTAGATGTACGTTAGATGGACCATTTCCAAAATTATTACTGATCGGTGACACAAGCAGTTTTGACAATTTCGCCTTGAATACCGCACTTGTTAGTTCAACTTTATTCAACTTTTTTAGGGAGGCAGGTGGAAGATGCTTGATAAGCTTCCCATCAGGACGAGCTTCATAAGGAAACTTCTCCGTCTTTATAAGATTAGCTCTTCAGAGGACATTTCTTCACACAAGATAGTCTGAGCACTCAAGAAAATGGGCCAGCTAGAAGCACTAAATCCGTATTTTTTTTTTCACTAAATCCATATTATGTTCTTCTTTTCTTATGTTTGGTTCTTGACAGCTTAGTGCTGTTCTGTCATGGTGGCACAACAAGTAGTTATGTCAGAAGGTTAGAGGCAACGGTTGATATGCCACTCGATGGTGATGTATTTCTTGTTCCTCCTGATTGCAATGCACCTCAACAGGTACGTATACATTTCCTTTATATAATAATCAACAATCTTTTTATGAGTTTGTTATGGTATCACCTGTCTTCTTCTTTTTTTAATCTTGTTATGGAGAAAATGTGATTTATTGGATGTTCTTAAATGATTTAACAACCTTTGCTTATTGAAATTTTATAAAGATACAAATTTTTATTTTCTTCTTTGTTAAACAACGGATCTAAACTGGGGTTATTTGGTTTTTCACAAAAAAGGTGCACATTACACAAGGAGAGCTTGAAGGAAAGGCAGTGATAGTGTCTTGGACTTGAACTTGAGTTGTCAAGTTTTGTTACGCAGAGGATATCTTGGGCAGAGGTTTGACTCTAACATAACCTTAACACATTATGATTTATGAGAATAACCCACTGAAAGGTTAAAAAGTTTTGTTTGTTGGAGATTTCTCATACGCGGACACATACCCGAACCATGACAATAATAGATGGGACAGTTGGGAAGATTTATTGAAAGAAGCATAACTTGATATGCCATGCTTCTTTCAATAAATCTTCCCCAATTGTCCCATCTATTATTGCATGGTTCGAGTATGTGTCAGCGTATGAGAAATCTCCAACAAAAAAAATTGTTTGACTTTTCAATGGGTTATTCTCATAAATCATAGTGTGTTAAGGTTATGTTAGAGTCAAAACTCTGCCCAAGATCCCCTGCATAACAAAACTTCACAACTCAACTTCACAACTCATAATGTGAAAGAAGCATAGCATATCAACCCTGGGTTTGGACCGTAGGAAACCATGAACTTGATTTTGCCCCCCAGATTGTAATGCTTCTTGCTTTATCTTCTCTGTTTTAGGCTTTAGTTAGACATGTATTAATTAGACTGGGAGTGGTTGTCTTTTTGCAGGGAGAAAACAAACCATTTAAGCCATTCAAGAATAGATACTGCACTCCTCACCGATCATCAGGCAGCACAGAACCATTCTGGTATTCAATAAAGAGAGGTCCTGCTTACATAATCATGCTAGCTTCATATCAGCATACTGTAAAATGCAGCTTAAAGCTGTTAAACCCTTTTTTTTGTGGGATATTCTTAAAACCAAGACTAAGAGGAGTTCATGGACAGGTAAATATACGCCGCAATACACGTCGCTCGAAGAGGAGTTCCCAAAGGTTAACAGAACAGAAAATGCCATGGTTGATTTTTCTGATGCATTCACCGTGGTACAACAGCTACGATTACCATTACATGGAAGGCGAAACAATGAGAGTGATGTATGAGCCGTGGTTGGTCGAGAACGAAGTATATGTTGTTTTTGAGGGTCACGTCCATGGCTATGAAACATCAGTAAGACAAACAATAACTTTTTAGCTCATCATGTCTCTTTAAACTATACTTTTTGATAAATATTGAGCTATTTTTGAAACCAGGAACATATATCTAGCATTGCGTACAATGTGGTTAATGGAATTTGTACTCCAGTAAAAGATCATTTTGCTCCCATCTACATCACCATTGGTGATGGAGGCAATCTTGAAGGATTGTCTACCAAGTAAGCTATAAATTAAATTTTTCTAATCAATGAAACCTATTTTTTTTTATTTGTGAATGTGTGATATATGGTTTCTGCCGAATGACTGAACCTCAGCCTAAGTACTCTGCCTTCAGAGAAGCGAGCTTCGGACATGCTATGTTCACGATAAAGAACAGGACGCACGCTTACTATGGTTGGCACAGGAACCAGGATGGCTGCGCTGTGGATGGTGACACCATGTGGTTCTTTAAAAGATTCTAGCATCCCATTGATGACTCTCCTGATGATGATTCTTGAGAACAAATAAGATACTAAGGTTCTCAAGAATCAACATCAGGAGAGTCATCAATGGGATGCCAGAATCTATTAAAGAACCACATGATGTAACCATCCACAGCGCAGCCATCCTGGTTATAATTTTTGCTTGCTTTTAATTTTTTTTTGTTCAAAAATAAAATTATAGTGTCTTTAAATCAAAATTGAACTTATTTCAAAAAACAATAATCTAAAGCTAAGTAACACCTAGAAATATCATATTTGTTATATTCAGTTATATATGTGTTTGTTTTATAAATAATTCTTCTTTAAAATAAATTTCTTGGAATTAATATTAAATACATGAAACTAAACATGCATAAGAAATAGTCAATATAGTGAGTATATAGACTTACAAAACTATGTTAGTTTTTTTGTCAAGCAAAAAAAATGGTAAGAATATGCTATGTTAAGTAACTTGCCTTAAAAAACAGATTTGTTAATTAGTCAAACTATAACAAACAAATTTGTAAATATCTAAATTGCATCATCGTAGTTATTGTTAGCCATGAGATTTGATTTCAAAGCTACAAAAAAATATAGAAATTCTTAAAACTTAACATAAGTAAGAGAATCAAAGAATAACTAAAGATAAAAATACCAGTTGTTTACGGTTTTGCTTGTGTTTATGTTTGTTGCAGAGAAGACTCTTTCATTTTGTTTCTTGTTTTTATCTTCTTGTTTCCTTTTCATTTCTGGTTTTCAAAAGAAATGTTAGTTTCAAAAAATAAGACATAAAAGAAAACATTTGTGTATACCCATTTAGTTTGTAGATAATGGGGTTGAAATGCTTATAGTTACCTTCGTTGTTTTTGATAGAGGTTTAACTTTTCAACTAGATTTTGACCCGCCCTTGTTTTACATTTTTTCTAGAAATTTAATTTTTCTATTTATTTGTTTTTAGTTATATTTTTGTGTGTTTTAGTTATATTTGGGTTTTTCTTTGTACTAATATTTTTTTCTTAAATAATTAATAAATGATTTTAACAATTGTATTAAAATAATTGGACCATAGAAGATGTAATTATTAATAGCATGTTAATACTGTTAAAGTCAATTAACTATAGTAGAAAATAATTAATGTGGTTCGGTTGTATAAAAAGTCATGGTTACATATATTGTCAAGAAATAATTATGAATAAATATGACTGTTGAGTACATATCGGAGAGAAGTGGATCAGAGCAGTTTTTTTCTTTTTGTTAACTGGATCACGGCAGTTTTGAGATTAAAATGAAAGTTACAAAATATATAGATTAGTTATATACAGTTAGAGTTAGATTAATCTATCTATACTATTAAAACAGTAGCAATTTTGATCTACTCAGGAGTAGTCTAGGTTGTTTCATTCAATCAAATATTAACTTTAATATATTCTCCCTATATAATCGGCTACAGTAATCAGCTACAAAAATCGGCTACAGTATTTTAATATTAGTTTAAGTTGTACCATTAACAATTAATTTAAATAACTAAACCTATAATAATTTGATCAACTAACATATACAGTACACATTATTTTGACTACATTAGAATAAATTGTAACAGATCTTTCTAAGATTACATTTTGATAATATATTTTAATACATTTTATTTAAAATATAGATATACATTTCTTTTTAATATTTACTTTTATATAATAAAAATCATAATTATAACTATAATAAAAATGAATAATATTCATTTTTCGTTTAAATGATAAGAATTAAAAATGATAAGAATTAACATTTCTATAATATATATAGATACATAATTTATATTCATAATTAAATACAACACCAATTAACAGAATAAAATATATTTATGAATCTTACAGCCTATTTCAACTTATTAAAACAAATATTTAAGTAAGAAATATAAACTAATGATTAATTTTATTTTTAATAAATATATAAATTAAAATATCAAAAATAATTTAATATATTTATCAAATATGAGACGGGTTGAATAACAATAATTAATTTATATAATAATTTCGAAAATATAAAAATAAAATTAATTTTAAAAAATACAAAAAATTAAAATTAAATTTGTATTATAATTTAAAGTTTTAAAATATAAGTAAAATTGATATGAGACGGATATATAAAGAAATTATCAAAATTTCATAAAATAACGTTCATGTAATTTTAGTTTAATTATATATAGTTTAAATTTTTTTTATCAAAACAAATACATATGTATAAGATTTTTAATTTTCAGTAAATAAGTTTTTGAATACAAATTAATCATGTACTTTAAAGTTCGGATCAAAATTTAATAATAAATTATTGTTATATATAATAAAAAAATTATAACAAACACTTTAAAACTTACAATTTAAGTCAAATAATTTTACATAATGGGTTATCCATCGATTCAACCGATAAGGCGGTAACCGAGTCCAAAGTTTTAGCAGTTTTTTTGCAGGTTTTATAGAATTTTTAAACAATGAATTTTTTTTGTAAAACTAACTAGATTATATATAGGATCGCCGGTTTTGCGGGTTTAACCGCTGGTCCGGATCTGATTTTAAAACACCGAAAACGTTTCATGTGTAAGCTTTTAAATAAAAATATAAAACAAAAATACAAGTTTGTTTGTTTTGAAAATAATTCCGCGCTTTGAAAGCACGGATCAAAATCTAGTACTTAATTAAAAATAGATCCAATGGCAAAATAAGTAATATTCCTAAGTATATTGAGGGTAAAAGATAACAATGATCCTGTTTTAATAAATTAGATTTTATTTTTTTACTGAAAATTAAACTTTGAAACATAAGCACAGTTATGTGATGTTTTACCTGAAATGAATATAATTAATAAAAAGAAAATATTATTGAGAAGAAGAGGAAACCAAATCTAAACTAAGAGAAAACAGCTAGAAACATTTAGAATTAGGAGTAAATATGAACTGTATAGATTTTTTTTGATCAATGGAAGAACTGATCTACACCAGAAGAAGAAAGGATGAAGAATAAAGTAAAACTACAAAATGTATGCAGAAAACAGTTATACAGAACGTGATCTTTATTTCTTGTTACAATAACAAAAGACTTATTCTTGGGTTCACCCCCTAGGTGAACCTTTAGGTTCACCAACCAATAGGATTCAAGTATTTTTTATTTAATATATTTTTAAAAAATAAACAAAATCTTCTTAAATTATATTATGTTTTTAAAATAAATAGCTAAAAATAAACAAAAACAGTAATAATTGAAAAAAAAAGATTTTTTAATTTTTAAAACTATGATTCATCCAAGGGTTTAGGGTTTCCCAAGGGTTTAGGGTTTAGTATTTAGGGTTTAGGGTTTAGTATTTTGGGTTTAGAGTTTTTATTAAAAAAAAATTTTGCAACTACAACTATTTTTATTTATTTTTAGCTATTTATTTGAAAACATAATATAATTTAACAATATTTTATTTACTTTTTAAAAAAATATTAAATATAAAATACTTGAATCCTATTGGTTGGTGAATTTAAAGGTACACCCTAGGGGGTGAACCCAAGAATAACTCATAACAAAACGTGATCTTTACTTGAGTTATTCTTGGGTTCACCCCCTAGGGTGAACCTTTAGGTTCACCAACCAATAGCATTGTGTTATTTTAGATTTAATATCTTTTATAAAAGGAAATAAAGTAAATGCAAGTTATATTATGTTTTTTAAATATAGAAAAAATTGTAATTGATAAAAAAACGAATTTTTAAAAATAAATTTAATCTATCTTATTAAATCAGAAACATTACAACTTCTTCTAGGTAGATTTTAAAGGTGGACCTTATATATTTAAATTAAATGTCTCATTCTTTATATATTATACGTACTATAGTCTAACTTTGCATTGATGTATTTCCTTAAATACAATTCTTCTTTTTGTTCATATTCCATATATGATTTTCACATTTATTACATGTCGATTTAAATAAGATAGATACTAAAAATACTAAAAATATTAATCGTTTTAGAATTACCTTATACAATTCATTTTAAATTGATCAGTATACTTTCATTGGCCATATTGATTTTATTAGTACGAATAACACTAAGTAGATAAGTCACAGACACATATATAAAGATATGACTATTCTTTAACTACGTTGGGCCTAATCTACTTTCTAAAACAAATAACACATAGCTTTATATATTGTATAGAATATAGTAATATTGTATAGTATTATACTTATACAATAATACTAAAAACAAACCAAACTGAAATATAATATATATCGAAAATGCTTTGAACCATTACACACAAAATATATTAGACCCCAGAGATAAAATTTACTTTGAAATTATGTAATAGTTATTTTAAAAAATTAAATTTCGTAATGTACAAAAAAACATAAGTTTTATAGAAAATTTTGTGTTACAATAGAAAGACACAACTCGCGCTTGCAAAGTGTTATTTTTACATAAATACAGATTTGATATTGTTCTTTAAACACAAAATTGAATTATACAAACTCGATACTACTTAAAACTAAATAATATAGAATACATTTTAAAAATAAAACCCGTGCGGGTGCGCATGGCCTTTGCGAAAATCGTAGATATGTTTATATAATATATTTATATATTATGTTACACATATTTTCATATAAATAATACCCCATTGTAAGTTTTATATGATAAATGTTGAAAATACAAAATATATAGCACTATATATTTTAAATAATATATATTAAAAAATCTACTTCACGTTATCATAAAATTTAAAAATCAAATTTAGTAATTAAACACATTACTTATTTAAACACATTAGTACACATTATTATTTATCAAAATTTTATATTAATACACATTGCAATCATGTATAACATTTAGTAAATTTAGTAGAAACAAAGATAAAAAAAAAAAATTGACTTCCGCTCGGTAGAGCGGGTCATGATCTAGTAACTTTTAAACCGTAAAAAAAAATACTAAACCCTAAACCCTAAATCCTAAATCCTAAACCCTAAACCCTTGGGTAAATCCTAAACCCTTGGATAAATCTTAATCTCTAAATTATAAACACTAGACACTAAATCTTAAAACACTAAACTCTAAACCATAAACCCTAAATCCTAAACCCTAAACCCTAAACCCTTGGATAAATTTTAATTTCTAAATTATAAACACTAGACACTAAATGTTAAAACACTAAACCATTAATACTAAACCCTAAACCTTAAATCCCTAAACCCTTGTGTAAATTCTAAATCCTTGGATAAATCATAAATTCTTGGACTTATAACTTGTAGTTCATCTGAAGGTTTAGAGTTTAATGTTTAAAATTTAGGGGTTAGAGTTTTGTATTTTGTTGACAGTGTTAAAAATATTTTAATTTTTTTTACAACTACTATTTATTTTTATTTATTTTTATCCTTTTTATTTTAAAAACATAATATAACTTAGTAATTATTTTATTTCCTTTTATAAAAGATACTAAATCTAAAATAAGACAATGCTATTGGTTGGTGAACCTAAAGGTTCACCCTAGAGGGTGAACCTAAGAAAAAGTCTCTTTACTTTGTGTGGATGATGTGAGAAAATTTAGGGATCTAGGTTTTTATAAATCATTTTTATACGTGGAGTTTGTAGTGGAGTTTCGAAATCATTTTTAATCAATATTATTTGTTTTTTTTTTTGCAAAGTAATTGTTTTGCGAAGTGTTAAATTTTGATTAGTTAGGTGATATGTGATTTAGTATATAAGGAGTGTGCTTTTAGATCAAAAATTAATCATACAAAATTAATTAAATTTTTGGTATTTATAACTGGTCGGTGTATCTATTCTGGTTTAGAGGATACTCAAATTCGATTCTACTTATCTCCTTCAGTTCACTGTTATATTCTGGTTTCCCATGGTCCTATATATCAGACTAATTTGGTACACTTAGACTGATATGTTTACTGTTGACGTTGGGTACCAAGTCAATAATCAGCTCAACCAAGAGGTTTAATAGAATCCTCACTTTGGATTTGCTTAGCTCAATCTAGGATTAAAAAAATAGCTTGAGTTATTTGATGAATTTAATCAAATCAATAACAAGGAACAAGAAAAACTCTCTCTATATTATAGATACAGTACTTCAAAACTATTTTTGATAATGTATCAAAGCAATGTTTAATATAAACCTATAATATAAACCTAGCGCAATTCGAATCTTGCCCATAATATATCACATGTTTCTTAGGACAATAATGAGAAAATATGAACTCAGCGAGTCAGCCCATTAGTTTCAAGTAGACTAAAACACCCACAAGCTAAAAACACATTTTGAGTGGCCTAATGCTGATATCTGATTACATGAGTCATGACTAAACCTATAGTTCAATTTCATTTAGCCAACTAGATTAGTGTCGACCGCAAGTTCAGTGACATCAACTAAGTACATCAACGAAAATGAACATCACAATTCTTATATTGCCCAGCCAAAACTGCCATTTCATTTCTTAACGTATTCTCCTCTCTCCTCCCTCTATCGTCTACAATCTACATTATTTGTTCTTATCATTATTGTTAAGCAGTGTTGGTTGGTCGTCTATAAGTGTCACTCTTCCCTATCCCTGAGGCTGACTCTGACCAAGTCTCTGTCTCTCTAATTCTGCCATCTCTGACCCAATTCAGACATCTTTCCCTTTCCTTTGGCCACCCATCAATTCAAGTTTTTTCACTTATCTACCCCATAACTATATATGCAGTTTATTTGTCATTTTTAATTTCAAATTTTAGATTTTTTCTTTCAAAGATTTCGATTAAACTGTTTAATTTTGTATATATTCTGACATTAGTTCAAAATATTTCATCATTTTGTACTGTTTTGAGTTCGACTTTTACTAAAAAAAATTGCAGCTACTTAATTATTAAAGCTATAAACAGCTCCACTATGTTAAGGTATGGACCTACTACACTCATGAGGGAGAAAGTAAAAGTTGTACATAAACATTTTGGAAAGAAATGGTTTTAACCCGTAAATATCTTGGAACTATTAACACAAAAAGACAAAGCTGAGTGGGGAAAATGGCCCTTATTCACTGTTTATGAGAAAAAAATAAGGAAAAGTGTTTTCATTGTTTTTGTTTATTACAAAAATAGTTCTATGCAAATGCAACTAGTTAGTAGCATGTGGACCATCATCGCAAGATAATATTTGAAAAGGAACAAAAAATGTTAGAGAAATTTACTTTAAAGACAGAGAAGAAGAAACTGTAAAAGCTTACCAATTGAAAAAGTAGTGAGCATCCGTGTGTAAACTTTGACACGTCTAATCAAATTATTCCCACCTAATCTTATAAAAGACAAGAGCATCATCTGTAGAGTTTCTTAAAATGTGTTTTTCAATATTTAAGTATTAATATTTTAAAACAGATTAATTATACAATTTTAATTTAGATATGAAAATGTCCATTAATGTTTGTCGTTACTCCAAATCTATGCTTGATGAACACATCATCTTAGAAGAATTAGGAATATCTTTATTTTCTGTAACCAATTAGGAATATATTGTATTTCAACATATAATAAAATTAATAAAAAGAGGAATATGATTGTATGTTTTGCTATTGCTCCAATCAATTTTACACAACAAACAAAACAAAATGCCAAAGAGAGTGACAGGAGAGAACATTAGGGTTTAAGAGAGGGTTGTAATACCTCAGATGCTCTTAAACATATTTGTAGTTCAAAACATTTTTATTTCTTATCTTCATCAAATAATAAATTTAAGAAGAAGAATCAAAGAAGCAAGTTCAAGCACCAACCAGCTTTAAAGCATCTATTATCTCCCTACCTAAAAAGGAAAGTTAAAAAAAAAAAAAATCGTTTACTTTCTTCTTTGCCCAAGAGTTTAGAGTTTGATTGTGTTTGAATCTTGCAACACACCAATCCTGTTTCAGATAAGTTTGATCTGATCATAAGAAGAAGAAGGGGAGACTTAACTATGGCAACTTATTACAAAAGTAATGGCTCAAGTGACATTTATTCCAGACCAAATGCATCCGAGTTTGTCCCTGAAAACGCAATGATCTACACGAATCCTTCGGTTTCTTACTTTCCCGGAGAAGCTAACAATGTCTCAGCTCCAAAAGAGATTCAAGTACTGTCTAGTTTTTTCGGTGGAGGAGCTTCACAAGTGGTGGAGATTCAAGATTCTGGTTCTTGGAGAGATCAAGAAGACAATGACAGGACCTGCTTCCCGGTGATGATGCGTCCCACCACGGGACAGGGACTCTCCCTTGGCCTCAGCTCTCAGACTGAGACATCGAGAGGCGGTAACAATGAGTACGCAACACAAGTTGTTTCGGGCTTTCATAACTCAAAGTATCTCAAGGCTGCTCAAGAGCTTCTGGATGAAGCTGTTAATGTTAAGAAAGCTTTGAAGCAGTTTCAGCCAGAGGGAGACAAGATTGAAGAACACAGAGAGAAGAATCTTCAAGAATCAAGCATGAACCCTGACTTACCTCCGTCAGAGAGACAAGAACTGCAGAACAAACTTTCTAAACTCTTATCTATATTAGACGAGGTAATCACATACTCTTTGCTATCTTCTTGATAATGTGTGTTGATTTTGTTTTGTGACTTTTATCTAAAAAAGGTGGACAGAAGATACAAGCAGTATTACCATCAGATGCAGATAGTGGTGTCATCTTTCGATGTAATAGCCGGATACGGAGCAGCGAAGCCATACACGGCCCTTGCGCTTCAGACGATCTCAAGGCATTTCCGTTGCCTAAGGGATGCAATATCAGGACAAATCTTGGTGATAAGGAGAAGTTTAGGTGGGGAAGTAGATGGACTAGGAGGAGGAGGAGTTGGTATAAGTAGGTTAAGGAACGTTGATCAACAGGTAAGGCAACAGAGAGCGTTGCAGAGGTTAGGCGTGATGCAACCACCTCACGCTTGGAGGCCTCAACGCGGTCTACCTGATTCCTCTGTTTTGATACTCCGTGCTTGGCTCTTTGAGCATTTCCTCCACCCGTAACTCTTCTTTTACTATATACTACACTCGTTGAGTTTGTTGTTGATTCATTGTCTCTGAACAGTTTTTGTTTTGAAAACCGTGAACTTAGTTATCCAAAGGATTCGGACAAGATCATGCTAGCTAGACAAACAGGGTTGAGCAGAGGCCAGGTATTGTAATGTCTTTTTCTCTCATTCAAATGCTTTTTTAATTTGTTGTGTTCATTCTTTTTTTTTGGATGATTGTTGAAAGGTGTCGAACTGGTTTATAAACGCACGTGTGCGTCTCTGGAAACCGATGGTGGAGGAGATGTACAAGGAAGAGTTCACAGACGCATTGGAGGAGAATGCTACCACCTTGTCTTCTGTAAACAACAGACCAGAAACCACCGAGTCTCAAGAACAGCATCAACTCGTGTCTAGTTCCAGCAACGGTGGTGGTGACGACCGGTTCATGATGGTCACCGAAATGACAAGAAATGGTAGTGGTGGGATGTCTTTAACATTAGGCATTCCGGACACACGCGGCAACGACGTACCTATGTCCGGCGACAGCTACGAGAACAGCATCCAGGGAACCAGTTTCCAGTATTTAAACTCAGGCAACGGCCAGCACCGACTTGGCTCGGCACAATTCTTGCAGGATTTTGTAGCTTGATGAAAAATACAATAGAGAGGGTGTAGTAATAATTATATTCTTTTTGTGAAAGTAAACCATCAGATGGAATTAACGAGGACAACTAGCATATCATAAGGCCAAAGGTTTTCACATCAAAAGAACAATAGAAGCTCACTACTTAATGAAACAAAACCACAAGCACGTCCAAAAGATTCAACAATCTTTCACAAAAACCAAAAGGACCCTACCCGAAGTTATCTTATTGACAGGTTTCTAAAACATAAGCATGTCCAAAGCCACAAGAACAAGTTTCCATCAGTAAATTTTCTTCGGTTTACCTGAATAAAAGGAGCATTGAGTAAGTTATATATTACAAACAGAGAGAGAGAAGATGATGACTTTATGTTTAAATCTGGTCTCAACTCTGATGTTACCTTTTGTAGAGAACTCTTATATCTTCTCGTAAGGCAGGACTTTCAAGGAACATATCACCAGCATCATCCACATCGATTGTCTCTACCTCAAAGTTACGGTATCCACAGTACTCATTCCACTCGAACCACATCTTTGAGATGACTTCCTTTTTGAAGCAAGTGTTGTGATCCTCTTCCTCAGGTGATGACCCAGCTATCAATCTGTACGCATGCACTTTCTTCGTCTGTCCTGGTCTAAAAGCTCTCCCTATCGCTTGGCGTGTCACTGAAGGGTTTAGAGGAACATCCAGAATCAGTATCCGAGATGCTCCAACTAGAGAGATACCTTCTCCACAGGCCCTTATCGAACCGAAGAACACTTTGGCGTCTGGCGAATTGTTGAACCTTTCCATAGACAACTCACGCTGCTCAGAGCTGGATTCTCCTGTGAGAACAAAGACTTCTTTCCCTAGCTTCCATCCTTTAGCTAGACCAGCTAGTCTTTCAAGAAACTTCAGAGGCACGAGATACTGGCTGAAAACCAAGAGCTTCTCCCCTGCTGAGTCACACAGGTCTATCAAGTTTAGGAAGAACTTTGCTTTCACGCCTTCATCCACATCTAGCTTCTCTAGCATTTCGTCCATAGTTGAATCAGATACACTATCAGTCTTACTATCAGTCTTTTCAGAGAAAGCGTTCAGCCTCGGATGAAGGTAAATTGCACTCCCCACAGCCGAAACCTTGAATTTTCTCTTCTCACGCCTCAACTTCTTCACTTCAGTCAACTGCCTTGGAGACAGATTGAGAACCACAGTGAAATCATCAAGCCCAGGAAGCTCATCTAAGAAGTCTCCTTTGTAGTAGTGAAGCACCTTCTTTGTCATCTCCCTCAAATCCTGGATCATGTTAATTTTCATCTTGAAATCCTCGCACTTCTGCAGCGTGTGCTCCACAATTTCGTTGAAAGCCGAAGACACGTCTGAATTGCCTCCCAGATGAGACCTGACAGCGGAGATAGGGGCACGACTCAGGATCCTTTTAACAATAGACTTGGAGGTATCCAACTTGAGGAACTTTGGTCGAACGAGGTTCAGAATGTTGAAAACCTCCTTCACGTGGTTCTGATAAAGCGTTCCTGAGAGGACAACTTTCCTTGGTGTTTGGACTTGGGCAAGGGACTGCAATACATTTGTGTCCTCGTTTCTTGGAGTGTGTCCTTCATCCAAGATGAGGATCGAAGGTACTTTCAGCAATATCTCCTGGCAAGAATGTGAGTCGGTGCTTGTATCATCACAGACAATAGTTGAGAACTGCTTGTAGCCCAGAAACAAGATACTCTTCTTCTCCATCCACTGTTTCAAAATGGCCAGCTGTTGTGCACGGTTTTCTGCTTTAGCGCTGTAGAAGTCAAGCAGTGGAATGTCTTCGACCTGCCATCTCACAAACTCTCTTTTCCAGGTAGACAAAATCCCCTTTGGAAGCACAACCAATGGCTTGGCCTGAGGATACTTTGCCAGGAAGCTCTGCATGAAACTGATGATCATGAAGGTTTTTCCAGAACCTGGAGCATGAGCCATGATACAGCCACCAGGCTCATCTGCTACTAAGTTGCTGCAAAGGAATTGGAACCCTTCAATTTGATGAGGCTTCATCTTGTTAGCATGCGTCGGATGAGCAGAAAGTCCACCTATCATCAGCCCTTCTTCAGATAACTTAATCTCAAAATCTGATTCCCCAAACTTTTTAACCCGACTTTCAGAAGCATATGTTCTCGTGCTTCTTTTCGCCTACAACAAAACAAGTCGTTAGATGTAATATAAATAGAGCACAACTGAGTATGAAGAAACATACTTTTCCATCAAAGGAGAGAATAGCATAGTGTAAGAAGAAAGAGACTTACTTTACTGAAGTTCACATCAATAATGTCTAAGATGCTTTTGTCAATAACTCCGCAAACACGGCAAACATAACCCATGTCGTCCTTTAGTATAAAGGAGTGCTCACAGTCTTCCACTTCATCGGTCTTTGATTCATTACGTGAAGTCTCTGCATCCTACACGTTTATATGATCTCAATGAACAACCATAATATACAAAAAGACTAAAACAAAAGGAGCTTCACAACTACTAACTATATCAGATGCAACAAAATGAAAAAAGCACTAGAAACACTGCAATGATTTACCTTGGAACACACTATCGACATTGCCATTTCGTTCCAGATATTACCAAGATCCTCATCTGCTGCTTCAGACTCATCACCACTTTCATCATCTTCAACGCCCACATAGACACCCTTATCGTTGACAACACCATTTTCAATGGCAATGACCTTTTCTCTCCTCGCTTGTCCCACGCAGACATCTCTGTCAATAGCCATACCATTTTCTATAGCAAGTAGGTTGCCTCTACTACTTTGTCCCTCCTGCGAAAATTACAAAAACCAGAAAATTTCAAAACAGAGGCAAACATCCGAACTTGTAATAACCTTCATAGCTTGAAACTAAGAACTTACCACCAAGGCCGTAATGGCACAAGACATGTCCTTTCCCTTCCCCAAAACAACCTCCTCAAAAGCGAACTGCGGCGTCACAGGCACCACATCGCCTTGACTCTTCTGATGCTGCACAAGACTCGACTGAAACGGATACTTAGGCTTCTCAACACCCTCATCATCATCATCATCAGAATCAAGAATAACAATCTCAGTGGAAGGAACCACACAGAGAGCCTTCTTAGAAGCATCAGTATCATCACCATCCAAGTCAATAACACAATCCAAAGCCAGCTGATTCTCCAAACTCACAAGCTCTCCTTGGCCACCATCCTCTGCTGCTGCTCCAAACACAGAATGGGCCAGCGACGGATATAACCAGATGCAACGCTTGACCAGCTCCATCCTCAGGTTAGCCACCTCTTCCAGCTCTTTGGTAACGCTCCCGAACTTACCACCGTCTAGAGCCTCGAGCATGTTGCTGACAGCAAAGGGTTGAGAAAAGTCTGTGACTTTAGATGAGTTTCTGACCCGCTTTGTTGCTTCGGAGCCACCGAGACAGAGTCGTCCGTCATCAGCCTTCCTTTTGCGGTGACCTGTCATCAAATCAAAACGAAACCCTAAAAATCACAATCAAACCATACATGCATTCGTGGAATCGGAGAGAGGGGAGACATTATACCGTTAACGGGAGGTTGGAGAATCTGCATGAGAAGGAAGGAAGTAACAAACTGAACCTTTTTTTTTCCTCCGTCGCCTCTCTTCTTTACTCTCCGATCAATTTGCTGGCGAGTTTATTTTATTTTTGACCATTTTAATTAGAGCTAAAAATATGAGAGGTTAGGTTTATTAATCGATTAACCGGTCCAATAAACAGTTTTGACTTTTGAGCCCATTATTTGAGTCATCGATTAACCGGTCCAGTAAAATGGTTAAATTGTTCCTTTTTTTTTGACAACGGTTAAATTGTTCCTATTTGAGTCATCTTGCTTATTTTCAAAAATTTATAAATTTAATAAAATAATATCAAGTATATATAATCAGTTATAAGTATTTATTAATATTTAAATATTAATATTTCAATTTTTTTGAGTTGGTAAACTTAGATATCTAAATTATGAATATTTATATTCACATACTTAGTTTTAGATAGTTATTTAACTAATTGGTTATCAAATTTTGTTTGTTGTCGCTTGATTAACGGAAAAAATAAGCTATATGATGAACTGAAATTCATTTGAGGAACAGGATCAACTGGAGAATGACTTGCTTTGTTCCATTGATAATTTGATATATGAATACTTAATAAATTTATACATAATATTACATAATGATCCAATAAGAAAATTACATAATATTCACAATGCTAAATATACTCCGAAAGATATGATCCAAATTTTTTTGGTTTATTCTCCAATACTAATGACTGACAGATTTTAGGGGATCAAAAATAATCATACAACAAGAAAAAAGGGAAAATTACGTAGATACAATAAAACCTCAGATTCAGAGAGATCAATCAGTTAGGACTTAGGGGAGTCCCTACTGCTACATAAAAGATTCAGAAATTTTTTTATGATTTTTTCATAAAGAAACAAAATCTTTATTGTTAGCAAATAGTAAAATACACAATTTTCTTGATTTCCATCATTCTGTTTCCCTACAGACAGTCTTTACTGGAGGGTCGGCCCAGGACCGGTCCGGATTAATATGGCGCCTAAAGCAAATCTAAAACATAATGCCCCATAAATATAACTACAATTTTTTTACTACTTTTAATATATAATCAAAATATATGTTACTAAAGCTTCATCTGTTTTAGACGAAAAAAAAAATTTCTCGCAAAACCATTGATCAATTTTGAATAACCATTAGTTTCAAATTTTTTTTTTTGAATAACCACATTTTAGATGGTTTGCATTCCACTGATAATTCATTTGATTGATTCTTAATTGTATTTTAATTTCCTTTAAAAATAACATAAATTTTCTAATATTGCAATACATATGATAAAAGTTGAACATTAACACTTATTTCACTTTGAGAAATATATCAAAGAATATTAGAACCCAGTTTAGGATAATTTGTATTCTCATATTATATAATTTTTCATTAAATATAAAAATTTACAAAAAATGGAGACCCAAAAAGAAAAATATCTCCTTTAAAAATAATCAGGATTTAATTAGTTTTGATCAAAAAAGATTTAATTAGTTAAATAGTTTATTAATGATATATATCATTTAATATAGTGTGGTAATAAAAGAAACTAAGTTGTTAGAAAAGGTAACCAAATTGTTCATGTCAAATCGGTATCAATTACTATACTTATCCAAAAGAAAAAGAAAAAGGAGGAAAAATATGAAGGGAGGAGGAATTGAACTCGCCACCAACATCTCAGTGGTGCTGAACACAAACCGCTAGGTTACAGTGACTTAACAGGATGTTGGCGCCCCGTAAAGTATATAAAGCTATGGCGCCTAAAGCCACTGCTTTGCATGCTTTACCCCAGGGCCGGCCCTGGGTCGGCCACAAATGACCACAAATTTTAGCTGCCATCCAGATCCAGTGCATAATTGTATGCACTGACATCAAATAAATATACTCTTTGCATCACAATAAAGTACATTTTGGTTGAATGCACACCAGTGATGATAGTTGATACATTAGTTATCGTTTACTCGCACGAATTAATCTAAGTACAAGTAAGAAAAGTTGCAAGCGAATACCAAAATAAGCACT
The DNA here is from genome assembly GCF_000801105.2 of Raphanus sativus. Taxonomy (NCBI): domain Eukaryota; kingdom Viridiplantae; phylum Streptophyta; class Magnoliopsida; order Brassicales; family Brassicaceae; genus Raphanus; species Raphanus sativus. The sequence goes on along the minus strand of NC_079515.1, from coordinate 31,666,637 downwards.
CGAAATTACAAGAGAACACCAAAAAGCATGCCTCTAGTGGCAAACTCCACTTTTTGCTTAACAACAAAGTTATATATAGAAAAATCGTGTATCATGTGCTTTTCATCTCATCTTATTTTCAGACAGGATTTTTTTCTTTTCTATTTTTTGGGGGGGGGGGGGGGGGGGGTGTCAGAGCGGTTCGTTGATTCAGAACCTGAAACACTGAAATTACGACAAAATCGTTAGGGACATAGACATAGAACATTAGAAATTAATTAAGCATTAGTATAAATCATAAAAGTTCTCTGAAGGATTCATCTCACCAGACTCTTCTTCTTCTTTTTCTTCTCAATATATTCAAGAATTCCCTTCTGCTTGGCGATCGTTTCATCCAAAGCCTAAACCGGAAAAAGCAGAAAAACTATTAAGTATAGTCTATAATTAAAAATATATGCCACTCTGTCTCTACTAGAAAAGAAAATTTAGTAATATGTCATTTTCTAAAAAAAACGTGTTTATTCCACTAGTCTTGTAGCTGTGCCATTTTGCTATTTTCTTTAGCATTTGTTAATTAGCTAATATTTGTTCTTTGTCGTTTATTTGAGTCTAGTTTGACTGAGTTAGATCTTACCTTTCTGGTCTCAGATAACTCTAGCTCAAGCACTTGGACTCGGTTTAGCGCAGCCTGAAGTTTTTGTTCTTTCTCTAAACCATCATCCGCTGGTTTAGAATCAAGGGACATGTACTTTTCTTCAAGATCGGACATTCTCTTTGCCATTAATACATACTCAGAGCTTGAGACCGGTGTTGAAAGTTGATCTTGGTCCGGTTTAGTCATTTTTGATTCCTCATTGGAAACTGAGTTTCCGAATAGTGCAGCCTCTGTGAGCTTGCGTGGAACCCCTTTAGATAGCCGGACCATTGCTAGAATTCCCATCACAAAGGCGATAACCCCTCCCACAAGAAAACCATCATCTTTCTTTTGTGGCGCCTTCCCTACGCAATAGTCCATGACAGGTTAAACAATTTGGATTGTTGAACAAGAAATAATCTTCAGATTTGAGCTATAATAATTAATTAATATGAATAGCTATATTACCTCTTTTGACGGTTTTTGGAGGCTTTTCAGGTAAAGACAGGGCCATGAACTTGTCAACTACTGCAATTTGTTTCTCACACACATTGTCTTTGATGGTTCTCTTTTTCTTTTTCTCCAGAGGCTTTATAGTTATGCATAAAATATTCTTAATTAGATACGTAACTTATGAGAATTCATGCTAATGTTTATTGTTGACAAAGTTCTTAGCTTACCTCGAAGACCATTGACATTTCTTCTTCTACGAGTATACGTTCGTCCTCTGAAATAGTCGAGAACTTGGCCTCAGGATTCTTCACCATCTGCTTTTCATAAGAACACACTTTGGTAAGAGACTCAAATAAAACGTTAAAAAAAAACAAGTTTTAAGCTCCAAAGTTAACCTTAAGAATCTCGGGATCGTTCCATGGGCCTTTATCAGATCGCATGCAGCCTCCTTTGTCTTCACAAGTGCAACGGCCGCCAAAGAAATCTGGCAACTCACTAATACAAGAAACCGGATTTTGTAAAAAATTACAAATAAGTATACATAGCATATTAAGATGATTAATGACTACTAATCTTACCTAGCGTCAATGGCTTCGAGCAATTTGCTCTGGTATTTGTTCCCGAGAACATGAATCTTTGACGTCGTCTTTGGATCAAGGAAAGATTTAACCGGGCCCCATAAGAGCCGGAATCCAGGACCCGCATTTATGATGAACATTCTGTTTAGAGTCTACAAAAGAAAAACTTAATTCACTAATTGGTTACCATTTGTAATGATGAAAAGCTGTTTGAGATTTGAATACCTCAGGGTAATTGTCGTTGTCTATCTTCAGAAGGCGTTGTAGAAGCTCCCTTGCACATTTGTTGAAGTTCTTAAGCCCCTATATTCAGGAAAAATGCAACATATTTTTAAAAATATGTACAATCTTTTTCGTATTTATACATCTTTGTGTTTAGAATCAAGATATTAAAAGGTAACACACCACGCCTTGCACATCAAAAATGGTTGTGCTTTGATCGATGTGCTTCTTTGCTGCCGCTGAGCAAGAAGGGAACTTGATCTTGAACATCTTCTCGAACTCTTTTACATGGTACTTCTCGTACCGGTCCATTGTAGTCGCTTGTAACAGTTTGTTAGCATCGATTTGGCCTAATCTCTCAATGTAAACCGGCCTTCCTTCTTTGTCCACTCCATGATAGCCTTGAGGATAATGTTTGACAACATCATCGATCTCTTCAAACTCAAAATCCTTCATCATCAGAAATATTATTTAATGTCAAAACACTATACATTTACTCGGCATGAGAGATGTTCCAAAAATTATGGACAAATTAATGGTGGACCTCGATGATTGAATCGGCTCCGAAATCTTTTCTCCATTGGAGCATGTCACTCCACATTTGCTTTGCTTTCTCAGCGTCTGATTTTCTCGCCCTTAAGAATCTTTGTAGATCAAACAAACATCAGAGACTGTAACTTTTATTTTTAATATGAGAACACAATATTTATAGGAAATTTTTGGCAAAGAAAAACGATTAAGTATATCCTCAAGTAAGATTTGAACCTTTTCGGACCTTATACGAAATTCTATGATACGTAAACACATTTCATATATATTGATATCAATATCATCCACCCTATTTGACATACTCTCACAGTAAAAATAAATCTAAGCTAAATTTCTTTTTTGAATAATTTGGGTGTTGATGTCAAAAAAAATCGGAAGTATAATTTACAAAAAAAAAAAATCGGAAGTCATATGTGGGTCCGTATTTACGAGACCCATACCAAGTATTAAGTAATCTATACTATTATTTGGAGAGTAGGTTTTTTCCAATATGAGTTGAATTCATTATTTTTAAAATTAAAATTAAGTAATCTATGAGTTTTAACTAATAGATCAACTCAAAGTTGGTTAAGTCTAAAATATTTCCACGTCAGAAACTAATGTTCCACAAAAGTTAGTCCTTCATCATGCCACCTACTAAAGTTAAAGAAAAAAAACTAGTTTATATTTGTTTTATTTTGGTATATTTGGCTACTTGGTTTTGCTGTTGACCTTCGATTTGGCGAACAATTATAGACTGATTTTCCAAAAAATGTCAATCATCTATTTTAAGTTGTACCTAAAAGCAAATTTTGTTTTCTTTCATGAGTTGGAAAAAAAAACCTGAGCATCATGTGAGGATCATCGTGTTGGGTAGGTAAAAGGTCCTCTTGGAGAAGGAGTCGACGGAATGCATCAATAGACTCAAGATCCTCGGCATTGATGCCGCCTGGCTCTGACACGATTCTGCCTAAGTTCCTCCGACTCTTCCTCCTGAACGACTTCTTAAATCTGTTTGATGCGCTTATTGCTTTCTTTCTAAAGGAGCTTATCTTCGTTATCTTCCTCTCATCCTCCGAAGTTTCAATATCTAATTCCACCCATGATTCATTTAGTTTAACTTAACATTAGAGAACATCAAAAATATTGTATTTTACGGCGTAGACAAATGCATTGACTTTATATATACCTTGTTTGGTGTCAGCCATGCTTAGATGAACTTAATTGAGCACCTACAAGACAATTAAGATGATTCAGAATCAAGTACTGGCGGAATGGCCGGATTATTCGTACAATTAATACGAAATACATATTGATGAATGAAACGCGCTGGCGCGTCCAGAGAAGGGTAGATGGTGAAGGATCAGGCAAAAGATAATTCAAGATGAGAATGATCAAGATTGAGAAAGAGAAGATGAAAAATATTTGTTTTAGTCTTTACCTTATTGGAGATGAATGATTAAGAGGTGAAAGGCTGGAAGATGGTAATGGAGAGGATGATTTGAAACTAAGACTTGGAGAAAAATACTTGATTTACAATCTAACAAGCCATTGATAAGGTCCAAAGACTGTTCCTTTTTTGCAACTTGTTTTTTTTGTTTTGTTTTGTTTTGCAACTTGTTTTGTCTTAATCATGGAAATAGACATGTGTGTGCTATATTAAAAATTATGAACAACCAATCATATATGTACAATAAACCTAGATAATAGAAGAGAGGTGACGCCTATGTTGACTAAGTTCAGCCCACTACTGCGAGTTAAAACATATTTTACATCAACCATGCTACATCAAGTAAAATAAAATAAAAAGCATATCGAGAAGTATATGTTCTCCATATTCCTTTTAGATTAGTCAATACTAGATACATAGACACGTAGCACGCTACACTCAATTGTTTTTAGTAGTGGGATTTGCTGAGCCAAAACTTATGGATTTCAGAATAATAAATTTCATATCACTTTTGTAAAACTCAATCACTCATATCACATTCGATTTGGATACACCGATTAATTAAAGCATACCTATATGACAATAGTATCATTTTAAATTGGGGTTAATCACGTTGGACTATTTTAGTTTTAAATTGGAGTTAATCACTAGCATCCCAACAAAACTAAAATAGTCCAACGTGATTAACTCACCATTAAATCTTATAATTCACTCAGGTAAGGTTACCAACCATACACCTGTAATAAAGAAGGAAATATGCTTACACGGATTGCTCACAACTCATGTAACAATCATCGTATTAGTTAAGCTAAATGGGTTTGGATCTTTTCATTCTGTGTTGTTGACACAAAGATAGTAAAATTTCAAATAATAAAAAATCTCTACTTCCCCCGTTTCATTCCGTCTCATTATAAGTATCGTTTAATAATTTTACACACAAACTAATCAAATGATTAATTTTTCTATCTTATAGTTAATACTTTGATTTTTAATAATAAATGAGTTGAAAGTAAAAGTAATAACAGAAAATAATATTTTTAATATTTATTTTGAAAATATAAAACAACATTTACAATGAAACAAAATTTAAAAGATAAAACGATACTTAATATGAAACGGAACGGAGAGACTAAATCTGCGTAAAATATATTTATATGATTAAAAAACTAAACTAAATCACTGATTAATTTTTCTTATAAACCGAAATTTACAGAAAAAATATCAAAAACTAAAAAAAATTGAAAAAAATACCAAAAATAAAAGACCTAAATCAACTCGAGCCCACCACTATTCACTCTCCCGCTTATCACCTCTCCCCGTCCTTTTCAAGCTCTATAGACAGTTTCCCAATCAAACAAAACGCAAGAGTTAGGTGAAAGGAACAAGGAGGCTTTACCTACCAGCAGAAAACTCCCCAATTCCTCTTTTGCATTAATCTTCTGCGGTTTCGATTCTCTGCCAAAGATTCTTCCTTTCGCCTTTAAATCGGTCAGTCTGAATCTGAAATTTTCGATTATTTCGATTGTTATGACATCATATGAATCAAATCTTAATCAGTGTTTGATTGTCTCAGTATCTGCTGTCTTAAACCACAAAGTCTCGAACTTTTTTCCACCATGGCAACAACAACAACCACTCTCAACGGCGATGACGCCAACACCACAACAACTCCTCCAGACCCTCAGAGGACTTACCAAGTCGTGGTAGCCGCAACCAAGCAAATGGGTATCGGCAAAGACGGCAAACTCCCCTGGAGCCTCCCTACCGACCTCAAGTTCTTCAAGGACATCACTCAAACAACCTCCGACCCAACCAAGAAAAACGCCGTCGTGATGGGTAGAAAGACGTGGGAATCTATCCCCGCTAAGCACAGGCCCCTCTCCGGTCGCCTCAACGTTGTTCTGACTCGCTCTGGTGGGTTTGATATAGCCAACACCGAGAATGTTGTCACCTGCAGTAGTGTTGATTCTGCTCTTTATCTCTTAGCCGCACCGCCTTACTGTTTGTCTATCGAGAGGGTCTTTGTTATAGGAGGTGGTGATGTTTTGAGGTAATGTGTTGATTTTTGCTTTTTTTTGGTGATTGATTCCTTATCTTGTTGCTGATTGTTGTGTTTGTTTTGCAGGGAAGCATTGAACAGGCCTAGTTGCGATGCTATTCATTTGACTGAGATTGATACGAGTATTGAGTGTGACACGTTTATACCCGAGATTGACACTCGCGTTTATCAGCCTTGGTGTTCGTCTGTTCCTATAACTGAGAATGGACTTCGGTTCTGCTTCACCAGTTTTGTCCGTGTGAAGAGTTGTGCTGATGGTGATGAAAGCAACGGGTCGCAGTCTCTTCTTCAGTTTTATAATGGGAAGAGGTTTTCGTTTCTCCCCAAGATGGTTTTCGATCAGCATGAGGAGTTTCGGTATTTGAATATGGTTGATGATATTATCTCGAACGGTAACGTGAAGAATGATAGGACGGGGACTGGTACGTTGTCGAGGTTTGGCACACAGATGAAATTCAATCTGCGCAGAAGCTTTCCACTTCTGACAACGAAGGTATATGCTCATTGTCTTCTGTCATATCTTGAGGGCACTATCTCATATGATTCAATCTGTTTGCGTCTTGTGTTTAGAGAGTGTTCTGGAGAGGTGTTCTTGAGGAGCTTCTATGGTTTATAAGCGGCTCAACTAATGCAAAGGTATTTATTTTCACAATGGTTGTGTGCTCTAAACTATACAAAAGAGTTAGTAGATAGTTCTCTGAGAGGCGTCTCTGTACACTGGCAGGTGCTTCAGGAAAAAGGTATCCATATATGGGATGGGAATGCTTCAAGAGAGTATCTTGATGGGTAAGCTTTTAAACCGTTTCAAGAAATTAAAGATTCATTGTCATGTCACGACCTTCTTGCTGATAGATCCTCACTTATTTTCAGTATTGGTCTGACTGAGAGAGAGGAAGGCGACCTTGGACCTGTTTATGGATTTCAATGGAGACACTTTGGGGCCAAGTCAGTAACATCTCTTTGCTTTCTCTTCTCTGTTTGGATGATTTTCTTTGGGTGAATCTCTTGTTCTTTTTACAGGTACACAGATATGCATGCTGATTATACTGGCCAAGGATTTGATCAGCTGGCAGATGTAATCGACAAGATCAAGAACAATCCTGATGATCGGCGTATCATATTATCGGCTTGGAACCCTTCTGACCTCAAGCTGATGGCGCTTCCTCCGTGCCACATGTTCGCACAGTTCTACGTGGCGGAAGGGGAGCTCTCGTGTCAGATGTATCAGCGTTCAGCGGATATGGGCCTTGGTGTGCCGTTTAACATTGCTTCCTACTCTCTTCTGACTTGCATGCTAGCTCATGTGTGTGATCTTGTTCCCGGTGATTTTATCCATGTCATTGGGGATGCTCATGTGTATCGAACTCACGTGAGGCCTCTCCAGGAGCAACTTCGGAACCCACCAAAACCTTTTCCTGTAAGTGTACCAATAATAACAATGATGGTTGAGGTATGCAATGCGGACCATATTCATCTATATGTTTAATGTGTGTGTTTTTTGTTTTGTTTTGGCAACTGCAGGTTTTGAAGATAAACGGTGAGAAGAAAGAGGTTGACTCTTTTGTGGCAGCAGACTTTGAACTCATTGGGTATGAACCTCACAAGAAAATAGAGATGAAAATGGCAGTTTAGTTTGTTTCCCCCATCCATCTCTTACTCAAGTGTGGTGATGTAAAATGTAAAAGATTGAATACCCTTTTGTGTGGGTGAGATAACTTTAACACTGATAGTGTGATCGATACATGTGTGTTGGAATCCTTTAGTTCCCACACAGGGTTCTAAAGCGATTTAGGGGGTTCTTGATGCGAGTTTCCTTTATATTCGGAACGAATTTTGGTCTGATCTTACTATCCTCCCTGTCTTTTCAGTTTTTCTTTTGACTAACCTTAGTTATAAATAATAAGGTCAAGATGACTATAAATCCTTGGCAAATCCAAAACCATAGTTCGCTGGAAATGAGCAAGAGTCCATAGAATCAACGGATAATAATTGGTTATCAGATAAAGCTTGTAGGCCTGTTTGTGGGCTTTCAAAGCAGTGGAAAACGCAGCGTTTTATTATTAAGGAGGTAGCCCCTCCCTCTTACCCTTTCCCTTTCGCTGTTACTTTACAAAAACACTCTTTTTAGGTTTTTTTTGTTGGTTTTCTGGTTTTTCAGCTCGTCCACCCTTGTAGCCGCCTCCCCTCTCTTCTGTTCAGTCAATTCCTTCAATGGTGTGTGCTCCGTTTCTATCTCTATCTAACTTTTTCGTGTTATGATGATGGGTGATCTGACAAAATGGGGTTTATGTTTTGGTGATGGCAGGCACCGAAGAAGGACAAAGTTCCACCACCATCCTCTAAACCCGCCAAATCAGGGGGCGGGAAGCAGAAGAAGAAGGTCATTTTCCCATCCAAGAAAAAATCACATCTTACTTGCTTGTTTGCTTACAGTTACGTTGCTCTTTGATTGACTGAAACAGAAGTGGAGCAAGGGAAAGCAAAAGGAGAAGGTGAACAACATGGTTCTCTTCGATCAGCCTACTTACGACAAGCTTCTCTCCGAAGCTCCCAAGTTCAAACTCATCACTCCTTCCATCCTCTCCGACCGTCTTCGTGTAATTAAATCCACTCTCCAAAGTTTCAAACTTTTCACTAGATAAGCTCTTTGTTGTGTGTTTGGGTTTAGATAAGCTATCGATGTTCTTTGCATGCTTTTTGTATAATTTGGAAAACTAAATCTTTGTTATTGGGTACGCTTGTGAAGCTCAAGCAACAACTTTTTCTTCTTGCTTATCGCTAAAATGATCTGATTCATAGATTTTGAGCACAGATGGTTCTCTCATTGTTTTAGAGTTTGTGACATGATGATATTTGTGTGCTGTGTAGATCAATGGGTCACTTGCTAGGAAGGCTATCAGAGATTTGATGGCTAAAGGAACCATCAGGATGGTCTCTACTCACTCCAGCCAGCAGATTTACACTAGGGCTACCCACAACTAAGTGTTTCCTTTTCATTGTCTTTCCTCTCTCTCTCTTTCTTTTTGCCCACATGTACTTCTCAAGTCTTTGACTCAATGTTTAGATGTTCATCTTTTTTCCCTTCAATCAAGAATGGAGTTTGCTCTCGTCTTAAAAAGATTTATATTTTACATGAAACATAAAACACAACTGGTATTTGATATGTTTAGTCACCCAATTACTTAGTGTTGCGACCAAATGAAGTTTTATAATACAAATAAGTTATTCATATATCAAACAAAACAACCAGGCCAACGGCACATGGTTCGAATTCGAATTCAACTGAAGCCTGATAGCTAGTTCTGGTGATCAGGATGATGGTTTTGTTTATCCTACCTTAGATCCCGAGCATTCCAGACCATGAGAGAGTCTGTCTTTCTAAGACCATACGGGTTTAAACCGGTCAGAGCCTTCCCCATCAGTGCCATGGCTGCAATACTCGGATACTGTTTCTTCTCCTTTTCCTTCTCTGCCTCAAACCTAACATCTTCCCCTTCTGCTTCATCTTTCTTCTTGCACCATCTCTGGATCCATGGATGCATAAGCGTAACGTCATCACCTCCCTTGGTTTGTGAAGTGGCAGGTTCTTGATTTCTTGGTTGGAGATTGTTGATACCTGACTTCAAGATTTCAAGGAAGAGGTTGTTGTTGTTGTTGCTGTTGTTCCCTTCTTCTTCTTCAATCTTCATCAGGCTCTTGGTTTCATCATGTCCGCTGGAATCAAAGGAGTTTCTCTTCAGACGCTTGACCCATCTACTGCTGCTGGCTTCTGGCTCTTGTTCCAACCGCACACGTTTGCAGTCTCTTGAGAGAAAGTGGTCCACGTTCATACTTTGAGTAGCTGAGTTGCTTGTTTCTCCCTGATGCCCACCATCTACTGAGTTCTCTCCATCCATAACCAGAGGTGGTTCTTCATTCATGTCTGGTATTTCAGTCCTGGGAACCGCCGAATCGTCTTTTCTTCCTTTGCCCTACAAAACCAAGTCATTGTAAGGTTTCTGGAAAACGCTTTTGAGAACAGAGGTAGATTAATCAAATACCTTAGTTGAGGAGGAAGCAATGGAGCCTGCCAAGAAGAATGAGAATCAGAAAAGTATGAGAATAAACAGAGCGAGACATGTATGTTAAGTTTTCAATATATACCAGAAAGATGAATCATCTGAAGTTTATCCATTTCCAAGGTATCAGTCTCCGCAGATGATTCATTCTTCTCTTCTTGGGAGCTTTCCAGAGATTCCAGCCTAGCTCCTCCTCCTCCTCCTCCTCCTTTATGTTGTTGGTGGTTTGGAAACAGATCAAGATACCTACCAAAAATCTTCCCTTTCAGTTTCATGGAACCCTTCAGTACCTGATGACCACCATCTTCTTCTGGCAAGTTGATCGAATCAACCGTTGCGTAAAACCTCACTGGTCTCATCAGCTCAAGCAGGTTCTGTGTAGTCTTTTCTTTAACATGGTTATCATCTCCTTGAGCATACATCCAAGGCATTCTGTTGTTATTAGCTTTCGAGCTTGAACCCAATTCGTCTTTAGTAGTATTATCTCTCTTCTGAGAAACCTTGAACATTGGAAACGGCAACACCTCTTTATCGACTTCAGCCCTAGTCAACTCCTTAGAGTCACTACCACTACTACGATCATGAAACTTCACTTCATTACCTAACTGAGTCCAACGACCTAACCAAGCTGATTCCTTTTTCTTGCTCATTCCCTTGTTAACTTTACCCAATAACCATAAACTGTTCAGACAATGGTGGTGTACCAAAACAGAGCTTCACAGACTTCTCCAGAAGCCTGATCAAATCACCTGTAAGTAAAAGTCACTTTCTTTATCAATTACAATGGATAAACTCCAAAACGACAAAGAGAATCTCATCAAAGCTTCCACATTTCACTCAAAAGGTTACATTTTGAGTAGAATTTCATCAATAAAAAAAAAGGTGGACGGTTAAAGATAAGCCTCAGACACAATCAGAGTCTAAAGATCACATTTTTCAATCAATTTTCAGAAAAATAAAGACACAAGCTTCAGTTACAGACCACATTTTTCAATCAAGAGATTTGAGATTGTTACCAGAAAACGTGGAGAGAAACTGTCTTCTTCTTTTTGAAGGAAGAATGAAAGAAAGAAAAAAAGGAATCAGCGCGAGAAGGCGAATGTCACCAAATCCATTTCTAACAAGAAGTTGTTGAAACCTCGTATGTCGCAAAGCATCAACGAGTAGCAATTATTTTCTAATTCTTTATAAATTTCGGAAAAAAAATTAAATTGTAAAATTGACGTGTTCCTTTTCCTACCATGTCTAATACAAATGGCTCACAATAAATGTCCGAACTCCGAACAATAACTGTACTATACTATAAAAACAGGGCCCGCTCACTTAGATATTGGGCCCTGATCTGAAATAAATATGTTAGGAGGATTTATGTGCAATATTTAGATTTGTAGTATATTTTACAAGATTTTAAAATTTTAGGACCCTAATTAGTAAAAGAAATTTGATAGAGAAAAGTGGACCCTGTACAAATGCACAGTCAGCACTACCTCTAAGCTTTAGCCGGCACTGTATAAAAATGAGCATATTCAACAACATCGATTTCACTTAATTGTTTAAAGATTACAAATTTCGCACCCTGCTATCTTTTGGTTACTAACCACGTTTTCCAGATACTTTGATAGTTAGCTTGTATATTAATACATTGCAAGGTGTTATCTTCATTTATACATTGACATCCAACTTTTTTTTTTTGCTCCATCACAGCCACAATGCTGTCAAATATTTCTGGAGAGATATGGAAATTTTATAGACAATCTGATAGATAGTCCAACTTCTCTTCACCATGAATCCTTAATTGATTTCCCAAATCAATTGATTTGTTAGTGAAGACTTTGATGTTATCACTTTCATTCATCTTCAAATTTTTATACTCCCTTTTTAACGATTGTAGTTTGATTAATCATAATTGTGGAGTTCCTTGGATTTCAGATTTCAAAGCATCCCACGCTTCCTTTAAAGTAACAGCTGGTTCTATGCGAGAATATCTGATCAGACACAACAATTTGCAATGATGCTCCTTCCCATTGATTTCTTAAGTGCAACAGTCTAGGAGTTTTCTTTGTTTGTTGTGCCGGTTAGTTCAGAACTCCATTCTCCACCAGTATCCACAATTTTTGAGTTATGAAAATTGTTGTCATTTTGATGTGCCAGAAATCTCCTCTTTAAATATGGGAATCACTACATTGTTGCTTTCGTTGTTTCTAGCTTTTCCTTGAATCCTTTTTGCAAATACTTGCTTCTCTTTATTCTTTAGTTAGTCTTTGAATCAATAAGACTCTGATGTCATGTTAAAAAAACTGAATTTTAGAATATAAAGTATAAGAGGAAGAAATAATTTATATCACATATATTCTGATCACTACAAACTTAAAGGATCACGAACATCACTTTTTTATTAGAAAAATAAATCAGTAAGTAGAAAATGAAACATTACAAAGTGAAAAGTTGTGTTATTACAAATTAAAAGTTGTGTCTATCTATCTTATTAAAAGAGAAGTACCCATTTAAAAATACCCCTTAGTTTTCACTTTTATTTACACTTCATGCCACTGTAGTATTAATTAAGTTTCCTATTTTTATGTTTGTCTTTTTCACTTTAGTTAATGTGTTTTCCAAAATTAAATACACAATTAAACAATACTTTCTATTTTAATATTTTGTCTTTTTTCACTTAGATTAATGTGTTTTCCAAAATTAAATTTGAATTAAATACACTTCATTAATTTCTCCATTAAATCAAATTCAAATTAAAAAATTACATTTTTACTGGACAAACAATTCATAGAAATTATAATATCAACTTTTCATTTAAGGAATCTGAACGAAAAATATTATCAAATTTGAACCGAAACTAGATAATATCTAAACGGATTTTTACCATTTTGGTATCTAGAAAACCATAACCAAACCTGATCTGAACGAAATATTTTGGATATTCGAATGTATTTAAATCATATTTATATACTTAATATGTTAACTATTTTTAGAGTTAATATTAAAGATATAAGCTATTTTAAAGTTGTTTAAAATATTTGAAATATAAAAAATAGTCAAAAGTAAACATCTAAAATAGATAAACAATAATTAAAACACCAAAAATACTTAAAATATATATTTATTCTCATCCAAATATTCAAGTTAAACATATTTTTAATTTTTAATTTAGGTACTTTGGCTTACATTACTCAAATCACATTACTCATATTTACATGTTATATTATTTTTATTTTTAGATTTAGAGATATTTAAAGATATATAAATTTTGAAAATTTAAAAATAGTTTAAACGGGTTATCAAACCCGCAAAAATCCGAATCAAACCGGAACCAAAATTTATAAATACACGAATAAAGCTAGAATCTTTAAACTCGAAAATCTCAAACCCGAATAGATTTTAACCGAATTCGAGTGGATACCCAAATATCCACCCCTAACTTAATCAATATAAAACGATCAAATATTATAAATATATTATTTTGTATAAATAAATAAAAACTAAAAGTGAAAATTAATACCCGTGCGGTCGCACGGGTCAAGATCTAGTTTCTCTTAGAACTCATATAAAACTATTAAACCAAAAGTAACACTCTTAACAATGCAGTCATTCACTGAACTCAACTACAACCAACAACATAAATTCACCAGCATATCACAAAGGAAGAGAAAAAAGTGTACCGATAACACATATTGGAGATCAACCTTATTAACTTTGAAATAATCAAAGATCAAGCTTAACAGGGTATTTGTCAATGCAATGTTCCCAAGGACTATTAACCGAAGGGTTGACATTGCGTAAAGCCACCCACACCGCACTGTTACACTTAAAACCTGAACCTAAAGCAATCTGCCAAGCTTTGTTCCCTCTCTTCATCCTACCTTTAGCTTCCGTATAAGCTAACTCATACCAAATAGAGCTCGAAGAAGTATTACCAAACCTATGCAATGTCGACCTGGATGGCTCCACGTCAACCGGAGATAGCCCCAGGTTCTTCTCAAGCTCATCGATCAGAGCTCTCCCACCCGGATGGATGCAGAAATGATCAATGGCACGCTTAAAATCCGGGACATAGTGTTTAATCTTGTCGTCAAAGTACTTCTTGTGAATATAAGTCTTGAAAAAGAGGAGCTTCTCGCTCAAGGGAAGAACCAACGGACCCAAAGTGGCTATGTTTTTGGTAATGGTTCTCCCAGCAACAGAGGTTATATCTTTGGTCAACGAGACTCCGGTTTTGCCCTTCTCATCATCTTCTTGCTGCACACATCTAAAAGATTTGTCGTCCGCTCCGGTGTGTGTCCGAACCGTGTGGAGCAGTTTGTACTTGGAACGTCTCCTGTCTTCGGACTTGTTGGAGAGCAAGACCGCGGCCCCACCGAGACGAAACAAACAGTTGGCGACGATCATAGATTTGTTGTCTCCCACGTACGCGTTGCGGCTGATATTCTCCGTGCTCACAACAAGAGCGTAAGTGTTCTTATGAACTTGCAACAAGTCCTTAGCGAGATCGATGGCAATGACGCCCGCGCTGCAGCCCATGCCGCCGAGGTTGATGCTCTTGATGTTGCTCCTAAGCTTGTACTTGTTCACAACCATCGCTGAGAGCGAAGGAGTCGGGTTAAACGTGCTTGAGTTGAGGATGATTATACCGATGTCGCGCGTGTTGACTTTAGTGTTGGCTAAGAGATTGTCGATGGCGTCGAAGATGACTTGTTCTGTCTCCTCACGTGCAGCGGCCATTGTCTGGAGAGGTGGGACGCTATGAAGTGCGTTTGGAATGTAGGTCTCTTCCCCAAGACCTGAACGTTCTAGAACCCTATAAAAGAAGTCCAAAGACGAGTCCTCTCCCAGTAATCTAAGAGAAGGATTTATTTCTAGATTTTTTTTGATATTATTTCTGATCGTTTGGACCGTGATCTTTTGATGCGGAGGAGGAAGATGGCAGGAGTAGTCAACGAGGTAGACAGGTCTAGGTCGGGTCAAGAAGTAGACGGTTGACACGAATGTGAAAACCGCAAAGAGAATGGTTAGGGTTAGGAGGTTGTGTTGGAGATGGAGCCATAGATTTTGGAAATCTTCTTGTGTTAGGGTTGATGCTTTAGTGGTGGCCACAAGTGCTATTAATGGGAGCAGGCAGAGCTTGAAAAAGTGGGTTATGAGGAAATGGTAAATAAGCTTTACGTTAGCCATTAGAGAGTAAATATTTGAGTTAACAAAGAAAGAAAGGGTAGTTAGTAGGGCCGCTCTCCTTCTATCTCATCTCTTATTTCTGCACTCTGCTTCTCGATCTCTACACATGCAAATATTTATAGAGGCGAGCATGCAAAACCTGCAAATATTATATTTTCTATATGACAAATTTTAGCAAAAAAAAGACATGTTATGGATCCTTCAAATTGCATTTACTCTACCAGAAACGTAATCAAGATGATATAAAAACTGCAAATATAATATATAATATTATAAAATTGTATGCATTTTGAGAGTTAATAAAACTAATTCTGACCAAATATTTCACTAACTTACTTCGATTTACACAAAATTCGTAGTAATCTATTAAATTTTGGATCACATCACATATGTTCCTCATCCACTAGATGATTTTGATGACTTATAAAGATTTATAAATATATCATAAAAACTATAACGCCAGTGATTAGTCATGTGGTTTTGTTCTACTTTTAATACACGACGCTACAATACTAACTATGTTGAGGGTTTTATACCCCAATGCACATGTTCACACGCTGTTTTTTCTTGGATCGGAAGTTCCCCAACAAACACTCTAGGTTTAATTCGTAGTCTTCCGAGAAGTTGTGACCTCAGTTTCATAAAATTCTAATATTTAAAAATCGATTTATTTACTCGTTTTTTATGTAGGAACCAATAAGACGCATAACGCATAATGCAGTGGCTGTAACGAGGCGTACGGCGAAAGTATAGAACCTCCGGTGCTTTGTGGAATTGTGGCGCTGCCAAGTCCAACAATGAGCATCTGTGACTTTGTTTTGGTATGAAAACATCTATGACTTATTAAGTGAATCTGAATGAGTTTTGTAATCTTGCTTCCAACTTTGTTCATCTTCTAGTTTGGTTGATTGTAACCATCACATGATAGGTCGTTTTGGGAATATCAAAGACATGTCTTCATTTAGAAAAGTGGACATGACGGCATTTAGGCTATATCGGCGGTTTGGTGATATATATCTTAAGTCTCTAGTGTCTGTCTCGTGGACTTCGTACGAGGCCAGATATAACAACCAGATTTAAACACATGATATGGTTTCCTTCAAAGGTAAGTCTCATGTTGTTAAAAAAAAGTCTCATGTTGTTGATATGTGGATATAGGGACATGTCATTGTCAATGAGTCATTGTTATCAATAATTCTCGTTAGAAGTTAGCGAGATACATGCAGTCGCAGAACTTCACGAAAGACAGTCTTTCGAGGAGAGACTGCTCGTCTCAGGAGAGGAGCTCTAGCTAGAGCTAGTGCGGCGATTTACCGATTGTAGTCTACATGAGCCCTCAATGAGAGGTGAATCTCTACGGTTGTCCGAAAGCCTATGTCTTACTTTTTTTCTAAAAGGAAACTTAATATATATGTGGTTTTGCTTGAAGTCTGGAAAGTACGCACTTATTGCAAGCTAAACAAGTCCATGGATTCTGATTCTTGTTCCAACTAGAATTTGATCAAATAGAGATGCAAATTGGATTCAAGATGCCATAGCACTCAATGATAGAGTAATAATCCAAGAAGCATCACATTCAAAGTACAAGAACAATCAAGCAACTTAACAGAAAACAGCAAACAAGACCATATACAATGGTTTCAACCCCATTTCATTTTCACCATCCTTTTTTCTCTTTTTAACATTCTATATTAATGTCTGTAAAAAGGGCATTCTACATCATCATCTCTCTTCCACCGTTCGACACCCATTTCATTTTTAACTTCTACAAATTTATTTAAAAAAATTCAACATTTTCACCATTTTAGTTTATACTTTTATAATAATTACATATTAATAATATTTTTAATTGAGATTAACTTTAAAATTAATATAACATAAATTTTAATAAGAAGAACCGCGAGTGTTAAAAAAATTATTATTAAGATCTATTTAACAAAAAAAAGTTTAAAACACTAAAATAGTTTGATTATAGTGAAAATGACGTTTTTCTTCTATATCCAAAATGAAATGAAAGTAGACTCTGCTTATAGATCATAAAAACTATGAATTGATAAATTTTTAATTTAAAAATAAATTATTATATGATAAATGAATTTGAATTATTGGGTGGAGATTTTTTTTTGGTCACGATATTGGGTGGAGATTAAAATACAAAAAAAAAAACTACACAACATTTCTATCCAATCATTTGGGCCAGTGACTAAGTTGGACCACACAAAATGCCCTATCCAATCATTTGGGCCAGTAACTACCACCGCCACTGCTTGTTTGTGTGGTATCAGTCCGCGGGCTTTTAATCCGTTGGGCCAAACCGATAGAACAACACGCAATTTTGTATAAACGCCGTCTGGGTTACCTGTTTCTCTGGACTCTTGACCTAGTAGACCGAAAAAGAGAAGACTGATCACTCGTGTCTACTCAGAAGTTCGTTCCGTTTCCACTATCGATTTCAGGTAAAATCTCCATTTTCAGAATTTTTTGGCTCTTCTCTTTCCTATAGGTTCAAGTTTAGTGTATGGATTCACGAAACCGAGAGTTTGTATGCTTTTTCTGACATCCAAGTTTAGGTTCTCTTTTTTTTTTTTTTTGAACACCAAGTTTAGGTTCTCGTTTGATCATATTGTATTATACGTTTTCTCTCTCTCCTTAGAAGAGATTTTTTTTTTTTTGAAGAGATTCATGTTTAGTTATTGATTTTTCATTGTTTTAGTTTACATGGATGAGTCCTTACAAATTTTTTTAAAAAAGGTTTCAACTTTCTCGTTAACTCTGAGATATCCCATATTGATGCAGCGAGTCTCCATCTCCTATGGGTCGTATGGGCTTTTTTAATTGTTCTTTTAAATTGTTAACGTGGCTTTTGTGGTTAGATTAGGGTTCTCATTAGTTTTCTTGTCTAAACTCTGTCTTGTGTTTGTAGTCAAACAGTTTTTGAAGTTCAATAAAAATACAGAGAAAAAAAAGAATTCTCTCTTTGAACTTGCTCTCGAATAGAAGAACTCGACTCTCATCTTATCTCATAAAGGTAACATCTCCTAGGTATTCTAGGTTACTTGTGGTACAAGATAACCCATATTGTGGAATTATGATAACTTGATCGATATTTAGAAGTTGGTTACTCCTCCATATATATAGCTTATGTACAATTTTCTATCGTTGATGACGCGACAAAGAGCATTTGTATCCGAGATTTCAATTTTTCCAATATCGATGTGTGAATGTTTCCAATAGGTTACGAAGATTCATAACTGACTGATGGCAATGAGGGGTCTTAGCGGAGGAATTAATATGGGACGTCTGAGTCGAATGATGGATTCTTGCAGCAAGGATTTAACCACAGCTGAAGATATCGTTGATCATCTCCGCTCCACCACCCGTGAGTATGAGAGGTCGAAAAAGAATGCGCTTCTAATCAACGTCAGAAAAATCCTTAAATCCAAGCGCCTCAAAGAAGAAGAAGAAGAAGAAGAAGATGACAACAGTGGCGACCAGGGCAAGAGGAAGAAACAGAGGACAAACAAGGAGCGGCCAGTGTCTTCTTCTTCTTCTGAAGAAGACACTGGTGAAGTCTCCACTTCTGAGGACGCCGTATACAGCGAGAAGTTGAGTCCGCCGCGGTTTGATTTGACCAGTAACAGCGTAAGAGATGGCTACGCTAAGCTGAACACCTCCTCCGAGAAACCAATCAACAAAGTTGGTAGTAGCAGCAGCAGCAAGATGACTACTACCATGGGGTTGTTGAGAAAGGAGGCTAAGGTCTCTCGCTCCTCCGTGAGTGGGAGTACTGGTGATGTCGATTCGGAAGCTGTCGAGGGGAGTAACGGACCTACTTTTAAAGATTTTGGTGGGATAAACGAAGTGTTGGGTGAACTGATGACTAATGTTCTGTTCCCGCTTCTCAATCCTCCACCGTTTAAGAAGATGGGAGTGAAGCCGCCGAGCGGGATCCTGTTCCACGGACCACCTGGCTGTGGAAAGACCAAGCTGGCTAATGCTATAGCCAATGAAGCTGGTGTTCCCTTTTATCAGATCTCAGCCACCGAAGTGGTCTCTAGTGTTTTTGGTAATAATGTCATTTCTCTCATGCCAACTATTCTGTCTCTTGTATTAATAATGACTGTATGCTCTCTCTCTCTCAGGTGGTTCTGAAGAGAACATTAGAGAGCTCTTCTCTAAAGCATATAGGACTGCGCCTTCCATTGTGTTTATAGACGAGATCGATGCGATTGGTTCAAAGAGGGAAAACCAGCAAAGGGAGGCGGAGAAGCGGATCGTGACGCAGTTATTGACTTGTATGGATGGGCCTCGTAACAAGGGCGATGATAATAGTGCTGGTTACGTCGTTGTCATTGGAGCTACTAATAGGCCTGATGCTCTTGATCCTGCCCTGAGGAGAAGCGGGCGGTTTGAGTGTGAGATTGCTCTGAGAGCTCCAGACGAAGATGCTAGGGCTGAGATACTCTCTGTTGTGGTCCGAAGACTTAGACTAGAAGGTTCCATTGACTTGAGAAGGATAGCTCGTTTGACGCCTGGTTTCGTCGGAGCTGATTTGGAAGGTGTGGCTAACATGGCTGGCAGAATAGGCATCAAGAGAGTTATGGATTCAAGACAATGTCAACTCTCTGGGGATGGGGATGGGGATGGCCTAGATGATAAATCTTGGCTGAGGCAGCCCTGGTCGGAAGAGGATTTGGAACAGCTCTTTGTCAGAATGTCTGATTTTGAGGTGTGTGTCTTAATCTGATGCCTTATTTTGCTCCTCCTTGATTCCTTATTTTGTTATTATTTTTATTTTTTTCTCCACCAGGAAGCAGTGAAGTTAGCTCAGGGATCTTTAACTAGAGAAGGATTCTCTATCGTGCCTAATGTCACGTGGGACGATGTTGGTGGACTTGACCATCTACGGCGTGAACTCAACAAATACATAGTCAGACCCATCAAACATCCTGAGGTTTACAAGGTAGTAATAAAAAAACACTTACCATCGTTATTACATAGTCAAAGATTACTTCCTTGTTCTATTAAGATATGAGTGTACTGCTTTGGGATCTTTTTAGGGTTTTGGAGAGAAGTTAGAGACAGGTTTCTTGCTCTATGGACCACCGGGTTGTGGAAAGACTTTGATTGCAAAGGCAGTTGCAAACGAGGCAGGAGTTAATTTCATATACATTAAGGTTTGACGACTTCCAAGTCATGTTTTTCTGGATTTTTCTTTATAATATGCTTTTTCTCTAATCTTCTAAGTTTGGCTTTTCAGGGTCCAGAAATTCTAAATAAATACGTTGGAGAAAGCGAGCTTGCTATTCGGACGCTGTTTCAACGCGCCAGGACATGCGCGCCATGTATTCTCTTCTTTGATGAGGTTTGAGATGATTTTACAAACCATGCAAGTTTAAGTGTGGAACTGTCTGATTCTTGTTTGAATTTTTCAGATGGATGCTATGACAACAAGTCGTGGCAGAGAAGGTTCATGGGTCGTTGGAAGACTTTTGAACCAGGTAAGGCTTTCTTGATTATATAGAGCGAATGATGGTTTGATTAAATTGATTTGTTTTGTTTGGTGTTCCACAGTTTCTTACTGAGCTGGACGGTGGTGAAGAGAGGCGTGATGTATACGTAATCGGAGCTACAAACAGGCCAGATGTGATTGATGCAGCATTACTGAGACCTGGTAGGTTTGGGAATCGTGTGTACGTACCTCTTCCTACTGCAGATGAGCGTGCTTCAATTCTAAAAGCTATCGGAAAGAAGAAACCCATAGATCCTAGTGTTGACCTGGATGCCATTGCAAAAATGAACTGTGATGGTTTCAGCGGAGCTGATCTCGCTAACCTGGTAATTTTCTTTTTGTTTTTTTGAATCGTTAGATGACTGTAATGTGTATGATTCTCTGACGGTTTGGTTTGAATTGGAAGATGGACAAAGCTATACACCTGGCAGTAGAGGAGAAATTCAGGTCCATTGAATCGTCTGAAGGTGATGGTGTTATTGATTCAAGTGAGTGTGTCATCAAGGTGACTCATATTCAGCAAGCCGTCTCCTTGGTTTCGCCGTCTGTGAGCAAACAGCAAATAAAACACTACGAGGAGCTACGAGATAAGCTACAAAGAAGCGGATGAAGAAACAACATGGAACAAATCACCCATGGAATCATCTTTTGGCCTTGAGGAATAAAAACATCTCTATCCCATTTTTCCCAGGAGATAGATACTATTTTTTTTTTTAAATATGTAATCAGGTTTTCCAAGTTCAGACATGTAATGGTAGGATCTAGGATGGTCAAATTTTGTTTCCAACAAGTGTTCTCATCAGATCCGTACAATTGCAGAAGAATACAAAGGCTCTACTATACAAGATATTGTATGATTATCTTGAGGATTAGCTTTTTAACCTGTGTTTCTTTTCAAATTGAAGATAAATTAATTAAAAAGCTACATTAAAGTTTCCTATCTAGAAAACTATAAAAATGAAATAAATAGATAGTAGTAAGTACACTTTTAGCAGAACCAATCTAAACCACTGGCCCCGTGAATTTAGAATATCATTGAGATATTTTAGTTGACCAGTGCATAGTGAATGGCTAAATCGTCGTGAAAGTTCATTTGTTGGATCATTTGATTGCGATGTGAGAACCTTTTTCAACTTGTGCTAACTAAAAGAAAAAAAAAACAATAATTTTCTTCAACTAGAAAAAAAATAGAGGAATTTAATCTTTATTTTCTTTTCTCGTTTCTAGAAAAAAGAAGAAGAAGATTTGGTTTAATTGCGTAACATGTGAACACCCAATAATACGATGTGGTAGTTGGAACAAGTCAAACAATTCATATCATAACTTATTATCAATGTTATTTAAAAAAACGGTTTTAAATTTCTGTTTATGTGTAGGTATTATTTCAATAAACACGTATAAAAAAATTGAAAATAATAATTATTTCTTTAGTTGGAAGAATATAATATATTACCTCATTATTTCAATCAAGAGTGCCGAATTTAGTACATGAATATATCATTACTTTTGTTAAGAAAAAATACCATTCCTTAAAAATCCAAAAATATTAATGTTGAGACAAAAAAAGAAAGAAGAAAGGGAACTTTTTTTCCCAGCTGGCTTTTACCTAAAACCAAACCAAACAATAAAAAAGGACATCACCTGTAATGTAACCATATAATTTTTGAATTTAATGCAAATATTAATAAAATTTCAATACTGCTCCAAATAATTTTTCTTTCATCATTAAGCGTATTATTACATAACATTACATGATTACACTGATTATGGAGTATTTTAATTATTTTTCTAGTGTCTTGCTACAAAGAAAGAGAGAGGAGTATCACAGTCTTCCATTTGTTTTCTCAGCAGTCTCGATCTTCTCCAAGATTTTTCACTAATCCCTTTTTCTTTTTAGTGATTAGTGATCTTCTCTAACTAGGATTTTAGAGAGAAGAAGAAGAGAGAGAGAGAGAGAGAGAGAGAGAGAGAGAGAGAGAGAGAGAGAGAGAGAGGTGTGTTTAAAGTCTCTGTGAAGGAAGGTAGGAAGGAACTGTAATTGGATCCAGACACAGACTAAAACCACTTCGACATCTGTCTCTAGTCTTAACAATCCAACATTGTTTCTAGGGTTTTTTTTTTCAATTTGGATTTATGTAAAAGTGATAACAATGTTGGAGAGTGGAAGATGAGCAATGGTTGATCATCATCATCGGAGAAGCTCATTCTTCTTCTTCTTGTCTTCCTTACTGTTCTTGCTACTCTCCCTCGACTGCTTACTCCTTGTTGCTACTGCGAAATCACAAACTCGATTCGACGAGCGTCTCGCTCTGCTCCGTCTCAGGTCCACTCTCGGCCTACGAGGAACAGACTGGCCAATCAAAGGCGACCCTTGCCTCGTCTGGAGAGGCATACAATGCGATCTAAACGGAAGCGTCGTCGTCGTCGGGATCAACATCTCAGGCTTCAAAAGGACGAGAATCGGCAAGAGAAACCCGCGCTTCTTCTCCTCCCTCGAACCGCTCGCTAACCTCACCTCCTTACTCTACTTCAACGCGTCTGGATTCGCGTTACCCGGCTCCCTCCCCGACTGGTTCGCCCTCACCTTAACGACGCTCCGTGTCTTGGATCTCACCTCTTGTTCATTGACAGGTGTCGTCCCCGTGACGCTAGGTAACCTAACCACCTTGATTACCTTGAATCTCTCTCGTAACGGCCTCACCGGTTTGGTTCCGAGCAGTTTGGGAGGTTTGTCGAGTCTCAACGAGATCGATCTCTCTAAGAACTCCCTCACCGGACCTCTCCCTGATTCTTTCACCTCGTTGCTGAACCTGACGAGTCTCGATGTTTCTGGTAACTACCTCACCGGTCCGATCCCGATCGGTGTTGGATCGCTATCGAAGCTACTCTATCTGAACCTCTCCAGCAATAGCTTCTCTTCTTCGATTCCTCCTCAGCTGGGAGATCTGGTCAATCTCGTTGACCTTGATCTCAGCGTCAACTCCTTGTCCGGTTCGGTTCCTGTAGAGTTTCGAAAGTTAACGAATCTGAAGAGCTTGGTGGTTAGTGATAACCTCTTGAGTGGAGCTTTGCCTGATGATTTGTTTGGTTCTGGTGCTAATAATAGCCAGCTTGAGAGTTTAGTTCTGAGAGAAAACGGTTTCTTCGGTTATCTACCTGACGCGTGTTGGTCTTTGCCTATGTTAAAGAACCTCGACGTTGCTGAGAACAACTTTACAGGAACGCTGCCGAACTCTACTACTAGCTCTGGTGATGCTGGGGTGGTGGTGGTGGTGGTTAATATCTCCTCGAACATGTTCTACGGCGAGCTCACGCCGATTCTCACGAGGTTCAGTGCCGTGGACCTCTCTGGTAACTACTTCGAAGGTCAGGTTCCGGATTATGTGGTGAGAGCAAACGCGTCTGTCACCAGAAACTGTCTTCGGGATGAGAAGAGACAGAAGTCTTCAGAAGATTGTTCGTCGTTCTACACGGCTAAAGGACTAGAGTTTGATGCTTTCGGACGGCCTAACATCACGAAACCTAGTTCGGGGAAGGCTTCTAAAGGGATAAGCCACATGACTGTGATTATATTAGCTGCAGTTGGTGGAGGGATTGGTTTTATTCTGATTGTCATTCTTGTGGCTTTATGTATACGTCGAAGAAGAAGAAGAGGAAGCGGAGGGGTGAACAATGATAGGCCTACTACTAAACCTGTAACGGAAGCTTCTCAGCCACCTAAAGGAGGACAGACTTTTGATTTGTCGCGTCTTGGGAACGCGTTTGCGTTTGAGCAGCTTCTCCAAGCGACGGAGGAGTTCGGTGACGCTAATCTTATCAAACATGGCCATTCCGGGAGTTTGTTCCGCGGGTTTTTGGATAATGGAACACCCGTTGTTATTAAAAAGATCGATGCGAAGGAGAGTAAAAACGAAGGGTATATATCAGCAGAGCTTCAGGTGTTTAGTAAAGCTGGACAACACCAGAGGCTGGTTCCTTTTCTTGGACACTGCTTGGA
Source organism: Raphanus sativus (assembly GCF_000801105.2). Lineage (NCBI taxonomy): Eukaryota > Viridiplantae > Streptophyta > Magnoliopsida > Brassicales > Brassicaceae > Raphanus > Raphanus sativus. The sequence goes on along the minus strand of NC_079515.1, from coordinate 31,641,983 downwards.
GAGTGAGAGCCAGAAGGTTTTGGTGTACAAGTATATGAGGAACGGAGACTTGGCTAGCTCTTTGTTTAGGAAGTCAGATAACGAAGGTGGTGATGGGTTGAAGTCTTTGGATTGGATAACGAGGTTGAAGATTGCTCTTGGTGCAGCCGAGGGACTAGCTTATTTGCATCACGAGTGTTCTCCACCTCTTGTTCATAGGTAACTAAACTCTTGATTCTTTGTGTCTTGTTTCTCTATTGTCTTATAAGCACAGAAGCGAAAGTGACTCTTGTGTGTGTGTGTGTGTGTGATCAATGTTACATAGGGATGTGCAAGCAAGTAGCATACTTCTAGATGATAAATTCGATGTACGTCTCGGAAGCCTAAGCGAGGTATATGCTCAAGCTGATGTTTACCAAAGCAGGATTTCTCGTTTACTTCGGTTACCACAGTAAGTTCTCATTACATTAACCAAACTCTGTTTGTTGTCTCGTCATAACAACATTCGACTTTTACTTATGCTTCTGTTCCCTCTCTTGCAGATCGACTGAAGCATCCTCTTCAGGTATATATGCTCTGTTTAACAGTTTAGTTGGTTCTTGTCTTATGATATCTGATTTTTTAATCTCTCTTCAGGTGCAGCAAATGCAACATGCTCCTATGATGTCTACTGCTTTGGCAAAGTGTTACTTGAGCTAGTCACGGGGAAGCTGGGGATCAGCTCGCCAGACAACGCAGAAGCAAAAGCCTACATGGAAGAAGCTTTGAAATACATAAGCACAAACGAGAAGGAACTGGTAACAAAGATCTTAGACCCGTCGTTATTGGTGGACGAGGATCTTCTAGAAGAAGTATGGGCGATGGCTATCATCGCAAAGTCATGCCTAAACCCAAAACCAACAAGACGGCCGTTAATGAGACACATTGTGAACGCTCTTGAGAATCCGTTGAAAGTAGTGAGAGAGGATAACAACTCTGGCTCGGGAGGCTCTTCACGGTTGAGAACAAACTCCTCTAGGGGTTCTTGGAACGCTGCTATATTTGGGAGCTGGAGGCAGAGCGCGTCGGATGTAACAGGTGTCCATCAAGCTGGAGGTGGTGGTAATGGAAACTCGGGGTCGCAAGGGAGTAGTGGAAGGAACAATAACAATGGGAACTCATCGTCGAGAAGACGGCAGTCTAGTGAGATTGTGCCTGAACCTCCTGGTTACGGTGAAGATGTGTAAAAGTGCTTATGGGGATGGGAGAGTTGAGAGGATAATGTTTTATGATTCGTTCATCGATTCTTTGTGTTGATAATATAACCAAAGGCACAGTCAGTCCTCACAGGTTGGATTATGTTAGAAGGGAGGATATGTTTTTTTTAATCATTTTTATATATAGATTTTATTATTTTCTTTTGCTGTCTTTTTTTTCCTTTTTTAATTTAAAAATTTTAGATTTTTTTTTTTTTGATCATTTATTATTGTAAATTGTAATTCTTGGAGGTTGGGTTTTCTCAGGTTCTTTCTTATCGAAGGCCGGGAAAAAGAAGGTGTGAACATTGGTTTCGTTTAAATGTTTCAGTTCCACTTTCCCTACGTTTTGATTGGATCTGATCTTGTGTGGATTAAAATAATACTTGACTATTTGATTTCATGTGGGAAGCTTCGGAATATCTTTGGTCAAAGGAAAAACAGACAAAAATTAGGTTCTACCGAGAATTGAACTCGGGTTACTGGATTCAGAGTCCAATGTCCTAACCGCTAGACCATAGAACCATTTGTGCTGGACAAGTACTTGTTAGAATTATTTGTTCTGGACAACTACTTGTTGGAATACCTTTGTTTTTGTTCAGTGGGAGTTTCCCTTGACAACTCTTGCATTTATCCATCTATTAATAGGTGAATAAATCCCCTATTAGGCTATTAGTCACCACCAGACTTTTCCCTCCTATTCAGGTGAGATTGAAAAGTATGTTACCGATTGGATGGATGGTAACTTTTTCTTTCTTTTAAAAATTTTCATTTAAACGATTCATCAATCACAATTTCAGGTATTTCAATTATTGGGTTTATGGGTTAATATGTTATGAATTTTTGAAATCAGCTTTCATCAATTTATTTGATTTGAGATATAAATTGTGGCTGGTGGCATGTTGTTCTCTGGGAAAAATAAGATATATGTTACAAATTTACCGGTGGAATTTTAAAAGTTGAAAAGTTATAGAAAAGCTCAGGGTTAATACATAAAGATATTAGCAATGCATATTAGTTATGTGATCATGATAGCAGTTTGGGGGATAAGTATACAATCGTTCGGGTATTTTTACATTTTGGATAAGATTCATGTATTTTTAATTCGAGTTCGGTTATTTTAGGTCGGATTTGGATATTTAGATTTTGAAAATAAAAGTTTAAATTTTATTTTATTTCTCAATTTTTTTATATTTAAAAATATAAATTTCACTTAGATGATTCTTTTTATTTTTAATAGATTGAATGATAAATATATTTAGAAATAACATTTCAAAAATAAAAAACATGAACTCGGTTATTGATTTTAAAAAAATTCGATATAACTTTTGTTAATGTATGAAACAAAAAGCTTGACATACATTTTATGTGATTATCCAATTATTTTGTCCGTAATTATATGTATATTATATGATTTTAAAGTATGTATAGTATCAATATAAAATTTTAAATAAAATAAAAGATGTAAACTAGAAATATAAGGTCAAGTGTACATATGTTATGTTATCTTCGGATATCGATTCAACTTTAAATAATACTTGTTCGAATTTGGATATCCAATTTTTTTAATTCAATATATGTTAGAATATTTTGTTATTCCAGTTTGGTTTTCTCGCATCAGATTCGGATACTGGTGCACATATCAGATAAGATGTCAAGCCTATAAAACAAGAGGAGTATCCTAAATGAATATATATATATATATTTCTTTTAGATCCGATAAATGTCACATTAATACATTATTGAGAAACACATACAAACACACAAGAGGAGTCCTCTATTACGTAACAATAACTCTTCCACACAAACATGTTGTATGTGAAGCATTAATTATTTAGATATTGCCAACCCGAAGAGGCTTTATTCCTCAGATAAGAGGTATCCGTCGACCTGTTTAGTCACTTCGACCAAGAACTGGAGCTGCCTCTCAGGGTGAGCAACGTTCTCATCAATCCTCTCGTACTTCACGTTCCACTTTACCGTGCTTCCTGGTCCTCCATGGTTAGGGCTCACCTTCATCGTTTTCAAGAGGCTGTTGTACACTGTCTTAAGAGGTCCCTCTAACACTCTCAACTGAATAACATTCTTCTCAAAATCCATCGCCTCGATCATATCTTTTGACACTATTTCCTCTCCATCTAAACCAAAACATGTTTTCTTGTGATTGAAATCAAAGAAACAAGCAAAACAGAAAATCTTTAAAATCTTATGTTCCAACTACCAAGTCCTTGTATGATCTCACCATCATTTTCAACAACAACAAAAAAAGATCTTCGCATTTAAATCAAAGAAGAATAGGACGAAAACAAATTGATAAATAAAATTTAAAAAGGATATAGTTATGCCATTACCAAAAAGTAGTTTCCACAAGACTATGCTTCCAACCATGCCCCAGTCCCCTTCGAGCAAATCACATCCCTGAATGTAGCGAGTGGCTTTGGGCAGATGTTGTAATCTTCCGACGAACATGTGGAACATATTAGCCGGAGATTTGATCTCCACGTCTACCTCAATTTCCTCCGTTACCATTATTTATCCCGTTGTTTTCTTTCTCAAGGTCACCTATTAGATTGTCTGGTGAGACTTAATACCCTATATCGACTTCATAACTCCTTTTATAGAGATATTGGATGAAGAATATGAATGAGGAGTGTTTTCCTTTTATTTTGAAAGTGATTCACTACCTACTTCTTTGTCTACATCGTTAAATCTCAACTAATTTCTTATTTCATCCGCGATACGCACAGATTGTGCATTATAAATCTCTTTCTAATAATTTTAATTCAATATTTTAATGAGTCATACCTAAACCGAGATAAGTAAGCTACACCTTTGTCCAGAAAAGAAAAAGTAAGCTTCACCCTTTCTTTCTATCTTCTGTTTCACTGGCACAAAGTGGCGCTTTTTCTTGTGAATTATCATTCTTGTTTCTACAAAACAATGAAGTAAATAATAGCAAATAAAGTGTCTAAGATGATAATGTAAGAAGTAAAAAATAAATAAATATTGACTAGAGAAATTTCGTACAATGACTGTAACTGTTTTTTTATCATAGATACAGTCGGTAAAGGACCAAAATGTTTTATCACAGAGGTAAATAGATATTTATATAATTAATATTGACATAAAATTTAGATATGGAGATGTGATTTTAGGGGCAAGGTTTAGTTTTTAAAAATAATAATAATAAATACTGAAATTTTAAAAGTAGTTTCATAAAAAATTGATTTTAAAATAAGATTTTTGAAAAAGAATTCTTTTGAAAAAAAAAGTGTGAATTCAAAAAGTGTATTCGAAAAGAATTGAAAATTATTTCTCTTATTTTTTATTTTATAAAAATATTATGTATATGTAACTTTTAGTTTGTCGATTAGTGCAAGATAATCAAACTAGTCAAATATTTATAACTTTTAGTTTTCTAGTCGACCATGCGAATATGTAAAGTGGATTTGACCAAATAAAGGGATGAATGTGGATGTTTGCTTGAATCTTTGAAGTGTAGCGTTTTGGCTCCTCTCTTGGCCTTAAGATGCTGCATTTTATTTAGGGGAAATGACAACCATGGAACTCCTTGTTTGACCGAGAATAATGTTCACTTAGATATATAACCTATAGTATTCATACCTTGTCCATTTGGATCGTACTCGGATGGGTCTTGAGCTTCTGAGGCTTGCCCATGGACATCTGGTCGAGGATCTGCTGGTCCGGACGGTTGTTGGGTCATAGAGGATCATCTTGGCCGACTAAAACATCAATAACCTTGCTGAAAAATTCTTTGCCCAATCTTTAGCTCCGGACCTTGTTCTTGGTTGCTGCCTCATGGTCGGAATTAGCTCACTTGAGTTGTCCTTGGTTCCTATGTCATCATCACTTGATCATGTGACAAAGCCTACTGCACGGATGAGGATTGTGACACCAGAACTTAGCTGATAGGTGGAGCTAGCTGATGTCTATATTCTCGTTTGTGGCAAGCGTTACATCAAATATCAAATTTTCATCATCGCTTCAAAAAAAGTGTTGGATTTTGACAAGGCAAAAGCTAACTTTTCCGTGGTCATCGTTGCTTCTGTGATACAACAATCATCTGTAGAACCAGTTTCAAATGAGTGAATGTAACCATATCGTTTAGTAAAGTTTCATTTTTAAGATTAATTTCAAGGTTCGTGCAAGGAATTCACCAAAATAAAATAGCAAATGAACATAACAAATCTTTTTTATTTTTTGTTTTTTTTTGTCAACGAACATAACAAATCTTGAGAGCTTGATACTATCGTTTAGGGGAAGATAAGCTGACACGCAGTTGAACCTCTAGACAAGTTTGAGAGGTAGGCTTGGATTCGAAGCTTCTCAATATGACCAGTGGTGGTTACGGGGACAATCTTGACCTTTGTTAAACACGTAGCGTTCTTGAGGAGAAAAGAGATAACATCTTTGTCGAATTGAGTATCTGTATAATCTCTCCATTCCAAGGTTTGAAGCGTCGATGACAAGCACTGGGGACCACTAGTAGTAATTGGCTCCGCCCAAAGAAAACAACGTCTCAAGTTGCAAGACTGATGTGAAGACCAAAGTTAAGAAGATGATAATATTATAGAATAAAGCTAATAGTGTTTTTTTTAATCAGAATTACCTTGGTTAGCTGGAGAGAGCGTAGTTTAGGCGAATACTTAAGAAACGCGATAAGCAAATCCCACCACCAGGGGGAACATGTGCACATACAAAAATGCTCAAGCTTCTTAAAGTAAGGGCCAATGGTGACTGGATCCCACTACATTTTGAGTTACCGTGTGAGTATATATCCATATATTCCAACGACAAAGTACTTAATTAGTTAAATAAGATAGCTTAGTATTTTTACCTCTGATGAGCACAATGTAAAGCTCTTCAGTGAGTTTTTACGTGCTATATAATCAAGAAACTGCTTATTGTAGACATCGTCACCGCGTACCACTGACCTTTTTAGAAGAGGCGCACCAGCGTTAAGCTTACACATAAACATGTGCCCCGACACTTGACTTGAGACGGAGAGGTACAAGTAATGGAGCGATGCGAGACGAATTGGATATTCTTCAGGTATTTCGTCGAGTACAAGGGCCTTTAGATTCAAACAAGTTAGTGTCCCACAAGTGTACAGACGCTTTGGAAGAGTCGTGATCATAGGCTTCCGGGCGGCTGTAAGGTCGATTTCAAGGTGACGCACCCTCCGGGAAACTGCGAAATCAATCCAGGTTCTAACATTTCTCGCGTCGCAGTATGGACTGACCGATAACTTGAAACTTCTAAAAACCGGACTCTCGTTTAACCGCAAAAATGTGTTGACAAAATCTGAAGAGTCTTTGCCATCGTTTTGGCTAAAAGCGTGATCAAGTGTTGGCACTTGCTTCCAAAGAAACTCCCATTGTCTGGACAAAAGCATTGTCGCCACCACTTCTCTTGTTGGAAGCCATGAGAGAATCTCAAGGAGCATCTGGTCAGGTAAGTCACTAATCATACCCATTCTCTTGGTTCCTTTAGGGTAACATAAAGTAAGTAGAGTAGAACCCTAATTTCTTTTAACTCAAGATCTGCTCAGGTATGTGTGTAATGTGTATATATCGCCAACTCGTTATAGCACAGTCCTTGTGACACCAATAAACAAAACCCTAAATAATTAATTTAGTTTGCCACTTAACCAACTTTGTCTAACTAAACTTAACCGGTTAAACCAAGTAATTTTACCAAGGAACGTGAAAAAAAGTAATCAAGCAACAAAAAAATAAAACAATATTTAATAATATTACAAAATCTATCTCTAAAAAATAGATATATATGTACTTATTTTGGAATTACTTATTTTTGGATATTATATGTTAATTGGTTTGGTTACTTATAAATAAAATAACCTTAATTTTTGACTCTTTTATTAGAACAAAATCTTAACTATTAATCAAAGTTCAAAACTCCAAATCCTAACAATTCAAAAAAATTTCTGACTGTTGACAAAAAAATTCTCTAATTGATGCAGTTTTCCGTCGACACGCCGTGGATCTTTTCATTTTGATTATTAGATGAGATAATTATTCATAATCTTTCTATGTTACCTCATGCTCATCCTTTAAATGCAAACTAGAATCTAATCCTCATTGAATATGTAGATATTTTGTTTACTTTATAAACGCAACTTTATTTATGTGAGTTTTCTTTACTAATTTTAATTCAATTTTATCAAATGGTAAACAATTAAGTTTGTAGTATTTGGATTTGGAAAATGTAATTATATCATGAAGACAAAATTTAGATTTGTGCTGTTTTTCTAAATTATTTTTTTACTTTTTAGTATAAACATGTAAAAATTGCGAAGTAATTATTTTTAGAAAAATAATAAATTGTTAGTAAAAGATTATTTAGAAAACAGCACAAATCTAAATTCCGTCTTCATGATATAATTACATTTTCCAAATACAAATACTACAAACTAAATTGCTTACCATTTGATAAAATTGAATTAAAATTAGTAAAGAAAACTCACATAAAGTAAAGTTGCGTTTATAAAGCAAACAAAATATCATACATATTCAATGAGGATCAAATTCTAGTTAGCATTTAAAAGATGAACATGGGGCAACATATAAAGATTATGAATAATTATCTCGTTTGATAATCAAAGATGAAAAGATCTATGGTATGTCGACGAAAAACTGCATCCCTATTTAGTTACATACTAATACATTCTCATTGGGACAATTAATAAAATCATCTTTAACTTTGTACAGAACATAACCAAGGTTATCGTTTGTAGTTTATCTTTCAATTCAAGCAAAATTCACAACAGAGAGTCAATTACACTACAATATGGTCGGCAATCGGTTTTGACCAATCATATTTATTATCGACACAATCTATAACCTTTAGTTTTGATACTTAGATGATCCATTCTACACTATCATCAAGAAAATGGTTTTAAGCTGAACAAATACTGAACTAGGAAGTTGATTGGATCATATACCTAAATTTAAATCTAAACGAAAATCAACTTCAGGATGTGAAACCGAAAGAAAATTGTCAACATGTATCTAATTAATGGGTGTTCATTCACTGAAAGCTAAAGCAGTAACCCCAAATCTTAACAATTCAAGAAAATCTCTAACTGATGCAGTTTTTTGTCGACACACCATGGATCTTTTCATCTTTGATTATATAACGAGATAATTATTCATAATTTTTATATGTTAATAACCTGGAGGCTGTAAACTAAAGTTGCAGTTTTCCGTCGACACACGGATCTTTTCATCTTTGATTATCAAACGAGATAATTATTCATAATTTTTATATATTGTCTCATGCTCATCCTTTAAATGCAAACTAGAATTGAATCCTCATTGAATATGTAGATATTTTGTTTGCTTTATAAATGCAACTTTAGTTTATGTGAGTTTTCTTTACTAATTTTAATTCAATTTTATCAAATGGCAAGCAATTTAGTTTGTAGTATTTGGATTTGGAAAATGTAATTATATCATGAAAAAGAAACTAGATTTGTACTGTTTTTCTAAATTATCTTTTACTTTTTAGTATGAACATGTTGGACCACTTTGATAACATATATAAAGTTTTAAAAGCTTCTACTTCTACTAATTTTTTTTTCCTGGCACTATAATCAGATGATTTGCGAGAAAAAATGGCTAAGAAATATTAGCCCGGAATATTATCTCTTCAAAATATTATCTTCGCAAATTTGTGATGGATTGTGAAAAGATTACAGTGGCAAAAAAATCATCGTAAATCTTCCGCAAATTATCAATGTAATATGCTCTCGTAAAATTATGAAAGAGCTGCGAGGGAAGTTTGTGGATCCTTTTAAAGTTCTCATAAATTTTCAATGGCTTCGAGAGACAAGCCGATTTCATTAAAATTGCATTATAAAAAGGAGTCAAATTAGTTGATTCCAACCTATCAAAATATAGATGCACACTAGAATCAAAGCGTAATGAGATAATATAGTAAAATTGTTTCAGGGATTAAGATCTCAAGCGGAGAATGATCACCAAGTGGGTGATGAATTCTAGACTAGATCGAAATACATAGGCAAATTTGATCATGAACCGATATTGCTATCCTTGAGAATGAATTAGTTTTTTAATCTATAAACTTATTCACTTATACGATTAAATTTAATGACTAAATTTAATGAATAAAATTACGTCGAAGAAAAACAAATTTTCAAATCTTTTGATAATTTATGTAGAAATGTTATGTTTTGTCATCTTTGTGATAAATCCAGAAGTGACTTTCTATCAATTTCCCTTTTGTTTTTCTTCCTTTTTCCTAAATAATGAAATAACAAAAAAGATTATAAAATAAAATAAAATAAAGAATGGTTGAATTTTTGTGGCCGTTGATGAAAAGCAGGAAAGAAACAGCAGAAAGAAATCTGAAATCTGAGAATTAGCCAACCACAGTCACGCGTTCTGTTTAACAACAACACACTCCGATTTTGGCTCTTCCTTCCTTCCCCTCACTCACTACCTTACAAAAACCCTAACCCCCAATTTTCTCCTTCACTCACAATCGTTGAAAAATGGAAGACGAAGAAGGCATCGGGTTGATTTTAGCCAGAGCCACCGAGCTCAGACTCAAGATCAGCGATTCTATCGCCAGCTCCAGCACCCCCGTCGGCGGAGACGAGCTTTCTTTTCCCGGAGAAGGAAAGAGAGATAGGACTATTCTCAGGAGTCAAGATAAGGATTTTGACTCAATCAGCTCTGGAGATGTAGAGGAGGAGGAGGAGGAAGAAGAGGTAGCTGAACAGCTTTTGCGTATACGCGATGCTCTTGAATCCCTAGAGTCTCAGCTTGCTTCTTTACAGGTTCCAAACCCTAGATTTTACCTGCTTCTATGTCTTTTTTTTTGTCTCAATTAGCCAAACCAAACCAATTGGTGTTTCTGTCTTAATTCTCAGTTAATGTAGTAATAAGATCTATCTCTCATGGTATTGATTGGTTTTCTTGTAATAAAAAAAAACAGAATCAACGGCAAAGGCAACAGTATGAGAAGCAAGTGGCTCTCTCTGAGATTGATCACAGCAGGAAGGTGTTGCTTGAGAAGCTCAAGGAGTACAAAGGGAAAGAACTCGTAGTACTACGCGAGGCTTCGACTTTCGCTGGCGAGAGAGTTGACTATGAGAACGATCTTCTCCTTCCTCCTTACCCTGTTCATCCTCCTCCTCTCTCCCTCGGTTTAGATAACAACAATGGCTACTTACCTCATCTACCGTCTAAGCAGAAGATATCTGATGAAAACGGGTTTGGGTCAGGACATGTGAGAAAGGAAACGGAGGTGGAAAGTCCCCACGGAGGCTCAAATCGTGGAGTTTTTCGCTTCTTAGGCTCTGTCGCCAAGATCATGCTTCCGGTCATCGGTGTGATTTCAATCTTGTCTGCTTCGGGATACGGTCCGGAGATCAGGAGAAGAGGGGCGTCACTGAAGTTTCTCCTACCGCAGAGAGTAGTAGTCAGAGGGAAGCCGAACCAATGTCCTCAGGGGAAAGTTCTAGTGATTGAAGACGGTGAAGCGAGGTGTCTTGTGAAGGAAAGAGTCGAGATACCCTTTGACTCGGTGTTAGCGAAACGAGATGTAACTTACGGATACGGTTGAATTGTAAAAATCGCCTTAGTCTGTAATATTCATTGCCTCATGAGTTTCAGTGTGTAAAGTTTCAACCTTTTGTCTCTTTTAGATGTGAAGCTACATAACTCCCTTAGAGTTTTGTTCTTTTGCTTGTGCCTCTCAGCATATAATCTTAGAGTACATATGTTCTGATATTTAATCAGATGGTTACAGTGTATCACAACCATTATCACTTGCGTAATGGTAGGCAAATGTATCAGTTAGTAATACAATGAGAGAATTTTTATTGTGGTTTGGCAAAAACTTGATCAAACAAATGCAACTTATCCACTAGAAACCATGTTTTATTACAGAATACTAGCACTGTTACAGTAGTCGGTTCGGTTTCGGGTATGAACCACGGTTCCAGGTATATCGGATAATTGGATTTTATGAAATAACAAATTCATTAACACTAGATTTTAAAATATTTTTTAAATTTCATATTTGAAGAAATAGTAAATTTGTCATATTAATATAAATCATATCAAATGTCTGGTTGAATATACTCCCATAGTATATCAAATAGGATATTATTAAAATTGTATAGATACTGAGTTACAAGTGTTATTCATAGAATGAAGTTAAATCTAAAAAAATCTAAAAAAATTTAATTACATAATAAAACTAGATCAAATTGTTATTATTAAATCTGTGAAAAAGATTTTTGAGATACTATAGTGATAGAGGTGATCTAATGGGTGTCTCACTAATAGAAGTATAAAATCTGCGAAAAAAGATTTTTACCAATAGTACTCTCTTTATATGTTGGTATTCATTTGCACTCAGCGAATACTACAGTGCGCTAAAAGCTAATCGTCAATGGAAACAGCAGAAGCTGGACATGCTGACATTATTGGTTGGTTCGAGCATGTCTCGGAGAACGCCTGCAAAGCTCAAAGCGAGACACTCCGTCGAATTCTTGAGCTCAACTGTGGAGTGGAGTATCTGAGGAAATGGCTTGGGACTGCTGATGTAGGAGAGATGGACGATAACACCTTGGAAACTGTCTTTACTTCCTTGGTCCCTATTGTTTCACATGCTGATATGGATCCGTATATTCAAAGAATTGCAAATGGAGAGACTTCTCCTTTACTCACAAAAGAACCCATCACTGTTCTCTCCCTCAGGTATATATATTTTTTTATGAATATATATGTATGCATCTTGTAGTGTGATATCTGTTCTCTAATCTATTGGTCTTTTCTCTTTTTTTGACACAGCTCTGGAACAACAGAAGGGCGCCAAAAGTATGTTCCGTTCACTTGTCAAGTCACGCAAGATATTCTTCAGATGTCCAGATTATCAGCGGCTTACACATCAAGGTTTCTTTTCATTTCTTGACCATTAAAAGAGTTGTTCATTTCTTCACAAAGTTCCTGCGATGCAGGTGTTATCCAATAAGGGAAGGAGGGAAGATCCTTGAGTTTATATATGCCGCCAAGGTATCTAAGACACCAGGTGGACTGAGCGTAGGAACGGCCACAACACTCTACTACGCGAGCAAAGAGTTCAAAACTAAGCAAGAGACAACAAAGTCTTTCACCTGTAGCCCACAAGAGGTCATCTCGGGAGGCGATTTCGTGCAGTGCACGTATTGCCATCTCCTCCTTGGTCTCCATTTCTCTAGCCAAGTAGACATCGTCGCCTCTGGTTTCTCCTACACCATTGTCCAAGCATTCTCTTTTTTCGAAGAAAACTGGAGAGAGATATGTGCTGACATCAAGGAAGGCAATCTCAGCTCAAGAATCACATCCCCATGTATGAGAAGAGCTGTGTTGGCTCTCATCAGACCAAACCCGTCTCTCGCTTCTCAGATCGAAGAGATATGCGTAGAGATGGAATCGAACCTAGGATGGTTCGGTTTGATTCCGAAGCTATGGCCAACTGCAAAATATGTCTCCTCGATCATGACGGGTTCTATGTTGTCCTACCTGAAAAAGCTGAGGCATTACGCTGGTGGTTTGCCTCTGGTGAGCGGGAACTATGTGTCATCCGAGAGTTTGATTGGCGTGAACGTTGATCCTCAGCTTCCCCCTGAAGACGTGAGCTTTGCTGTGGTTCCCACCTTTAGTTACTTTGAGTTTATACCACTCCACAGGCAAAAACAGAATCAACAAGACATGCCTAGTGACCGTGACTCTGTGGAAGAAAAACCTGTGCCCCTCTCTCAGGTCAAACTTGGACATGAGTACGAGGTTGTTCTTACCACTTTCACAGGTAAAACAAAAAATCTCCACTGCATTGACAAGCTTTTCAGGCTTCCTCGGCCTTGTTCTATTTTTTTTTTAATTGATGATAATTTATTAATTTTCTTTTATCAATTTTGAATTATATATTCTATTTAAATATAAAATTATTAGTTTCAATAAATTTATAAAATAATATATTTTCTTTACTTTAGTTTTATTCTTTTCAAATCATTAGTCTTTGTGGTATCCTCAGGTCTTTACAGGTACAGGTTAGGAGATGTGGTTGAGGTGACCGGTTTTCACAACGGCACACCGAAGATAAGTTTCATATACAGAAGGAAACTCATCTTAAACATCAACATTGACAAGAACACAGAGAAGGATCTTCAGGGAGTGGTCGACAAGGCGTCTCAGCTTCTTAGTCAAACAACACAAGCCGAAGTCGTTGACTTTACGAGCCATGCAGACGTCAAAGCTAGTCCCGGTCGTTACATAATCTACTGGGAGATCAGAGGAGAGGCAGAGGATAGAGCTCTCGAAGAATGCTGCAGGGAGATAGATGCTGGATTCGTGGACCATGGTTACGTTGTGTCGAGGCGTATGAAATCGATCGGACCGCTCGAGCTGAGAGTCGTGGAGCGAGGCACGTTTGGGAAAGTGGCCGAAAAGTTTGTTGGGAAATGTGGTAGCTTGAACCAGTTTAAGACTCCTAGGTGTACCACCAATTCGGTGATGCTTGACATACTTGATGCTTCTGTCGTCAAGATATTTCGCAGCTCGGCTTATGATTAACGACTAGATTTTAAATTTAGTTTGGTGCTTTGTCTCTGTGGTTCAGTGACTATATTCTACAAGGATTTATAAAATAATAAAGTTAAACTTTGGTCTAAATATGGGGTATCTATATGAGCTATATAGAAAATGTTTTGGTCTAGATGGTGTTAAAGAGTCCATGAAGCTAAGGTTAAGCCAAACATAAACACTTCTAGAATTTGAGTTTTCGATGTACTTGGCAAGAGATCGCAAATGACAAATCTCAGTTTAATCCATCCACACTAACAAACACCTCATGGCCATTCTTATTGAATAGGCCAAAAGCGTAGAAACTGAAACCACACTGGTTGACAAGTTATGAAAGACACAGAATCATACAAATCATCACACTATTACATAAATAAAAACAAATGGGAAATAAAACAGAGAGTTGTCTTAAAAGGCAAGAGCCCAAACGGGAAAGACGACAAGAGCAATGATCCCAAGTGTGTTGGAGATGCCATGAGCTTTTGTGAATGCGTTTCTAAATCCACCTGAAGCTCTAATATGTTCTTGGAGCAAGTAACATCCGATCAACAAGCATGTGACTAAACCAACCCAGTTGTCTCTGAATGTGCCGGCGATTAGTCCTGGAGCCACCACTATGAGTAGAATCAGAGCCGCCGGTAATTCAAACCATTCTTAACAACAACAACAATAGATAGCCAATCAGAAAATGAGCAAAAGTCTTTGTTCTGTACAACGGATAGTGTGAAGAAGACAAACCTCGGAAGTGTTTAGGGAAGAAGAGTTGTACAACAACAGCTACAAACGCGATCCATTTACCAACATCTCCTCTGTCAAATTTAAGAAACACGAGTTAGACAAAAATGTCTCGATCTGTCTGAATAAGCTTTGTTTTTTTTTGGTTAGTTTTACCTGAAAAGGCCAAAGATCACGGAAGGAAGACTGAAGAAGATGTAAGGAATCAAAAGTGATGTGAGCATATTCGTCTTCCAATTAGTTCGATCCAAGACCAACAAGTATCTGCAAAAGGAAAAAAAAAACAAGATGAACATAAAGAAAAGAAGTAAGAGAAAAGAGATATAAGAGGAGAGAAAGATTACATGGCGGCTATTGAAGCAATCCATTCGAGGATAGAAGTCCCAAAGCCTAAACCAGTGAGCATGAAGGTGTGATTAACGAGATTCTTAGCAGCGGTAGCTAGCTCGTTGAGATCGGATCCGACCATAGCTTGAAGGGTTCCATGGTCTCTCCTCATCGCTGTGAAAGTCATCTCTTTGCCCGAGAGATTACAGAGGAACAAGAAAGAGAACTGGTTAGAGATTTGAAAAATGAAGATGATGGTGATGAATGTTGTGAAAGACACGTGATTCTTGTTAGAAACATATAGAAGTGAATCGATGGATGTCTTCGTGCCACGTTGCAAATGGATCCATTACGGAGTTATTTAGAGTATAGATTACTATATCAGTGATGAAGACGTTGCACATGTCGGCATACGTAGCGGTAGACCTTTTAAGAGTGTGTGCGATTGATTGGTGGAAGCAAGCAGCAATTGTCGTGCCAGCTATAGTTAAAATAATATTTATTAAGCATTTTAGTTATAATATTTTGAGGGTATATCATGTTTGAATTTGGAACTTCTTAAATAAAATATGTCATTTAAACATAATTGGTAGTGATGATTTGCTTACGAAACTAGTTTTTTTTTGTATAATCAACACATGAGGAAGTTAAAAACCTATTAAAGTTCTATTTAAAAAAATGAAAATGTTATCAAACACATAGATATTACTAATTGTGACGTGGACTATTATGTAGTGATTGTCAAAATTCAAAAGAAAATTTGGAACTAAAACTGATAGAACATTATTTGCAGTTTAACAAGTTATAAAAGAGATTAGATGAATAATCTATGTTATCAACTGAGAACATTATGATTGAAAGATTTAACTACATGAATTTATTGAATTATTTGTAAGAAAATTACAAAAAAAATATTTTGTGTTTTATATTTTCTTTTTATAAGCAGTTATCGATATTTGCTTGTTTTATGAAATTTTAAATTATTTTATATTATTATTATTTTCTAGTTTTGAATAAAATACTAATAATTTAGATATTAGACCAGTGACTAAAAATACAAAATGTCAAATTTTAAAATTATTGATGCACACGAAGGTAGCTAATAATAATGGACACACAAAATGAGAATAACTAATAATTTATGTAAAATCTATGAAATGGAAAGGAAAAAAAAACAAAATAATTTTCAACCTTAAACAAAACAATACTAGTAAACCACAAAACTTTAAATTGAGATTATATTAATAAAATAAACCAAATATAAATACTATGACATGCTATATAGTTCATAAATCGATTTAATTGGTTTAATCTGTTAGTAACTTAACCATATTCATATACTAATACTATAGTTTCTATATAAAACACATATGGTTTGTTTGGTATAATCAAATCTAAACAATTTTTTTTTTCAGTTCAGTTTTGGTTGTTTGGTTTGGTTTACCGAGTTGAACACTCCTAAATCCCACGCCCACAAATTTAAATGAAATTTTGAATCTGATTGATAACATAGCGAATTCTTAAACAGCGACCGTTAACCAAATAAACAAGAATCATCATGTGTTTGACAAAAAAAAAAACAAGAATCATCATGCTACTCTGTCGTGCTATTGTAAAAATAACTCTGTGATTGTCTTTAACCAAAAAAAAATGTCCATGATCGTCTTGTCATGTGGATTAAATTACATAAAGATGGATAATTTTCTCCCATTTTACTACTATATCAATCATGATTGACCATTTGGAATCCTGAAATTCAATTTTTGTTTGTGTTCTTCCACATGTCACATAAATAAGTTTGGGTTTCGCCCAAAATAACGAGGTTATCAAAAGAAAGCTGTCATCATTTTTATTATAATAATTAAACACTGTATATTGGCTAATAAAACAAATTATAGCCCTCAAAACACATTACCCTCATAGATTTACATGGAAATTTAAGATCATGGACTGCATATACAACATCTATATACATATATATATACATATAACTCTGGATATATAAACAAACATCAACAAAGGGGAGATCTAAAAAATACTATATTGGAGGATCACCATGGAACAAAACGGTCCATGAGAAGACAGACAGTGAGCTCAGACATAGTTGTATCCTTTTCTCTCACATTTTGAGCAACTCCTCTTTCTTCTTCTCCTTGTTGTTGTTTGGACACAATAGAAGATGTACTCTTCTTGTTTTGCATCAACGGGTTTCTATGGTTTATCTTCTCACCCATCTTTTTCATCTCTCCAACCCAGAGCTCCATAGCTTTTGCCATTCTTCTTGTTGATTCCAGTATGAAATTAAGAGAGAGACGCTTTGAGCTTTATGTAGATAATGAAAAGAGGGGACTTTTTAGTATTTTTACATAGAAAATCATAGCAAGTTTGATGAGTGTTCATATAATTGTACGTTCTTGATCAAGAAGAGAGAAAAAGTGGACATCTTGGTGGTGGTGGGGTTTACACTTGGACAGCATCCAATAATACAAAGTCAAGACGAGTTGTCTTTTTGAGATATGTACATCCTTCCAATATTGCAAGTCAAGAAGAGTTGTATTTTTGAGATATGTACAACGTATTCATCTAAATAGCCGGCCAAGTCATCAAAAGTATCTTGAATTTTCCAAGTTATGCAAATAAAAGACGTTTCACTGACCAAAAGAAAAAGCAAAACAAACGACACGTTTCAAGAAATGTTTATAGATATTAAGGGCTTGCTTGTTCACAGATTTCAGCAACGGACCTTAGCTTAGTTGTTAACTAATAATTAGAGCGAGGGGAAGACTGTAATCTGTGACAGCAAATTTTTAGGTTGCTGGTTGGATTCCGGCAGGTCGGATTTTTTTTAAGCTTTTTTTTTGCTTATTTACTCAAATGGTAAAACTGTATTCTAGTTGTTTGCTGATACTGTTTCTTTCAGGGGTGACCTGTCATTAATTGGTAATATGTTTCTATCTCTTAAGATGATAATACAAAATGAAAATCGAGCTGATTCGTAGCAATTGGATATGGTCTGGGCCATACCTAATGTGCTTCTTATCTTATTCCATGATTACTTTTTCTTCAAACCCCACTTGGAGCTAGTTAGTTTGGTGAATGATTGTCATCTGAGTTGGATTCTTATCTCTTATTATCCATTTCTTCGTGGTTCCTTTTGTCTTATTGCTAAAATTACACGTTTGTTTCATTGAAAAGTAGTTTGAAACTGAAGTCACAAATATTTTGGTTCAAACAATAACTGAGAGTGTTCATACTCTGTTATTTAGATATTAGAATGTGATACTAAATATGCAAAACTGTCCCCAGTAACGTCGTGCTTCGTCTGAAAGGTTAGGAGCAAATCTGAGCTCTATCGAAAGAAGCCCCCGAGAATTTTCTTTTACATTTTTTCAGTTGACTTAAAAATATAATTTTCAATACGTCTGAGGTCTTTTGTTAAAAGTTCATAAAGTTGTGGACTAAATAAAAAAATATATCTCTCGCTTCGGTCATCAACTCTTTCGAATATAAACACATTCAACGCGGCGGCGGAGCTCAGATACGCAGTGCCCTAATTTCCGCCGGAGAAGGAACAAAGTTTTTTCAAACTTCGGGCTTGGGTTAGCGATGTCGTACGACGATGTGGAGATAGAGGATATGGAGTGGAACGAAGAGATGAAGGCGTACACGTACCCTTGCCCCTGTGGCGATCTGTTCCAGATCACCAAGGAGGATCTGCGTCTCGGCGAAGAGATCGCGAATTGCCCAAGCTGCTCCCTCTACATCACCGTCATCTACAACATGGAGGATTTTCAGAACAATTCGAATAATAACCAGCCTAAAAGCAGCCAACCCGTCGCCGTCGCTTGAGGTAAAAATCTTCCGATCCGATTTTTTTAGATTCAGCGATTTTGAAATTGTGTGTCAAAAGTAGAAACTTTGATTGAATAGTTGAGTTTGTTGATTTGATTGTTATCTGTTTTGATGCTTGAGCTTGTTGGTACTGGTACTAGTATTTTTCTTGCAATTAAGAGGTGTAAATGAGTAGACTTGTTTGTTGAAGTTCGTAATTTTAGAACTTCTTATAAGATTTACTTATGTGAGAATTTGCTGCATCTTTGCAGATTGTGATGGAATCGAGTAGAAAGAGTGTTCAAGAGCAGTAGGAGAGAGATCGCATGCTGTTACGGAATAGTTTTGGAAATCATATATTATGAAAGTGTGTCACCGTTCCTAGATTAGGGGTTTTGATACTAACCACTTATAAAAGTTAACAGAGAAACAGAGGTCTTGTCTTGCTGCTTATGCATATGATTATTGAACCCAATTCTTGGTGTTTTCTTACACATTTGATCCTGATATTATTTTTAAACTGATTGGTTTGGAAAAGGATTGTACGGCTACATTGCCTTTTCTTTTCTTGGCTGTTTTGGAGTTTGAGATGAGGAAGCTGAATGATAAAACACAGCTCTGTCACCAGTGATACTCACTTTTTCTCCGTTTAGTTAGTAGATTATTGAGATCCAAAGCAAAGAGATTTCTCAGTCCCATCTAGCTCATAAAATCTTATTAGTAGCAGTGTTCTTGTTAGGCCTAGTTCTTGTGCACAAAAAAAAAAGCAGTGTTCAAAATTCCTAGTTACTGTCTCTAGACTAGCCTATGGTGATTACTTTTTGAACTGCAAAAACTTATAATAATAAACTAATAAAAGTATTATGTATAAACTAAGATAACTCATTGATATATTATATCATAAAATTTGGTATTTGTAAATAATATTATTTCATATGTTATATTACATGTTTAACTTGTCTAAATGACAATCTAAATCTCTTTTTAAGACTGTTGTGATGGAGGCAACCCTTTGCAGACTAATTGTTTGGACCAAATTGTATTTTTTCAATTCACTAGAGAATATGGCAAATAAAACAGCTCAGTTTTACCAAGAAGCAGAAAGGAGTATACATCATTTACCAACAATAGCAAATACATTCAATTACTTTTCTGTTAATAAGAAATTTACTAATTTAAGGAGAGATCCAAACAATTAGTGTTTTCCAAAAAGAAAAGAAATGGAGACAGATCCATTTTTACAGCCGAAGTAACCGTTTGGTGCGTCTTAACTCCATCATTTCCTTTCCTCTGAAGGATCCTCCTAAACCCAGAAAAAGCTCACCCTTGAAACATTCTCATTCTGATTCTTATCCTTTTTTCATAACATCATCAATCTAACGATCTCTGAGAATGGTTAAACTATCAACCCTAGGAAAGGTCACTACGACCATCATGTTGTTGATGGTGATGGTTGATGTTTTGGTTGGGGCATTAGACAATAACGTGGTGTACAGTCCATGTTCAGACACTCAAATAAGCAAAGGAGATGGTTTCACCGTAGGTGTTGCAATCTCAAGCAAAGAAGCTTTCTTCCTTGACCAAATCCAGCTTTCCCCTTGCGATTCTCGTCTTGGTTTAGCTGCGAAAAAGGCGGAGCTGGCGCTTTTTAGACCTAAGGTGGACGAGATTTCTCTTCTCTCCATCGACACAAGTAAGTTTAACCCGGTAAGTATCTCTCTGGCTATATGATGACGTTAATCTCAACGAGACACAACCACAAAAAAAAAACTAACGAATTATTTGGGATGTTTATTGTTGTTGTCTTGTGAAAAAAGAGTGAAGCAGGAGGACACATGGTTGGGTTCGCAGGCTCGAAATACGCAGCAAGATCTTATCCTGTGAAGGTCGCTGATGGAAGCCACACCATCACATCGTTCACACTTGTAATGATTAAATCTCTTTTCAAACAAACAACATAACAATAATAGAGCATTTGAATCGCTGAACTTGAAAACTGTTTTTTGGCAGGTGCTGGAGTTTCAGAAGGGAGTGTTGCAGAATCTGTTCTGGAACAACTTCGGATGCGACTCGTGCAAAGGAGGATCTTCTTCCGTGTGTCTGAATGGGACGGATTGTGCGGTTCCAACATCAAAATGCAAGGGTAATGGAGGTGGTGAGGCTAATTGCAACATCGGGATACAGGTGGCGTTTTCGGGGACAGACATGAACCTTGAGTCATTGAACTCATGGTACGAGGTGAAGAATCTGAGGCAGTACTCTCTTGCCGACCTCTACGCAAATGCTGTTAATTCTCTAAGTGGAGTGCTTCTGTAAGAGAGACAAAGTGTAATGCAGAGAAGCACAGGTACTATGTAATTGAGGTTTCTAAGTAGGGGTTTTTAACTTCCATGGCCTAAACAAATAACTTGCCCTCCAAGTTTTCCAAACAAAAAAATTATATTTCTATGGATCAGATAGCAGAATACAAACTCAATAATATATTTTCAACAAGAGCTATTTAGTTACACGAACACAAGTCGTGGAACAAAATATTAATCGACAATATATACAAAAAAAAACAATTTTGTATGGACATCGCTGGTTACAATTGAAGATAAGTGGTCGAGACAATGATAGTAAGAGTAAGCATATGCTTATACTGTTATACATCAGCTACTGAGATAAAGCAGGACACTTGAAACATAAAGAAAAGTCGCATTTAATCAATTTAATGTTTCACTTGTTGTGGTAGAATGTGTTGACGTTTTGCAAACACAACATCTTCTTCGGTCTCTTGGTTTGGAAGTTAGGAATAAAGGATGCACATGACATTCATGGAATAATGGCTCAGTGGTTGTGGCGCACTCTGCATGTGTAGATGGAAGCGACACGCTTTTATATCGTATTCAAAGAAGAACCAAGCTATGCAAAACCAAGAACAAGCTAACATCTTTGGAATAGCTCGACACCATCATATCAATCCTCCCACTAAAATTAGCAGATATGGATGTATCGGGTGATGCATCTTGCGAGAAAAATTTGCAGATGTTGAAATCACATTGTAAACAGTTTTGTTCTTGTTCTAGCTTCGTTTTGTGCAATTTCCATACATGTCATTGTTGTATACCAAAAAGAACTCAGAAAAATTGATACCAACACTTGTTTTTCTTATAGACATGAAAGAATATCTCTAAAGAACCCCAAAAGAAAGACAGAAATGACAAAACTAATCAAATTGGTTCAAGTCAATGTGGTTATTAGGTTCATTCTATTTTTCAATCTAAAATAGATTAATTCTGTAATAAAATTATGGTATATTCTAATGGTATTCTATTTTATAATAAAATTATGATATATTCTAATGGTATTCTATTTTATAACAAAAAATAAAGTGATGAACAAAAAAATAAAGTAAACTCATTTCTATGATAGTGTAAAAAATAAAATACGATTAGAATATTATTATTCTAAACTCTGTATTAAAATGAAAATAAAATGTAGTTAGAGATGTTGTTATTTTAGGTTTTAACAGATTTTATAGATTTTTTGAATTTTCAAAAAATATATTTTTTTATAAATTTAAATCGAATTACATATCAGATCATCAAAATTTATCGACATGTATCCTGATCAGGTTTAAATGGTAAGACTAGGTAAAAGTCCCTTTTGGTTTAAGATATTTTGGGCGTGGGGACCAATCAAAGTGATATTTATACAACCTTATCTTATATTATGAATATACACAAAATCATATCAACGGCGCTTAATCTATGGGCCATATTAATAATTCAATTTGCCTTTTTCCCTTTTATCTATAAAAAAGTATCCAAGCCTTATCCATTTCACTCTTCTGCATAATCTCCAACTTCAAAAACCAACCTTCTTTCTTGCTACTTGCTAACAATTATATCTTTCAGTGAAGATGATAAAGTCTGTTACTCTTCGACCGTTTCCTCTCCCTATAGAGTTTCACGGCAAGCCTAAGTTCGTCCAAACGTCGAAGTCTTGTTTCCCGGTGGTCAGGTGTTCAAGCACGAGAGACGTTCCTAAGCTTGAGCTCTTCAGCCGCGGACAGTTCGACCGTGTTCTTCAAGATCCCCCATTAATAGAAAAAACCGAGACCGAACTCTCAGGTACATATTTTTTACCGACCAATAAAAACGTTTCTTATTCTGTTCTTGGATGTGTTACATATGAAGATGTCGTTGAGAATAATATGAAATGAAATATCTACTTGTGAATGTTATTAGATGATTGAGACGTTTTTTTTTGTTCGGTTTCAGATTACTGTTGTAAACTCGAAGGTGATGACTCTTACAGCTGCTGGAGAGCTTACTTTGAACTCAAGGACCTTGAGAAAGAGAAGCCAAAGGTGGAAGTTGAGAATCTAATCTTGCAAGCAGGCGGTGTGAAATCGCTAATCGGGTGTTTACATGGAATTTCTTCGATGGAGAAGGAAAGCAAAACCAAGAATGGTTTAGAGGTTAGAGAGGAATCAGATACAGATGCGACGAAACTTCACGTTCATGTTCCTGATGGTTTACCAAAATCTCAACAAGAATTGGAAGAAGAAGAGAAATCAAGAATGCCAGATTCTGCTTTCACAAGATTGCTTAGAGCCAAAGGAACCATCCCTGCTTGGTTCTCTCACCCTCCGGACCACGAAACAGACTGAAGAATCCATCTCACACAGTTTTACTTCTATGTACATATAATTATTGTAATATATCTGTTTTTGTAATATATCTTCATAATGCCTATAAAATATAGTTGTCAATGTGTGATGATCTTGAATGGTTCGATGATAAAGTTGTTTCCAAGCCGTGTGCTTATTTTAGTACCTGGTTTTGGTTACAAAGATATTTCTATTCTTGATAATGTTCTGTCTCCGAATGTTAAGCAAAATCTTTCAAAAACATAACAAGTCTTCTAAATATAGGACAAAAACTGTGGGTGATGCAAAATTAATAATAGTTTTGGTATTTATTAATACTAACCCTTTGGTGTCTCCTCCATAAGCAGCCTTGGGTCTTTTCCAAGGTTTTGATCAAAAGCCATGATGACTAAACCTCCTCCATTTTCTCTCGCGGCCTTGGGCTGTGTCCTATTCTTCTTCTTATCCTCCTCTGTTGCTTTAGCACTCACCGACGCAGAAGCCTCATTCATCGCGCAACGTCAGCTCTTGACGTTGCCTGAGAACGGCGATCTTCCTGATGATATTGAGTATGAGGTCGACCTCAAGGAGACGTTTGCCAACAACAGGCTTAAGAGAGCTTATATAGCTCTCCAGGCATGGAAAAAAGCAGTCTATTCAGACCCGTTTAACACCACCGGAAACTGGAATGGTCCGCACGTGTGTAACTACACAGGCGTGTTTTGTGCACCAGCTCTCGATGATCCTAACGTCGCGGTCGTGGCCGGTGTAGATATTAATGGTGCAGATATTGCGGGACATTTACCCGTCGAGCTTGGTTTGATGACGGATGTGGCCATGTTTCATTTGAATTCGAACAGGTTTTGTGGTATCATACCCAAGAGTCTCGATAGGTTGAAGTTAATGTACGAGTTCGATGTCAGCAACAACCGTTTTGTCGGACCTTTCCCTTCGGTTGTCCTTTCGTGGCCGGCTGTTAAATTCATCGACCTGAGGTTCAATGATTTCGAAGGTCAAGTCCCTCATCAGCTTTTCAAGAAGGATCTTGATGCCATTTTCTTGAACAACAATAGATTCACTTCCACCATTCCTGAGTCTCTTGGAGAATCCTCGGCTTCTGTCGTGACCTTCGCTCACAACAAATTCAACGGTTGTGTCCCTAAAAGTATTGGAAACATGAAGAATCTTAACGAAATTATCTTTAAGGACAACCGCCTTGGAGGTTGTTTCCCCTCAGAGATCGGGAAGCTGGCCAATGTGAACGTTTTTGATGCTAGCATGAACTCATTCACCGGTGTTTTACCGCAGAGCTTTGTTGGGCTTACTGGTGTCGAAGAGATTGATATCTCTGGAAATAAACTCACTGGGTTTGTGCCGGAGAATATCTGCAAGTTGCCTAAGTTGGTTAACTTGACGTACGCCTACAATTACTTCAACGGTCAAGGTGATTCGTGTGTCCCAGGTAGTCAGAAAGAGATTGCATTGGATGATACACGTAACTGCTTGCCAGATAGGCCTAAACAACGGCCAGCTAAGGAATGTGCGGTGGTGATTAGTCGTCCAGTTGATTGTAGTAAGGACAAGTGTGCTGGTGGCGGTTATAGCCCCTCTACACCATCGAAGTCGAAGCTACCATCACCCGTGCCAACTCGGCCAGTACATAATCCACAACCACCGAAAGAGTCGCCAAAACCAAATGACCCGTCTGACCAGTCTCCTGTGAGGTTCAGGCGTAGCCCGCCACCACCACCGGTTCATTCTCCACCCCCACCAGTCTACTCACCACCACCGCCCCCACCAGTCCATTCACCACCACCCCCAGTTCATTCTCCACCTCCACCAGTCCACTCACCACCTCCACCAGTCTATTCACCACCACCACCACCAGTTCATTCTCCACCTCCACCAGTCCACTCACCACCCCCACCTGTTCATTCTCCACCTCCACCAGTCCACTCACCACCACCGCCTCCACCAGTCCATTCACCACCACCACCAGTTCATTCTCCACCCCCACCAGTCCACTCACCACCACCACCAGTCCATTCACCACCACCGCCGGTTCATTCTCCACCTCCCCCAGTCCACTCACCACCACCGCCTCCACCAGTCCATTCACCGCCACCACCAGTTCATTCTCCACCTCCACCGGTCTATTCTCCGCCACCACCTGTCCATTCACCACCACCCCCAATGTATTCACCTCCACCACCTGTTCAGAAACCACAACCTCGGAAAGAGTCACCACAACCAAATGATCCATATGAACAATCTCCAGTGAAGTTCAGACGCAGCCCACCTCCGCCACATCAATCACATCCCCCAATGGTTTCTCCTCCGATTCATCCACCTCAGCATTCGCCACCAATGTATTCACCTCCATCACCGGTTCAGATACCACAATCTCCAACAGAATCACCACAACCAAATGATCAATATGAACAATCTCCAGTGAAGTTCCGGCGCAGCCCACCTCCGTCGCATCAATCACATCCCCCGGTGGATTCTCCTCCGCTTCCGAGTCATTCTCTACCACCACCTGACCATTCACCTCCATCACCGGTTCAGAAACCACAATCTCCAACAGAGTCACCACAACCAAATGATCCATATGAACAGTCTCCAGTGAAGTTCCGACGCAGCCCGCCTCCGCCACATCATTCACATCCCCCAGTGGTTTCTCCTCAACTTCCAGTTCATTCTCCACCACCCCCAGTCCACTCACCACCACCACCGGTACATTCTCCTCCACCACCAGTCCATTCACCTCCACCACCCGTTTATTCCCCACCCCCGCCACCACCAGTCAATTCACCACCTCCACCGGTACACTCTCCTCCACCACCAGTTCATTCACCTCCACCACCAGTTCATTCACCACCTCCACCAGTATACTCTCCACCACCACCGGTATATTCGCCACCGCCACCAGTCCACTCTCCTCCACCACCTGTTCTCTCCCCACCGCCACAGTCGCCAACACCAATTCAATCTCCACCACAAACACCGGTCAACTCTCCTCCCCCAGGAACACCGACGCAAACCATAGAAGCACCACCCCCAAGTGATGAATTCATCATACCACCATTTGTTGGTCACCAATATGCATCGCCACCACCTCCTATGTTTCCGGGCTATTAATATTAGAGAGACCTAAGTTTTATATTATAAATCGCGTTGTGAGAAAACAAAAATATCAGAAAACTTGAGGAAGACAAAAGAAGAAAAAATGATGGCAATGTATCGAAGTAGCATTAACTCCTTACCAGGAATCATATATGAAATTCGTGTAGTAACAACTAACATCTTTTTTGGTACATGAAAAAATTTACATTTTGATACGGAAAGGTTGTTATGCTTCTTCTCTTGTGTTATGGCCGTTTCACGATGATGGTATCTTAGAATCTACAGACTACAGTTTCCAAACTCGATATTAGGTGAACTGAATATTAATGTATCCAATAAGCATGATCATCACAACGAGAGGTTACCAGTCGTCAGCGTATATCCATTTTTTTTCATATCTTGAAAAGATCTTTCTAAAGCATAATTGGTATGTGCCTTAAAAAGAACTAGAATTTGTACCCGAGCGCCCGCTCGGGTGTTTCATTTAACTTTTATATTGACTGATATTTGTTTTTTTTAAATGTAATATTTATTTGTAACTTTTGTTTTACTTTATTTACAATGTCATGTCACTGAAAATTAAATAATACTGCATATTTTAATGCTTTATCTTTTAGATTAATGTGTTTTCTTAAATTAAATTTGAATTAAATATATTTCATTCAATTCTCCATTAAATCAATGTCAAAAATATTTATTTTTATCGGCTTCAAAAAATATTTTCATTTTTATTGTACAAATAATTCATGGAAATTATAATTTCAACTCTTCGTTTAAATAATCTGAAAGTATTACCAAAATCGAATCAAAACTGGTTAAATATCCAAACGAATTTACAATTTTGATATCTAGAGATTCAGAACCAAACATAATCCAACAAAATATTTCGAGTATTCGAATATATTTGAATCATATTTATATATGTGAATATATTAGCTATTTTCAGAGTTAATATTAAAAATATAAGTTATTTTAAAGTTGTCTAAAATATTTGAAAATATAAAAAATAGTAAAAAGTTAACATCTAAAAGTTCAACTTTTATATTATCATATCATTAGTTTTTTTTTTTTTTGAACACACCTCAAATCATTAGTTTATTTGATAAAATTAATGTAGAAGCTCAATTAGAACTGCAATAGAACTAACGCCTTAACTTTATTTGATTGGTTTTGAACTTGATTGAATGATGCATACGTGAGGGGGTATTTGAAAGATTGTTTTATATACAACTAAAATATTAATCTAAAAACAATTAAGATAATCAATCAAATGTAACAAACGCTTGAGATGTGTTTTGTGTCCAGTAATATAAGCATACAACTTGAACACGCTACGAAGCTTTTGAGAAAAGATTAAAAGTTGTATTCTTAGATTTAGATTTAGATTTAGATATATATATATATATATATAGTTAACTTCCCAAAGGATATGCTAAATAGGGAATTAGTTGTGATTTGAAGGTATCAAAAAGAGGATATACGTTTTGAAATATTTAATATACATTCCTTTTATATTAAAGCATCATAATAACCAAAATTTTTGATTTTCAAAATTAGCCATAAAAATAGGAAACAAAATATGTAGATTGTGCGGACATGTAATTATTTAAGGTTCAGTCGATTTTGTATCAAATTATTTAAGATCAATGCTGTAAATTTAATTAGGTTGCTTTAGTAATGTTACAAAACGACGCCGTTTAAGGTCAGTGGCATACAAATGTAATTATTGAGGAAAACTCTGGGTTAAAATTTATTTGTACTTTAATTTTAATAGTTTAGAAGATTTTAGGTACAAAAATATTTTACTAACACTTTAAAGTACTTGCCAATCATCACGATAGCAATAGATTGGGTGTTTGGTGTCTCGTTAGAAGATTCTATTAGATTAACCACACAATGTTGAATGTTCATAAATCTTATTTGGGTTCTACTAATTTTCGGGTCAATGTCAAAAATCATAAAATAAAGTATTTCATATTTAATAAAAATTACAGTGTTTCAAAACGCGGTTTAGATGGCATTAAGTTGTCGTACAGTGATCGATTGTACTGTTCATGTTAAACAATATCTTGTACAGACTCATATAGTTCATGTGTATGATAAAGTTTAGACTGATAATATATACCTCATCCGTTGCAAGTTAATTATCGTTGCAATTTTTGTTTCAAAATAATTGTTACTTTATAATTTTAATGCAAACTTTATCAATGAGATTCTACCATTTGTTTTTCTATTGTTTGCAATATAGTAGGTGTATAAGTAATTGTGTTTTTATTTTGAAAATATATAAAATCATATTTTTTTTTAATATGCATAAATCTAAAACGATAATTAAAAATAAAACAGTGGAAGACTTTAAACTAAATATTCAAACATTAAATGATTAATATTATTCTATATTTTATTAATGTTATAATTTATATCAATTACTACCTGATTTTATGTTTTTTGTCATCACTATTTATTTTATGTATTTATATGATTATAGCTATTAGTTTAGTTGCTAACAAAATAATTAAATTCGTATATTTATCATCTTGTATATTTAAAATGTTTAGTTTTTAATTTGAAACTATTTATTTATGTTAAATAATATTATTATATATAGAAGTTATGTTTGAAGACATTATACGTTCACTTTTCTAATATATATATATATATATCTGGCTAAGCTCTATTTAAGCATCCGCATATATGATCAGGCGTTAAATCATCTACTATATAACGAGTGTGTAATGAGTTTTAGAACATTGTAAATTACAATGTAGTGAAGTTTTGGTTAACAGAAATTTAGCCGAAGTTTATGATTTTCATTCATTTTATGACAAAAATAGCCCATATCAACTTCGTTCAAGTGATAAATAAAGCTTTCACTAGAGGAACTGAACAACTACCACAAAACTAACTAAATCTGCGAGCTGTACTCTCTATGATCATCTTCACAAGCTTACCGAAATGCATTATAGCGAAGCAAACTTAACCTTGTTTTGAAATTTGGTACTTTATTCAGTGATCATATCAATCAAGATGTTGAATTTGAGCTGACGAGAAAAGAAAAATCGAGTCACAACGTTTTAACCTCCAAAGCATTGATTCTAAAGTTTTGAATATACATCAAATCCCTTCTCTACACCATTAGAAAAAAAAAAGATTTTATTGGTCTTCAGAAATTGATCCCAAGTTCCCGGACACAATCTGGTCTCTCCCCATCACCTGCCATTCAAGTTGAAGGAACTGAGAACACCCACAAAAACATAAGCAAGCATGCAGTTCTAGGAGCCTTACGTTTTCGAAAAACAGAATCTCTGGTCGAATCTTCAGTTTTGCAAAAATGCTGAGAACTCTGTTCCAATCTCCGATAACCTGTATAAAAGCAACACACCTCACTCAGTTCAAGTTTTACAAAATCCAAGATAAAAACAAGTCACATATCAAGAAACTTGCTGCTTGACCTCATTCTCAGTACCAATATGTATGACCCAGCCTCTGTTTTCATAAGCTATGCAACTGTACTGATCCCCAAGCCAGCAAACCTGAATATTTCAACATTTAGAGTTGTTTCTTGTAACATAATCTTCAATATAAAAAAAAAAACAAATGGAACTCAAGGAATCAGATACTTACCATGGACACAAGACGGTAATTAGTGAATAAACTGTCACCTTCGTATTTGAAAATCTCACTAATATCAATTTCAGTAGCCAGAACAGAAGTGGTCGAAAATATATCTTCTTCAGTCTCGTTGTCCTCCCACTCTAGACCTAAAACAATTCCATTTAGAAAAAAAGGTGCATTATGTTGTGGATGTCTACATAATAAACCAAATACACTTTGTTAAGCTCTTACCAATAGTGAAAACAGATGGAAGTTTATTGATCACACGCTCAACATAGTTTTGTTTCCCACATCCTTCCTTGTCACAAGGCATCATCATCAAGGCGATTCTGATAGCCTTAAGGATGTTCTCAAATGTGAAATCCTTGAATGCAGACTGTGATGAAAACCAAAAAACATTTCTTGCATCATTTATAAAGGATAAAAGGACGCTTAGATAATAATAATAGTAATAATGAAAAGTTTGACTTGCCTTGATTTCCCTGAGTGAACTAGCAACCACGATCAGACCGTAAGAACGTTCAACCGGATATTCCGTAACCAATTTGCATCGGTTACAAATCTTTTTCGCCGCTTCGTATACTTCAAACTTGGAACTCAGAGGTTCGTTTACACTTCTCCACAGAGGTAAAAGCTCCAAGACGGTTACCAGGAGTTCGAACACACCGTTTGCTTCCTGAATAGTAAAAAAATGAAGATTAAAGAGAAAACTAACAACAGAGACGAAAGTGTTTCAGAGGTCAGAGACTCAGACCAGAGGATGATGAGTGACGTTTAGATTGTTGAGAAGAAAATCACGAAGTTGGGTCGAAGGAGGAACGGCGTATTCACCGTCTTCTGTGAAGCTGTGATGTGTTTCTTGACAAAACTCCAGCATAAAATCGCTCAAGAAGACGCTAATCTTCAACAGAGACTGCAACAACAATCACATTCTTGAGAAACTTTTTGATCGTATTTATAAGATTCTTTGTTACGGTTGAAAAATAAAACCACCTTGAGTATCATATCAAGAGCTAGAACACGAGTGACGTTCGCTTCTTCTGATTCTCTGAACAACAGATAGTTAAAGATGATTATCGGAGAGATTCTATGGAGAGAAAGGAGGAGTTTGATTTTACTACTCACGTATCAACTTTCTGGTATGTTTCTTCGACTTTCCCGGCTTCTTGATCAACCTTTGATGACTCCATCTCCACTTTCGATGATGAACCGGCGAACTTTACTGCTGAATCTTGGAGAAAAATAAACGATGGCGTCTTTACTATCTCTCTGGATTTTCTCGGGAAACAGAGAAATAAGGGGAAGCTTTTGAAGAGAAGACGAAAAGGCTAAGGATTTGAAGGGTCAGAGTCTGTTAGGTTTCTCCCACGTGAGGGTCACGTGGTTTGTTAAGAAAAGAGCGCGCGAAAATTGGAGATGTGCCACAAGACACCACCATCCATCTCCTAAATTCTTTACACTTATGATTTGACCGTACCCACCTTGAAATGTAATACTTAGGGTGTAACTGGATTACCAATTTTTGGAATAAAACTGCATATGCATGGAATGACTTATTCCGACTGATTCCAAATTTTTTTTACCATTTAAATGGAATAAAAATCAAATGTCATTCCACTAATTCCTTTTGGAATAGATGAAAAAAATGGAACGTAATTATAAAACATTCATGATTAAAAATGTTTATGAATGATGGAATGAGATGGAATGGAATCCCATATTTTTTATTCCGTAACTTCTACTATTCCGTTGACGTTCATTCCATTTTTTATGATTCTTTTTGTTCATAACATTCATAATCTTGGCTACCAGTTACACCATTAGCATTAGCAAGACGAGTTGTAAGTTAATAAATTTCAATATTTCCAAAAATTAGCCAAGTATAAAATATCATTTTATTTTTCGGTATTTGTTTCGTTATTCATTACAAAATAATTTTTTGGCTATTTGCAAAATAATATTTGTCTTTTTCATCCACTATAACTAAGTATTTTCCAGCATGATGAACAACAATAAATATTAAAAATTATATTAAATTAAAATACTTTATTAATAATATTTTATTTTACCAATTTTTTTATTTTTATTTAGTTAAGCATAAATTTAAAATTATATTTATGAATAGATGTATATATTTAAAATTGTAATCTTGGACAAATTTTTCTATTTCTTGTGGTTAAAATATATTAAATCAAATTGTATAAATTAGAAGAAAAAGCTCTTAGATATAAAACTTTTATAATTTTCAAAAAGTAAAACTAAATAGTATTTCTAAAAGTATTATGAATAGTATTATGAATAGAAATTTATAATTGTTTTTTAAAAACTGCATAAAAGTTTGAAGAACCTTTTTAGAAATAAAATTTGTATATTACAAAAATAGAATGAAATAATATTTTGATTTTTTAAATCTTTTATGTTTTACTATATATTATTTAATGTTATATTGAATATATTTACTTTAATGGCGATTCATAAGTTATTACCATGTCTAAAAAATTTACCAAAATTTAAATCAACATTTAATATAATTTTCTTTGTCACAATTAACTTCAAACCATGTCATATTTTTTAATAAACTATGTTATATTTTTCTGATGAAACTGAATATGTTGATGACATCTAAACAAAATTTTAAAAAATCACTTTCAGATAATGACTAAAAGTTAATATCAATATCGGTTTAATATACTATACATCCCATTACTAAATAAGATAATAAAGCTCGTATTTCTCTTGTAAAAATTCAAATTCCACATTTACTATTTACCTTCCCTTGCCAACATATAGAGCATCAAAATAAAATGGAGCATTACAACAAAATGGAAGAACTATGAGTTTCATGTGTTTTTCCAATATCTCGAATGCTTATTTTTATTTTTGTCTACTTCTTTGAGTATTTATATGATTTCTGGATGTTGAAATTGGAATGTTTATCTTTTTTGCATGTAATTGTATGTTACCTTCTAGGTAATCATGAGAAAAATACTTGATATGATAAGTAACAAGATAAGTCTAAGTAACTTATGAATATCAATCTTTTGCAAGTATTTGATAAAATAAAATACTCGTTACAACTTACAAGTAAGTCAAATATAAATATTAAACGGAATTATTTGGACAAATCAATTCAAATAGCTAATAACCAAAAATTGGCAAGTACTTACACCACACCCACTCACAATATTTTAGGCATGGTGGTGGATCATTCTTCACCTAGAGAAAACCAAAAAGAAAAACAATGGAAAGTAGAGAAAAAATCAATGGAAAGAAAGAAAATAAAGCTGTTGGGCCAAACTCCAAAGAATAAATTATTGGGCTAAAGGAAGAAAGATAATTACTGTCTAAAACCATAAAATACACCGAAAACGACAGCGTATTGTAAGGGATGTTTTTGCTGCACGACGAAGGTATAAACAAATGGTGAAGTCTGAGACTGCTTCACTCATCTAACCGAAATACAGTTTTCGATTCGAACCCCCTTTGTTACTATCTCATTCATTTGCTTCGAAAACCCTAATTTGGATCTCGAAATCGATGGAGGAAGATGACAAACAATCGCACGAGGAGGGGGAGAAAGAACCGATTCAGAGAGAGGAATCGCCGCCTCAGAACGCCGGTGGATGGGGATGGGGGTTTTCCGGCTTCTCCGTGCTCTCCGATCT
The DNA here is from genome assembly GCF_000801105.2 of Raphanus sativus. NCBI lineage: Eukaryota > Viridiplantae > Streptophyta > Magnoliopsida > Brassicales > Brassicaceae > Raphanus > Raphanus sativus. Next base: position 31,608,196 of record NC_079515.1, on the reverse strand, counting down.
TCAGAAAGCTGCCCAGGATATATCTCGCAATGTAATGGACTTTGACCTAATCTGATCCACACATTCAGTCTCTGATTTGATTTTTCTTCTTCTCATTGTAGGCTGCAGCAGTGGCGGAGAAAGCAGCGAAAAGCATTGCGGATATGCAGGAAGGCGATGAAGACTCGGAATCTTCTGCCAAGGAAGAAGAGAAGGGTGATGATACAGAGCAGGATAGTGATGATGATGATGATGATGAGAGTCACAAGTTAAAGAAGTTGGCTTTAGCTAAGTTGGAGGATGCAAGTGAAGAGTCACTTCTTAGCCAGGTGAGTTTTATGCAGAAGCCACTCTCCATCTAATATTGTCGTTAGCTCAAGCCATTATTCCTTATTTGCTTAGAATTTAAGTAGCTACGGGTGTTATCTTTTTTTTTTCAGGGTTTGAAGGTTTTAGATGATTCAGTGGAGAGTTTTACTTCTGGAGCTTGGCTGGCACTAGGGAATGCATTAAAAGGAGGCACTAGTTTGGTGCAAAAGTATGTTTCTTTCTATTTTTTTTCTCTTTGTTTAACTCCAAGGCTTTCACTATTTAGTCTGTTCTAACTTTGTGAATGGAAATGGAAATACGCTTTAGTCCCACTGTTGTAACTTAAAGGATTTATCCATGTTTCTTAAGGAAAGTGTGAATCGTATATTACTTACTTCAGTTTCGGAGGCTCTAAGCAATTAATACCTGGCGGACTTAATAACACCATGAACATACTCAATTTATGTAATTTAATGGATTCTTGTTCTGGTAACTTTGCTTGCTCCATTGGTTCTCCATCACCAATAAAACGCTGGGTAGGCTATTTGTGTCATTTGCTGAAGATAATAATTCACTTTTTTTCTTAGATGTGGTAGCTTAACGAACCCAGAGGTCTTGTGTTTCTTTAATAGAGACTGCTTTTCCTAGGAAAAGACAGTTCAAGTTATTGATGCCGCATTGTCTCTTTTGTAGGCTTGAAAACAGTGTCCAGCAAGGTTCTTCGCCTAGGGAAGCTGGATCTGATGCTCCGTCTCTATTGGAGGTTTGTGCTTGTTTGTGTCCTCTTCTGTATTTGTTTAGCTTCACGTTTCGTTTAACACTTGCTTCTCATCTGCAGACGGGAAAAGCATTAACTGCCAAAGGAATGCAAGTTCTTGAGTTTGTGGGCAAGGAGACTATGGATTTGTTGATTACAGAGACTGGTCTTGGAGTTGACAAGAACGGGGAAGGCTTTAAGGATCAAACTATTGAGGAAGTGACATTTGATCGATGCTTTTACATTTATGGTGGTCCTGAGCAGCTTGAGGTGAGATACTTTTTCAACAAAAAATCACCTGTCAAATTGTATGTTTTGGATCATTTATATTGTTTCCGTCATTCTTTTATATGTGTTGATTTCAGGAACTGGAAGCATTGTCAAGCCACTATACTCTGTTGTTCAACAGGAGAAAGGGGAAACTGTCACAAGATGAGAAATCGATGTATGACGAGAAGCTCAAACAGATCCAGCAGCTGTTTAGCTTCGCTGCTGAAATGAATGAAATTAAAGTAGAGTCTGACAAAGGGAAGAAAATAGATACCGAAACTGAAGGCAGTGATGATGACATGAAGAATTTACATAACTCGAGCGTCAGCCAAGCTGCTGATATGGCTGCTGGGTAATCATGAGTATTTCCTTATGTGTCAGTATATTTGACTTTGATCCTTTTTTTTTCTAATTTGCTCGTCACTTTTGATGTATTTAGGTTCACAAACGCTTTAACTGGACTAAGCATAAACGATATGATCCAGCGGACTGGTGGCAGGCTTGAATCTCTTCACTCAGAAGGAGTTCATGTGCGAAGAGTGTTCCCTTTTTATCGCTGTCAATATATTGAAGATTGTTCACTCTACCACAGTATGCACCTAATATGATTTTTTTTTGTTCTGCAGAGACTTTCAGAGATGTGCTGTTTTGCAGTTACTCATCTACTTATTCTCGGTAAGTCCATGATATCTCATGCCAACAAAGTTCAGGATGAAGACACCGAAGCTCTGAAAATCGAGTGGCCAGAGGATCCTACTGAAAAAGCTAAGCTGATTAAAGGCAAAGCAGAATCGATGGCTGGATACGTTGAAGCAGTTTCCAACAGTTTTATAACAGGTTGGTCCATAATTTCTCAACTTACTTGGGCTTATAATTGCAATCGCATTTCATACTGTGGATACTGGGTTGCCAGAATCATCATATGTAAGGGTAGTAGTATCTCATTTGTTATATTAGAAGGTACAAGGAACATCTTTTCTACTGAATAACCCAAAACAAAACAGAAGACAATTATTCTACTCTGAAGGGGGGTACTTAGCATAAATGTACTTGGTATTGGGTCCTCCACGTAAATACTTGTCTGTGATATTGAGAAAACTAAAATACTATTTTCCACATTGCAGGTATATCAGATGTATCTGAAACATACTCAGCTGCGATCAAAGGAGCTTCCACTGATGATGATTCCAAAGATAATCTACTGAAAACATCAACCATGGAGGAAAAGGCAAACACTTTTAATGATAGTCTTCGCTCCGACCAAACCACAGCCATCACAAAGATCCAGGAAGGACTTCAGTACCTATCCTATGTCGTGATATCTACCTCAATGCCCTCTTCTTAATATAATAAGAGAGTCGGATTGTTCTTATTCAGTTATTTGTATGTTTCCTTCTTTCTTTGTAGATATTGTCTGTTTTGCTAGTTGATCTTATGGTCTGTTTGCTTCAACTTTAGTCCTACTTCTATGTTGTTTGGATCTTTGAAAAGTTTGATAAAATCTGGAAACCAAACATTAAAACAAGGGTAGATAGATTAGTTTTATTTTTATTTTTGAGTGTTACTTCCAAACTTTTGTTGCTTGGACGTTCATTTAATCCTTCTATTGATCTATAAACATTGCTTTCAATACTTAAGTTTGCTGTGATAATATGAAAATGGCGATAGGAGACAAATTATCAACAAGAGATCGAATGAGGAATTGGAGACAATCAGAAAGATGTCTTTTATGTGGAGAACGAGAAGAAACAAGAGACCACCTCTTTTTTTTACTTGTCCGTATACTTTCTTGATAGAAGTGGTGGATAATCTTTACGGAGTCAGAACCTGACCCGGACTGGAATGACACATTGGAACGACTTTTCTCTCACTGGTTTGGTTTCTTACCTTTCATATTGTTGAGAATAGTGTTTCCGATCACAATTTACTACACTTGGCGTGAGAGGAATGCAAGACGACATAATCGCACATCACAGACAGTGATGAAATCGAATCATGTCAACATGATACTATGAGAAGCCAAAGATACAACGCCTATTACAACTCAGGTTCAATAAGTAGATAGTCTAAAATAGTGGGAGAGGGAATTGTGTTTTGATTTTTGATACGAATTCTGTAAATAACCATTCTTTTCCCAGGAAACAATTACTAATTTTCTGGAATGCTTATATAATAATGCAAATTAATCAATATAATTAAGAGCAACTTTATCGGTCTTATATTCAAATTGGATATCCCCACACACAAAAATATATTTTTTAATTTGTTTATTTGATAGTTATTTTTTCTCCTTTCGAAAATTACACCAACTAATAATTAACAAGTGATGTCAAACAGTTCTTAAAAATGTATCAGAAAACTCTCCAAAAAAATTCCCGTTTCTCTGCTCTCTAATGCATTTTATATTTTTCATTCTTTTATTGCTGAGATATTCCCCAGGATTTTTGTGTTGGAGACGCTCTAAATGTTTGTAGTATAGTTTATACATAAATCAGTGAAACTATATAAAGCTGAGGAAAATTCTGGAACTGTGTCAAAATTTTCTAAAACCAAAATTCTCAAAATTATTTAGAAAATAACTTGAATAGAATATAAATTTATATACTAAATTAACTGTATTCAAATCAATCCAAACTATATAATTCTGAGCTGAATATAATTTGGAGTTCAAATTCGCAATCAAGATTTAGCAACGTAATTTTACAAGAAATCAAATATTCTGGAGTAAGTCGCACGAAACAACAAGTAATCAAAAAATTAGCGCATAATTTGTTGCTTGTACGTCCATTTAATTGTGCTATTATTCTATAAACATTGCTTTCAATATTTGTTGACTTGTAGATTTGCGTACACGTTTTGAAATACAACTCATAGTTGTCGGTGTGAAGGACAAGTGGTTGGTTACCTAGGCTTTGACATAAAAATTTCAGGGTAAATAAGAAATGGAACTAGAACAGAGAAGATAAGAAAAATATATGAATGCAAACAAAGGAATACAGCTTGTGTGGTATATTCAATAAACAGTGAAATAGTAACCAAATTTATGGAATGCCCATAAAGAAATGCAAATAAGCAATATCAGTTTGTGCGGTATATTCTGATACATAGAGAAATCACTGGAACTAAGACCGGGCAAAAGATCCAAATCCGAAGAACCGAACCAAACTAAATTCGATCCAAAAATGTAGTATCGAATCCAAATTGGAAATGACTAAATATCTGAATGAATTCAAAAATTTGGTATTTAAGAATCGAAATCAAACCAAATTCAAACCAAATATTTTGGATACCTAAATATATCCAAAATAGATACTTATACATATGTGTATATCAATTATTTTTAGATTTAATGTATATCAAAAGATATCCAAATATATATAATACTTTTAAATTGTCCGAAATACTTGAAAATATATATAAATAGTCAAAAGTAAATGTCTAAAATAGTTAAAGTATACTCAAAATACAAAAAAAAATATTTATTGATTCTAAATCCAAATATTCAAACCAAACTAATTTACATGTTAAATTTAGATATTTTGGCATATGTATTCAAATTTATATGTAATATATTATTTTCTTTATAATTGCGAGAAATTTAAAGTATATATGAACCGAAACGAACTTGTAAAGATCCGAACCGGAATTTAAAAGTATCTGAATGGAACTGAAATCTTTGATCCTAAAAATCCAAAATCCGAATAGAACCAAACTAAATCCGAATTAATACCCAAACGCCCATTCCTAATTGAAACTATATAAACCTTAGAAAAATTCCCAAACTAAGCCAAAATTTTCAAACCCGTACCAAAAATTCTACCAAACTAAGATATTTTTATCAAAAATATATCCACAAAAACGACCAAAATAACATTCAGTGAAGAGCTTAAGGGGGGGTGTATTCAATTTAACATTTGATGTGATTTGATTTTTAATAGAGTTTTAGATGATTTTAATTAGGTGCAGAGATTTATGTGATTTTTGTTAAAACACTCTAGAATCTTATCTAAAATAGTGGGATTTGGATTTTTATTTTTATAACTAAAGAACTCCCTTCAAACACTCTAGAAACAATTAAAGTATTCTAAAATCTCCAACTTAAATTTTGTTCAATAACAGTGGATTTCAGAGTGATTTATAAAATGACAAGTTCAATAACACTAGATTTTAAAATGATTTTTAAAATCCACGTTTAAATAACAGTGGATTTGTTATTTTAATACAAATCACTTGAAACTCTTAGTTGAATACAACCTCCTAAAAATACATATATCCTTAGAACTAATTGATTAAAAATTATGGTTTAGTTTTTTTGTGTGGTTATGTTTATAGTTTGGGGATAGTTTGGGTCTACAGTTTAGAATTAAAGTATAAATTTTTTAATTAATAATATTTTAACACGATTTATTATTAAATATAGTACTCATTAAAAGTATCTTAATCTCATTAGTAAAGGCCATTTTGATCATTTTTTCTCTTCATAAGCTATTTTTTGAGAAAAAAATTAAAGTTTTTTTTTTGAGAAAATTTCCCTTACAATTAAATATTAAACTAACAGATTTTAAATAAAAAATAAAAACTATATAAATCTGAATCGACCTAACATTTTTTTATTTTAAAAAAAATAATCTTTTAACTGAATACATATTGAAAATATTTTACAATTTAATTTTTAATTAAAATTAGTAAATTATTATTTTGTTTTGTCAAAATTTATTAAAAATTCAAATGGGATATTTTTAGATTCCGAAAATCTAAATCCGCAATTTAGTAATATAATTATAGTTTACTTTAGAAGGATATCATAATCCAAAAATAGTTGAGAGGCATCTTAGACGTATAGTAGGAAGCTTTTGTTGGAACTAATATTTGGAGGTTGAATGTTTGTGGATTCTAAAACAGTTTTTGGTTTTTGTTTTTATAAAAGCTACTTTTTTACCAATCAAGTCTATTTTCAAAAAAAGTTTATTAGAAAATAGATTCCCTATATTTTAGGGAAACCAGATTTTGAAAATAACTACTATTTCTTAGCAAAAACCAAAATCCATCTTTTCTTGATTTTTCTTCAATGACGTGAGTTTTCTTTCTTTTTTCTTCTTTTTGTTTTAAATATTCTTATATTAATGCATCAATATAGGAAACTATCTTATATAAATTAAACTGATTAAATAGTAGTTATTCTAGATTATTATAGTTGAATAAAAATAATTTATCAGAGATAAAATCCAATACGAAGAGTATATTTTTATTTTTATTGAATTTCAAAGATTTGTGTAGGTAAATTATTTAATAATATTTTAACTAATATTTTAACATATAATTTAATTGTATAAAATATAATTAAAAGTTGTTATAAATTTATAAGTACTATATATTTATTGCACGACATATTAATTTTTTACTTTAAAACTATAGCAATTAATATTTAAATTACATAAAGTAATACACTTATCATAATGTTAAAATATGTTTAAATTTTGTTTGGTTTGTTTAATAAAATATAAATATTTATGTGGTAGTATTTTGTATTGTTTTATTATTTTCCTAATAAGTAATATATTTTTATCATTTTTTTATTTGATCGATTTTAACTTTATAGTCAAAATCCAAAAAATTGAAATATAAATTTTTATTCAAGTTTTTCAAAATATAAAATCGACAAAAATGGTTTAGATATAAGAACAAATTTTTTATACTTGTAAATTAAAAGAAATTACTATTTACTTAATTGTTAGATATATATATGCCTAAAAAATATTTTAGAAAAAAATCATCAACTGCACGATATTAATTTTTTATTTATAACTTAATTACTTGTATAATAGCATTTGATATCAAATATGGAAGGAATTTGAGACTAAATTGTTGCATATTTATTTGGGATTTACAATAGTTTATTTTTTTTACAATTGTTTGGTTAAAAATAATTTTATTAGTAAGTTTATATGTGTTCTGATGATAATATTTTAAATTAGATTACTTTAATAAATATTTTATTATTAGTAATACTTTTGTTTTATTATTTTTAAAACAAAAACTAAAAACTAAAAACCAAAATCTAAAGCAACCAATCATGTTTTTTTAAAAACCAAAATCTACTGCAAAATCAAAAACTAAAAATCAAAAACTAAAATCTGAAAACCAAAAACTAAAAGCCAAAAACTAAAAACCAGAATCTAAGAACTAGTAAAACAATCATCACCTTGATGTTTTATGAACGTAAACAGTAACACCAAGACGGTTGACTTATATTTACAGTACTCTCTCTCGTCGGAAGTGACTAATTACCTGCTAACAAAATTGCTTATTTTTGTTCTTCTAGATGTTGAAAATGAAGTGTTATCAACCAAATTGTTTTGACCTATTGGTAAAGAGTTCACAGTCGTGAATATCATTTTGGGTCCGAATTTCTTTGATCCTTCGGACTGTTTTAAATAGTAAAAATACATGGAATATCATAGACTTTATAAGATTAGTTTTTGGGTCTAGAAAGTTTTTGGGATCCCACAGTTATAAAAAAATAAAATGAAGTGTTATCTCAAGAAGTGGTACGAACTTATTTCATATTGAAGTCGAATATTATTTAATGCATGTTAGCGAACTATTTTCTATGCTCAATTGATATACATATCAAATCATTATTTATCATCCACAACGAAGGCTTATCTATCTTATTAAAATAGAAACATTGTAATGGATCTAACTATTATTTTGTAAGATTTTAAATTAAATGCACACTCTCTTGTATAGGTATATATGATATCCACATGAATTCATTAATGGGAAAATTCCATAAAAATACCCCAACTAAATTTCGTTAAGCTTTTTAATACTCATACTTTTCACTGCCCAGTTTAATACCCCAACTAATTATTTTCTCATTTTAATATCCAAACTTTAAACATGTACCCACTTTAATACCCAAACTTTATTTATTTTAATAAAAGCTCTAATAAGTTTCAAACAAAATTTTTTAAAAATATTTAAAATTTACAAAAAAAAACTCAAAAAATTCTAATTTTTTTTTAAGATTTAGGAAAGAAGGTACATAAACCATGGAAAATTAGTTTTTAAAAAATAAGTTAATTTTAATGATAAAAATAAATTTCGTTTTTTATTTCAGAAAACAAACTAAATACAGTATTTAAAATTTAGAAATTTTATTACAAAATTTAATATTTTACACTATTTAGTTACTTTTATTTCTCAAACACCAAAAAAATTAGAATTTTTTGATTTGTTTTGTAAATTTTTTTTTAAAAATTAAAATTTTTGTTTGAAACTTATTAGAACTTTTATTAAAATAAATAAAGTTTGGGTATTAAAGTGGGTACATGTTTAACATTCTGGGTATTAAAATGAACAAAATAATTAATTGAAGTATTAAACTGGGTAGTAAAAAAGTTTAGGCATTAAAAAGCTTAACAAAATTTAGTTGGAGTATTTTATGGAATTTTCCCTTCATTAATAGACTGAGACTCTTTCTTTTATTTTGTTGGTTTAGGAAATAAATGGTCCAACGCTAATTAAAAGATTTGAAATATATTCATGTTCATAATCATACGATTAGCAACTCCATCTTTTCTTTATTTAAGTTAGTGCATAGTTGCATACGATTATTGTTTAAAATTGTCTTCGGGTTCAACATAACATATTATGTACAAATATATGTACATATTCTATTTACCTCTATATTACGTAATGTGTAATATTATTAAAATTGAATTTAATACCACCAAACCTTAAGAATACATATAAACATTTCTTTGATAATATATCTTCTCTATTAAAAAAGATGTATCATTTTTATCTACTATAAAATAGTCATATGATTATAATTTTATTATAAAATAATTTTAATTAGAATTTTATTATATAAAAATAAAACCAAATTTTATTATATTAGTCTACTGTAAATGTTCATTATACATTTTTGTCTACATAAATATATAAAATACCAAAATTTTAACAAATGTATGACTAATTATTTTATATTAGTTTAATATCTTAATAAAATTGAAATTATGTGTATATGCACGGGTCTGAATAATAATGTTAACTAGACATATAAATATAAATATAAATATTATAAAACTAAAAATATATAACACTAAAAATATTAAATTTATTTATAAAACATGTTTAATAGATTAACAAAATGACCCATAATTCTATTTACAATTATGGGTGATTTTGCTAATAAGATATGTTAGGAAATTGCCTTAGAGAATATTTGTGTAGTATATATTCGATGCATATGATTATTTATATAACAGATATAGATATCTCGAATTTTACTTTCAAAGAAAATATTTTATGGAAAAATACATTCACCAAGTCATTACAATTATACATAATATCTCGGTAATCATATACTGTGATTTGGTATTTTTTATAAATTATTTAATTGGTTTAGTATATATATCGGTGGTACATTATTGTTACCCTAAAATTAAACTATAAATACTGATCTTCTACATCATCTTTACACATCCACGATCACTTCCAAAAAAATAATACACTTTTTGTTTATATATCAGACACATGTAATATATTAGACATCGGAATATAATAAAATTCACTGAGTAAATATGTAATAATTGTTTTTTAAATAATTAACTTTATAATGTACAAAAAATCAAAAAAAAAAGTTCATAACAATGAAAAAACATATCTCATGCTTCCAAAAAATATGAAAACCCGCCCGACTGGGCGGATCATGATCTAGTAACATTTAATATAGTATGGTGAAGGCATCTTCCGAGTTTGATTGGTTAGCTTCAATTTGAGGCATGTAGACGTGCATCTTCTCCGTTCAATTGTCCGTTTAAACCATTTACTTTATAAATTGCAAAATTCTTTTTATTGTTTTGTCAACTTGGTAACTACCAATTAAATTTTATAAAGCAACTTTTTTGATTAATCTGAGATGTCTCGAATTTATGAAAAAAACTCAGACTAATTTCCAAAAAAAAAATAGAGTCCATGAATATATTCAGATGACTCAAATCTTAAAGATGTTGGCGTCTGAAATCTTTCTCTTTATCACTCGACTACAAAATCCCGGAGATAAAAAAAAATATTTTTGATAAATGGATACATCAGTTTCAGTTTGAAAAAGATGAATACAGTACATACCAAATGTCAAAATTAAAAGGTATGTATAGCCTTTAAATTTTAAAATTAAATCTTAACTTTAAAATCAATTAGAAGATTGTATAAGCTAGTACTTGTTTTCAAAGTAAGAACTGTATTTCCTTATTTTAAAAACAACTATGTATCTTACTTTCAATTTGTATTTTCTTAATTGTTCCTTGCAACTATTAATTAATCGGGGAAATATATTTACATAGTTAGTTCAGTTTATAATTGTTCGACTTTGAACATCTCGCGTTATACTTTTAGACTTTTAGTTTTATATCCACTTCAGAGATTCGCTTCGCCGTCCGACTCCGCCTGCAGCTCGCAGTCAACTTTCGTTTATTGCAAAGATAAAGGAAAGAAGTAACCTCTGATCAAAATAAAATAAACGAAGGCAGTCAAAAAAAAAACGAAGGCTCTATATATAGTCTATCAAGGCTCAAATTAAAGGTCATCACGAGTCACAAAAACTCTGAAAAAGAAGAAGTGGTCCTCTAAAAACATACATAAAATACATAGCTATCCATATTTAAATAATAAAAACTATACCTAGGTCGTACCTTATACAATTGCGGATCACGTAACATGACTAGATGCCGCTATAACTAACACGTGTTTGTATCTGATCCGTTGAATCTGGATTAACATGCTCAAATTATAATAACAGCTCCACGAGTTACTTATTTCTAAGCATTCCAGAATCTGGGAAGGTCTCCAAAACAAAACATACGATCAGAAACGAAAAGAGATTTCCCAAATGAAAAGACTATGTAAATCTCTATCTATTAAGAACAAGATTTTTTTTACCTTTCACTTTTAGTCAACAAACTTGTTACATTCTCTTAGAATGAAAACTAAACCTTTCAGTCAGACTTATATTGGGTATTTAAGAGATTTACGATATATATAGTGTTTGATCTACATATTTTTTTTTTGAACTTTATGATCTACATATAATTACACAAAGTATCATCATTAGACACTATATCACACACAATTTTTCATTCCACCTCGGCATGAGGTTCAACGTTTTACTCAGTTTAAGTTTTATTTTCTTTAAAAAAACTTTATTTTCTATAAGTATATAGCAACCATTTTTCTTTTGTCAAAAATGCAAAGTGTAAACTATTATCGTGTGTTTAATACTCATTTTACAAGTTAAGCGGTGGAATTAATAAAGAATATGGTTGAACCTAGACATTTCTTGTCTGAGACGGGACCAATGTTTCCTCACGTCTTCTTATAAGTCAACCTCATTTCCATTATTTTGATTTTATAACTCTATTTGAAACAATGTTCTAAAACCGTTTAAGAAAGATGCTTTTCAAAACCATGATAATGATCTTTTAAACTATCTAAAAATTATAATGCTATAAAAATAAAATTAATAAGATTAATTATTGATAAATTATCTAATTTATGTTATATAAACTAAAATAAATTTATTATTAAATTATATAGAATACTATATATATATATTAGGTATTTGTTTATTTTGCAAATACTTACGCTGTTAGATAACAATTTAGACCTCCAATTAAGTCTTTTGGCATTTCCCTTTCTCGAAATGTTTCCAACATATCCCCCCCCCCTTTTCTACAAAAATAAAATATTTATATTTTATCTTACGTTTGTCTTTAGTTCCACATCGGATTCGAACATTAGAACAAATAGTAACAAACTCAAAGAGTAAAACCCCAAGCGAAGTTTCAAAAAAAAAAAACCCAAGCGAAAGCAAACCAACACACACAAAACAATTCGGGAACCGAGGTTAAATATATAAGAAATGTGGTTCATTACAAAACGTAGCAATTTACAAGATAAGTACTTATACAAAAAGAAAAATATTTACAAGATAACTTCGATATGTAGCTTTGTGGTTTGTGTTATAGCTGGTGCAACATCCCCAACCAGGTTTAAATCCGTATAATACATGATGTTGAAAGAAACAAAAAAGTATAAAATTTACATTTAAAATTTTTAAACCAAGTAATTAACTTACAGAAATATCATAAAGAATTACAATCTCAACAAGGAAGATAGCCAATCATGTAAGGGGAAGGGCGAGGGGTCGTAGCTGAGTAATAGTAGGGGCCTTGGCGGAGGAGAGCGGGCGGAGCCTGAGGAGCGTGTCTCAAAAAGCCTTTGGCGGCTTCAGCCACCACCACTACAAAATCCATTGTTATCTTCACTATCTCTATACAAAGCTCTATTCTTTTTATCAACATTTGATCCTCTCTTCTTTTTCTTTCCCTTTTCTCCACCTTCAATTCATCTTCTCTGTCTTCGTATTTATAGAATCACACATGCAGGCCATGTGAATTATATGTGTTGTATAACTTAAAAGATAATGTTTAAATAATTTTGATTTTTTATTTGATTAAAATAACCAAAAAACAATGACGTCCTATGGGTTTTTAAAAAGAAGAAGTAAAGCATTGACTTTGTTAAAAAATATAAAGCATTGACTTGGTTTTAGCTTTTCCAAATACCCAATCAAAATTTTAGAAAATGGCAGTATTAGAAATAAAGATTCATTCCAAATGAGAATGTTCTGAATCAAATTTATAATTTTTAGTATATAACCAAATGGAATAATATTTCTATAATTGTGTATTTAACAAAAGAGAAAAAAATAAATTTTATATTCACTTTTACTGATAGCTAAAAGAAGTATAAATAATCGAAGAAACAAAAAAGCACAAATATATCTTACTGGTGATTTAGTAGTACTGTAGTTATACATATTACAAAAGGGTCTTAAGTCCATTTCGTCAAATTTTTTTGGACTAAAGCAATTGAGTCCATTAACCAAAAAGGGCCATTGAGATAATATCCATCGTCTAGGCTTTATGTTCGAGGCCCGTCCTTTACTATGGCATAGCGTTTAATTTTCGGAGTCTGATGCCGAAATGTGCTTGTGCTGAGGTCTCTGTTGAAAGCTCCTTGGTGTTGATACTGGTGTTACATGGATTGCATAACAATCGTTTATCAGCAGACGGTTAAGATATGGAGCATATAAGGCTTCTTTGGCTTTACTGGTGTTGCTTTTGGACCCTCTATCTTGCGTCCTGTTTTGGATTATTAGAGTTTTAGGGACTGACTGTTGCAATGCAGTTCAGATCTTTGTGTGGTCTTTGTCTGTTTCAGTTGCAGATTTCTCTTCTAAATCATATTTTATAACCACATGATTTTATCGTTAGAAGCAAATTAACCAGATCGACTTTTCTGATTACAATTTAACTCTTAGTTCCCTGATAAAGAATGAATCAAATAAAAATCTATCAACTCGCTTACGACAGAAAACTAAAACATTAAAAAAAAAGCAGATTTGCAAAACCTGTTCTAGCAAAACTCTCCTACAAGTTGATGGTCTGACAATCATCCGAGAGAGGTTTATGTACATCACTCTCTCCTACCGTGTTAATTCACTTTCGGTAATCTTCAAGTAGAAAGTTTTCAAAACCAGTCCCATTCAGCGTCTTTTGAACCTCTTCCCAATTCTGTACGTGCTGTGACAAAGGACCGTGATGAATCTTCACTTGCCGGCTCTTTAAATTAAGTTTTGGAACCTTCAGAAACTCTTGCACATCATCTAGTCTCTGCTAACCAAAAAGAAGCTCGATTTATTTGTTTGTTGTGAAAATAGCTAGGAAGCATAGTGAAAGAATATGTTCTCACGGTGCGGTTTTTGACAACGTCTTCGTAATAGAGGAAGATGTGGCGAGTGGTATTGAAGTAAGAAAGTGCTTTTGTAGTCATCTCTTGAACTTGTTTCAGATCAGCTATCAAAAGAGTTGTGTTGATCAACGGTTTGTACCGCGCCAATATCTCAGCCTGAAACAAACATTTGTTTCACACATGTTCAGTTTCACAAAAACCAAAGATATGTAAAAAACAAAGGAGAAAGAGAAAGAGGCATTACCTCTTTAGGAGAATGGACGTGGGACTTGTGAGTACCGTTCAATAGCTTAGCATCTTTATCGTAAGAGTTTGCAAGAACTGAAATCATTCGGCGCAAGAGGTTCCTTCTAAAGAGGAATATAGCTGAGACGCCTCTGGTTTTGAAGTATTCTACTATCTCTTCATGGTGTTTCATTAGACCCTGCATATGTTTCATTCCCAGCCACATTACAACGTAACCAAGAACATATATCATAGTTTAGGTTCTGTCCTAAGGATATAACACACAAATCTATAGTTCCAGCATCTAAACTATACTAAAACAGTAAGTAAACGTTCTGTATAAAGTACGGAGGTAATAAACACATAGATAGATAGTAGTAGCAATTAGAGATCGTAAACAACATAACTTTTTTGGTCAAATATTACAATAAATGTTTTTTTCAACATATTCAGAGCCTTTATTGCAGGTAATTAAACACACACAGAGAGTAGTAACTAGTAGTAGTAGCTATCAACAGATCTTTATATTTTAATTTGCAATAAATGACTTAAAACCATTTATAGTAGACAATTTACCTGATTAAGCATCCACTTCAAACCAACGGCAGAAGTGCACTCGTTCTTAGAAGCACTACTCAACCAATCTAGATTATATACTTTGTCCAAGGTCTCGAAAATGGTGGAGACATTAGCCCTCCTGTCTTTAACCGAGAAGATCTCCCCGTTGGAGCTTATGTTAGTATGATTGTTTAGCAAAGTCTCAAACCAGCCGCTACCAGATCTCTGCATTGACAGAATCGCAAAATACCTAACTGGATTGCACGAACATTCCTCCCTAACACACACACACACACACACACATCAACACCATAACCATTAGAACCAAACAAATAGACTGAGAAACATATCTCGTTTTACCTGTTGTATGTCTTGGGTTTAGGGTAATGTACATATGGTATGTCCCATGGTTCAATGTTAGGCTCGGGACAAGGCTTCTCAAAGACTTCAACGTTCAAAAAACCAGCACTTGGGACGACACCGATTTGTTTAAGACAGATTGAGCAAATGTAGACAGCGCAGACCATGACAAACATGAGAACGACCATTCTCAACACAAGTGGGGATTTTTTAGGGAGCTTGAAGACGAAACTATCCTGTAAATTAAACAAATAACATTAAAGTGAATTGTTTGCTTTGTTTTAGAAACAAAAAGAAAAAACATAAATTAAGGGCTAGAACACAACATAGGTATCACTAAATTCAAAATTACTCAAGACCCTAAGATGCCTTAAGATTCGATTTTTATAGAAACCCATATCGAATCAAACGAAAGTCCTAAAAAGACCTAACCGGATTATTGAACAAAACGGTACCTTTGGGCTGAGAGAGTGTTCGTCGCCCATAGCTGCTTTGGTTTAGAGAGGAGAGAGAGAGATTTAGAAAGGAAGAGAAGAGAGAAGCATTGAATTATTCAGACACACCCTCCAGCCAAAAATTTAAATAAAACACAATAATGAAAATCAAAAACACAAAAGTGGCTTTTCTCCGATCAAGCCCATACAATAAGAAAGAAAATTTAAATCAAAAGAGAAACGAAGAAAACTCTTGAGAATTGTTTTTCTTTTTTTTTAATTTAAAAAACAATTATTAGAGATACACGAGAAACGTTGTCTGTGGAGCTTTTAGATGTTCGGCAACTTGCACAAAAGAAAAGAAGAAACTTTAGGGGAACCCATAAAAATAATATTGAAAGCGCAAGGTTCGAGACGAAAGTCTATTAGCAAAGAAACGACATCGTTTTCGATGTTTCGGACACGAACACAATGGCATCTCCCTTTCTTTTTTTTTTGTCAATTGGCATCTCCCTTTCTAAAAACAACAATATAGTAATTATTTCATATTTAGCGTGTCACCCATTCCGTATTTTTAGGTTTGACTTGTGCTTTTCCTTTTAGTTATTGGATTCTCGGATTCTCGGGTTAGAGTTTGAATTAATCTAACCTGAATTGCTTTCTTATTTTCCCTGTACCACTAGTTCTTTTTCTTCGGTGCTCATCTATCTTATTAAAACAGAAACATTCTATTGGACTTAACATTTATTTTGTAAGTTTTTAAATTAAATACACCTTTATACTTTATAGTTAAACCTACATTAATCACTAATATTCATTTTTATACTACTATCCATATTTCCAAACAATATACTTATTTCTTTATACTACTAACACTGTTTCCAAACAATATATTTTTTATACCACTATCAATGTTTCCAAACAATACAATAATTAATTTTAGTTACTTTATATCTATCATTTTCTCTTTAAATTTTTGTAGAAACGTCATAATTTCATAAATTGTAAAATAATAAACTTTAAATTTTGGATTATAAGATTACAGATTATGAAACTATTATAATTTAAATCAAATTAGATTACATATCGGTCATCCATCAGTTCAATCGGTTAGTCTCGGGTAGTAATTTTTTTAATATGAATATTTTAAAAATCTAAATTGAATTGTCAGATCTCCGGATTAACCGGTGTAATCACAATCGGGTTTAATTTAAAAACACTGATTTAAATGCAAAAATATTTTAAATACACACTCTTTAAAATTTACCAAAATATTTATTAAGTTATTAATAAAAAATTTCATCGTAAAATATTCCGCGCTTCCAAAGCGCGGATCAAGTAAACTTTACAACCGACAAACTTGCGTGCTCTTAGTTTTGTATATTTCAAAGGTGTTACAATATGTTGAAGGAAAGACCAAAACAAGCAAAAATAGGATAAAGTAGTAAATGGTTCTTCTATCCTCTATACCAATTATCCGTAACACAAAATATCTGAACCGGATCTAACCAATATCCGAATTGCACATATGCCTAGTTTCAGTTATTTTGTTGAATCTACATTCAAAAATTCAAGTATAAGTTACATAACATCTATTATTATAAAGAAAAGGTTACTCTCTTTTCCTGCTGCCAGCGCAACAAATAAAGGAAGGAGGAGCCGACAGCTGTCCATCAACCTAAAACGCAGAGCATCATTTAATTTGTGTCATTTGTGTCTTTTTTGTTTTGTTGGGCCGTATTCGTCTTGAGCCCATCACGGATTTAATCAAACAAAGCTTCTGATTACGTTATCGCTGCTTAGCGCCGTATCACCTCCTTCTTCTCCCGATCTCAGAAACCGATCAATCAGCTTTAAACCGATCTTGAGTGAGGCAATTCGACGTGATGAATCTCCATTTGAATCTTCAATTGCGTCGTTTTGTATTATGTTCGAAACTTCTGAAACGTTACCAAAGATTAATTTCTCGCCATTGCATTCAAGCATCGTCATTAAAGCTCTCATTGACACAATCTTGCCAATCATACATCCCCTCTTTTATTCCCCTCAATGAATCTACAACTATAAATATTAGAGTTTCTTTTCGTGAAAATCATCAGTTTCATCAGTTTTTACTCAACTTCTCTCTCATATTCTCCGACTTGAAAGACGACCGTCGAGATACGCCTGCTGAGATTTTGGGAGTCGAGATCTCTCCCTCTGTAAGTCGTGTTTTGTATTTTTCTCTACATAACGATCTCACTCGCTTGGAAGTTTTGAACTTTTGTGGTTGAGTTGAACATTTGACTTGCTGAGACTAATAAGTATGTGTGATGAACGAATTTTTTTTTTTTTGCCAGGTTCAATATCAAGTTTTTGTCACATGATTTAAGGATCTTGAACCTGTTTAAGTCAGAACAGCGTAAGTATCAGTTCACAAACCATTTACGTGCATAAGTTTATTAAGTTACTACTTCTTGAATGAATTTGACAGCATGGTAACACCATTAGAATTTGGATTTGCGTACTCTTTGGTGAGCCCAGACTTGCAAGGACAACCACTGAATGCAATCACCACTGCTGTTGGTTTTGCTATCTTCCGAGGAATATTTTTCAAAGTGAGTTGTTATTCTTTACTCTCTCACCGATATGTATATATATCATGAAAACATATATATCAGCTTGAAAGTTTCTTTTGTGTTGCAACTAAATTGATGTCTTGATGCTTTTTGAAATATAAATGATGTGCGGTAAAAGATCTGAGCATCTAACCAAGGATAAGGCTTCTGATACTAGACCATATCCAGAGGTTTGAAACCACCTTCTATGCTCTTATGAAAGACTGAATGTGTTGAAAAAATACAAAGTGGATTGAATTATTCTCTGTTATTTTTTTCTTTTTTGAAACTGGCTTTTATTCTCTGTTATTTTGAGTGCAGGATACCTGAGTTAAAGGGCAAACGAGGAACGTAGACATTTTGTCTTATATGGCTTATCACCAGAATCAATCAATTCGTTTGGACCGTGAGGATCTTAAAACACATAATGTAGTATATTAAACAAAAACACTAATCAGCTATAGCTTTACATCGATAAATTCAAGATAGTTATTGAAAATTGAAAAGACAAATTTTCTAACAAACCTGAAAGTTATTATTTCAATGATTCTTTTTTTTTTTGAGCAACCAGAAATTTGATTAGTAAAAATAGTCTCAGTGGGCTGTTGAATAATTTGCAGAAGCAGAAACAAGATGGGCCTTAGCTAAAGATTCTAAAACTAAGAATTATAATGTTTGTACATTTAACAATATTTTACATAAAAACTTATAAGATAAAATAATATTCAGATCAAGTGTCCGATTAGTTTGGTTATAAATAAAATGCTTTAGATCAAGTGTCCGATTAGTTTACATATAAATTTATAATGCATAAATTTTGTTGTAAGAATTTAGTATATAGCTTTTATCTATGTAGTTGTAAGTTTTTTAGCTATAGAAAAATATTATAACTTTTAAACCTCTTACTTAAAAAAAAACATGAACAAAAAACATAGAAGTGTTGATCTAACGGGGAAAAGAGCCCATTAAATACTATAAACTATTTCATTTTGAAAAAACTAAATTAAACAATAAGTTATAAAAAATATATCGACCGAAACATTTCTATAGTCCAACTAATCTAATTAAAATTTAGAGGATGATTGGTAAGTGATGTAGAAGCTCTGAAGAGCCATATTTTTTTTTTCTAAATCACTTTTATGAGACAATCATGTTTTAGCTTTCAATAATGAGGACTTGATTGGTACAGCTGACGAAGAAACAGTAGCAGTATACTGTAAAAGCAGTATGCTGCAGAAGCTGTATGCTGTTATTAAAACTTTTAATAAGATGATTGATAGAGTAGTAGCAGTATATAATTTTATTTTTTATAAAAATTAGTATATAATAGATTTATTTTAAATTATACATATTAAATTATAATATATATATATATATTAATAATATATTTATTAATAAAAATAATGAATCTTAATTAATAACATAAATTAAATTTTAAATGTAAAATATTATTATTTAAAAATGTATTTTTAAAAATATAAATTTATTTTTTGGATATAAAATAATTTTGAATATTATTAAATAAAATATAAATTTATTTTTGGATATAAAATAATTTGAATACTATTGAACAAAATAAATAAATTATCATTATATATATATATTTTTATTTTATATATTAATATATAAAAATATATGATTAATTTATTTTTATTTACTAATTACAAAATTATGTTTATATCGAAAATTTTATTTAAAAAAATAAAATTACAACTAAATATCTATTTTTAAAAAATAATATTTCTCATTTGAAATATAATATAATTTATATAATTAAATTATATTTTAAATTTGAAATACTATTTTTAAAAATATTTATATTGTAAATTTATTTTAAAAATCAAATTTTCATTTTCTGGATATAAAAATAGTTTTATGATATTATTAAATCAAATAAATGAACTAATTATATTTATTTCTTAAATTTATAAATTGTAAATGCAAATACTCTTCCAAAAGCTTCAAATGAGAGCATTTGCTAGAGAGCATTAGCATTTAGTAAATGCTTTTCTAAATGCTTTTCTAACAAATGTTGATTGGATAATGTGGAACATAATGCTAATGTTAATGCTCTACCAATCAAGGCATGAGTCTAGAGCAAAAAAAAATAAAAATGGAAATATACTAGCTTTGAAAATCAGTTTTTCTAAAGCATTTTATTTAGTGCTTTGAATTTTTTTTCGAAAATAAAACACAGCAATATAAAATAAAGTCACAACCAAAACATTTACAACCTGAATTCTAAAACATCTTCATTTGCTCATCATCTTATAAATAATTTTCAATAACAAATATATTAAAAGTTCAGTTTTCTAAGAAAAGACTAAATGAATAATTTAAAATAATTTTTAAATTGTCTAGCAACTTATATTTTAATACCAGATTATAATATTTATATGTTAAATATAAATACAATATACATATAAAAAATAAAAATTGAATAAAGAATCCCGGGCGTAGCCCGGGCCAATCCCTAGTATCATAGAAAATAGGATAACCATAATCCATAAAAGAGAACATTGCAATTCTTGGTATCTAATCTGGGCTTTAACACGAGGCGTAGAGGAAGAAAACAACACCTATGTATCGTTTTTGACTCTTACTTCCACGTCAAACCCAAATGACGTGGCCAACGACATCGTACGAAAAGGCGCACTATAAACGAGCGAACTAAAATACGCACAGAACGATCTGACGTGGACGATAACAACCACCACCGTAATCTCAAACATTTTCGAGTGGTTCACAAACAAAAAAAAAACCACACCAAATCTCTCGGACGAGTTTCAGCGTCAATCGTCGCCGGGAAAAATGATCGGAGGGGGGAGAGTTTACTGGGGGAAGAAGGCGGATAGAGAGGTGGAGGACGAAGGTGGATCAAACGGCGTCGTTGCGATGTTCGCGTGGAGTTCGATTGACGAGAACCATCTCGCGAGTTTCGTTGACCTCTACTCTTCTCTCGGTTGGAACTCGCTTGTTTGCCGCGCTGATTTTCTCACTGCGTAAGCTCCGCTCCTTCTGAAATATATCTGTGAGCTTAATCTTACGACTGATGAATTTTGCGATGTGTGTCGTAGCTAGATTTTGCTTCTACAACGTCACTATCAGAATCAGAATCGGAATCTTTCTTATGCTGTTTAGATTCTGTTTAGTTCCTTTTTTTGAATTTGAATTCTCTATTCTCTCTGAGTTTCAGTTTGTAAAAACGGCATTATCAGAATCAGTATCTTTTTGCGTCTTATGCTGTTTGGATATTGTTTCAGAATCTCTTTAATTAGGTTTGCTATTTCGTCTATGTTCTTCAGGTTTTACCCAGAGATGGCTCTCTCGCTAGCATTTCATCTTCTTGCTGAGCTCGTTGAGGTAAGATTCAGCCTAACTTAAAGGTTCTGGTTCAGTAATTTGCTGAATTCTTTTATTTTTATTTTTATAAGAATTGGTACTGTTTGTCACTTTATTTGTGGCTTTATGTTACGTTGTGTTTATTTATTATTCAGGAGCTAAAGAGCAGACCGTGTCCTGTAATCTTTCTAGCTTTCTCTGGGGCTCCAAAAGCTTGCATGTACAAAGTACTACAGGTGATCATGGGTGATTGTGAACCTCAAATTCATCCGGTGAGAATTGTCTCTTTATTATAATGATGATGTTTGTTTCTTCTTCAGTTCAATTTTCAACTCATTTCTTGTTTTCTTTTTTTTTTTTCAATTTGTGAAGGATGATAGCCAGCTTGTTAGAAACTGTCTTTCTGGACATGTCTACGACTCTGGCCCATTGGATTTCACCAGTGATTTGAATACAAAATTCGCACTACATCCATCCATAAGACGAATGTCTGTGCCTTCAAGACTCATATCTTGGATGGCCAAAGGGATATCTTCAGGCCTTGACGGTTTATATCTTACGAGATTTGAATCTCAACGCAGTGAGTATTGGCAGGCCCTCTACTCATCTGTTGTAAGTCTACTATCTATACCTTCTCTCTGGTTATGGCTTCTCAAGTTGGTTTCTACAGAAGAAGATAAACTCTCCCTTCTGTGTGTGTTTCCAGGAAATTGAGGCTCCATATCTCATCTTATGCTCGGAGAATGACAAACTGGCTCCTCACCAAGTGATTTCGAGCTTCACCCATCAATTACAGGAACTGGGAGGAGAGGTTAAAGTTGTCAAGTGGAAAAACTCTCCTCATGCAGGTGAGTCATATAACATGTTTAAGTCTATTATGGCAATATCTGAGCTTTTTTTTATCTCTCTTTCCTCAGGGCACTACACACATAACCCTATACAATACCGAGCTGTTATCTCCAACTTTCTAGAGAAGGCCATATCAGTTCACTTACATAAAATCCGACAACTTGGAGAAAGAGCTCGCACGCATGATGAGATCTCTGAGTTAATTTGCGACCTTCAGAAAGTGGCTGTGAAATCTAACCAAAGCCTAAAGAGAGTAGCCACTGGTCCATGTGACCATTTTTTCTTACCAAGCTCAGCTCCGTATCAAAGCAACAACAATGATCCATCGTCTTCACAGGAAGAGCAGAGAGAGAGATCTTCCTTCCGCCCGCTCCAACCAATGAGCATAAACGCTCACAGCGTTCTTGGGCAGTTCCTGTTCGATTCATGTGTTCCTAAGAACATCGAAGGATGGGATATCAGATTTGGAGGTTGTCTCAACGGCCAACCATACGCCACTTCCTCTTCCCGTAAGAATTCAAATCGTGGTTTCCAGAGACGCCTCTTACGTTCAAAACTGTGATGAACTTGGGGTACATGCGTAATGGGAGGTATTGAAGTAGAGACATGTTTAGGAAAAGGAGAGGGTTGTTTGTATGATACGGGAAGATGTAAATAGAGTGGTTCTTCGAAATGTTGTTAGTACAAGTATCAAAAATAAGTCTGTAGATAGACATATCGTTTTACGTTGTGTTAATAAAACAACACTGTAAAATGTATCACTAGTGTATTATCATTATAGCTTTCAGTTCTTCGGTCTTCATAGACTAAATTTCAAAAATTGTACAAGTAGAACATTAGTAACCATAATGAAAAAGATTTAGACTTTCTTTTATGTTTATGAGTAGTTGACTTCAAACTAAACCAAACTGAAAAAAAACAGAGCTCGGGATAAAGGCATGTCATCTGGATATCACAGATTAAACGCGACGGACCCAACCATCGGCAAGCCGTTTTCTTCATAGCTCCGAAAGAATGCACCAGCCGGGAATCGAACCCGGGTCTGTACCGTGGCAGGGTACTATTCTACCACTAGACCACTGGTGCTATGTTGTTTGTTGTTATCTTGTATAACTCTATATACAAAGAATGAAGTTGGTAACAAATTTATTAGGATAAGTGGAATAAATTCATAAGGAAACCCAGTATGTTAAGGGTTGTACAAGAAATCATACAAGAAACGGAGTTATGTGATTGCTGACGAAGAGCTGGAGTAAGGAAGCGAATAAGAGTAAAAATGAAACTTCTAAACAGAGAAAATAATCCAAATTCAAGAAAAAAAACTAAAACTATCAGTTTATTACAATATGGACAGGTTCTTATGAAACACTTAATTCGTACCAGAATTAATTGTTTTAAGGTAGATAAAGAAATGTTGTTTCAAGCTGCAGTCCAAGTCTAAGATAAAATGGTTGAAAAAGTGATCAAAATACCACATTCTTTCAACTAATTTGTCAATGTATAATGTGGTTGAACAATCAGATTATGAATTACTAGATTACTGTAATACTGATGGCATTTAGATTTTTTCTTTTCTCAATTAAAGTCAATATATATACTTTTAACAAGAAACGGATACAGTTTGATTAAATTTAACTAACTAAACGCGAGTATTTGAAGAATATATAAATCCCAATCTAAATCAAGGTATATCTTTAAAAGATATTGGGGTCGTATTGCAATTTGTTTTATATTAGATGAGGAGGACAAACTCTGAATATTTGGAACAAAAAGGTGACATATGAAAATATTTAACGCTTGAAGGATTATTCTGAAAACCATAATATTATTTTCCTGTGTTATCATCCGCGTCCCCTAAAATCAACTAGGGTTTTAGCTATCGCCTTTCACCATTTCTGCTCAGTGAAAATGTCTTCTCTAATGGCGATTCGTTGCGCGCGTACCCAGAAGATCTTCACAGTAGGTTCCCTGCTTCAGGTACGCTCTTCTCTCCCCCATCTATCCTCTCGATTCGCCTCCGTTACCCAAACCTTCGCCCTTAGCTCAACCGCGAGCAAAAACCTCAGCACATCCGCCTCCGCGAGTGACTATCACCGGAATCCTCACCCCGTCGCATCTTACCCTCCGCCGCAACGGCACAATCCATCTCCGGGGTTCGATTCCCAGCGTTTCCAAAACCAATCAAACGCTCCTCAAAACCAGAGGTTTAACCCTAACCAATCGAATCCTCAGCACGGCGGTTACAGACCTCCTCAACACCGCGGAGGCGGTTACAATCAGGTCAATTATCAGAACCAGAACGTTCAGAGCAACGAGATAGCCCCAACCGTGGATGAGATAGTCCGCTTGTGCAAGCTCAGGAGATACAAAGACGCGATCGAGCTGCTCGATAAGGGAGCGATGCCTGACAAAGACTGTTTCTCTCTGCTCTTCGAGTCCTGCGCCAATCTGAAATCCCTCGAGCATTCCAAGAAGGTGCACGATCACTTCCTTCGGTCCGTCTTCAGGAGCGATCCGAAGCTGAACAACGTGGTCATCGGTATGTTCGGGGAGTGCAGCAGCGTCACCGACGCCAAGAGAGTGTTCGATCACATGGCCGACAAAGATATGGATTCTTGGCACGTGATGATGCGCGTGTATAGCGACAACGGGATGGGGGATGATGCGTTGCAGATGTTCGAGGAGATGACGACGAAGGTAGGGATGAGACCTAACGAGGAGACGTTCGTTGCTGTCTTCTTGGCTTGTGCTGCTGTGGGTGGGATAAAGGAAGCGTTTCTGCATTTCGATTCGATGAAGAACGAGTTTGGGATTAGCCCCGGGACTGAGCATTACTTGGGTGTTTTGGATGTTCTTGGGAAATGTGGGCATCTCGTCGAGGCGGAGCAGTACATCCGCGGGCTTCCTTTCGAAGCCACGGCTGAGTTCTGGGAAGCTATGAGGAACTATGGTAAGATTCATGGAGATATTGAGTTAGAGGATTACGCGGAGGAGTTGATGGTTGGTCTTGACCCTTCCAAGGCTGTGACCAACAAGATTCCTACTCCTCCTCCTAAGTCATACAGGGAGACGAGTATGCTTGCTAGTAGGAGTAGGATTCTCGAGTTTCGGAATCTGACTTTGTACAAGGATGAAGCTAAGGAGTTGGATGCGAAGAAAGGAGCGGTTTATGTTCCAGACACTAAATGTGTTCTGCATGACATTGACGAGGAGGCTAAACAACAGGCGCTGCTCTACCACAGTGAGAGGCTAGCGATTGCTTATGGTATTATATGCACCCCGCCTCGGAAGTCTCTGACAATCATCAAGAATCTGCGCGTGTGTAATGACTGTCACAACTTCATCAAGATCACGTCCAAAATCATTGGTAGAACGTTGATCGTGAGAGACAACAAACGGTTCCATCACTTCAGTGACGGCAAATGTTCTTGTGGCGATTACTGGTAGAGAGCTCACTGGCTCTTGCGTGGCGTGTTCCCATCATGTATAGCGCTCCAAAGTCTGCTTGAAACTCTGCTTGATGTTGGGAATTGCAATAGTATTTTCTATGCTGTAACAAATTTCTTTTGCTTTAGACCTTTTACTTGAGGTATTAAGTTTGTGTTTCTCGTGTTATGGCAGAACATTGGAGATGTCGGTTTAAAGTTGCAAGAATTCATGTTTAAAAAAAGTTAAAAAGAAATAGATTGTATAAATAACGAACTTCAATTATAATCTCAGAGAAAAGAAAAGATAGATCTTTTCAGACAATGTTCATCTTCATAGTTCAGACAATCTCTGTGTGTGTGTTTTCATTCCATATTTTTTGGGAGATTTGGAGTAGTTAAAAACAATTTGACATTTTGTCCCTATGCATTGTGTTATCTACTCTATTAAAATAGAGTCCTACATTATATCTACTGTTGTCAAGTCATTTTTAATTTTCAGACCCATTACTAAAGGTTTACATGTGACATTAGTTATACACTGATTAATTAATAAACCGATGTAATATTTAAATCATACCATCACCGGGTAATTTAACCAAACCATTATTCTTACTATCGATTTCATTAACGATTAACCGGTTATCTATTATTATAAAAGTAAATGCAATATACAACTCTTAGCCGGTTATCTATTATTATATTTGTTTTTCCATTAAAGTTAAAAAATTCTTATGTTAATATATAGTAGATTACTATATTCATACATTTATATATATATATATATATATATATATATGTATATTTAAATTGTTTTTAAAATATAACTTATCCCCCAAGTCTAATATTATATCCACAAACAATATCATAAACAAAACTATATATATATATATATAAAATATTGCGTTTTTTATATAATATATATATTCTAATCTTGGTAACAATTAAAAAATTTTTATAAGATTCTGAATTATGATATATGGAAAAGTTTAAAAGAATTGATTTGGCTATCTATGTCACCAAAATTGACTTACTTTTTTCGCCACACATTCATTTAGAATTCCAAAGTTAAAAGTGTTTGGATTGGATAGTGAAATGCTAGGTGGTATATCGGAAAGTTATTCACGATACCGTATGAGTGATGCCAAAGTACGGGAAAAAGTCGGGTGATGATTGCATAATCAGTAAAAAATAATTTTGAACCTTTTGGAAAGTTAACGTACAGACCGAAGAGGCAGACGTAAGTGACTCATTATTGAGCAGTCGGAAAGTTACAAATTTGTTTAAATAATTTTTGCCCTTAAAAGGAGCGGATTAATATCTAGTTTTCTTTTAAAATAACCTTAAATTAATGTATAAAAAAACCTTAAGTGAATAATAAAATTATCTAAAATAAATATTTTTTCATTTAAAAAAATAAAAAATGTAAACCAGGAAAACTGGTAATATGTATTCAATAGTTTTTTTTTAAACTAATAATTTGAAAAAACATTTAAAATATTAGTATACTACTTTCAGAATGTCTATTTAAATTTTGAATTATTTTTACCCTAAATGGAACGTATGACTTAAATATTGATCTAAATTGTTAAAGAAAACTCTTTCTAGAATGTATGACTTAAATATTGATCACCAATTTAATTTTCCGTTAACCATACTAACGATTAGGATTAATTCTGAATTGCACTTTTATTTTAATAGTTTAGATGAACCTCAAAAAATTTTGAATGTCCAACTCCCGTTGTTGGAGTGCAAATTTTATCTTTTTACTTTCATTTCATCAGTTTGCATCAAACTTCAAATACTTTTTATGTTTAGGTCTAATTCTTATTTAGAAATCTAACTGCCACTAGTTTTATGTTCTATAAATTTTATTGATATCAAAAATACACGGAATTATTATTTAAAATACTATGAAAGACTGCAGCAACTATGATTATGAGATAGAAATTATTAATTCTTCTTATTAATTTTGAATAATTTTTCATTCTAAAGTTTTGGTGGAGGGCCAGAAGGAGGCTTATATTCTTTACAAGGAAAGTCGCAAATACAAGCACCACCGTCGTAGCGGTAATCACAGTGAGCCTCTGCACCTTTTCCATAAGAACTGCATTTTATTCCGCACATACGACAATCACCAAGACTTGCCTGACATCCCATATTATTTTCAACTACAATAAATTAAACAACTTTTTATGTTCAAATAAAGAAAAACTAAGATTTAGGAGATATCAACACAGTAAAATAAAATATATATACCAATGAATAAATCCAAAACCAAATAACTAAGTAGAATCATTCGTGCATCTTTGAATATATCAAAAAACTAAGATCACAACGAAATACAAATTTACAATATTCAAGGTATGATTGAAAGCCCTTTTTCAAAAAAAAAAATATTCAAGGTATGTTCCAACAAACAAGACTTAGACTAAATTATACATTATGACACTGAATACAGTTTTTGAGGAAAAGTTAATATAAACACATACCTAAAGAGAACACTACAAGGAAGATGATGGGGAGAATAGCTGAAAATTTTGCTGTAGCCATATTTTGTATTGCAGATTAAGATACTTGTTTATTGAATATTGAAAGACTCTAAAGTTTGGGAGACAGTAGAGAGATATTTATAGGATGATGAGGCGACAATTAATAATAATAACTATTATTATTATTATTATATTTTTGGAAAATTGACTGAATTATGATAATAATATATTCAATAAACAAGTCATATGAATAAAAATAATGTTTACAACAATTATTTTAACTTTTAACATATTTAGATTTGACTAGTTTATCGCCAATTTAATTTTCCGTTGACCATAGATCTACTTAACAATAACAGATTATTTTTTTACCTTTTTAAAAGTTTCTATTTGACCAAAAAATACTTAAATTAATTTTTGCAGATTTACTAGTGCTTAGCAGATTTATATTCTTTTACTACTAGAGATTTGATATGCGCCACTACACAGATGTTGGTTTTAACTTTTATATATAATGATATTATTTAAAATATATAATGGTTAATATTTGTAACATTTTGCATATACTTAAATGTTTATATGAATTTTAAGGACAAAATAATATTTTACATTCAGTGATTTAATTTATTGTTATAAATTATAAAAAATATATTCTTTATTTTTTTAATTATATTTTCATTTTATTATTATAAAAGTGGATAAATGTATAAAAGAACACATGAGTATTATTTTGTTTTTGTAATTATATTTTATGTGTATGATCAAGACTATTTAATAAAACACACATATATATATATGTAAATTCAATGTGGGATTTGCATTAATATACAAAACAAATCTGGTCTAATAACTTTTATACAATCATTTAAAGTATAATTTCTGCATAAATATTTATTTTTGTAAAACAATTTAAATATACTAATAACTAATATTTCACAATAAAAATAAAAATTTGATATATATATATATATATATATATATATATTAATAAAACTAAATTAACTAATATAATTACATATAGATAAGAGACTTTTAGTTTTTTTTTGTTTGAACAACTGAGACTTTTAGTTTAAAGACACACTATCGATTAATTATGTTTGGAGTTCTATAATGGAACTATATTTGGTTATCTCTAGTCGTTGGTGTATAAATAATTTAAAAATGAACCCCCAAATAGTTTTTGACTGTCGAACTCTAGTTGCTGAAGTACAATTTTTATTGTTTTAATTTGATTTCATAAATTTGCATGAAATTTTAAATCATATTTCTGTTTAGCTCTAATTTTAATTTAAAAATCTAAGTGCAACTAATTTTGTGCTCTATAAATTTTAGTGATATAAAAAATTAAAGAATTAAAATACTATGAAAGACTGCAGAAACAATGTTTATGAGATTCAAAATATTATTTCTTCTTATTAATTTTCTATAATTTTTCATTTTAAATTTTTGGTGGAGAATTACAAGGAAAGTTGCAAATACAAACACCACCGTCATAGCGGTAGTCACAGTGAGCCTCTGCACCTTTTCCATAAACACTACATTTTATTCCTACGGCAATCACCAAGACTCGCCTGATATTCTATACTTTCCTGAACTACAATAATTAAAAAATATTTTATGTTTAAGTAATTGAAAACTAAGATTTGGGAGATATCAACAGAGTAAACTACAATATTATATATATCAATGAATAAAGCCAAAACCTAAAAACTAAGTAGAATAAGGGGAGATATTTGAATATTGCTCTTTCTCAACAAAAAAAGAAATCTTTGAATATTGCTATGTGTAATTTATAAAGGATTTTGTATATCTTTTTAAGGGATTATGTATATCAAAAAAACTAACGTCACAACGAGAAACAAATTTACAATATTAAAGGGGTATGTTCCAGCAAACAAGACTGATACTAAGTTAAACGAGATTTTGACCCGCATATATATATATATATATATATATATTATATATATATATATATATATATATATATATTTTTTTTGTTTTATTTAATTAGTTTATATTTTTAATATATTTAAGTATTTATATCATTATTTCCTATACAATATTTATAATTTCTATGCTGTTAATTAACTAATTATTTTAAATCATTATATATATATATATGATGCTTCATATTATATATTTAATTTTTCGTATTAAATTTGATTTTGATGATTAAACCAATATTTTATGCATGAAATCACATAATTGAGAATTATTTTGTATTTAATTTATTATGATCATGGCCCGTTATTGAAAGCGCTAGATTTTCTTGTAAAATTTGTTTTGTTTATTCATTTTATATAACAAATTACTGTATATATAAAGTTTAATTAATTTTTATACATGTATTATATAGTTTATTAATGTTAAACCATTCTACCAAAATATTATATTTTTAGAATAAATGTTTTATATTTATGAAAATAAAATATATTAACTTATCAGTTCAAAATGATAGATATAATGGACAAAATATGATAGATTTGTTAGAAATTACATACTCGAGAATTATTTTTTATTTAATTTACTATGGTCCCGATCCGTAATTCAAAACTCTAGATTTCTTTAGAAATTTGTTTTGTTTATTCAGTTTATATGATAAATTATTATATATAAAAAATAAGATAAGTTAATTATGTATACATTTTATATAATTAAATAGAAATGAATATTGCTTCCCTACAAAATCTTTTTAAAATCTTTGTAGAATGTATTTTTTAAAGTAAGCATTTTAAGTTGCTATCATTAAAATAATATTTTGTGTAATTTTTATTTTTGTTTATAATTCAAAAATAAATTAAATTTAAATTTCTGGTTATATTTATGATAACTAAAATTTAAGTTAATCAATTTTGGAAATAAATTTTAAAAAGATTCTGAAAAGATTCTTTAAAGATTTTGTTTAGAATTTTCTTAAATAGATATTAATTTTTATTTTAAATAGAAAATAAAGATATTAAGTGATACTCCCTCTGTTTCTTAATAAGTGTCGTTTTAGAGTTGTGCACATGGATTAAGAAATCATTAAATTTTGCATATTTTCCATACAAAAACATCATTACCCATACATCTCAACCAATAGAAAAATAAAATACAGAATCAAATTAATAAATTTTGCATTGAAATGCTAAAACGACACTTATTTTGCAACGAAAAAAATCTCTACAACGACACTTTATATGAAACGGAGGAAGTACTATAGTTAAGTACATTTTATAAACTTTCTAAATAATGGTACAACTTAAAATATCATACATGAAAAAAAATCATGACTTCTGTTTTAATATACAAAATATTGCGACGTTAATATATTTTTTGAGGAAAGGTTAATATAAACGTATACCTAAAGCAAACATTACAAGGAAGATGATGGGGAGAACAACTTAAAAACTGCTTTTGCCATCATGTTCCCATCATGGCATCATGTAAAGGTCTCCAGAACTCTGCTCGATGTTGGGAATTGAAATAGTATGCTGTAACAAATTTAATTTGCTTTAGACCTTTTACTTGAGGTATTTAGTTTGTGTTTCTCGTATTATGGCAGAACATTGGAGATGTCGGTTTAAAGTTGCAAGACTGCAGCAACTATTATTTACGGAATTATTATTTAAAATATCATGAAAGACTGCAGCAACTATGTTTATGAAATTCAACGTATTATTTCTTCTTATTAATTTTCAATAATTTTTAATTTTAAAAGTTTGGTGGAGGATTACAAGGATAGTCACAAACACAAATACCACCGTAACAATGAGCCTCTGCACCCTTTCCATAATAACTGCATTTTATTCCACATACTAGTGGTATTCCGGCGCTACGCGCCGGGTTCATATATTTTATTGTCACATAAATTTATAGCTTCTTCATGGTCTTAGTAAATAGAATGTATTCAAAAATATGAAAAATGAAAATATATCAAAATAGAATGATATATTTTCCCAATCATTTGATAGTTGTTAGCCACTATAGGATATTACTTTGTTTTAAAATTATTTAATTCAAAATGGAATAACATAACTGGTTGTGATTAATCGACTGGATAAAATAAAATGAAAAATTGATAGTCGTAATAAAGTTAATTTAGTTAAAACATAAACATAAATTAAAGTTAGTGTTTTAATTAGAGAACAGACTTATACTGTTAAGTACCCCGTGGACAATACATAGAAGGAACAATGTTTGAAATTTTATTTTATTTAAATACCAAATAGTATTTACGGGCGGGTTAGAAAATGATCAAATAATATAAATATTATTTAAAGTTTGACAAAATTTTGAAATTTTAATTTTAAAAGTATTAGATTTTACTATTTGTTGTTTTTTTATCAAAAATTACTATCTATTGGATGATTCCATTTAGAGTTTATATACTTGTTTGACCATAATGTTTTTCATGGAAATAAATTTGTTTTAGTTTTTTAATTTTTTTCTAATTTGACTATGATAATAAGAACAATATTTTAAAAAGACAATTGTGGTCGATTGTGTTAGCTTATGTTATTTTTTCTTTTATATATTTGTTTCACCTTTTACTTTAAACATTTTTATTTGAACTATTGATTTATATGAGGTAGCTGCTTCATTGTAGTAAAAAATATTTCTTGACATTGATAACGAACAGTAACAGATTGGCTGGACAAACCCAACTTATTAAAATCAGTGACATGGTTTAAGGAAAATGACTTAACTCATAAAAGTGATTTAAACAAAAAGCCTTCAATGCAATGTTCACGTGAGAGCGTCTTTGTAGTCAATCAGTCTTCAAACTTGTTGATCTCATTGTTTCTCTTCTTCTTTGTGGTTCACCCTTCCTTCAGAACTGCTGCATCCTCTCCTGTATTCTTTTCAGCTACAGGTGACCTATTTGATTCACTTGGAGCAGCTGTTTGCCCATCACCATCCCCATCATCACTGCTTCCTCTTTTCACAGCTCCACCACCAGACATGTAATCACCGGGTTGTCATTGCTACCCTAGCGCATTAACAATGTTAAACAATGACCAAAAACATCAGTAGTTTCCCGACAGAGCATAAAGAAGTTAATGTATGACTTGGTTCTCAAAATTTGTTTGGGATGGGCGCTAGTGAGAATCGTAAATGAACTCTGATGTTTGGATGAGAAATTAAATCGAGAAAGCTTCAACTGGAAGGTAACGGTGCGGCCGACATTTTTTCGATGCATTATAGAAAGGCCGAACTCCCTACTTCTTGGAGACTTGCGTTCTGGTGAGAGATAATATTTCAGTCACTCAGTTTTCATAAAATACGGACAGAAAAATGTGAGTAAGTTGGGAAGTACGATACCATTTGTTAATTTGGGAGACCTCTGCAGCCCTAGTATTTGCCAATTAACTTGTTACAGTATGAAAAGCTACAAACTCAGCTGAGTCAGATGCATCAGAGACTATCAGATTAACAATTTCAGAATGTAACATATATTGTCCATAATAGTTTACTATCAACAAAGCTGGAAGCAATAGGTTCGACGTTTGAGAAGCTGTTAGATTTGGAGAATTCTGCAACTCTATTTATAGTATCAGAAATTAGGGATTTCATATGGAGGTGTATGAAAGAGTTAATTAAATAATCGTAGTGGGAGAGTTTGAAAGAGAGTTAATGAAACAAAGACGTGGTTTCAATGATGAAACAAAATGTTACAGAACTGTTATTATGTACTCTTTGGAATACAGGGAATGTGAAGAGGGAGAGGAAGCCGACGAAGATGGAGACTACCCTAAATGGGCTGCAGATTTAATGAGTTAACATTGAGCTTTTTCTATTTTAGGTTTAACTTGAATGGCCCATCAGGATTTGCTGCTTTTTTCTCTAACTACGCCAATATACTTTGTAGAGTGGGGACACGTGTCCGAAAAAGCCCCTCTCTTACTGATGACGTGGCGGATTATGGAGAGACCCATGTCTACTTTATTATTATAGATAGATACGGCAATCACCAAGACTCGCCTGACATCCCATACTATCCTGAACTACAACAAATAAAACACTATTTTATGCCTAAATAGTTTTTTTTTGATAATAAATGCTTAAATAATTAAAAACTAAGACTCAGGAGATATCAACAGAGTAAAATACAACATATATATATATATATATATATGAATAAATCCAAAAAAAAAACTAAGTAGAATAAGGCAAGCATCTTTGAATATTGATCTTTCTTAAAAAAAAAATCTTTGAATATTGCTATGAGTAAACTACAAAGAAACTATAAATGATTATGTATATCTTTTCTTTTCTTTAGGGATTATGTATATCAAAAAACTAACATCATCTTTTAAAAAACCCAATATCACAATGAGTTACAAATTTACAATATTTAGGGCATGTTACAACAGACAAGACTGATATTAAATTAAATATAGTGACGTTAAATACAATTTTTGAGGAAAAATTAAGATAAATGCATACCTAAAGCAAACATTACAAGGAAGATGATGGGAAGAACAACTGAAAAATTTGCTTTAGCCATATTTATTTATTTGTATTCTAGACTTAGTTACTTGTTTTGAAATACTCTAAATTTTGGGAGATACTAGAGGGAGATTTATAGGATGATGAGGTGACCATTATAATACATTTAAATAATAATATTTCTTATTATATTTTTTAAATGTTTACTGTAATTATGATAATACTATATAAATGTGGAATATTAATTATTTCATATGAATAAAAAATATTTTCAACAATTATTTTTCACTTTTAACATAGTTAGATTTGATTAGCTTATCACAAATTTTATATTTTGTTGACCACAGATCTGCTTAATAATTAACAGTATATCTTTTTCAAAGAATTTATTTTATTTGACCATATAATTACTTAATTTAATTATTATTTTATTATGTTTCACAGTATGTAATAGTATTTAGCAGATTTGTTCCCTTCTTAACTATGTACTATAATTTGATCTGCACATCTAGGCAGATGTTTATTTTCACTTATATATATTATTTAAAATAGTTAATGGTTAATATTTTCAAGTTTTTTGTCATATGTTTAAATTTTAAATGCTTATAAGAATTTTAAAGACAAAATAAATATTTTGCTTACACTAATTAGTTTTTTTTGTTATTAATTATACAAAACTATTATATATTTATATTATTAGATTTGCATTTCACTATCATAAAAATGAATATATGTATAAAAGAACAGCTAATATTATTTTATTTTTTTATTTTTATGTGTATGATCAAAATAGACTATTAAAACATAATATTTTTATATATTTTTAATTTTAAGTATATAAAATATTATGTTTTATACCATCATTAAAAGGTCAATTGTCTGTATAAAATATTTATTTTTTGGTAAAAAATAATTTAAAAATAGAATTCAAGGCTTATTGTAAACCACAATTAAATGTAGAATTTGGAGTAAACCGGAATATACCAATATTTCTATATACATGAACAGGCAATTCAAATGTTTTAATAGCTTATAGTTGTACTATATTAAACTTGACAAATACCCATCTTTTATCTTTAACATCTACGGTAAACATACATTACATACATACTTTGACCACAAATGCATTACATACATGCAGTTAAATTTATCCCTCATATCCCTTGTATATCATGTGACAATCATTATAATATTTTATTTTTTTTATCTATAACACATGTCATTATTACAATACATTTCAAAGTCCCTAGAAAAATATGTTGCTCTATTTTAATATATAATAAATTTTCCTTAAAGTATACATGATAATTAATCATTTTGAATAATATAGATATGATAAAAAATTGTGTATCATTTATCATTATTGTTTAATTTTATATTATTAAAATAAATTAAACAACTACATCAATTATATAATAAATTTTAGATTTTTCTGTATATGGTATATTTTTGAAATTTTCAAAACAAGCATAAATTATTAAAACAGTTAAAAGTCTTGCACTGAAAATTTTGTGACCAATGGTTTCAAAAAATAACAAAATAACAATAAAATCACATGAGTAGAAAATCTCATTTATATATATATATATATATATCTATTTTAATATCATTTAAATTAAACTATATACCATAAAATACTGAATATTTTAATTTTTAAATTTGCTTTGAACAAATATTCATTATATTTTTTGAACTTTGTAAATTATTAAAACTATTAAAAATCTCACATTTTTAAAAAAAATTAGCGATTTAAAATTTTTGCTATGACACAAATGAATCATATAAATAAAAAGCTCACTGATATATAATCATATAAAAATATACTATATATATTAATATCATTTAAATTAGATTATATACTATATAAAATAGATAAAAGTAAATATTTTGATTTATTTACCATAAAATGATTGTAAATAAACAAGAGTAATTGTTTTGATTTATGGGTTTACCCCAATTTAATTATATATTTAATAGTTACTAATTATTCACTATATATATATTATTTTATAATATAAAATAACAGAAATTAGTAATAGTACATAAAAATAATTTATATATACAATTTTCTGCTAGCACAAACCGCGAATCTTAGTCTAGTAATATATTATACTACATTTAGCACAATTAATAATTGTATCTTTGATGTCAGAATCTTCAACAAAATCTTCATTTAGTTAGAAAAATATTCAAAGAATTTAATACTTTGATATTTTTGAAATGAATATTTAATTTGGATACTATTTAATTATTTTAATAAATCTCTATAATAAATTGATATTACAAATATCCAAGGATCAAAGTCTTCAGAGCTTGTGAAAACTAACAATACATAAATTTAGAGTAATTAAATATTCTTACTTTCTGAAAACTAACAATACATAAATATTAAAATTGATTTTACATAATACTTTTCCAGAGCTATTTGTATGGCCAAAACCTAAAATAGAATTATACCGTTAATGAAATATCTAACTTAATGTTAAATTGAATGAAATTTCTCGAAAATATCACAAAGGTTATGATTTTAATTAGTTCACTTTTCATAAACTTGAAACAATAAATTATTGTGTTTAAATTTCTTAATTAAGAAATTAGTAATATAGTAAATATTAAAATTATATACCACTAATTATGTAATCCAAATAGTTATGCGTATAAAAAAAATAAGAGTTATTCTTGGGTTCACCCTAGGGGTGAACCTAAAGGTTCACCAACCAATCATTATTTCATTTTATATGCAGATTTTTCTTAAAAAGGAAACAAGATATTTAGTTTACTTTTAAAAATAAAAAATAAAACAAACAAAAAATAGTATTAGTTTGAAAAGAAAAAAATTAATATTATTAAACACCGTCTATACAAAATCCTAAATCGTAAACTAAACCCTAAATCTTAAACACTAAACCCAAAACTCTTAGGTAACTCCTAAACACTTGGGTAAACCCTAAACTCTTAGATAAAACATAAACTCTGGAATAAATCTTAAACTCATGTCCTAAACACTAAACACTAAATAATAAATATTTGGATAAATCCTAAACCTTTGGATAAATCTAAAAATTTAGGAATTACTATTTATGGTTTAGTATTTAGGACTTGATGTTAAGATTTATCCAAAAGTTTAGGGTTTAACCAAGAGTTTAGGAGTTACCTAAGAATTTAGGGTTTAGTGTTTAGAGTTTAGTGTTTAGAGTTTAGTTTGTGATTTAGAGTTTAGTGTAGACAGGTTTAATAATATTAATTTTCTTTTTTCGAACTATTTTTTGTTTATTTTTTATTTTATTTTTAAAAGTAAATGTTAAATATCTTATTTATTTTTTAAAAAAATATGCATACAAAATGAAACAATATGATTGTTTGGTGAACCTCCACAATAATATGAATCTTTAGATTAAATTAAATGAATATGTATTTCTACAGACTACACATGATCTAAAGTTTACATATGGATGAATCTTAAATGAGACTAAATGGGGCAAGATGACCTATTTAATATCTATAACGAACTATTCGATGTTTCTTATTCAACTTTTATAGTGTCGGATATTTCGCGTTTTTAAAGCGCAGATCAAAATCTAATAGAAAATTAAAGTGCAATCATAAATTTTGTCAGGTTGTTCTCAAGATCAAAACAATATTTTGGCTCTATATTTTGTGTCTCTTTGTAAGTGGATTATATTTTGTATCTAAACTAAAAGAAGTACAGTTTAATTTTGTCACTAATTGGTATATATTTATAAATCTATTAATTTATTTAGTACCAATGATGTGTCTAACTTTTTGTATTATATGTACAAAATATGATATTAATACAGTATTATACATATAAAAGTATAAGAAATTCTTTCTTTTTTACTTTGGGAAATTGTCTAAAAATATGACATTCCTAGTATCATTTTCATGTTTACTTTAACAATTTTTATCCATATTTTTAAAGAAATAAAAAACACTTATAATTCTAGGGTTAACTAATTTAAGATTTAGAGTTTGGAGTTGAGGAATGCTATAGAGTTTTACGATTCTAATAAATATTTTTCAATAGTTTCAAAAATGTTTTTTTTTTAATTTCAAAAAGAAAATTAAAAAAATGAAAAAGAAAAAAAATATAACTTGAAAATATATAATCGAAAAGTATTGAAAATAATAATTTTTATTTTATTTTT
The DNA here is from genome assembly GCF_000801105.2 of Raphanus sativus. Lineage (NCBI taxonomy): Eukaryota > Viridiplantae > Streptophyta > Magnoliopsida > Brassicales > Brassicaceae > Raphanus > Raphanus sativus. Next base: position 31,569,179 of record NC_079515.1, on the reverse strand, counting down.
TTATTTATTTATAAAGTTAATTATTATATATATATAGATCAAGGGTACAAGAGTCTCTCGCCTCTTAAAGAAAAATGTATTTATAACAATATCTTATGAGAAAAAGACAAAAATTGCATCAAACCAAGTTTTTGTCACAAAAATAGCATCACAGGAAGGAAAATGACCAAAATAAGTTTTACTGAAGGTTAAATATGCATTTATAACCCTTGGATGCTATTTTGTGACAAAAACTTTTGGTTTGGTGCTATTTTTGTCTTTTTCTCATAAGAGAAATATGCGTTTATAACTTTTGGGTTAACTAGTTTACGACTTAGGGTTTAGAGTTAAAGGGTGAAGTTTTAGTAATGTGTTCAAATATTTAAAAATAGAAAATAAATATTAAAATTTTAAAATAAAAAGTGCTATTTTGGTCACTTTATTTTTTGAGTGCTATTTTGTGACAAAAACTGAAAAAATGTTATTTTAGAGATTTGCTTATATCTTATAGTGAAATTAAAGATCAGTAATAATACAATAATGTGGTAGACATAAAAAATCCTCTTTTTTCGATAAATTGCTCGATCCATATATGCTGCACGCATACATATAGCATCTAGAAGAGCTTCCGAACATTAGATTTACCAATTACCATTGGTTGCCTGAGTTTATTCACTTTCGTTGCCATTTTTCCATTGAAAATTCAAAGCAAAAATCGAGAGGAGTTAATGTCAAATTTGGCAAACTTGGAAGCTGCCTAGTGGTTTCCGGGAAGTTTCCATTATATAACAGAAAGACGCAACTTAACATTAAATATAGAGGACTTGCTAAAATGCGCTTAGCTGATAAAGTGGTTTAATATTTAAAGGGATAAAATAATTGTCCGACAAAAGGCAATCTCACAATTATATGCTCATGTGATACCACATGTTGAAAGTAAATAATACATCATCATGCATCATTATCATGGAATAAAAGCAAAAGACTTGAGCTGGTTCGGCGCATTTTAAGGTGAATTAGTACTTCATTTGCTACCATACGCTAGTTTAACCAAACCGAACCTTCTTCGCGGGTTCCTCAGCCGCTTGTCCAGCCTCTCCTTAGCTTCTTTGGCTGCTCCGAAGAGCTTCTCATCGTTATCATCACCGTACGATTTGTTGCTAACATTTCTATCCTATATTTTATAAACTTAAAAAGAGTTACAGTCTTTCCCAAGAAAATGCTTGAACTGTTTGTTTATTTTATTTTAGACGTTTCATTACCGAGAAGGAGACATAGGCTTGGTGACACTCGTGACTGGTAGTGTAGAGAGAGAACGATGGTCGCCGAGTCCATACCTGTCCTGTCGCTGCCGCCACAGAAACCGTGTTGGATAAGTCAATCGGTGAAGCACCGCCGTGGAAGCGCCGCCTCCTCGCGCACTCAACTCCAGGAAGCATACCAGCCATAGCTTTTCTTGTTGTGTTTTAGTTTGCTTAGAGGGAGGGAGAGAGAGAGAGAGAAATGACCGGCAGCTACAAATATTTATCACAAATAATTGAGGACAGCAGTATGGTATATACATACTTTGATAAGGATATAAAGATGTGTTAAACTAGCCAATTAGGTAGAGACAAAAAGGTAATTTTAAATATATAACATTTTTATTTAATATCACGATTTCTCTTTATAATTTTCCTTTAATCAAAAATATATTAAAAGAAACTCGGAATTGTTTTTTAAACAAATGAAAAAGGAGTCGGGGTAATGCTATAAAAATAAGAGCGTAACAGTAAATTGTCAAATAAAATTAATAAACTAAAATAATAATCATAAAGTAAAAATATAAAATATATCTCAAATATTTCTAATACACGTAAATTATGTGAGCGTGGCAGAACTAAGTAAGAAAATGCACATACGCACGACAGATAATTGTGAGGTTACGTTTTGGTATAAAACGTTAAACCCGTTTGTTTACGTGAAAGTCCAACATAATATCTAAACTAGATTTTGACCCGCGCTTTGGAATCGCGAAATATTTTACGATAAAAAATTTCACTAATAATTTTAACAAATATTTTGGTAATTTTTAAAGAGTGTGTATTTAAAATATTTTTGCATTTAAATCAATGTTTTTAAATTAAACCCGATTGTGATTATATCCGTTAATCCGGAGACCTGACAATTCAATTTTGGTTTTTAAAATATTCATATTAAAAAAATCACTAAACCTGGAGACTAACCGATTGAACTGATGGATGACTGATGGATGACCGATATGTAATCTTATAATCCAAATTTTAAAGTTCATTATTTTGCAATTTATGAAATTATGACGTTTCTACAAAATTTTAAAGAGAAAATGATATATATAAAATAACTAAGATTAATTATTGTATTGTCTGGAAACATTGATAGTAGTATAAAAATATATTGTTTGGAAACATTGATAATAGTATAAAAAAATAAGTATATTGTTTGGAAACATGAATAGTAGTATAAAGAAAGTAACATTAGTGATTTAATGTAGGTTTAACTATAAAGTATAAAGATGTATTTAATTTAAAAACTTACAAAATAAATGTTAGGTTCAACAGAATGTTTCTGTTTTAATAAGATAGATTAGTAGTAACACTAGAAAGCATGTCTGTGATATGACACAGTCTAGTTAAATTCGAATAAATGTAAAACAGCTGATGATTTCTCTTTTTTTTTGTTGTAAAAGTTTTATTAAATTCGATAGTTTATATTATACTAGTGATATACCGGCGCTACGCGCCGGATTTGTATATTTTTTTCTTACTTAAATTTATAATTTATTATATGGTTTTAGTAAAGAAAATATGTAAAAAATAATATTTTCTGATCTTTTTATAATGATTAGCGACCGTAATATATTATTTTGTTTGAAGTTATTTAGTTCAAAGTAAAATAGCATAAGTAGTTGTTACTAATCGATTTAATAAAAATAGAATTAAAATTAATAGTCGTAAAAAAAATTTTAGTTGGAATCTTAAATACTCGTGTCATAGACTGAGTTTTCTTTCAAGAAATGTTTAAAAGTGTTAAATCTGAGAAAGTTGGTTAACGCATGTAGAAGCACCATCTGAGAAAAGAGATGATGCATAAGAAAACTGCTACTTTAAAAGTAAGCAATCATTAGTTGGTAAACTGAAATAAGAAATCGGTGTACATTCCCATTAATCAACAACATATCAACCCTAATATCTTTCTCCTTTCAAGCTTGCCAAAATTGTTGTAGCCTAGTTTGAACATCTTTACACTGATTTGTCTTTAACTCCGAACAATGAAACTGGAAATTTGACAATGATTGAGTTGAAAAAAGTAAAAGGAGTATCATCCGAACTCTCACACCATCTATACATATACAATGAAACTGAGAAAGCAGGAACTAAAGAAGCATTCAATAGGAGATGGTGGGATGAATGTGATTTCTGGATTGATTATATGAATGATTACGTCGATTGCGTTAAAGAAGGAGAATTGTAGAGGCTATATTCTCCATCGTCAACATCAAATACAAAAAAATCCTATAAACCAGTGTTTTGAAACTCGACCCAGACATTAAATCAGATGATTTACTGAATCACTAGATCATTGGATTAATCGCAGATGAATTGCGGGTTAATATTAGTTTTATTATATAATAATATATTAGCTATGAAAACAAATATATATAAAAACTAAAGTTAAGAATTTTTAGTGTACATACAAAATATTAAGAAATAGTTTAGACTATTTAAAAAAGTTGTAACATAAGAATTATGACATCTAAAAAATCAAGACATTTTCCAATTTAAAATAAACCGGAATTAAAACATTATTGTAATAAATTGTCAATAACAAAAATAAACTAACACCAGATCATATCAACTAATTTTGGTTTTCTCTAAATTTTAAAACTTACCAACAATTTTTTTTTAATTTGTCACTTCATCATTTTGGAATATTTTTCAGTAAGAGCATTCTCTAATTTATTATAATCAATCTCGCTAGGTTTTTCTTCTTCAACAATCCAAACTCTGTTTTGTAATTCATATGATCATATGATTTTATTTTTCTATCTGTAAATTAAAAATGTAATGATTTGTATTAAATTAAATTAAATAAAAATAAAGAAATAATTGACTCACATTTCTTGCCAAAGTAAATTGTAGTGTAGGGGAATAATAAGTCTCACTTTTTTTGCAAACGTAAATTGTAGTGTAGAAGAAGAGGAAGACGACAATAAAACTTAAATTTCAAAATTTTAATTAGAAATTTAGAATATAAAAAATAATTTCAAAATACAACTTAAACTAAAAATAGTAAAAATAAAAATTATCTATTGGTTCAACCAGTGCTACAATAAAACCCAAACTCGATTTCTATTGGGTCACAGATTTATCAGTTTAATTACGGATCTGAGTCAGATTCAAAACACTATTATAAACGCTTGGACATGTATCAAGAAAAGTTTAACCTACCCTCTCCCCCCATTTATTTCATAATTTAATACCAAAATTCATTAAATTTCACAATTAATACCAAAATTTAGTAAAAAAAAAATTTACCAAAAAAAAAATTCATTAAATTTAAGTTGAGAAAATATTTTAATTATTAAAAAAAAATGCTACATGGCATTTTTCCCCCCAAGAAGATAAAAAAACCTACTTTATTAGTATAGACTATCAAATTCACTACTCGTTTTTTTTTGTCAAACAACTCACTACTCGTTTAACTTATTAAACAAATACAGTATACTTTTTTTAAATTAATATTCAATAAATTAATATAAATTAAAATTTTCTATAAATTAATATAATTTTATAGTCTCAAATTGAGTTTTCGGTTCAATTAGTATATCGATAAATTAATAATTTTAATAAATTAATAAAAAAATTATAGTTTTAGTGTAGCCCCAACATTATTAATTTATAGATGTTTCATTGTAGTGTTACTGGAAATTGCACTATGATTCATGGATTATGACAAATCAATTACTGATTATGCTAAGATCAAGAAAATGATTTAGTTATTGTGTAATTTATGGACCAAATATACTCCTTCCGTGTACACGAATGATTGATGTTTTAGATTTTGTGATTATATTTAAAAATTTGTTGTTTAAGTATAATTAATACATTTGTCTTAAAACTAAAATATGAAATAAAAACTGGATTAGAGTATCATATCCCATTGCATTTCGGACCAGATACAAGATGTGATAATTAACTGTGAAAAGCGGTTTAGGCGGCGTTTAGGCACTAAACACTACAAGACCGTGGCGATTACTCTTTAAACCGCCTAGATAATTATAATATTGTAATAATAAATAATATAAAATTTATTATTCATAAATTATAATAATTAATATATTGTAATATATATTCTTAATGAAAATAATTTTTATCATATATAAATAATACTTTTTACTATTATTAGTATAAAACATTACATATATTGTTATAATTTGTAAACGCTTAAACCGCTTAACTAATAATCTAGGCGTTCACTTAATCGTTCTAGACGCTAGGTGTTAGCTCACCGTCTGCTTAGCGCCTAGCGTTTTCTTGAACACTGGACGAAACAAATAAAGATTTAAATGTTATTAATGGGTTAAGAAGACTTATGGCGGGAGAAAAGATATGTTTTTAAATGTTATTCAAAGTATTATTTAAATGTTATTCAAAGTATTTTTTTTTATTATTCAAAGTTTTTAAAACAAACTACTGTATATATATAATTTGACCCAAAAATAAAATAAAAGATCAATAAATGCGATAATACAGAAAACCCCCGCTTGTTTAAAAATGAAACTGATAAAAAATGTATAAAAGCATCTCCAATGTATTACTGCAGTTTTACTTAAAAATGATGCATATTACTCTATTTTTTCTCCAAAATAGTATTTTATTTTTATTTTTTAATATTTTTAATAATAAATTATATTTATAAAATATCAATTAACCCCAACTATTTTATGTATACAATAATTCCTGAAAATATAAATTATTTTAATTAAACATTTATTATTAAAAACTACAAGAAATCATTAAAAAGACAATATATGTTGGTTCAACAATGAGCATCAGAATATTTTTTCCACAAATGATCAGCTAATGCATTTAATGAAAAATGAACTTCTTTATTGTCGATATTCCTAAATCGAGTAAGAAAATTTTGAAATTAGACATTTTCATTTATTTTATGTTATTTTTATTTTAAATATTTATGTTTTCTATTTTTTTTAAAAGAGTATTTTGTACATTTTATGTAAAATTATTGAATAGTTATTTCTGTAATATACTATTTTCTTTCATGTTATTATGTCATTTTTAAATATTATTTAAGTAAAAAATAAAAACATTAAAATTCCAAGAATCATTTTATAAATAATAAAGTTCAACTATAAAATGGAATAATTGGTAAGATTAAATGGAGCAACGAGTAATCCTAGTCATTAATCCATTTTTAGAGTGGGATTGAAGAAAAATTTATTCCATAATGATATTTGAAGTTGAAAATGGAGTATGATTAGAAATGCCATAAAATGCAATTTCTAAGCAGCACTCACCTTTCACTCTTCATGGTCTGTTGATTTGAGTTTCTTTGGAGATGTTTGGTGGAATTCAAGGCTAATCAACACACACAGGCGATGCAATGGTAATGCAAAGCTCTTCACGATCTTGCTTTTATGTTGGATTGGATTAGTTAGTTTCGGGATTTCGATTTCGAGCTCTTAAATTGGGGAATTTGTGTTAGTGTGATTAGTTTCGTAGGGTTATGATGATGATTTGTGATATGAATTTCTAGTTGGATCTTCTGGCTGGAGTTTGATCAGACACAAAGTATTTTACATCGTTAGTTAGAATGGATCCTAAGTAATATATATAAGATAGATGAATCACTCTTTTTATACCAATTGATTTTTAGTTGGAATTTCATCTACCTTATATCAGAGTCCGATTCAAATAATCTAACCCGATTCATTATCCATGCAATCTAAAGTCATCCATCAATTATTGCCCAAATTTTTCCAGATTGACGATCAAATAATCATCGTTTCAAAAAAGTGTATTAAACAGAAAGTGTTTCACATCGATATCAATTGATCTTGAATTGGAATCTCATTTAATTTAACAAATAAACTTTCAACGCAGTTTGACTCCACTATAAAGCTCAGGCAAGATAATAATCATTATTTACTCATCAAAATAATGTCATCTTATCTTTTGTGCCTATACAGTACCCAAATCCTCATCTGGAGTTGTGCCTCGTCTCCTTGAGTTTATGCAACGGGATGACGACCCTTTTCTACAGGTTAAAACTTTTTCAGAGCGGAGATTATGATATGCTCATGTCAAGTGTAATCTCCTCTCTCACTCTAGTTCTCTAGGATGTGGCGGCTGAGACTGTAGCACTCATTGCTTCTGGAACATTCGAGCACACCAAGTGTGTAGTCGACTTAGGTGCTCTTCCAATCTTTGTTAAGCTTCTTGATCCTTCCTCTGATGCTGATGCGCGTGCCAAGGTACTTTTTTCCGAATAATAATATGATATCTCTCAATGCTTGAGTTGGAGTTCGTAAATAAATGAACCATTTGAACTTTTTGTTCAGTCTTATATCCATTGTGGTGCATTGCCCTCATCTTGCTAACCTGCTTACTCAAAACCATATGGAAAGCATAGAGATGAACATTTTGTTGCTTCATTCATGAGCTTTTAACTGTGAATTTGCATAATATAAACATTTTTATCAGTCGGTTACTGATGAAAATTTGATCCCTCCCCTGGTCAACCTGGCTCAAAATGCTGTATTTGAGATAAAGAAAAGAGCTGTATTGTCAATTTCAAATTTGATCACATCCTCTGTCTTCTCTCTTGTTCAATATATTTATTTATTATTCTTCCATTCTCCAAAAAATATCTCTTGATAATGTGATTCAGATACTTGGTGGAGCAGAATTGCATAAAGCCGTTATGTGATCTCCTGGTGTATTCAGATTCAAGAATCATCTCATATTGTCTGGACGGATTGGAGAACATTCTGAGGGCTGGAGAGGCAGAGAAGAAGAAACCAGGAGAAGTGAACTGTTATTCCCAACTGATCGTTGATGCACAAGGTAAAGAATAGATTAGGAACCTGCATAGACACAAAGAGCATGAGTTCAAAGTTTTCAGGATTCTCAAGACATACTGCCGCCTCCTACGTGAAGCTTGAAGGTTTCAAACTCCAAAAAGGATGATCAGAGTCTCTCTATACCATTGTTTCCTTAGGGCTATTTTGTGTTTTTATTTTTGATCACAACTGGCAAAAGAAACAAACCAAAATAAATATAACAAATCAAGTTTTCAAGCAAATCATTTTAAGTTTGAAGGTATGATGTATAAGTACAAACCAAGTTAAAGAATCCTACAGAAAGAGAAAGAAAGAAAGGTCTCCAATAGTGTGTATGGAGAAGACAAAAGCCACACTTTAAATATTTGTAGTTTTTTTTCAAATCGAACAGAATGACAAGAGAACATTTAAGAGACAAGGTTGTCGTTGAGGTTCAAGGAGGCAAGCTGCTCGGCTGCACCACCAGCAGCAACACTTCTGAGAACGTCCATAGCCTCGGCTACTTTAGCCTTGAGAGCTTCAGGTGACTCCAAGAGATGGAGAACTTCAGTCTGATCCATCTCCAAAAGCATCCCAGTCACTTTGGCTGCAGACTCTGCCTCTAGCTGCTCCACAAGCGGATACAGATACTCACCCAGCATCTACAAACACATCACACAACATTTATGACACCAAACTCACATAAGATTAAAAAAAGAGAAACAAGTTTTTACTCACCGTCCTTTGGTGTTCAGGAGAAGCATTGGCAAGGGAAGTAGCCAAAGCTCCAATAGGAACATGCTGAGGAAGTAGAGGCATCTCATATGGAAGCCTTCCAGGGACATCAGGTGGACCACCACCACTCCCACGGCCTTGCGGATAGCGGAACATTCGTCCCCTCGGGTGCATCTATTTATTACCCCCACAGTTAAAAAGATTTTAAGTATTACCGGAAGATAACTGAAAAGCAAAAGAACCTGGTGCTGCTGAGGCTGCTGGATCCCACCAGGGCGTCTCCCTCCAGGACGTTGCTGGCCCTGCTGAACCATTGGCATGAAGAAGTTGTGCATCGGTGCCCCACCAGGTCTCATTCCAGGAACAAGCTGCTGCTGGTAGCCATACCCGGGCTGCTGCCATGTACAACAATCACAGGTAACTAATCATCCCAACAATCTTAAAAAGGATTTGTACACCAACATTTTTAGGAATGAGACAACAGATACATTAGCTATATACATTGCTACGCCTCACATCATCATGATAAGAAATGTTCAAAACAGCAATTCCATGCTGAGGTATAAGATGCAAGACGGGACTAGTAAATACCTGTTGAGGAATCAAAGCAGGAGGTCCCTGACCATAGAACACTTGTTGTCCAATCCCGGGACCACCAGGAGGATACATCTGCATACGAGGACCAACACCTGGTGGCATCCCCATTGGTCTCATTTGCGAAAACTGAGCCTGTTTGTAGATGACGGGTCCAATTTGTTTAAAAAAACAGTAATCTTACTAGAGGCAATTTTTAAGAGGACAAACCTGGAGTCTGGCCCTTCGGTCTTCCTTTCTCTGAGCAACAGCAACATAGAGAGGTTTGTTTTCAATCATCTTACCACTCATCTCTGACATCTGTATAAATTTCCAACCGTTAGTTATCTTCACTCCTCATGCATGAAACTCAGTAAACGATATTACAACTGTCTTACAGCTTTGGTTGCTTCTTCAGGAGTCGAGAATGCTACAAAACCAGATCCTCTGCTTATTCCATTAGGATCCCTCATCACCTGATCAGCATAGTTTTAGAGAAAAAAGATAATTTTATATTATATAGTACAACACTCAGATTAGCAAGGGGAGGGGAATAGTAGAGTAGACCTTGCAAGATGTAACAGTGCCATAAGGTGTAAACATCTCCTTGAGCTTCTCGTCAGAGATACCGTCATCTAAATTCTTAACATACAAGTTAGAGCTTTGAAACTTGTCCGCAGCTTCCCTCAAACTCTGCTCATACCTAGCCTTTAGTTCATTTTCTCTCTCAGACTTCTTCTGCGCTCTACCAACATACCACTCCTTATCACCAAACGTTTTCCCGTTGAGACCTTCCACAGCCTTAGCAGCATCATCGGCATCGTCAAAGTTGACAAACCCAAACCCCTTTGACTTCCCATCTCCATCTCTCATCACCACAGCACTTGTGATCTCTCCGAACTCACCGAAAGCCTTCTTCAGATCATCATCGGTGGTTGATTCGGCGAGGTTCTTCACGTACACGTTGGTGAATTTCGTAACGGTAGCGGTGGAATCTCTCTCTTGCCTCCTGAGGAAAGGTCCGACGTACACTTGCTTGTCGTTCAGCAACATGCCGTTCAGTTCGGACATAGCTCTCTGAGCAGATTCCTCGGTTTCGTATTGCACGAAACCGTAGCCTTTTGATTGGCCTGATGAATCAACAGCTACCTTGCATGAGATAATGTTTCCGAAGGCAGAGAAGGTATCGTGCAACGCTTTGTGGTCTATGGACTTGTCCAGATTCTGCCACATATAACCAGATTTAAGTACATGTTGGACAAACCAGATTGTAAGAAGAGAGAGAGCAAAAAGAAAACCTTGATGAATATGTTGCCTGCACCACTTCGGCGAACACTAGGATCACGATGAGAGTACATAACCCTGACAGGTTTTCCATTCAGAGGTATGTAATTCAGTTCCTGGATCGCTCTTGCAGCTGCCACACAAGATAACACAAGTTTAAAGTCACATTCACGCATAACAACTACTTATATCAAAATTAGTCTTCTACCAAAAATACAGAGCAATAACCAACATTGTTCAAAAAGGCACATTCTCTAGTGATGCAATTTCCTTTTTTAAGACAGAACACTTACTTTTCCTTTTTTTTTGGTAAAAATGTTAAGATTCTATACCAATTTTCGGAGCTTTTGACAGAAGTTAAGAACACTTTCTTAATAACCAAAAAAGTTTTGTCTGAATGAAAAAAAAAGCAAAAAAATAAACCAACTTTGTTCAAAAAGGTACATTCTTTAGTGATGCAATTTCTTTTTAAGACAGAACACTTTCTTAACAACCAAACAAGTTTTGTCCGAATGAAAAAAAAAAGAAAGAAAACCAACATTGTTCAAAACGGCACATTCTTTAGTGATGCAATTTCTTTTTAAGACAGAACACTTTCTTAACAACCAAACATGCTTTGTCTGAAAGAAAAAAAAATGCCAAAAGAAAAAAGAAACACTTTTCATCAAAACTCCTGTTTGCAATTAGAAAACCTTAATCGAGAGAGAAGTCTAACCATCTTGGGGGCTGGTGAAGTTGACATAACCATATCCTAGAGATCTCCGAGTAGCCAAATCCCTACAGACACGAACAGACACAACTTGACCCATCTGGCTAAACGCATCGAAAAGCTGCGAATCCGTAACACTCGCATCCAGATCTCCAACGTAAAGCGACGTCGTACCAAACTGAGCGCCAGCTGCACCCGAACCGACCGGCGGAACAGAGCCGTTGGGAGTTTGACTTTGTGCCATTTATTTTTTGGTTTTTTGAAACTTTTTTCTTCTTTTTTGGGGTTTTTTTCTTTGTACTCTTCTCTCCCCTCTCGTTTATTACAGAGCAATCAAGATAGAACAGAGCAATCAAGATAGAACAAAGCAATCAGATAGATTTCTTCTTTTTGGGTTTTTATGAATTGAGGAGGAGAGGGGAGACGAAGAGGGTAAAAAAGCAGTTGCCGGCGGCGAAGCCTGCGGCGGCGCGTGCGATGTCAAAGATAGTTTTGTGTGAGAGATTTGGGGAAATGAAGACAACTGCGAAGAGGAAAGAGAGACACCACAGTTACCGATTTTATGCTTTTATAATTAACAAAACGAGTTTTTTTTTTTTTACTTTTTTCTGTGTGTGGAAACATAACCGAACCCTACAATCGTCGAAGAGGTGTGACAAAAATTCTCAACCGCTAGATTGGTTATAAAATAGACGTTACGATTTTATAGTTGGTAATTTTGACTGATGAACTCTAGACTCATACAGTTTTTACTTTTAGTTTCTTTAAGTGGGATTATTGATTACTCAGTTTTAATAGAGAGAGTAGGTTTAGTTTTCTTAATAAAACTAATACGATTAGAATAGTATTTTCTTTAAAATAAGACGTTATTTCAACAATTCTTAATTATTTGTTAAAAATTAATTAAAATTGTAAAAGTTTTGATGTAAAAAAATTGATTGGCATTACAAATACAAAGATAAATAAAAGCTTGGAATGTTTTTTGGATACATACGGTAATAGTTTATATAGTATAAACATAAATTTTTAATGTGTAGGTTTCTGACAAAAAGGTGAAAACACTTTTTAATTATATTTTAACATTTTTACCTAAAAAGCAAACTTTGAATAATTAGTAAATAATATATAGTATAATTACTTTAAATATACAATTATAGCATGATATCACATGATCTTAATTTGTACAAAAGTCTTTTCTGATTTGAATAAATTCAACATTCTTTCAAAAAGATAAGGGAAAAAATAATAATAATATATTAAGGAGGATCTTTAATAGGCCCGGCCTATGTATAATCAAATTTTTTTTGATCAAATGCAAAGTCTACATATGAATTTGTAAATTGGATTTATTTTACAGATAATCAAAAAATAAAACCCTAAACTACAAAAGAGAAAACTTAAAAAAAATAAAGCGGAACAACCTCACCTGAAAGTATATGCTATAAATAAAAATGATTTGCTAAGAACATATTTTGATTGATACATCTTTCACCAAAAGGACATGTTTTATTGATTGAAGGAAATCATGTCTACATACATGACATATTATCTTAACATGTTTTATTGATAGAAGGAAATCATGTCTACATACATGACATATTATCTTACCTTTGAAATTAAAATTTGAAAAATAAAATTGTAAATGAAAAATCTGAGTTGATTTTTTTTTTTAACCCAACTGATTCATTCATTGATTAAATCGCAAACAAGAGTTTTTCATACAATTGTATTACATCAATAATAAACAGACTTAAACAGAAGTTCTTAGTTACAAAGCCAAACATTAAATAGAAACGATGAAAAAGTGAATTTCTACGACGCTTTGGATACCGAAGCCTTACTTGCCAACCGGTTGTAAACCGATTTCTTTCCTTCTCCAAAATCTAATCTATTAATTTAGGGTTCTATTTTTATCTACTATTAACAAGTCATAGTAGGACCACTTAAAGAATTAGTCAATATGACATATTTGATTATTTGTATTAACAATAAACCAACTATAAATATATTAACAATAAACCAACTATAAATTTGATTTTTTTGATTATAATAAAATCTGTTGAGAAAGAATCTAACAAAATCTTAGTTTAAAATTTAAATATTTTTTTATAAATAACACATTAATATATTTCGAAATTAGTAATATAATATTATTAGAAGTAAATTTAACTAAAACTTATTATAAAAAAGAAATTAAAAAATTCTTTATACTAACTTTTTATAGATTCTATGATATATTCCGTATTATATAAAAATAGAAATGCTATATGAATTAAATATTAAAAATATATTAAATAGGTAAATTAACAAAAAAAAAATTATTTTATTTTTTAACTTAAATAAATTATTGATCATCATTATAATGGATTAAACTTCTAAAACTATATAATACTTTTATATTAAAATAAATGTATTAACATAAGTTAAAATTTTATATTTACAGCCATACATTATCTTTTTATTTATTTTGAAACTATTAGCAATATATTGCTTAAAAATGTTTATATACAAAAAATATAATAGTATATAATAACCTTTAGTTCATATACTATTTAAAAATATGTTATTAGTAAAATATGAAATTTCAGTAATTCATTTAAAATATTAGTGACAAAAATCAAATTTTAATTATAAATTTTGTTTTATTTTAATTGTAACAAAATTTGTTGATAAAAGAATTAAAAATATCACCAAAAATTCAAATATTATATAAAATGATACAGTAATTCAAAATTCATGTATTATTCCAAACTCAAATAGTTGTGTAATTTTCCAAAGTTGTCTCGAAAAAATATATTATTTTGAAAATAAATATTCAAACTCAAAATGATAATATTTCAAATTTTACAAAAGACAAAATCATGGATAATAAAAATTAACTTTTTGAAATGTACGTGAAAAAAACTAACTATATATGTTGTAAAAATTTAAAGTAACCTAATGTTTTGACGTCTTAATTTTAAAAAAAATAGAACTTAATATCATAACATCCAAAACAAATATCATATATAATAAATTTAATAAAATAGTATGATAGATACTACTATGTATAAAGTTTACTAAAACAATAGGATTATATTATTTAAAATAAATAAATCCCGTAAAATACTAAAATGAGATATGTTAAAGTATATTTTCTTAAACACAACATGTAAATATAATTATTTTAGTCATAGTTATTTTCTATAATATAAATAAATAAAATTTAAAAATGTATTATATGCAAAATGTTTAAATTAAAGAAAACAACATAATTTGAATGGGGTTCTCTATTTGAGTATTTCATATTTTTATTTTATTTTACCTAACTCGAAAATATATTAGTAAGTAATAAAAATCAATAACAAAGTAATTTTTTTTTTAAAAAAACCATTATATATTAATAATACTGAATAAGAAATATAAACAATAATATGATATAGTAATACAATATATAACACTAAAATAGAAATTATATTTTTAAAATATTTTTAATAATATAAAATATATTTAAAAAATATAAATATATCCGCACGAACGTGCGGGTTAAAATCTAGTTTTAATTAAATTTTGATTTTGCTTTTTAATATTATTACTCCTTCCACAAAAATTAAGAAAGTGTTTAATTTCTTTTTACATTTTCTATATAAAAACACCATTAATTTTTTAACATAACCACAATTCAATCAATAATATAACAATCTGTAGAATATTAAAATTCATATAGCATAAAAATAAATTAATATTATATAGAACACTAAAAACGTTATATAATTTGAAAAAGAAAAATTGTATACATCAACTAATAAAAATGGAGGGAGTATTAATTTTTGTTGACCATGTTTCATTCATGTAAAAAGTCCATAGGACATATAGTGGAGTGGTGTTTACAAACCCCAACCATTTAAACATTTTGCAAAGAAGTGAAAGCTTAACAACGAACGGTGAAGATAGTTACGAATTCCTTAGAACCACCGTCAATCTGAAAAATCACCACGCTTCTTCCACATATATATGGCGTATAGGCTTATTTCTCTTTAAATGATATGTAAGATTAAAAAATAAACTTATTTTAGACCCAAAATTATACTTTTATTTTTAATTATTATTTTGCATTACAAAAGAAATGATAGTTTACATAGGAAATTGATGAGATAATCAAAATCCTAATGGAGAAACTGTTGGATTCTCGATTTCTTCTTTGAAACCATGACATTTACATTTTTCATTATCGCATCGGCAATCAACACAAGCCTGACAAGCAATGTTTGTTAAGCATTCTGATTTACTTTTGCATTTGAAAGAGATTATGATTTCATCTTTACCCTCCACCACAAAATCTGTAACTGCAAAAAAAGTGAAGAAAATTTATATAAATAATTTATTGTAGCAGACAATGAATAATATTAAATTTGAGGAAAAGAAACCCATACAAGTTGTAGTGAAAACAAGTGCTGCCAAGAATACTGCAATAGTTACGCGAGGATTGCTCATATTTTCTGAGTTCTAAACCAACTTCTTGCGTTGTTTGATCAAAATGGTGTTAGTGAGGATGACTTTTTGAAATGATGTACACTACAATTACAGGGTATAAATAGGAGCTTGATGGGTCAAAAGAGTTACTGCGTTGCATAAAATGTTTTAATTGTTTTGACTTTTTCAAAAAGTATATATAATTAATATATTGTAAAATTGAAAATATCATAAATTCGGTAATATTTTAGAGATCAAGTGCAAGCAACAAATTAATTCAATACCCATATCTTTGACCTCAGATTAACAAGATAGCATCTAATATTCAGTAAAAATATTTGATTAAAATTCAGCGACCAAATACACACATCTCATTTACCAAATACATTCCATCGAATGTATACGACCGACTTAGCGGTCGTAGCGAAAGCTAACGGTTAACATGAAACATGTTAAATAGAAACATGAAAATATGTTCACTTTTCTTCTACTTTCTACCGTTCACCTCTTCCATGAACTTGTTCAAATCATTATAAGAAGACCCTCCTTCCTCAACAGCTGCTCTGGCCATTTCGCCTAGCTTCTTAGCCCGTTTCCGCCTTTCCTCTGCCTCTTCCCCAACTATCACTTCTCTCACTGCCTTCTCCACTTCCTCTCTACTAATCAACTTTCCCTTTTTCACCAACTCTGTAGCTCCTACATTCACTCCTGTTTTCAACACCTTTGTCAATAGCTTCTCGTTGTAAAACTGTTCTGCGCCCATCGGCCAAGTTACCATAGGTAACCCCGCAGCAATACCCTCCATAGCCGAGTTCCATCCACAGTGTGTCACAAACCCTCCAACCGCTTTGTGGTCAAGTATTAGCACCTGTGGGGCCCAACCTCGTATGATCAGTCCTTTCCCTTTTGTTCTCTCCTCAAACCCTTCAGGCAACCACTCCTCATTTTCACCTATCCACCAACACCAAAAGTTAAATTTGTTACGTTCATTTATCCCACAGTACTCCCACAAACATTAGCCAATTTACTCATTGCCATGGTATCAGATCATATACATAGAAATAAGGAAAAATACATAAATATTAATTTTGAGCATTGATATCTTGATAAAACTATGATGATACATATATAAGAGCTAAAGAGGAACTCATTTACCTTGGTTTTCGTTTTTCCTAACCACCCAAATGAAATTTTGACCAGAGCCTTCAAGACCGGAAGCAATCTCTAACAGCTGCTCGTCGGTGAAGCTAGTTCCGCTGCCAAAGGAAATGTAAACTACTGAACCAAGTGCCTTAGACTCGAGCCATTTCAGGCACTCCGTCTCATCAACGTTTGCTTTTTGCCCTCTTCCAGCTTTCTCCGCAAGATCTATGTTGGAGAGCGAAAGCGGACCGATATGCCAAGCTCTCTTCGCAACAGAATCACGGTAAAAGTCAGCATAAGTCGATTCCAGCTCGTAGAAGCTATTCACCAAAACACCAAAGCTGATGGACTCCGAGTCTCTGACCTCTTTCATAAACTCTCCCCTTGGAGTTTCGTCGTTGCTGACATTAGCTTGCTGTGATGTCATAAGTATGTCCCCGGGGAGACCAGTGATCACGAAAGGTGTAGAACGCATAGCGACTTTCTTATGAGGCTTATGAATCCTCATGTTATAAGAACAGCACAAGGAAAAGAACGATGTGCCGTGGAACACAAGTCTTGGCACACCGAACTTTTCGGCGGATTGCGTGGCCCAAGGGAAGAACATATCGGCCACAAGACAGCTCGGTTTGGTTGTTTCAAGGAAACTCTCCAGTTGCTGTCTCATATACTTGGTAGAGAAAAGAAACTTCAAGGACAAGTCACCTGCGTCAGGTTTTTGGTATGAGTTGATGAAGTCAACGTTCTCGCACCCTTCAGGCAAACCAAGCTCTACACAAGGGAAGTCAAAGATCTTGATTCCAATTTCGAGATCAGGGTTTTGATTTTTGAATGCTTGAATTGGTTTCTCTAGAATCTTAGAGTTGATTGGGGTTGTGATGATGGTTGATTTGGCTCCCCTGCTGGAGAAAAGCTTGGCCATGTCTAGAGTTGGAATCATGTGGCCCTGAGCCATGAAGGGAAAGAAACAAATATGAACTGGCTCAGAGACTTCTCTGTTCATGTTTGGTTGCAGAAACAGGATCTTGGTTTTACAGGATGAAGCAGAAAAGAAAACAGAAGAAAAATGTAATATTTTGCAGATCCAAGCAGAACAAACAGAGGATTTTCTTATGTACACACACGCATATAAACGCACTGAGTCTCATGTCTATGCAAACGTCATCCTGATTGTACTTTTGTGTTAGTTTCTCTATTATTCGTTCAGGTTGAGTCATCTTTGGTTGGCTATAAAATGGGAATCTTGATTCTTGACATGTGATGTGTATTTTTAAACCAATTTCTGGCGTCTCTCACTTCAGTGACGAGTAAACTTTGACTAATGCATTTAAATTCTTTTTTTTTTTTGACAAAAAAATAGAATTCTAATGCATTTTAAAATTCGGAGAATAAAAGTTGATGATTAGGACTGAACCTTAAACAAGAGATACTTTTTGGTTATATAAGGCTAAGGAATACTTGAAATATTGTTACGATGATGTTATTGTATGTTTTTGGTTCAAGTGAACTTGTGCCAAAGAAGTGAAGGAACTTGTGGCTCTTCTAACATACTGCGAAAGTCACGTCTTCTGACGTACTAAATAACTTCAACCATCCACACTGTTTGTGATCACTTCCTGTGGGAAATGTATATTGTGATGCCTAGTACTTAGGTTTGGTTTGTATTCAGTTTCGATTAGCTCGGTTTGGTCTTTGTTTGGTTTTTGAGTTTTGTTTGGTTTGAATTTGGATTGGTTTCTAGGGAACATGTTCTCATGTTTTCTCCATCATTGTCAAAATAATCTCTCATCATATATCTCCTGAAATAAAATAGTAGATAATATGATTCCGTCCTATACACTATATAAAGAATTAAACCATTAAAATATTTTGCCTAAAAACCCAACTGATTAAATTAATCAATTTAACAACTACAAAAATAGCCTCAACTACAAAACCCAACTGTTCAACTACCAATTAAAGAACAAGAACTTGGCAAGTGCTCGAGCATCTTTGCATAGCAAGGATTTCACCGAGGATGACATGCTTTGCCTTAATGCTATTGTCATCACGAAGACTTATTGTCAGTTTCTCCAGGATTGTTGAATTCTCCAGGAAATACTTTACTAGTTTCATTTCTCTTTCATATACGAAGATTCGACTTTTCAATTCCATAAACTTGAGGGATGACACCAAACATGGAGGCACTGTCGAAGACATCGCTTTTGCTTCTCTATTTTCTCTATAAACCAAGGAGGCATCCCCTATCTGCAAAAACAAAAATCAAACAGACAAAAACAAGTCGAGTAGAGCGATGCATAAAAGCTTTGACAAACTAATTGCGTCATAAAAGGGTGTAAAGCTATTCACCAACAAGTTGAGAGATTCTAGTTTTGGGCAGCTCTGAAGTAGATTTAGTAACATTTCCAGATCAAGGTAAATATATTGACTCGTCAATCTTGACAAGGAACAAAACTGAAGCTTCGAGTCTGGAAAGATGTATGGAATGATTTCCTGATAAAGCAAGAGCATATAAACATAAATAGAATAAAATAACGATGGTTATTTAAAATGTTCATATGTTGACATGCATGTATACCTCCCAAAAACTACAACGAATAAATAGATCGCTGACCATCGACATAGCAGTGAGGATATCACGAGTCAATCTTCTCCCGCCAAGGTCATTATGATGGACACCATAAAAGAAAATATCTACTTTGTCTAAGAAACCCGAATGGATGATCTCAAATTGATTTCTCAAGTTAACATCAGTCTTCAAACACTGGAGTAGAGGAGCCTCAATCAGAACGTTGTAAAATGTATATAGGTGAATTCTCTTTAGCGTCCGAGAGCGCACTTGTAAACCCTTTGCAACTTTAACAGAGTACCGAAAGATCTTCAAATCTTCCAGAGCTAAAGACCCCGAAATAAGTTTCTCCAACGTGGCCTCATTGGGACAGCGAACAACTTCTAAATCCATGATCTTTAGGCAAGGTAAAGAAACAAACTCAGTATTAACCAAGAAGACATGAGCGAGCCGTAAGCGTACCAATGTCTCACAGGTATATAAGCTCAGGGGTATCAGACTTAATGTATAAGCGATTTCGAAAAATATATCAAGATGCTGAATCCCTCTTGCAGTCACAAGATCAATCCATGGGGTGATAATCAAGTTATCACAAATACTTAGACAGACTTTGGAGATCAAAGAGTCCTTGTGGTAACTGAAAAACCGGTCAGTGAAACTCACAAACTCACTGCAATTCTGGAAATGGCGGGATTTCAAGTCCAATCCAACAACGTGTTGCCAAAGATTTCTCCATCTGGTAGCCAATACACTTGTTCTCACAGCATCTTTTGTAGAAAGATGACTAAGTATGTCATGTATTAAAACATCAGGTAACTGGCTTATACTATCTTCCTCTGATCGCATATTATCCTTTGTAATGATCATTAGTTTCTTTCTTCTATTCACACAACTAATCTGCATGATTGCATCACCATGTTAATATATATATTATAAATTTTAGAAAAGGCCATCACCAAGTTTTGAATAAGGACGACAAAGGAACAAAATTTAAAATAAAAATAGGACTAATCAAACCAATAAACTCAACAGGAACTGTTGACAAAAAAAAAACTCAACAGGAACTGTAGCAATTAATCATCAAAGCCAAAAAAAAACGTACAAAAAGAAAACGATGGAAGACTCCTCATACATAGTGACAGAATAAATAGTTACGAGGTGGTGCTTTAGGTTTACAGAAGACAGTTTTTGTTTCATTTTCTGATGATTACTAAAGACATGAAACTCCTCCATAAACAAAGAAAAGGAAAAACGCACCACGATCTCGCCGTATAGAGGCTGGATAAAGGCGTTGCAGGGGCCGCCAGAGTATTAGGGTTTTTTCCAAAGATACGACGATTCGTTGAAAAAGAATTGTCTTACAGTAAAAATCTATAAATTAATCTATAATATAATGAGGGAGTTGAGGCTCTCCCTGCTTGCCACGTCATCATTTTTTCGAAGATGGGCTTTTCTCTTTTATTTTGGGCTTCTCTTAAGAATATTTTATCTTTCCGCGGCTCATAACTTCTCATCTCAGTACTCGACTACAGAAAAGAAAACACGATTAGGATTCTGCCGCCTCTGTCTAGATTTATCTATGGCGATTCCTCTTCCTGTTTCCATCTTCTAAGATCGATCTTTAGCACTCTGCGAACGTTTTTTCAGGATCTTCCCATCGACGCCGTTCCCTACTCCACCTTTAACTCCCTCCGCCTCGGAAGATCCACCCAATATGTTGTCTGTCGAGTTGAGGCTTTCTGTTCTTCTTCTTCGTCACATGAGTGGTCTTCATCATGTCCACCCCCTGTCACGCGGTCTAAGGTCAAGATAGATGCTGCTATTGAATTTATATGTTACTTCTTCTCCAAATATGAGTTTCTTTTTCTTTTGGTTTCAAATCTGTTTGTTTTTTTACAACCTAGGCGGCGGTGGCAGCACCGGCGGGTCTTCGTCAGCGAGCGAGTTTCCGGTTGATAATCAAGGACTGGTTTCGGATCCTGGATCGGAATCTGGAGAGCCGGAGCTTGGATCCTCTGATCTGATCAGCAAGCCATGGATGCGGAGAAACATGTTTTAACTGATGTGCCTGTGATGGAGATCTCTCTTGAAGCCGACGCAAACCCTGAAGCCGATGTCTTGGAGATATCTACAATAGCAGGTTTGGTGGTCTGTCTCTTGATTTTGTCTGATTATATTATAGATTTCTAATGTCTTTATGGGTTTAGGCGAAGTGGTGACGAATGGTGAGAAGTCGAAGGCAGGGAAGAAGCAAGCTAAGGCTCCATCGGCAAAGCTACTTTCTCAGTATTCTCAGGTGGGTCAAGATTCATTAGTGATTTTGTTTATTGGTTTGATCTAATAGTCTGCGAGTTGCGCCTTTAAGGTTCAGCAGTGTGCAGTTCGTGTAATGTTCTTTTTTGAAGGTTTGGTATTTCAGTTCAGGCCCGGCGAGTTTAGTTGGCTTCATGTTTGGTTCTTTTATATTCTCCCGACAGAACTATGTTGTTGTGTCTGAGACTTTACTACTTGACTACGATACTTCTGTTTCTAATTGTCCCAGTGCTTTTTTCTATGTAATTTCACAACCCACACCGTATCATGAGGGGTCCTGTATCAATGGAAGCTGATTTCATTTGCAAAGCTTGGATTGTTGAGGTCCTCCAACATAATGGCTGGTCGTCCTTTGCTTACCGGATGCAGCAGAAGTTAGACAAATCTAGCACTTCTATTCGTTGGAATAGATGCGTTTCTCCCAATGCTACTGGTGTTATCAGGCATGAAATTTATATTTTCATACACAATTTAGATAACACTGAGTTTTTAAAAGGACATTATATTTTTTTCAATTTTTTTGCAGAGGTGCCGTGTCGAGCTATCAGTTGATGATGGCAACGATAGTGCTACGATTGTGTTGTGGTCTTCGAAAGGGAGATAACTAAGCTCACTAAGAGAGATGCTTCTGATCTCGCTATTGAGTTGTTATCCTTTTTCTCGCTTACACTACATTTGTCCACAGTTAAAATTGGCACAGTCACTCTGAAACAAACTACGTATGAATGACGTTGGAGGATAGGAACTCCTGAGATGTCTTGAAGAGCTTGCTGGGAAGGAAAACATTTTCAAGATATGTGTCACTTCATACATTTTCACATCAAGCCATCGTATCTTCACTGTCTCTAAAGTAAGTGACAATAGCTTCTTTGACACCAAAGCAAAATGTTTTCTTCTTGCTAATTTGAAATAACACATTTGAAAATATCTCACAGAGTAGCAGCAACAACCAAGCTCCAATTGATGAAGGGGAAGGTGGAGAAGCAATTGCATCTGTCAGCAACACTGCTGCAGCAGGAGACTATGAATTAAACCCTCCCAGTTTGGAAGCAAAATAGAATAGCCGCAAACACATTGCGTGAGTGATAGTTCAAATGCCCGTTCTGCTCTCAACCCCACTTAGCTTTCTTCTGTTTAGAATTTTTAAGTTGCTATGATTTTTATTTTTGACAAAAAATTTCTCTGATTTTGAATCCAGTTTCTTCGAGGAGGACAATTACTAAGTTTTTATATTAAAAAAAACAGCGTTGATGGCACTTTACATATTGTTAATGTCTACAACTAAATGCATCACTCCATGTTTATATGGTACACGACTTTCGTAAAGAAACGTAGCTCACACAAACACTGCATAAGCGTCCGTTTAGTAGCCATGCAGTTAGGTGGAGAGCATAAGGTTCATGATTTTGTTTTTCTCTCTCTTTAAAAAGAAAATTTCAGATGCTAAGATGAAAACAAATGTAAACAAACTAGATGGTCATAGTCGACAGTTAAAACAACATTTTATGTCATAATAAGAATATATACACATACCTACGTAAGTCCAATAAAACAAACAAAACACAAAACAATTCATCCATATATCAACAAATCTTCACTTATAAAATCAATAACTCGGCTAATCCATTTCAAAATCTTAAAAGGAGCTTCCTAGACATGAGTCACTCTTTCACCGATAAAATAACACAATACCAACGTTGAACAACCCCGCGCTTGCGCGGGGGTTCTGCCCCTAGTAATACTAAGAGGTTGATTGTTTCTACTTCTAGCTTTTAGAATGGTTTTCATTAATTGTTTTTCAAAAACCACTTTATCATCCACTCAAGATTTTGAAGAAATGGTTTTCCAAGAATTTAGGGAAACTAGTTTTTGTAACAACTACCCACTTTATCATCCACTTTATATACTAAATAAATGTTTATAATTGACTGATTAATATTAAAGAGAAAAATACAATGGAACGAAAGCAGGTTCATATATTTCTTGAAATATATTAAAATGAAGTGCAAAAAATAAATTGTCGTATTAGTCCTTTGAAAAATGAGAGTACAAAAAAATTAGAAACGAAAATATAAAGATATTGTTTTAAGTTATAATATCTTGTGTACTTCCCTGTAAATAAACGTAATTTTACTTTAAAATACAGCCATTAATTTTCATAATATTTTGTTTTGTTGTATTTATTTTTATTTTAAAATAAATCTGTATCAGTTTATTTTTAGTGATACTTATGATGTTTTTATTTTTTTCTAGTAAATATTTTACCATTAATTATTTATTTTAATCTAAAAAAACCAAAATATAATCACCAATCAAAGTTTTCAAAAAATTAAAATCTACACCGAAATCAAAAACCAAAAACTAAAAACCAAAATCTAAAAGGTAAAAACCAAAAACTAAAATCTAAAACCCAAATAAACAATCATCACCTAAAATTATGGTATTTTAATAGTTTATACAAAATCAGACAAAAAAATTTTAAGTAAATCTATCTCTATAATAGAAATTTCTATTTTAGAGGAAAATATAAAGATATACATTATAGATGTTCGATAAAACACCTGAAACCATATATTACCTTTACCATTCTATTGGTAGAATAAGCATATTAAGAAATAATTTAATTATAGGTCACTGTATTTGATATAAATAACTAATAATAGGCTTTCTTTTGGTCTTTTGATGAAACGAAAACCAGAAATCAAATTTGACATAATTTAAGTAGCAGCATGAGACAAAGGATTATCGTATATCAAATTCAGTTATAAGACAAAGCACCACTATTTGGAATAGACCAGATAACTAAACTTAAATTAGTTTAGGCAATTCAAGAAATCAGAATTCATCAAAAGTTGACATACTTTAAAGGAGCATAATAAAACAGCCAAAATGTATCTATTATGTAATAATAGGTTTTAGTTATGTATACTTTTAGTGTGTGTTCGGAATTTAAAATGTTTAATTTGTGCCATTCATCATTATAATATGATTAAATGCTTGAATTAATACCCCCAATTTCAAATTTCGAAATCTGATCATTAATTAATAAAACAAAAGTAAAAGCTGACAACGACATCCGTTTCGGGTCCGTAGAAATTACCGGTTCAGTAAGAGAACTCAAAGCAATTAGAAATTTCTTTTCCTTTGTTTGTTTATAAAGCGTTCCCCAAAGAGACTAGACCACCAACACATTTCGTCTTTGTTCTCTCTTTCTTTCTTTTCTTTTCTTCAGATAAAAAAAAAAGTCCGAAAATGAAGAACAATGCAAATACTAATTTGATCCTCTTCCACCACCACACTCCCCTAACCTCAAAATCAGCTTCCGCCGTCGCCGCCGCGAATCACCACCGTCTCTTGTTCATCTTCTTCCTATCTTTCTTCACCTTTCTCTTCTCTCTCACTCTCTTCTCATCCTCACTCCACTCCGCCGCAACAACCTCCCACTCTCTCTCCTCATCTCCACCGTCCTCCTCCCTCTCGCCACCGATCCTCGCCGCACTTCTCCACTACACTTCCTCAACACCACCAAACACCTCGATGTCATCCTCCGAACTCTCCGCCATCTCCACCGTCATTAACTCCAAAGGCCCCACCTGCAACCTCCTCGTCTTCGGGCTTTCCCACGAATCTCTCCTCTGGAGATCCGTCAATCTCAAAGGCCGCACCGTCTTCGTCGACGAGAACTCTTACGCAGTTTCCAAATTCGAGCAGAACAACCCTGGAGTCGAGGCTTACGACGTCGTTTACTCGACCAAAGTCTCTCAAGCCAGTAAGCTTTTGGGTTACTATAAAACCCGACCCGAATGCCGACCGGTTCAGAATCTGCTGTTCTCCGATTGTAAACTGGGTATCAACGATCTACCCAACTTCGTGTACGAGATCGAGTGGGATGTGATTTTGGTTGATGGGCCGCGTGGGTACGCCGGAGATTCCCCGGGAAGGATGGCTCCGATTTTTACGTCGGCGGTTTTGGCGAAGAGCAAAGATTCCGGCGAGAAGAAGAAGAAGAAGACGACGGATGTTTTTGTGCATGAGTTCGGGAGGAAGCTTGAGAGAGTGTACAGTGAGGAGTTTCTGTGTGAGGAGAATCTGATTGAGGTCGTCGGAGAGTTGGGGCATTTTGTTGTGGCGGCAGAGAAAGGGGAAAAACAGGGGAATGGGTTTTGTCGGAATTCTACGAAATTGTCGGAGCCATTTACGCCGGATATTGGTGGAGATGCAGAGGTCGGTGTCGATGATGACTGAAAGTGAGTTACTTTTGGACTTTTGGTGGCTCTTTTGTAATTAATCTAGCTTTGAGGTTTTTTTTTTTACTGTCGTTTAGTTTTCTCGTATGTTTTAATTTGGAGACGGTTACGCATGAAACCATGATGTAATCCAAAATTCCAAATATAAATGTCAACTATATGATGAAAGCATCAAATTTGTGATCAGTTTAACTTTGTATACTACTAGTAGGCAAAATTTTGAAAAAAAAGTTAATACTTAAAAAAAAGAAGATTATATATATTGTTTAACATTGAAAAATGTAATTATATTATATTTTATTCGTGAGGTACTAATATAGACAACATTCATTTCAGAGTGGAAACTTTTTCTTATAAAATGCTCTAAAATGTGTCGGTGGTGACACAAGGGCCTGAGCAAGCGGGACTTCCTCGCAATGTGGCTACTCCTTTCGATTTCTTTCGACTTTAGTACAAAACAATAAACTTATTAATATTTTCGTCTTTTACAACTAATTAGTTCTCAATTTT
Source organism: Raphanus sativus (assembly GCF_000801105.2). Taxonomy (NCBI): domain Eukaryota; kingdom Viridiplantae; phylum Streptophyta; class Magnoliopsida; order Brassicales; family Brassicaceae; genus Raphanus; species Raphanus sativus. The sequence goes on along the minus strand of NC_079515.1, from coordinate 31,542,582 downwards.
GAAATAAATTGTCTGAATAAATAGCGAGTTCCATTTATATTTTAGGATATAAAAAATCTTAATACCATTCGTCGGTGGTGGATCCATGCAATTTTATTTTTGGAGCACGGTTTCAATCCTCGCTAGCAAATATTATACTGCACTTTTTTACTAAATATAGAGGCTGAAGTCTCTTATAGCAGAAAATCAGTCGCAGGTACTACTATGTTAGTAATATTCGATTGCAGTTACTTTTAAGAAATTTACGATTATAAGTATTGTTGTAACATGTATGGCTTTAAGATCATATGTGAAAAGAATAGCATTTATATTATTTAAATATAAAGTAAAGACAAACTAAACGTGGTTCCCTAATAGTCGTATATTGTCTACCTCTATAACAAAGAAAATATACTTACTTAAAGAGAAATTAGACTGTATATACATCAGAAATAATATATAACAAAGTTGTATATAACAACACCTTGACTGAATATAACTTGTATTTAGCCTCGCTAACTTAGACGCATGTAAGAACCTTGAGTACGCATCCCATGCCGCAAACTTGCACATTCTATAATCAGTAATGTAGCTAAAACTTTCTTTCAAAAAAAGTAATGTAGCTAAAACCATCTCCAGTTATTTATGAGTTATACATCACATCACATGGAACACTAATCCTTATAACTAAAGATAATTATACTTAACGAACGCATTAAGTATACGCGCGGTACATGATCATTTTATCATGGGTGTTTTGAATCTGAAATTTGAAGTGATATGATTTTTAATGAGTTTGTAGATGATTGTTGAGAATTAAAAAATTCGATGTAATTTTTGTTAAAACATTCTACAATCTTATTTAAAACAGTGAAATTTAAAATTTTATTTTTATAACTAAGAAATTTCCTTCAAACACCCTAGAATTTTATATAAAAATCATTTTTAAAAGTCAATCATTATCACAAATGTCCTAAGTTTGTGATAAAAAAAGTTTAGACTATTCCTTTCAAATTATTTTTAATGTACATGAATAATTTATAAAATATTTATAGAATTTTATAAACTTAACCCCATCCTCTAAATAATAAACCCTAAATAATAATTACTAAACCATAGATCCAAATAATTTTTTGATTGAATATATTTTGCAAAAGTGGTAGTTAATTTGGGATATTTTAAGCAATTTCATTTAAAGTAAACGGAACTATGTTAAATTACTACCATTTTATACAGAAAATCCTGTAATAAAACTTAATAAGTATTACTGTTGCCACATGTAACACTACAATATCTAAAAGGATTTGTATGATTAGATACCTACAACGGTCCTAGGTCAATGAAAATTTGGTTACATTATTCATCTAATAAAACATTACAGTACATGAACCTTTTCCTCAACACATAAATTACTATATACAAAACGAAAAAATCTTTACAAGTATCCTTTTTTTCTTATGGGTCAATATTAACTACTTTTATTATAAGCTGGGTACTAAATACATTTCTGATGTATTATTCAATTTTTTTCTTCCAAATGGAGTCAAATTTTAGAGAAATATCTTAGTATATCCCTAAAATTTTATTTTATCCAAATATAACACACAAAAATAAATGACCATAAAGTTCAATTTAAAGAACTAAAATACACTTATATCCTTATCGTTAATTAATTTATACTTAAAATTTAAAAATATTATTAAGATATAAAGTAATAATTTTAAAAATACTTTTTAACAAGATAAATTTTTAAATTTTGGAAAAAAAATTGAAAAAGTTTGAAAGAAAAAAATATATGTTCTCGAAAATTAATTATTTATACATATTTATAGAGTAAGTATAATTGTCATTTACTTCATTAATAAAACATCACTAGATTTTGATCCGCGCTTAGAAAGCGCGGGTTTGTTTTCGAAATTAAATATTTTTTTTGTGAATTTCTATATAAGATAGTGTATAGGTTTACCCTTTCATTTATTTTAAAATTCGAACCGAACTGTATCAAACTGAAAAAAAACCAAAAACTGAATGAAATTTCAACAATAACCGAACATATCATATATCTTTGAAACTGAAAAATTAAAACCGAATCAAAAACCAAATGGGTATCTTAATTTTTAAATGCATATTATATACTTACAAATATTAAGCATATTCAATTTATAAATAACCAAATATCCTGAAAATACTATTTATAAACCAAATTATTCAAAAAATAAATTATCTAAATATTTCTTATTCAAAATACTAAATGTATTTGAATTATCAAATATTTTTATCCAGAACAATCTGAATTATCCAATATTTAAACTGAAAGCCCTAAATTATCAGATATTTTATCTATAAATTCGTAGTTACCGGAAAAACCAAACTGAGTTGGACCGAAATTTTTTTGAGTACAAAACCAGTTTCCAACTTTGCTACTGAATCGAACCAAAAACCAAAAAAAAAAACAATTGAAACCAAACAAATTTATAAATAATTAAACGATTCTTAAATTTCTAAAATTAAAATAGCAAAAACCCAAATATCTGAACCGAAACCGAATACTGAGGAATAATAATGTATATACATATAAATGGTGTTAAGAAAGCATTATATTTTTACAAATTATTTAACCTCCTTTTAGTGGGGATACATATATTGTTTTAGACGAAATAAAGTATAAGTAGTGTTTTTATATCCAATCAGGATCCATAGTCAAACTGGTAAACCTAGTGGCTGTATATAATTAGGACTAACTTATGTTCTTCATGTAGATTTATATTAGAGATTGTACCAACTGATAAGTTTCTACAAAATCTGGACTTAATGAAAACTATTAATTAAGAATCCGATTAAACCCAAAAATCTTCTATTAACCTATGAGCCGATATCGATTGATCCGACAAAAACTAAAACATCTTATAATATGTTTGAAAAAAATATTAGTATAATTTAGAATTATACATAAACTGAATAATAATATTTGATTTTTCATATAAAGTAAATGTATTGTATTTATGGAATGCATTTCAAATTATAAGTTTTGTAATGATCAATACTATTAAAATTTTAATGTCGATAAATTATCTCTTTTGTTTAAAAACATACAATGGGTTTAGACTTATCAATAAAATTAAGTTTATGATTGCTGAAATGAGTTTTCTTAATTTGTCATAGATATAATGAATTAATTTAATGCATAGATATAGTTTTAAGCCTAAAAACAAAATTTTGTTTGTAAATTTAGGGATATTTTTGAAAATTTTATCTTTTCATTAAAAAACATAAATGCTTCTGTTTCAATATATTAAAATTTAGAAAGAAAACGTAAAAGGTTAATTGTTTTTGACATTCGGTATTTAAATATTAATTAGCAATATAATATTGTTATGTAAAGTGAATATGTAAAACTGTTTTGATATGTGAGATAATACTTTTCATATATTATCCTAAATATAAGAATGTTGTTATACAATTTTTTCAACATTATTAGGAATAAAGTCTAACATATGTATTTTGTGATATTTTTGTTTATAGATGGATGATTACGTACTGATACATATATATAAATATGGATATGTTTTGTAATAAATTCAACATATGTATTTTGTTTTCTTTTGATTCATATATACGGTGTATCTAAAGGGAGCTGTAAGTTAACTATTCTATGTCTAACTTAGATTAATGATTAATTAGGAATCAAAACAAAAGAGTAGTAACCGTTTTAATTTATGCAAAGGTCCCACAGATTTTGTTGCTATAATAACGATTGGTTATAATATCTGGTCAGTTATAATAGATTTCATTAAAAATAAAGAGGTGCAATAACCTTTTGTAAGTAGATTTTTTGAGAATGCTTCTCTTTTAATAGTATATAGATTTAGTCATTTTTCTCTTAATGAAGTCTTTTAAAAAAAGTTCCCTGAATTTTATTGTAACTTAAGTTATTTAGGAATAAAAATAGAAAGATGAAAAAATAGTTTACTCTTTTTTATTAACTCTATTTTGGAACTAAAAATGAAAAAAAAAAGATTAGAGAAGATTTTACAGGTAAATATAATTTAGAGTGAAAAAGAGTAACCATCTTTAACCAAAAAAAAAGAAAGAAAGAGTAACCATTAAAATACTCTAATTGTGTGAGCTCTAAAGCATGACGTGTGCGGTGTGCTACTCGGTGGTCCTATAATCGTTGCTTGGTAAATCACCATGGCGAAAAATACTGATCAGCATGGGTTGACGGTGAAACGACTTATCATGTATTAACCACATAATTATATATATCGAATTGGTCTGATCAACCCATTTATTTTAAAGCATGACAACCCTAAAAGTAACCGGTGGTGGTGGTCTAGTGGCGCTTGAGAGAATTGAAAAACCCAATAAGGCAAATCCGGGTTCAAACTCCACCGGCCACACGGTTATAAGTTATTGCTTTCGATTTATTTGAATGCCCAGGAGAGAGTCTATCCGTGGGCTGTACCTCCACCCGGAGGTTAGGCTTGTGTCATCATTGACCCCGGGTTTTAACCTTTTTTTCTCAAAAAAAAAAACATGACAACCCTAAAAGCAGTTCCACTAATTTGCAAACATTGATAAATTTAATAAACAATTTCTTTCTGGTCAACATAATCAACAATTAAATTATGTCTTTCATTAAACTAAATTTTGTAGAAATAATTCGCGTTGTAAAATTTGGGTAAAAATCTAGTTTCCCACTAAAATTTGATAGAATAATTCGCATTATAAATTTAGTATTTGTTTTTGATCAAAAAAGTTATGTATTTGTTTCAAGCTTGTGTGACGGAGACGCACCTCTGAAGAAACATGTAGAGTACGCGTTAAATTACTGGGGTCATGGAAGCGCGTGCGGATAAGAACCGAACCTTCTGCAGGAATATTTTAGGCACTCGATGTGGCTCGAGACTCGAGGACATTCTTAAAGGTTAGCTAGGCGCGTCTCTTGCCTTTCACTCACGTGCTGCACGTGAAGCGTATGTTACGGCGAAAGCGACTAACCAGAACTGAAGAGTCACTGAGGCGGGCGATAGGCGTCGGTGACAATGAGGATGCACTGTATGTTCTGTGCTCGCGAGTGAGATTATTCGTGTCCGTAGGATAATAGTGTATTATGGGTCGTGTATGTGACCCGCTTGGTTTCATTCGAGTTGTAATCATTTATTTTGTCTTGGGTCTACGCACGATTTGACATGATTTTGGCGGTGAGTTACAATAACATAAACAATACACAAATTGGATATTAGATGCTGATCACAACCATATGAGTAGCTGGATGTCTAAACGGATCAGTGCTTCTAAAATATGTTTCTTCTGTTTTTCTATTTTTTTTTTGATAAATTCTGTTTTTCTATCTTACGTCTTTGTTTTTATTTTATTCGACATTCAAACACGATTTATTTGAGTTATTGGATTTGTTTTTAAAAAATAGTGTTTAATTATTAATAAGATGGATTCTTTTATAGTTTAAAATTAGGTAAGATAGACATTGTGATAAGTGGCACGCCGTACTCGATACATGATGAAACATATGTTACATGGGAGCTTGGGGGCTATGTGTAAAGTGACGGCTGGAGTGAGCTATTTTTGGCCATGGTTGATGACTTGATGGTGAGGATGCAGTTAGAGTTCGCACGAGAGTAAGCAAGAGAGAAGAATAAATTCAAGCGGATTACATTTCCCCAATCATCCAATGTTCTTTTACATTTCTTGACGTAGACGGGCATTTTCTTCAGTTTCAAGCGGATTAAATTATTTGTTATATTTATATACGATATTTATTTTCATTTTTATTATTGCAGCTAACTCGATTAGGGAAACATTACAACAGAAAAACGATAAAACAAGAGAAACGATTTGACGAAAACACATGAATAGAAAATTACAACACTTATTTCGAAACACATTGTCGCTAGCCACACACACAGTTTCCAAACAGAACACGCATTATTTAGTAACATTCATAAAGTTTAATATCCATCTTTAAACGGAAATAACTTAGCCCTTCAGACGCATCCGTCGCAACGGTAGCGATCCCACGTGCCATAAAGAAGTCACCAGTCCCACCAACGACTGGTATATCTCTTGTCGGCTCCCTCATCAAGTCTGCACCCATTATGTTCAACGTCCCTTTGTGTTCCGTCGAGTTAAACACTAACGTCATGCAGATCCAAGCATTGACGCCCAACTTCTTGTCGTAGAAATAGAAGCCTTGTGCGCGAGCCACATATTCTGAAAGATAGTTCTTGTCCATTGTTATGGGGTCGTCGAAGATCACTAACTCTCCAAAGCGGAAGTTTCCTAATCCTGGAGGGTTTACGATCGCAGCTGAGGTGGCATTTGCAACATTGTCGCCGCCATTATAGATGATGTCGTGGTAGTAGAAGGAAAATTGTTTGCAGGGCTTCTTCTGATCAATGTATACAGGGGACACGGAAACAGTATGGGAAAAGAATAAAACCAATAAGAAGAATAATGAAAAGAGGACTTTGAAGTTTTGATTCTCTACTAGAGATGTCATGGTTATAAACTAGTGAGTTGTGAGTTGTGTGAAATGGAGTGCTCTTATACCAATTTATACAGAAGTGTCATTTGGTGTGAGAGACTTTTTTTTAATTAATAACAGAAAGAGAGTGACAATATGATTTGAAATTTTAACGGACCAAAGCAGGGTTGGTGGTAGCTGAACTACAAGTTAATTTAACTCTCGTGACAGATTTAAAACCGTTTGGTGAATATGATAAAACATCACGTTGAGCATAATCAATAAGTGAGAACAAAAACGAAATTGTGAAAGCCCAAATGGAAGTTTTATACACAAGGAACTAGTACGCAAACGTCGATAACGCCATGCACGTTCTAGCTTTACCATGCTTCATTGTCTCTCTATCCTTTAGCCCCTTGGCATTATTTACCAAAATACTTTATTAATAACGCAGACTTCGGACCTGACCAAGAAATTGACAAAACCGACATTCGTTATTAATTCTTATTTACGGCCAGTGTCTATCACAGTCATACCGCCGAAATGACTAAAGATATCATTCCAATAAAAGAGATGAGATGAAACACAAGTGTATCTAACTAGAGGTCTTTATAGATAGTATTTCCAAAACCTATGAAAATAAATTAATATAATGATTATAAAATCTAAAGAATATATATATATAATATTTCCAAAATTTTGTGTTATAAGTTAAAAGGTGATGAATGCAACTCCCAAAATCTAAACCTTTTGAATAATGAAAGATTGTGTTAGGTTTATAAAATCATCAAACTAATAACAGTAGATTTTAATAAAAATGTAGAAATCTATAAACTAATAACACTAGATTCTATTCTAACAATCATTAAAAACCTAACTCCCACTAACACCTCCTAATCCGAATGCAAAGAGTCAAATTTCCTGAATGAATTCCTCTCTTTTCTGTCTTGGCCTGTGTTTATATTATGCTCGATAGCAAAACGGTTGTGCTTTTTTAAAGAGTTCGTGATTTTTTATTAAGGAAAGTGTGTAATTTCAGTATTTGTTCGACTGTTTTCTAAAGGAAAACAAAGTTTTTTTTTTGAAAGGCCCTTATGTAGCAAAAAGTCCATTGCAAGTTGACAAAAGCCTAAAAGTCCGGTTCGGTTCACGTTGAGACTCGAGCGTAAATCGTTGGATTCTGGTTTTTAATTAGTCCGGTTCGGTTCTATTTGGTTTGATAACCGTTCCAAAACCAACCCGAACCAAGTGTTCATTTGTCCTTTGAGCCGGCTTTGACGCAATCGTTTCCGTCTTCCTCCTTTTATGAACCAGCGAGCGATTCACCACTCCCACTCTCTCTTTTACAGGAAAACACCAAAACCTTCCCTTAGAATAGGATCTTGTACACCATCCCAGGTTAACTCACAGTCTTACTACTGATTTCAAAATCAGTTTGCTTTGTGTGCGTTCTCATATCTTCTCCCTCTTCGAAGAGAAGATGGATGGTATCGGAAGTCTACCCGAAGAGGTTCTCTGTCACATATTATCTTTCCTCACGACAAAGGAAGCCGCTTTAACCTCGATTCTCTCCAAAAGATGGACAAATCTGTTCACGCTCGTCCCTAAAATCGACGTTGACGACTCCGTGTTTCTTAATCCGGAGGAAGGGAAGCGAGAAAGAGAAGGTATCCTCCAAAGCTTCATGGATTTCGTGGATAGGGTTTTATCCCTGCAGGGCGATACTCCCATCGTTAAATTCTCCTTGAAATGCAAAACCGGCATCGACACAGATCGTCTGAACCGTTGGATACGTAACGTCCTCCAGCGCGGCGTCACAAGCCTCGAGCTCGTCCACGACGATATAGATTCGGATCATAGGTATCTTCTGCCTAGAGAGCTGTTCGTTAGCACCAAACTGGTGGCGTGGAGGTAGTAGAGACACTCTCTTGCCAATGGTCAAGACTCTCCGCTTCGAATCCACGTGGATTCTGCTGTGGGACCGTCTCGAGGTGTTTCTCTCTGCTTTCCCTGCTCTTGAGGAGTTCTACATGGCTGAGATTGAGTGGCCTGACTCGGACCAATCCGTGTCTAGTCAAAGCCTGTTGAAGTTAACTATCTACGCTTGCGGTTTCGATGACTGGAGAAATCCGAAGAGCATTTCGTTTGATACTCCGAATCTAGTTTATCTTGATTATTCTGATTTAGTTGCCGCGGATTATCCGAAAGTTAACTTGCCCAATCTAGCTGAGGCTGTGCTGGACCTCAAGTTAACTGAACATCAGACTGAGCTATTACGAGCACCACCGGATGATGATGTTTTTCTACATCTTGGAAATGCTCGGAAGCTCATAAGTGGCTTAAGACATGTTCAGAAACTTTTCATTTCTGCTGGGACTCTTGAGGTCAGTTTTTTTTTTTTTTTTTTTTTTTTTGAACATTTGGTAAAAAGGGTTTGGTCCTGTTTCAGCTACTTTCTCTATGCTGTGAGTCGATGCCGGTGTTCAACAACCTCAAACTTCTACGTATTATTAGTGCTGAGGATCTGGGATGACAAGTCTTCTCTAGGCTGCTTTTCTTGTTCTTCTTCAGTGTTTGCTTTTCTCCTCTTCACCTGCTTTTTCTGCTTCTTCTTTTGACGTCTCAAACGCTTCTTTGATGTTTTCTCCTCCGCAGCTTTCAGTCTCTCTTCTCTTCTTATGTTAAACTCCGCCATTTGTAGACGCTTGTTGTAGTCAATATCCATCCTTATGAGTCGGTCTTGTTCTCTTCTCCTCATTTGCAGGTACTGGTGAAAGTCACCGGAACCAGAACCAGCCGAACTTCCGGATGTATTGCTAACGCGATCAGGGACGTTATCGAGGATTCGTCTGAGCTTTATCTCTAGATCCTCCTCGTCTTCTAGCATCACCGGCCGTTTATACTCCACGATAGATGTAGATCCTCCGTGATGATCTGACTTCTTCCACTCCATTAACGCTGAAGCCGTGGCTGCAACCACCAATCTGGTGTCGCCTTGCTTAGATTTACCGGTCGACATTCTTGTGAAAACCCTAACCCGGTCAAAAGATCAATCGAATACCAAACACGTACCCTTTTATTAACTTTTAAAAAGGTTTTTCAAGAACACAGAGCTACTAGATGGTTTGATTAGTCTTTCGCCCTATACCCAAGTCAGACGAATGATTTGCACGTCACAAAATATATCACAAGACAAAAACTCGTATCAAAGCCTAACTTGATCTTTCTCTCTCGGATGATTCTAAAAACAGTGAACAAGTAACTCATCTATTTATAACCCACAGATTTTCCTTTTATTTTTTTTTTGGCAACTCAACCCACAGGTTTTCCTACTACAAATTGCCTTAGCAATTTGATTAGCCGACATTATGTGTCCGATTGGTGCATTTTTTATTGTTTTCACTTGTACTTTTGTTGCAGCGGTTTTCTTAACTCAATTGACAATTAGTATTGGATAATGATATGTGGGATATATGCTAGAGATATGATATATACGAGAATTGTATAGATAAATATGTAATGAATAAGGTTAATAATAAACAAGTCGTTATGTTCTTTACATGGTATCTGAGCTAAGATATGAACAGAAAAACATTCAAGAGATTATTCAGTATGGGCAACGAGACAAAACAAGTGGCGATAACTACCTAAAGCAGTTGTGTGTTTCCATATTCATTGTTTTCCTCTGACAATCTTGGAAATATATAAATACAAGATAAAATATAGGGCATATTGTTCGGTAGAAATAAATAAATCCAGAGCAGTTGCTTTTGGAAATAAACAAGTAGAAAGAGAAGATTTTAAGGAGACTTTTGCTCCGGTTGTTAAATATGACAACGGTTAGGAGTATATTGCCTGTGATAGCAGGAAAAAGATGGATTGTACATCATATAGATGTACATAATGTGTTTTTATGGAAAAATTGAAGAAGTGTATATGAAGCTTCCACAAAGATTTTCTCGTTCTGATACTAAACACGTGTGTAAGCTGCATATGGAAATATATAGTTAAAGAATGGTCCAAGATGTTGGTTTGAAAAGTTAAGTGAAGCCCTAACAAAGTTTGGATTTAAGCATTCATATATGAAGAGTACTTGTTGTTCAAAATGGTCATGTGGAACTTCGAGTCTTGATGTATGTGGACGACTTGCTGGTCTGTGGAAATGATATGAAAATCTTGGTTAAGTTCAAAGATTATTTAGGAAGATGCTTGCATATAAAAAATCGCGGAAAACTCAAATATTTTGTGTATAGAAGTTGGTAGAGGATATGAAGGCTTTGTGATTTTGCAAAGAATATATACTTATTATTTAATCACATGAGGTTGGGTTGCTTGGGTCGAACCTTTTGCAACACCGATGGAGAAACATCACAAGCTTGGGTCAGACGCAAGTCCATTCCTTCAGCTAGCAGAGAAATACAAAAGAATAGTACGAAGGTTGATATATTTGTCAACCACAAGACCTGATATATCATATTCTGTCTATGTTTTAGCGCAATTTATGCAGACACCGAGAGAAGCACAATGGGACGCAACACTTAGTCGTACGATATCTGAAAAGGTCGGTTGGCCAAGGAATTTTGCTCAGCTCAAATCCTGATTTAAGACTCAGTATACTGTGATGTAGACTGGTCATCATGTCCGACCTCTAGGCGGTCATTGAGTGCATATGTGGCTTTGGTTGGAGACTCATTAATCTCGTGACGAACAAAGAAGCAAGATGTAATCTCACATTCCTCAGCAGAAGCAGAGTATAGGTCTGTGGCAGAAGAATGAAGAGAGATCAAGTGGTTGAAGCATTTGTAAAAGGATTTAGAAGCACCTCTTATGGATCTTGTTTTGTGATAACAAATCTGCTATTTGCATTGCTTCTAATCCAGTTTTTCAGGAAAGGACGAAATATATCAAATCTGATTGTCACCAAGTGAGAGATGCTATATAAGGTGGATTGCTATCTACGGTACATGTTAGGACAAATGAGCACTTGGCTGATGTTTGACCAAGACTTGGTCGGGTTCAATTTGAAAAACTGTTGTTCAAGTTGTTTATACTCGTGAATGAGGTCAATAAAAAACAAGTGGTTATGTTATTTACAATTAGCTTGATTATAATTTGTATTGAAGTTTTATCCATATTGGAGAGTAAGCTACATATTAAAAAAAATTGTTGACCAAAACCAAACAAATATAATATAAACTGAAAATAGTCTTACGCTTGCTGAAATCATTCAGAAAAAAAAAAACAAGTTCACTTTCTCTTATCAAAGCTTCATGAGAATGTGTTCAATCAAAAAAATGAACTAAAAAGAATTTCTTAAGAAGGTCTGCAGCCGGTTAAGAGCTACCACAACTTATTCCATTACCGTCACCTTTTCCATCTCCACCTCTTCCACTATCACTGCTGCTTACTCCATTGGACCATTGCCATCATAATTACTATCACTTGTTCTGCCTCCACGGCTTCTGCTCCCAAAAAGGCTCGGCCTCACATACTTTAAATTAGCCAAGAATCTGAGATTCCTCTAGGCACTCGTTCCCTACCAGACGATAACATATGACCACCCGATTGAGACTGGTGAATCCGTTTAAGTTGCGTTGTGCTAGTGTTTGGATAAGGCAGCAAAAGTGGAGCATTGCGTACTGAGGGACTGTTGAACTATTCAGATTTTTCTCCTTTTTCTTTGTATACTCTGTTTTCTGTTTTATTGTTCTTGTGCAAGAACATGTTTTTCTCAACACTCCTTTTCATTATTTATTTCTTTCATGCATGCTTACAATAGATCGATCATACTTGCTCTTTATACCAGACTCAGTAACTGACTTTAATCATGCTTACTTACTCTCTCACACCTAATCCATACTTCTAGCTTTTAGACAAATCTTACAAGCAATTAAAAACACTGTTCTAACAACTCTTCTCAGACCACTCTCTGATCATCTCCTAGTTACACTAACTTAGTTAGCTTATTATCTAACCTCTTAAGATGACTAAAGACTCTTTAGAGATGCACTGCAAGGGCTGACTTCTTCTCTGACTCTAAGTTCACTTATCTTCTTCTTTCTCTTGCATTTACGACTTTGATTCTCTTCTTCTTATCTTCGTTTGTGCTTCTTCTAACTACTGTCTTCACACCTAATCGAGGAATCAATTCTCAACGAGGACTGCAAAAAGGTTAAAGATTTTATCTACTATTAGTTGGAATGTGAATCTATAGTATTGAACTTTTAAACAAAAAAGAGTATAAAACTGAGCAAAATTCAATAAATGAAAGTCTAAATCGTGAAAAGAGTTTCAAAAAAGCTAAGAATCTTCTAAATTTAGCACTAATGGCCACACTATAATGTTAAAACAATACTAGAATAATACTAGGGTTAATTTGAAGCAAAGAACAAATCAACAAATTTTCTTCAAAACTATTAAGATTCTCATCTCGTGATATTTTAAACATATGTCACCCAGTTTTCATTATATAGTATGAGAAAAATGATATATAATCATGGATTTTCTTATCAAAGATGTTGTCTCCCTAGATACATCAATCTTGGACAAGAGAGCTTTCAGCTTCGCCTGGTCCTGAACACAAGTAATACTGCAGTATCTAGGGATGTGTCTTTGAAGAAAACAAAGGTTGGAATTGGGAAAGACAATGAAGAAACAAAGGATAGCAGCCTGGAACTTCAACAAACAGTAGCATAACATCTTAAAATAAAGGTACTGAAACTCAAGAAGATATTCTGTGGCCAACAACTAGAGCATATATAAGGAATAGAAGATTCATATACCATTTCAACTAAATGGAGGTGGATCATGAAGTAGTTGTTCATCAAGGAAGGTGTATAAAATGAGAATGATAAATACTATATATCAAGAAGAGGAAAAATAAAGGTAATGAGGAAGGTAAGCTCACGAGGCGTGTTACTTTACATGCGAGGAACCTGGAATTACTGATGAAGCTGTGAAACATAGGGATTTGAGGAAAGTGATGGATGCTGGGATGATTGTGATCAACAAGAACAATTGAGAAATCACAGAAACACCTGCAGACAAGAAAGTGTGCACAGTCGTGAAAACTGATGAGATTGGGCTTATTCAGAAACTAATAATATGAGTGGTTCAGTGTGTTAATCAGACATATAGAGTGGGATATGTAGAAACCTTTGTTCCAGTCTCTCATGCATGTTATGGTTAGAACATTGGTAGTCCTTATTGCACAAAACAAGTAAGATTGCAGTATACTTCTTATGTAATTTTCTTTATATTTAAATCCATAATTATACATTTTTTAACAATCACAAACCCAAGTCTCAGAACTTCTTTGTTGAGATCTGCAGTTTGTTTTTGTGGTGGAAATGCAGTTTTGAGTTATATATCCCTTCTGTTGTCCATATGTTAAACATTATGTTTACACTTCTTGTATCTTAAAAAAACCTTATCTAGTTACTTAAACCATTTTATTTTCAGCATAATTTTTTCAGCCCAATAACTTTGTTATACTCGGAAAATTCTATTTTTTTTTACTTATTTGTAATATTATTTATATATATATATATATATATATATTTTTGATAACAATGAAGATCCAAAATGATTTTTAGATCTAAAGACTAATTTCATTAGGCTCACAAAAATCAGGATTTTCTTGCCAATTAAAAATAGTAGAAATTCCAATTGGAACTCCTTTACCACTAGGCCCAAACTACTTAATTGATATTGTTTTCATATATTGTTTCTTGGTCTCTATTAAATTTATCTTTTTCTAATATTATTAATCTTCTTCGAGATAAAACCATTAGAAACTAACAAACAATATATGAAAATGATATTATAAAGTAAAAAAAGATTAGTAATATTAGGAAAAGACGAAATCAGTAAAGATAAAGAATCAATAAATATAAAGAATCAATAAATATAAAATTGTTATAAAAGCCAGAAGATTAATAATACTAGAAAGAAATTGAACCAGTAGAGATACAGAAGTAATAAATGAAAATAATATTATAAAAAGAAATAAAAAGTCAAAGAAGAAGACCAAAATTTTCTTTAGAAGTATATACCCATACCATAATAGATTATGTGATCTTTCTAAAGGGTGGGGACTTTGGTTATTTTATTGGTTTGGTTCGGGTTCGGTTTGGTTAATTTGGTTTTAGAAAATTTTCAGTTGAAATAAACCATATTTAGTTTGGTTTGGATCCGTTTCGGTTTGGTTTGTATTCGGTTCGGTTTATGTTTCAGTTCGTTTTAATCATATTTTTTAGTTTAGTTTTTTTAAAAGAAATTATGTTTTGAATCATCAACACATAGTCATGAAATTATCATGATGGCGACAATAAAAAATAAATTATGTGACTAAATCCAATATAGAACTTAATCAATATTTCTTTGTGTTTAAACATAAAACCAAATGTAAAATCAACATTAAAATATGTAATCTAGTTATTTTAGATTATTATCTTTGAACCTAATATAAATATTATAATTGATAGAAATAGCACTTTGGTTATTTTATGGATTTGGTTTCGTTTCGGTTCAGTTTAGTTAATTCGGTTTTAGAATTTTTTCAACCGAAACAAACTATAACTAGTTTGGTTCGGTTTTGACTCTGTTCGGTCCAATTGATTCGGTTTGACTCAGTTCGGATCGGTTTTCTTGTCCACCCCTAATCTTTTTTTTTATGTGCACCAGATTTATGTGATCTCTAATAACAAGATAAGGTTTTGTATAAGATAATAGAATTATAAATATAGTGCTAACATATGGACAGCTAGCAGAAAGGATTTACTACTCAAAAAGCTTTCCACCACAAAACTAAAATTCAGATTTCAACAATGAGATTCTGAGATTTGGGTTTTTGATTGTTAAAAAATTATTATAGTTATGAATTTAGGAAGCAATAATAACAATGAACACAAAGAATTCGCTTTTGACCTCAACGTCAAACCTGTTGAGGATGACAATTCCGATGTTCCTGAAAACTCAGATTTGTGTACGATTTGTATTGAGCCGTTGGTCAAGACACGGGACGATCGTCGAACAATTGTTACTCTAGCATGTGGCCATAAGTTCCATCTCGGTACGTAATTTTGTTTTTAATTTCTTTTGTGCACCAAGAAATTTTAAATGTTTGAATGAGAAATTTATATTTAAGTTATGGATCACATGTACTTGTGTTTTCAATTCGTTTGCAGATGTGGGTCCTTAGTTTCTTAAGTCGTGTTAATATTCTCTAATGCCTCTTGTTGTAAAAATACGTACTTTGGATTGATTTTTGCATAAGATGTCTTTATTTTTGTGGACAAAATTGTATAAGATTGTCGATTATGTGATATTTTGGACCATATCTATTTTATTAAAGGAAGATGAAATTTATTTTTAAAAAAATCATAATTTGGGGGTTTGTATCCATAGAAAAACCTCTAACATTTTTAGGGGGTCAAGATAAATGCTTTTTCGGTCTGTGCACAGATCCGGCTCTGGCACAATTTATGCGTGTTTAAGTCGACAACAAAAAAAAGTCCTAACAAATAAGATATTATTTTTAGAGTATTAGTGGGAGATAGCTTGCATCCAGTGTTAATTGTACGTTGTACTTAGCATAGATCATCCAGTCATGTGTATCAGGAGCTTAAATAGCTTTTCTTTCTTTTTCCTATGCGCTATTTATTTTGTAGAAACAGTTAACGATTTTGTCTTTGACATGTTCCCTTTGTGTATAGATTGTATTGGTTCAGCCTTTAATGCAAAGGGCTTTATGCAGTGCCCAAACTGTATGCAAATAGAACCAGGTCAATGGCGATTTGCAAACGACCCTCCACTCCCAAATATTAGTGAGGGTGACTGGATTACCGAAGAAGAAGATGATGATGCAAACAGTGATAGGGCTCAACAATCTCCTGTTGCTGCTTCTGTCGGTCCAAATTTCAGTAGCTACAGGATCACCGCCACAGGGGAAGTCCAACAGAGGGCTCCACCATCTCATCAGTTGATTTTCCCGAGGGGTTTAGAGCCAGGGGTGGTGACAGGGAGACACTATCTTGCACATCCATCTTTCTACCCCACGTAATGTTTTTCCTTCCTTCAACTATTTATAATAAGAAAATCCGTGTTTATATCCTTTTTTTATCATAATCTATACAAATGAGAACTAGTCTATACAAATGAAAAACTGGGCGACATCTGTTTAAAAATATCACAGAGAATCTTAATAATTTTGGATAAAATATGTAGATATTTCTTTACTCCAAACCCTAGTTTTTTTTAAAAAATTATAGTGTGGCATGTGGTGCTAAATTTAGAAGATGCTTAGCTTTTTCTGTAAACTCTTCTCCCCGATTTGGACTTTCAATTATTGAATTTTACTCAAAGACAATAATAGATGAAATCTGTACCTTTTTGCAGTCCCCCAGTACGCAATGCTCCACTGTTTCTGCCTTATCCAAACACCAGCACAGTGCAAGTTAACCGGATTCCATCACTCTTTGGCGATTTACCAGTCCCAGGTAGTCGTATGTTTTCGTCTGGTACGGAACAATTGGCTGGAGAAATCGCACATTCTTGGTCTACTAGTTTAATGTATGTGAGCCCGAGCCTTTTTCGCAGCAGTAGCCGTGCAGGCGGAACAAGTGTTAATAACGGCTACAGCATTGGATCAAGCAGCAGTAATGGTGGAAGAGGCGGAGGTGGAAGAGGCGGAGGTGGAAGAGGCGGAGGTGGAAACGGCAACCGTAATGGAATGAGTGGTGGTAGCCACTCAAGAGGCTGCAGACCTCCTCCCTAAGCAATTATGTTTACTTTATTATATTCTCATGAACCTTTGACAAGAGAAAGTGAACTTGTTTTTTTTTAATGATTTCAGCAAAACTAAGACTATTTTTTCAGTTTATTATATATCGGGGGTTTTTGTCAACAAAGTTTTTTTTATAGATAGCTTAATCTCCAACATTAGAATAAAAGTTCGATACAAATGAGATAAGCGAGCAAAGAAGACAGCTGCTTCATAAGCCAAGAGGGAAAAACGAACGTAACTGATAGAAGCAAACATTACACACAGAAAATAAGAGACGTGGAGAAGTCCTCAAAATTCAAAGCCAATATTGGTGAAAATTGAAATGATGCCATAGAAATTAGAGAGTATAAGAAGCACTCTTGTCCAAGATATTTACAAAAAAAAAAAAAAAAAACCTCCACATGTGACTTTTCTGATTCCGTTTTACTTGGATTTTGTAAATTAATGTGGTACATCACATATCAATTTTGCAGCCTGTCAATTCTAAATAAGATAACCAGTCAGCTCAGTTTGGTTTGTTCTTTTGAAGTCGAAACCACAATCCTTGTATATATCTCAGAACTCTCTTTGATTCCTACAGGATGTGTTCCTTGGTTGTAATAATCTCCTAGATAAGTAGGAAGCAGTAATACCAAGATCAGGTCTAGCTGCTGCTAAATATAAAAGTCATCCAAATACTAGAATATAGCTTGGGTTTTGTAAGTTCTGCACCTTCCTCATAATCTTTTCCATAAGATTTAAGAGGTGTATTAATACTCTTGCAGTTCCTGTGTGTGCAAATGATTTCAAAACAAAGAAATTACCTTACTTTTTCCAAGTAAGTCATCTCAAAAGCCTTTAACTTTATTTGAGAATAACTTTTGTTCAACAACAACACCAACGGATTTTAACACGATTTATTTACTTATAATATTGTTTTGACAATAACTCGAAGAGTACTAATACACAACAGTATATATATTTTTTTTTTGGTCAAAGGTTTCTTTCATTCATAAACTCAAAGGAGAGTAATAGAGAAACATAGTTTGAAAAACACATACATAGCAAAAGCAACAGCCATACATACTGTTGTGCACTGATAAAACTTAAATGATAAAGGAGTGAAGAGAGTGGCAAGGTTTGTGATGTCATGGAGACAACCTGCGATCCCAATCAAATCCATCCCTGAACGCAGGACAAACAAGAAGACATTAGAGTCTGAAGTTACTTGAAGCTTTGAGAATCCAGCACACGATGCTGAAAGAAGAGCTTCCTGCAGCGCCAAAGTTCCGACCGCAATGGATGAAATCATATATGAAAAGGAGTTTTGAGAGTCACAGGCTCCATCCATACCATGGATACACCATCCAAAACCTCCATTTTCAAAAGTATCAATCCCTGCAACCATAGAAACCAGAGCCAACAAGACAAAGGTCCTAATACCAGCCTCATACTGAGGTACTAAAAGGAGATAAAATAGAGTAACATCCTCATACAGAGGTAAAATCAGATCTTCATACTGAAATAAGGTCAGAGAACTTGTCATATCCTCATCCAGAGGTACAAGAAGATTCAAAGAGGGGGTAACATCCTCAATCAGAGGTAAATGATTCCTCTTGATACAACTAATACCTAAAACAAGGTACTCATCTATGTAGGCCATGTTCCAAGAAGAAACAGAGAAGATACCTTCTGAAAACTTGACGAAGAGGAGAGAGGTTCCTGCAAAGAGAAACCATGGCTCGATCTGGAAAGTGGGACTGGACTGAAACGTACACCAAGTAGTAGATCTATACTTGTACCAAGTAGTAGAAATTTGCACTCCAAATGTAACGAAAACAGATCCAGTTAAATTACTGGTTGTTGCAAAGAAACTTCGAAGAGTAGCTGCAACAGCAGGAACCAGAGAACTGATGGAAGAATCGAGGATCTGTAGAGAAGCGAGGAGGAGAACGTCTGGTGGGTCTGGAGGTTTCGGAGGGATGTGGGGAGAGCGAGCTTCAAGCGGAGGGGCTTACACGGTGATGACGGCGGCGGATCTGGTGGAGGCCTGAAACGTGATTGAAGAGAAGTCACCATCAGCACCATTGAGAGAGAGCAGAGCTGCTTCAGAGGAAGAAGGAAGGAACGGCGGAGTTAGGGCAGAGGAGATCCATCTGAGCAAATACTGGATCTTACTAACAAACTGAAGTAAAGCTTATTTGGTTTTATTCATTTGTTTATCTTCAGATGAAAATTATGAGGAGGATAACCTTTTCATCAAGGAAGAACATGACTACTCTCATCAGACACATAGGAAGAGTCACCACAGCCTGGAGACAACATCCTGACTTCAAATTACACAACAGTATATATGTATATCTGTTGTTTTATTCGAACTTACAAATTCATAACAGAATACAAATTACTACATATGCTGATATGTTTTTTAGACGTCTCACTTTTTGAATAGCATGTCACACGCGTACGATTATCTTTTATAATTTGTGTTTAACTATTTACCCACCATACTCGGCCTTATACTCTGTCCAGAGTTGGTTCACGTCTTTCCCGAGCAGATCAACAAAGAAGCTGTCACTGTAGCCATTCCTCATCTTCTTATTCAGCTCCGCCACAAACCCATTCCGAAGATCGTTACAATAGTCCAAGAACCTCGCAGTGACGTCATAACCCTGATCCCACCTATCACCACCACCGGGCCCTACCCAGTGACCCGGTGCATAACCCGCTTTCAGCCTCACATAGTCCGCTATACCTTCGATAAGGCCACCTGGACCGTTCCACTGCCAAGAATGAACCACCTCGTGATAAATCACGCCGGTAAATTCCCTCTTCACATCTCCCGAGAAACCCGCGAGATACCCCGCGTTGAAGTGTATCTCGCTTCCTGAGTTGGTGTTGTACGCCACGTCGTTCCCGTTCTCCATGAACAGAGTGATCTTTGTAACGGTTCTTCTGTCCGAAGGGTTGTCGGTTTGCTGGAACAAACCCCAGACGAAGTCCGTGGCAGATCTTAGTGACTGTGTGCCGTAGCTTTCGCCACCGATCTCTTCGCGAAATTTTCTTCCGCCAGCTGAGTCGCCTGTGTTGTCGACTACCGCGAAGTCAACTGCCTTGACCAATGATGAGGCAGCGAGCATCACAGAGATTACAAGGAAAATTTTGTGACACGCCATGATTGTTATAGTTTGTTCTAGCTTGTATTTTGGGTTTGTGATCTGCTTAGATCTAGACGCAGTAGCTTTATATAGAAACAAGAAAGGGATTTATGAGGAAAGTAATCGAGATTGTGGTCAATCGAAGACTGTTTCGTCGGTAATGTTCCCTAATCACACGTTTTGTAGAAATACGTCTTGGTATCCTTCTTGTGCCTGTAAGAACAATAAACCGATATTTAAATGAAGAGAACAATTTTATAGTATATTTTACCCCTTTTTTTAAAACTACTGTATATGTTTAACTCTTTTCCTAAAACCATCATTATTGGTGTCCTCTCTCTCTCCCTTAACTAAGGATTTTGTGTTTTTCTTTTTGTTCGGTAGAGATTAAGGGCAACCCCTAAATAAGGGTTTTCTTATTCTCTTTTTTCTCGGTCCCCGCGTTTTTCTCCTTAAAGGCTTTGCTTAGGACAAACCTATAATGATGCTCTAAGTCTGTTCGTACCTGTCCGTAACTATTACAATATTATACTTTTGTTTCCTTTTCTATTTTTTCATTATTCTCACTTTTTATACTTATTTTTATCTCCAAAAATTACCTTCACAAACAAATGTGAGGCAAATGTTTGTGGAACATACTGAAATTGGATCTCTATTTAATAAAAGAAGCAGCAGCGCCACTAAAATCGACGACCGTGATTTTTCAGACAGACGTCAACTGACGATGTCTTGTTTTTAATGCGACAATGACCAAATTTTTTGAAAAAGAATAATTGTGGTGTTTATTCCAGAATTTGACTCTTCATACTCTCATTGGTCTTTATTTTGAGAATTATTGGTTTACATGATAATATATCATATGTTCAATTTTTAGTCATCTGACTATTTCTTAAATGAGTTTGTAAAGTCTTTTCTTTTCCAAAAAACGTAACGATTTTTTTTTGACTGGTGGTATATCTTTTGAATATTCACCCGACGACTAATTTATAGATTATGAAATGTAGATTGTGCTTATATGTTTTAGCTTTAGTTCTTGTCACTTGCATGGTAGGTTATGTGTCACTTTCAATTTTCAATGTGAATCATAACAATTGTAACCTATTACAGACTCCATCTGTTACATAATATCTGATGATATGTCTAAAAGCAGAAATTTATTTTCTCTTAAAGTATCAAAAATATAAATTAAAAATAATTTAATCAATCATTAAAATGGTAAAAGTAAACTTATTTTTTTAATTGAATTAAATAAAATAAAGTAAACTTAACATAAGAATATTATTATAAAACAAAATGTAGGGCATTTTGAAACATCAAAAACCTTATAAATTATCATATATTAGAAAACAAAAAGAGTATCAGAATGCAATCTAGGTATTTGAGTATTAGAGATTAACTTCAAGTTAACTATTTTAAAAAAAAATTATTGATCATCAGAAAAATAAATTTTAAAGAATCAAAGAAATATTGGAAGAAAACGCCAATCTGAACAACTATATAAACACATTTTAGTATTTTTGGAAAAGGATTGAAAGACTAAATACATAGGAAATCACCGGTAGCTAAAACTTAAAATTTAGGTGGTTTTTTTTTTAACAGCTGAATCGATTATTATCGACTAATTATGCTATTACAACGATGAGAATATTAGAAAGACGATTTTACAGCCGACAATTCTACTACCATGTAAGAATACACGCCTGACTGCACAACTCTGAGCCGTCCTATGAAATCCATGTTCGATGGTACACCATGCACCAAGCTAAAGATCTCATGTAACTCATTTCTCCATAATTTGCATAATTTGGTATTTTTAAGGGTTTGAACCCCAGACCTCCGAATATAGAAGCAATTAAACCCTTAATCAAATTACTGGACCAAGGAGCTTCCACAAATTTAGGTGGTTAGTCTAGTAAATTAAGTATTAGATTGTTTTCTGTGCCTTGTTCTATTGTTCTTTATTGTTGAGGCAGATTTTACAAATAATTTTGATATCTTGTAGTATGATATATCATAACATAACCAACTTCTCAGTATTTGTATTCGTACAATTTCATACATCCTTTTTGTATTTGTATTCTTGTTTGTGTGATTATTCAGAAATTGTAATTTCTCGTTAAAAGTTACGTAATATAAATTTTGATTATTCGAGTTTTGTTTCCTACGGTTTGACGCAATTTATGGAAAATTGAAGAGTTCTACTCTGAGTAACCAAACAGATAAGCGGAAAAGATGTCGACTAACATTCAGATTGACAAAATCTCGTTTAAGAAGAGGAAAGAATTAACATTTATCAATTCTACAATGATCTTTTCTTCATCGAGTTGACGATACAAAATCTTGACGTAGCAAAGGTGTTGATCAATATCAGAAGCTCGACCGACATCATCTTCAAAAGAATTCTCGAAAGAATGAGAATTAACCTTTCCATGATTATTGAAAGTCCAAAAATACTGATAAGATTTTTCAAAGATTATATTATAACCCTCTGCTCCATTAGTCTCTCGATTAGAGATAGGGAGATACCTAAAAACGTAGATTTCTCTGTTGTTAACCATCCAGCAGCATATAATGTAATCATGGAAACTCCATTTATTTTCATGAGAATTTTTCCATTGAACTACCATATGTCCTTGAAATTCCCTACCCAACATAATCAAATAATTTTGGTTAGTCAGAGGGAATCGCAAGGAATTTCTTCTTATTTAGGCTAAACGAAGAAATCCGGCGACATATGCACATTTTTTTCTAACAGAAGAATATAAAATCGGCAACCGTCGAAAATGCCCAGATATATCAAGTCAGCTTATGGGTACCAAAAAAACAAAGGAGGCGAATTCGGAACTGGAATCACTAGTTTGGTCTATGGAAAATATGTTGTATTACTCAACTTGTGAGCATTTTGGATAGAACTGCAAAGATGTAATATTAATGATTGAGGAACCAAAGATACTAATTGTAAATACTTGAGCATTAATAGCTCACTTTCCCAGAGAAACTGACTTGATCCTCAACATATCCAATTTCTTATTTAACACCTTTCGTATTAATTTTTGCTTTTAATATTTTATTTATCAACAAGTACTACTCGTCTTATTCCACACCTATCTTTTTAACAAAGAAAGTTTCATATTACTTGTGTGTTTTGGTAGTTTCTTTTAATTTTAAAAATGTGCGGTTTAGAAATCGTAGTTATCTAGGGCTGGTAAAATTTTCTTAAACTTTGATCCGAGCCATTATTTGTAATTTTAACGAAGCAAATCACAAATATTAATTTAAAAAAAACAATATCTGATCTGATGTGTCATATATATAAAGAAAGGAAAATTTTAGTTCTACCACAAATTTGATGCCACTTTTCAAATATACCACTAATGAATGACTATTTTCATAAATACTTTAAATTTTATGATAAAATAACACTAAGCTAATTTTTCTAAATATTTATAAAAGATTTATAAACTCAACTGCAACCTCTTAGTTCTGAACACTAAACAATAATTACTAAAATGTAAAGGGAGATTTACTTTTACTACATTATTGGTACCATTAATCATGTTTACTTTCATTATATCTTTGCTTTATATATAAATAAATACAAATAATCATTTTAAATTTTTATTATTTTCAATTATAACTCTTCAAATTCGAAATTTTTGTAATTTTGTTTTGAATTTGTTGTTGCAAATTTTCTTTTATAAATTCGAAAATCATTTTGAATCTATTTTCAATTTTTTTTAAAAAGAAAATTGGGTATATATATATATATATATATATATATTATCAAAATCCTAAACCTCATATTCCAAAACTCCACCCCAAAATCTAGATTAGTTAACCATAGGATCATAAATATTTATTTATCTCTTTAAAATGAGGATAAATGTGATTAAGGTAAACATGAAAAATAATATTAAGAAAGTGGTAGTTTTTGATAATTTCTCAAAGTTTAAACCCAAATGTTAGTATATTTTTGACTGATAGTATTTTTGAAAAATGGTACTTAACTTGTGGTATTTTAAATACTTTTTCTTAAAGAATTATACATAATTTATATAATTATTATATTTGATGTTTATTTTACAATATTTTTTGTTTATTAACTTGATTGTTTTAGCTATTATAGTTTTAAAAGTAAACACCTTTTATTTTATAATAATATATTATTTTGGATTTATATTTATTTTATTTGTCCCGATCAAACTGGATCCAATTTAAAATATATAATTTCTGAATATCATACACCGAAACGAATCATATAATTGATTATTCGGATGAAACATATCAAATCATGATACATAAAAAATATCTGAATATTCGATTTGTGCTTACCTCTTACTACTATTTTGAATCTTTGTAAGGTAATCAATATTGTTTTAACAAAAAAAAAGATATTAGATATAACTGTGTTGTTTTCATTTCAAGCAAATCTATTTTAAAATATATATATATATATATATATATCATTCATTGATATATTCCCTATTTTCTGTGATCGAAAAATGAATGTACGTATTCGCTGTAGCCTGTAGTTCATGCAACACGTAGCTATACCACAAACGAGAAAACGTTAAAACTCCACGTCCCTTCCTTAACCTTCCTCCATGCAAAAAGAAGTGGTCGTGGTTCTTTATTAGCCATATATCCAAACAGAAAAACAAGAGTAAGTCATTAATGAGGATATTGTAGCGCCACAGATATGCTATTCATCCGTGTCTGCTGCTCCTCTGAGAGGTCTTTGATTAGTTTTATATGTTTCATGGCTTCTTCACCACCACATAATCTCTCTATAAAGTTCGTCACTTCCGATACTCACTAGAGAAATTTTTATCTCCCACTTTACCCCATCTAAACAAACACACATTTTCCAGAGAAAATAAAACAAGTTCAATAAAATGGATCCTTGGTCGTGGATATGCGAGCTTCCGGAGTCCCAAGACTTTAGCGAGTCTGATACTCATGCAGTGTTTCAGCTCGGAGGGGACTTGACTCGTTCAATCCAACTTAGGGTTGAAAGAGATTCTAACGCTGATCTAGAATCTCTTTCTCTAACTTTCAAAGTGGTAGCAGAGGGTTTCAGCCACCTTAAATCATCCACCATATGGATCTCCAACACGTGTACCTTGTCGTCAGAGAAGCCATTCCTCCCTCTGGTTCTCCAGCTTCTTCAAGAACTAATCTCCCACTCTCCTACCACAGGCGAAAGCACGTGCACAAAGTCTGAAACTCTTGAAATCAAACCGGGTCCGGTTAACTGGGTCATGGACTCTCACTCGCCTGAATCCTTTTCATCAGTCTTTAATCTAATCCTCGTCACGCGCCTTTTCTGGCTATGTGTGCTCGACGCGCCTACCGAAGTTGGCTCTTTCTTCTTCCAACACCTACTAGGTCCCCACGTGAAATCGCTGACGTGCCAACATGCGCCTGTGTTGAGAACGTTTCTCGTCTCACTCGGTGTAGACGCCGAGCTGTGCATCGTACGTGCTGTAAGTTACGTCATATCCAAATGGATGATCTCCAAGGAAGTGGGACTTGGGAATCTCGGGTTGAAACAGATCACTAGCCCCTTGCCACATCAATCATTAGGCTTTGCCTATGCTACAGAAGCACATGGGCTTTGGACCTTGAAAGGCTATTTCCCAATCTTGTCGATGAACCTCACAACTAATAACAGCTCTAGTCAGAATCATAACAACAAGATCATCAAGTTCCCGCTTGTAGAGCCCAAAGAAGCTGTCCTACGCTACGCTTTGTCACACCAACATGCCGAAGTAATCGTGCAGTTTGAATACTCTGTTATGTTCCACGAGAACTACATAAGAGTGAACGCACATGTCGACAACGTACGCATCCACGTATCCAAGCTAGGGTTTCACAAGGGAAGAGGGACGGAGAATCAGATAGCAGATTGTTACTCGGACGAGAAGTACTTCCCGTCGCGGGTACAGGTCTGGATGGGGCCGGAAATCGGGTCGAGCCACGTGTCCGGACTAAGCCTAGGACGGTCGACGAAGAATGAGGAGAGAGAGATCGAGGTGTTGAGAGTCCTAAAGGGAAATTTCGGGAAAGGGAAAGTGGCACCGAGAGTGAAGGCAAGAGCAAGAATCTCAACCAGGAGAAAGATTAAAGATTGGAGAATCGAGCAGGAGAGTGAAGGAAACGTTGCCGTTTTCGATGCGGTGTTGTATGATAGAGAGAGCGGCCAAGAAGTGATGACGGTGAAGCCGAACCAAGAGGGTTTGAAGAATGTTTTTACCAAGAGCGGAGGGATGGTTTTTGGAAGGGATGAGTATGGAGATGGTGTTGGATGGAGAGTTGGGAGAGAGATGGAAGGAAGTGTGTTGAAATGGAGAATGGGTGGCAAAATTTGGCTAACATATTGGGCAAACAAGTTGTGCACTTCATTTTATGAGACTAGATGTGTGGAATGGTGTGATGAGGTCGATTTGCCTTTGGTTCCCACTTCCTAAACACTAAATGAGAAAGTAAGTAGAAAGATAAAATGAGACTTGGCCTCAAGTTGTTATGTATCAATTAGTTGTGATCATCATTAGTGATTAGTTTCTCACAAAGAGTACCTAGATGTTACCATATAAATATTTATAGTAATTTGGTGTTATAATTAAAACGTAATCATAAAAGAAATATGTGTATCAGTTAAAAGCTGACATGTGTGTAGTTAATATCAAAAGGGTATGTGGAAACAATCGATTCTTCTTTCTCCCATCACTTCTTTCCTACTCTCCTTTTTAATATTTTTTATATTGAAAATTTTGATCAGAGACCATCACTGCAGATGGCCCCAGCGCAACATTATTGGAAGAAGGTTTTTGTTTCGGGGTTCTAAAATATATATATATATATATATATATATATATATATATATGTTATATATGTGTATGTATATGTTATATATGCGTATATAATTACAGGTTTTTAATTTTACGGAAAAATCAACGGAAAGTATCGTAATAATATTGGTTGAGTTTCCCATAAAACTAAAATACTTTCGGTTGGATTTCCCATAAAATTAAGAACATGTAATTACATAAGCGCATATAACCAGGGGCGGACCTAGAAAATAATTTAGCATGTGGCACAATATATATCTATATATTAAAATATTAAATATAGTTTATTTTACTAAATTATATTTTTAAAAATTTACATTAGTCACTAAAATTTTACTTTTTATAATTTTAAATATTTCAAAGATTCCATTTTAAGTAATAGTATAAAATTATATATAGCAATTAATATTTATTTTTTAAAAAATTATTCATTTTAGTTTTTATGTTAATCTAAATACTGAATAATATAAATAATTGTTAGAGTGAAATTAAATAAAATTATATTTTTATTTTGGAAAAAGTAATATTAGATAAAGAAAGAAAAAATTGTAATATATATATATATATATATATATATATATATATATATATATATATAACTATAGGTAGTGAAATAAATGAAAAAGGGAAAGGTGATTAAAAATGTAGAAAATAGGTTTTTTTATTTTAAAAGAAATCAAAACAGATTCGAAGTCAGAGAAAGGAAATACAGTGAAACCTCTATAAATTAATAATGTTGGGACTACACCAAAACTATATTTTTTTATTAATTTATAGAGATTATTAATTTATCGAAATACTAATTGAATCAAAAACTTAATTTGAAACTATGAAATTATATTAATTTATAGAAATATTAATCTATCGATTATTAATTTAAAGAGGTTATACTGTAAAAGAAAAATAATTATTGTAGATTTTGCTTGAAAAAAAGGAAAGATGATTATAAGTGTAGAGACAATTAAAAAAAAAACATCACAGCCTCAAGGCTTCGAACTCAGAAAGGATGGGACACTTAATAGTCTTATGAACCATTAGAGCTAACAACAATTTGTCTATATATGTCAACACGAAATTATAATATTTAGAGTGTGGCACGTGCCACACCCTTCCTACATCTGGGTCCGCCCCTGCATATAACATATACATACACACACACACACATATATATATATATATATATATATATATATATATATATATATATATATATATATATATATATAATTTTAGAACCCAAAACAAGAACCTCCAATAATGTTGCTCTAAGTTTCCAAATACTTGTATTTGAATTAATTACGGCATGTGCAGCCGCAAATATGGTTACATATTTCAGTAATAAATACTACCTCCGTTCGATAAAATAATATTTTTTTTTTAAGTTTTCACATTTATTAAGAATATAATAGATGTTTACAATTTAATTTATTATTTATTTTCCATACACTTTTCAATAACTATTTACTAATAAAATTTAATCAATTCGAATATTCATATTTAATGTTTATCAAAAGTATGCAAAAGTACTTTAAAATATATAAAATCTATTTTTGTGCAACAAGAATAAAATCTATTTTTGTGGAATAAGAATGAAATCTAGAAAAACTTATTTTCGGAAACGGACGGAGTATTTAATAATTTTTGTTCAAAAGAAAATTAATAGCTAAAAAATATTTTATAAACTTTTATACTCCAGCTTGCTTTTCGAAAAATCTATAGTTAGAATTATAATGGAATGCCCGTTTAATATAAAAAGAATCAATAGCTAAACTAAATCACAAAATATATTTTTACACATATTAGTTATATTTTTGGGTAAGTGTTTCGAAAGAAACTATTATTGTTAATATATAAAAAGAAATATTTTGGGATATACCTAAAGTTTTTTTAATATAAATATAGCATACAAGAATCAAAATGACAAAATATTATTAAATAGGTAAAAGGCATTTATACCCATAAAATTAACTAATCAAAATTTATAGTATAGATTGACTTTGAAGAGTGGAATTTTTGGAAGGGAAGGGGTGTGGGTACAGGATTTTTAAAATAGTAATTAATATTTAAAATGTAAAATAATAATTTTAAAAATACTTTTCTGGATTTCAAAACATTTAAAACTAAACCAAGTTACAAAATATATTCAACACATATTTGTTATGAAATATATGTGGGAAAATTTTCGTAAACTAAAAATAGTTTTTTGGATTCCAAAGTATAGTTTGAAAAATCTTATTTTAAAAAAATTGAATTGAAATCCCTTAAATAAATAATAAAAAATATTTTATTTATTTATTAATAATTGTCTGTCTTTATATATCTCTAAAGTAAAGATTGAAAATTGTTTTATCTCTTTAATGAATCTCGTTAAGTCCTTTTATATGTTTTTTGGTAAAGAAAAACTCATTATAGGGAAACGCTATATGAAAAGCGATTCAGGATCTAGAAGAAATATTAGAAAATTAAAAATACAGAAGAGTATAAAACTAAGTAGAATTAAACAGAAAAAGAAATAACGAACAACCTCATTTACTTCTTTTTTTTCGTGTTAGCTATGTTTTTTATTTATTTATTTTTTTGATAACCGTGAGAAGCTATGTTTTTCTTATTTAAAAATACAGAAGAGTATGACATCATCACCCATATAAAATCTATTATATAACGCCGGAGTTCACTCCTTCCTAAGGGGACACGTGGCATCTCTATTGGGCCCATCTACTTAATTTTTTTTTAAAACGAATTTGTTGTGGGCTATATAGATTTTATCTTTGTTCTATTTTAAATTGGGCCTCGCCAGCACATCTTTTTCCAAATAGGTCATAATAAAAACAAAAACTTTTAATTGTCGCGACTCTCCTTCTTCCTCCCTCCTTAATCTCATCGATGTCTCAGAGCAATGAATGTACCGTTTCAGATTGCGAAAATATTCATCCACATACAAAGCTTCAAATCTAATTATTAGAAACACAAAAAAGTATACCAAACATCCACTCCAGCCGTTTCATATTCTTTTGTTTTGGCTTAAGCTTCGAGCCGTTTCAGAAACTTCTCAATCTAATCCTATATAAATACTATCACATCAACAGATTGTGTAGTAAGAAGAATTCAATCGAGTATTTATCATGCTAAGAAGTGTCGACATGTCATAGAAGAGCAAGATTCTTCATGTGGTAATCACAAGATCTATCTCTTTGCTGAATTAATGATTACATTACTTGAAATCTTCTTCCTGGTATGCTTAATTGCTTGAGTTTAATGAATTGATCTCTTGATTGCGACTGATTCATTCTAGAGATAGATTACCTCGACCTTGGCAGTTCACATAACCAAGAGATCTGACATTCTCAGGGCCTTTGAGTCTTACCTTGGAGGCTGAAACATCACCAACAATCACTACTGGGAAGTAAGTCTGTAGAATATTCTCAGTTCCCATCAGATGATTTCTTTAAATTATAGGATCTGTTGTAATGAATAGCCATGTCTACTTTCTTACCATTTATTAAAAGCAGTTTCAGCTAAATAGTCACTGATCATGTCATTACTCAATCTAAGGTTCTGTGTTGAGCTTGCTTTTGATGATGGCAAAGATAGCGTCACATTTGTTGTCTTCGATAAGGAGATGACAAAACTTACCAAACAAGAAGCTGTTGTTCTTACCCTAGAGGAGGTACTTACTTTTCTTCCCAAAACATTTAGATTTGCGTTGGCATTTAACTGGATGTTATTATAACTTCCGATTACTGTTGGCTTGCTGCAGGGCTCAAACAGTGGAGAGGAGGATCTCCCAAGTTGTCTTGAAGAGCTAACATGGAAGGAGTTTGTGTTTCAGATCCGTGACACACCTTTCAACTTCACACCCAGCCACCGTACATTCACTGTTTCCACCATCACTGAAGATATCACCATAGAGAACCATGGCTAGGTTGTCTAATTTTACTTGTCCATATATTTACTGTTTGCACCTGTTCTTTAACCATCACGTTCATTAATCTCAGGAACACGGTAAGAACATTCTTCCAAGTGAAGGTACTGTAGGATTGGCAGCATCGCCTTTGGGGCCGTCTGTTTTGGGAGACAAAGATCGGTGAGGAAAGTGCTGCCGCAGATCCTCCAGAGATTTCAGACGCTCATAACAAACGCAAGCGCCCCCGTGAGTGATTGGGAATATCAATACCTATTGGCCCGTCAACCGTTCTATCTATGTTTTCAAAAACTGCTACTAGCTTTGTTTCCATTATCAACTTTGGATGTTTTTCTTTTATTGTTTTCTTCTGAACGGATATTTTATCTCTGTTTTGGAATATTAATGAATCTTTGATGGATTTATTCAAAACTTAAAAGAGGTGTATTGTTTTACTTTTAAAATTTAATTCAATAAACAGAAAATTGGTGGTTTAATCTATCAATGTTTGATACAAACGGGTTACTCTCCTTTTAAAACTACTTACAAATGGTTAAGTGTAGTTGTTTAGAGGAGTAGATTTCTGTTCTGTTTTTTTTTTTCAAACAGTCAAAACTCCAGCTAAGCGTTTGGCGAAACCTTGTGGTTTTGAACTTTATATGCAATCTTTACGCTTATGATGACCAGCTGAAACACCTAAGTTTAGACAAAAGAAACCAAACAAAATAACAAATACAAAATCATAATTCAGAAGCCAGGGTTTCAGTTTAGATTTAACTAAACAAGAGGAATAACAATAAAAACAACTCCATTAACAAATTCCAAACCTTCTCTATCGCAGGTTCCGACGCCGAAACTGACGAAGATCAATGACTACATAGGCGTCATCCAAATCTGATGTAAGAAAATCTCCCATCAAGCACACTTTAGAACAAATATCATTTTTCAATCTCGCATACTAAAACGTTAAATCACGAGAGGATCGAAGGAAATTGTGAAACTATCCCGAAGACAGGAAAAAAACCATTTAACGGTTTATTCAGAATTAGAGAAAACTTCAGATTCACGGTCCATCCCATCTCAAGGCCAAACATTTTAAAACCCAGTTTTACTTTATCATTAAATCGAAACATAAAACAATCCAATTTCATTTTTTTCGACCATTCAACCAATATCCAAAAATCAGACAACATTTAAAACAAAATCCACTAAACCTCAAAATATGTGGAAGCACCTTAGCCTAATGGTTAAAGTCTAAAAGCTTCTACACCCAGGTCTGGGGTTCGATATCCATACTATGCAATTTATTGCAGATTATCTCAATTCCAGGTTTCAAGTCCCGGAGAAAGCGCAATTTATTAGACGGCAGAAAGAAGGTTTACAGGCAATTACCCAGGTTATGGAAGGAAGGATTACAAGGGATCTTCAACATGGTGCAAGTAAATCTGGTCAGGCGTGGATCTTCGTAGGACGGCCAGATGATGCAGTTAGGCGTAGATCTTTATAAGACATATATTGTCGGTTTGTCGAATCGTCTATGTAATATTCCTAATAATTGTAATATCATAATAAATCAGCGTTAAAAAAAAACCTCAAAATATAAATAATCATAAAACTATATAATTTTTTAAAATGTCTACAGTTATTACTTTATAATAAAAAAAGTTTCCAACAATTCTAATTTTACAAAATAAAGTTTAGGTAGAATAACCAAACAAATTATTTAACGTTCACATTATTTTAACTTTTAAATTCAAAATTTTAATCTCTGTTCCTCACACTATTTTAGTTGTATACTAACAACTACCTAAGTTACTTTAAAACATGAAACCGCTTAAAACGCAAATTTTATGAGATATGAAAATAACAGCACATATAAATTCGCTGCTCATTCTTATACCAACTTAAACAAATTATATCACTCCAATTCCAAACCTTCTCTATCTTCTCTACCGCAGGTTCCGACGCCGATGAAACCGACGAAGCTCAATGACTACATCAGCGTCAGCCAAATCGGATGTAAGCAAATCTCTCATCAAGCACACTCACTAGTAGAAAAAACCAAAATAGCAACGAAATTGCAACGATAATTTCGTAGCAAACACTCTGTATAGCAACGAAAATCGTAGCAAACTTTCCGTATAGCTACGAAAATCGTAGCAAACTTTCCATATAGCTACGATTTTGCTACAAATATGACAGTTGCTATTTTGATTTTTTTTACTAGTGACTTTAGAACAAATATCATTTTTCAATCTCGCATACTAAAGCGCTAAATCACGATAGGATTGAAGGAAGTTGTGAAACTATCCTGATGACAAGAAAAAAACCATTTAACGGTTTATTCAGAATCAGAGAAAACTTCAGATTCACGGCCCATCTCATCTCAAGGCCAAACATTTTAAAATCCAGTTTTACTTTATCATCAAATTGAAACATAAAACAATCCAATTTCATTTTTCGACCATTCAACCAATATCCGAAAACCAGACAACATTTAAAATAAAATCCACAAAACCTCAAAAAAATAAATAATCATAAAACTATATAATTTTTTTAAAATTTCTACAGTTATTACTTTTTAACAAAAAATAGTTTCCTACAATTCTAATTTTCCAAAATAAAATTTAGGTAGAATAACCAAAAAAATTATTTAAAGTTCACATTATTTTAACTTTTAAGTTCAAAATTTTAATTTCTTTTCCTTACACTTTTTTAGTTGTATATTAACAACTACCTAAGTTCGGTTACTTTAAAACATGCAACCGCATAAAACGCTAATTTTATGAGATATGAAAATATCAGCGCATATAAATTCGCTGCTCATTTTTATACCAACTTAATCAAATTATGTCACTCCAAATCTTCCGTTCATAAACCATTATAAACAACATTTTCAAACAAAAGTTAAAAGAAAAACAAACAATAAAATCCCATACGCAAAACAACGTAATACATCACAAATATACCGAGCCCCGCGCTTGCGCGGGGGCTATGCCCCTAGTTAAGTAGAGTTCAACAGAAAAAAAAATAACGAACAACCTCATTTACTTCCTTTGCTCCGTGGTAGCTATGTTTTTTATTTATTTATTTTCTGATAACCGTGGAAAGCTATATTTTTTTATTTTTTGATAACTATAGAAATCCGACGATCCAGATCAACCGACTAATTCCACGAAACTCACAGCATTCCACGTATTCTTGCGATTTAATACTATCTCGGGTGGTTAACCTGAGTCAAACTCATGTGGCTTTCCTTATTGAGACCCAAGCTCCTTCAAATAATCACCACTATGCTAATGGGAGTTGGTTTATGTTTTTCTTATTTAATATGTAACATTATTTAAAATAAAATAAAACTCCATGCTGCACAGACAAACTCATTAGAAACACGTCTCAGACTATAACTATAAACAAAAAAGATGGAAACAAAAGTATATAAAGTTAATAATGAAAAATGGCACTGAAAAAAACAACACACCAAATAGCCAAAGAAAAAAGATAGTAATAAACAAAATTTGATATATACAATCCGCATGCAGTACAGAAAAAAATAAATTAATAAATGTACAAGAATTTTCACAACCTTATTTTTATGAACATTTTGTTAAAGGTAGTTACAATTAAATTTCAATTTTCACAACCTTATCTTTATCAGAAAACTTTTGAATGTGGCCATCAGTTTAAATACACGCTAAATTATTATAATTATAACTTTTTCCCTTTTATTTATAGGACACATAATAAATTGTGATTTTTATTTAACATGCACATGTTTTATCATGTATATATGTGTATATATATATTTCAGCTTTTATAATAACGATTATGGAAAGAAAAAAATTCGCTACGAGATGGTGTATAATAGGAGTTTTGAAATATAATTTTGTAACAAGACATGGTTACAAGTTTTTAAAACAAAATGTTACTTGAATATGAGTTGTATAGCTAAAATGATAATATGAGCAGTTAGTTTCTTTAATTCACAGCAAAGGTGGACAGGGCTTATAGTTATAATAACACACTTAAGTGTTTGAAAAATCAATCGACATCTTTACTTAATTAAGAAAAAAACTTAAAACAACTAATTAACATCCTAAAAATATAATTTTGTAACAACACATGGTTACAAGTTTTTAAAATAAAATGTTACTTGAATATGTGTTGTATAAGCTAAAAATGATAATATGAGCAGTTAGTTTCTTTAATTCACAGCAAATAGTTGCCTAGGTGGACAGGACTTATAACACACTTAAGTGTTTGAAAAATCAATCGACATCTTTACTTAATTAAGAAAAAGAACTTAAAACAACTAATTAACATCCTAACAACTACTGGCTTCCAGAATCTGGTAAAACTTTTTACTATATAAATCATATCGATCTATCCAAAATTTTTACTAAATCATATTTGCTTCAGAACACAATAAACAAAACTATACACTGAATTACACATTCATGGTACTTATGGCTGCTCAAGGGTTAAATAAAATTTATAGGGCATTCATGATTGTAACTTTATTTACAATGATTTGTTCGATAAAAGTCTCCGATTCAGTCCCAAGAGCTGTGTGTATAAAAGATTGTGTCATAAATCAATGCATGAAAGCATCAAAAAAAGCAACTCCAGCAGTTTGTGACAACCCGTGCAAGATCATTTGTGATCCAATGAATAATGAGCTATACATGGTCCCTGGTGAAGGTTATCGTAATCCTGTAAAAAGGTTTTGTGAAAAATTTAGTTGGATATGTCAGTAACATAATTTTTTTTTACAAAAAGCCTGGAAAATTAAGCGTGTAATTTATTTTAATGCATATTTATATGTTGTACTCCCTCTATTTCAGAATAATATATATTTTGAAATTTTCATATTTTTTAATAAACTATATTAAAACTTAATTATAAATACAGAATTTCTGTAATTTTATATTTTCTATATTTTAAAACCAATAAAATTTTGTAAAATGTAATCAATGTTTTTGAACTTCAAAATTTTTCATTATTAGTTGATAAAGTTTGCATTGAAAATATAAAAAATATATCTTTTTAAAACAATTTTTTCTCTAAAACATGAAATATTTTTAAAACGAAAAAGTATTATTTTAGCGTGTAGTTTGTTTTTAATGCATAAGTTACAGGCACTTATCAAAGGGGAAGACGAGTCAGCGTAAAGTTACGTAGCCTAAGTAGCTGAACAGTTCGGTTATTCGATCATGGAGTATCTGATTTGGTCCATTTCAAATAGATCTTTGTAGTTCACATCTTTGCATATATATATATATATATATATATATTCATATTTATGTTTGTACCATTTGTTCGAATAATATTTTATATACATATCTTTGCAACAATATTTCGTGTAATTGTAAAACAAAAAATATTGATCTCAAGAAATATATTCATGTATTTAATATTAAAATTAATTAAAAATTATGAAAATATATTGAGGGAAAATAAATCAAATTATGATTTTTTGTTAGGGTTTGGTAATATATGTTCAAGTAATATTAGTATTTTTAGGATAAGATTTTGGAATATTAAATAGTTTTCATTGAAATTAAAATCAAATATACAAGTATTTAGTTTTGTATATATTAAATGTTTTGTAAATTTGTCTTATGTTTAATGAAGTGTTTATTGTAATCAAATTGAAATATTTGATTGAAGAGTTTAGGGGTAGAAAACTTCTTAAAAAGTTTACCAAAAAGTTATGAAGTAGCAAATTTCTTTAGAAGTCTTTCAGAAATGTAAGGTGAATTTTGGGTTATGGTTTGAAAAGTTTGCTAAACTGTAATGATTAGCAGACTTTTTGGGTGATCCCTTATAGCATAATACATTATCCACTCGGCCATTGTACATTTTTAAGTATAATATATTTGTTTTGTATATATGCATAGCGTTATCTTCATCATCAGCGTGAATGTTCGTGTAATAAACATTTGAGTTCTTAAGAAATAGATTCAAAACAATAATTCAAAAGCATAAACTCTCTATCTAAGAATCAAAGTGACTCACCTTGATTGATGTGAGCGGTAAAGAGGATGGACGCTGTCTCATATCCAACGAGACACTCAGAGATCCGAGCAGGACGGAGGTGAGAGTAAGCGGCGTAAGACGAATAGAAATCTGATTGATGACCCTAACGGTCAAAGTGTGGCCGCTCGTGTCTGGTTCAAGCTGATCCACCTTGATGAACACCGGTTTGCAGAACAAGCTCAATGTATAGTTGTATACTTAAAAGATGATGAAGATTAGGCTTTATGTATACTATAGCTTTTCCCGGGGTAGGCCCGGGTTATTTTCAGAAAAAAATATTAAAATATTATGTTATTATATTTAATATATAGTATATGTTGAAAACTATGATAAATATAAATTACTAAAATAAAGTATATTTTTTTGAATGCAAAACGTATAGTAATGATAAAATAAATTATTTAAAATATATCACAGTAAGAAAATAGGTTAAAATTTCAATCATTTAAATTGTTGATTTTATAATATTCTATCTTTTGATTCGTATTTTATATTTAATGGCTAAGAGTTATGTTCTTACCAAGAAAATAATATTTTTAGAAGTATACATGAAAAATAAAATGGGGGTTATTGAAAATTTTGTTCCAATTTCATAAATGCTGGATATAATAAGTATTTATTTTTGTAAATACCTTGATTAAAGGTAACATTAATTTCTTTATATTTTTCTGAAATTTCATAAATGTTGAAAAATATACAATACTTCCTCCGTTTCAGATTAGATGTCGTTTTAGAGCAAAATTTTTGTTTCAAAATAAATGTCGTTTTATGATTTCAATGCAAAATTTATTGTCTTTTTATTCTAAGCTATTTTTCTATTGGTTGAAATCTAGTTAGATGTATTGGTAATGATGTTTTTATCTAGTAAATATACAAACATAAATGTTTTATTAATCCGTGTGTCGAAGTTCATAACGACGTATAAAATGAAACGGAGAGAGTAGTTTTCAAAGGTGATTGGTAAGTACTTTGAATGCTTCTCATTCTTTTTTACACAACTAATTTAATTTGCCAATCTTGCTTTAAGAGAATAATTTAAAGATACAATGCAGAAGTTAAATTAAAAATTATATTGGCTTTAAAAATCAATTCCAAAAATTTTATGTTTACTTCTTTGATAGCTATTGATATTAATCTACATCAACTGAAAATGCAAGACCTCACTGTTTACAGGAAAATGCAGGTTTCAGTATAAAATGAAAAGCAAGAAGTTCGTTGAACAGAAGTAAAGGAAAATGCAGGTTTCAGTATAAAATGAAAAGCAAAAACATTGCTATACAGAGGAATGGGAATAAGAAAAGAGTTACTGATGAGAGATAACAAAGCGATCGAAGAGTTCCAGTCTAAAGCTGATCTCAGGCAATTTCTATATTCCATCACATCTTTTACAAGTGATCGAGATGATAAAATAATTTTAGTTAAGGCAGAGTTTTAACATGAGATATGATAAATCTGGAAAGAAGTGAATTTCAACAAACCAGATCACAAACAGCTGTTAAAGGTGGAATGGAAATGACTGGTGAGTGCAATCGTACATTGTTCTAGCAAGTTCCATCTGATCTAGAAGGAAACAAAAAAAAAATAACTTTTAGTTTCAGAGAATATCACCATAGAAGATGACGTGGATACCATACTACTGTAAATCTGTAGAAACAGCTGAAGATGGATTCATCTCTTCTGGCAGTCTTTATTCTTCAAAGCCATTCCTAAACGTCCCTCAAACCACCATAAACCTTCATCATTAACCCCAACAAATATTAATACCTTTTTCATTAACTTGTGAAAAAAGCTCAATCTTCAATTCATAATCAACTTTTCGTATGTGCTAATCATGTAATAGCAAAATTCCCCAATTTTTACGACCATTCAGATTGGAAAGATAATGGAGTAACTTGAGATAGTTGACGGATCCAGAAATTAGGGTGGATTTAGGTTTAGAGATATAAATTAGAAGTATTTAGGGGAGATGGATTAAAAGCTTTAACAGGGTCATTGATTGGGAAGGTAAGGGGAAAAGCAGACGTTTGGAGAAGAGCCCAAAATTAATTGCAATAAAATCCGTGAATTGAGCCCATGCGAAAGACACTATGACATGTCGAAAACAGAGTTTCTGATTGGTCGATTTTTTTAGCCGACGTGGCATAGCTCAATGGAACTCATATTCTCCTTTTAGTAGTGTAATAAATTATTACTATATTCTAGATAATGTAAGCGGAAACTTACGAAGCGTACTTTGGCGTAGTTAACGCATACGGACATAACACATAAGACTTACGTTTTTTTTTTCTTTTTTTTTTTTGGTTAAAGAACTTAGTTGTTGAATAAAGGAAAATTGGGCTGTATAGCCACACAAAAACGTATAATTCACAGACTTGCCAATTTCCCTAACAGTTCTATATACGGCGTTAATTTCCATATTAATACTGTTTTGCCCCTTCTGTCAACCGGTAAAACCTGAAACAAAAAAATAATTAAAATCTTTATTATTATCCGTAAAAGTTAGATTGTGGCTTACCTCCTTTCACATCTTCCTTTGTTTCTCTTCGCTTCGGAAATCAGACGTCCTTCGCCGGCGATAAAGTTGCAGCAACGCCTATCAACACGTCGTGTTTATTCCACTTCCCACACTCGATTCTTGTTGGATCTGTTCAAATACGGTAAGTTCTCA
The DNA here is from genome assembly GCF_000801105.2 of Raphanus sativus. NCBI lineage: Eukaryota > Viridiplantae > Streptophyta > Magnoliopsida > Brassicales > Brassicaceae > Raphanus > Raphanus sativus. The sequence continues at coordinate 31,502,737 of NC_079515.1, read as the reverse complement.
TGTTTTCTGCCCGATTGTCTTCACTGCTGTTATTTTCTTTTCTATTTTGGCTATATTCAGAACTAGGGTATTATAATGTTAAATCTACAACATCGTCGACAGTGAATGTCGGATCTGATTTATACTCGGTTGTGGTTTTCTGGTTGTTCGTAGTCTTTCTTAAATTTTATTTATATTTAGGTATATTCCATTTGACTTGGAATAGAATAAAATATAGAAATTTATATTCCATTTGACTTGGAATGAAATAAAATCGAACATTTAATATCACCTCCTTTAGCTTCTGAATTCATACTTGTATTTAATATTTACGTATTTTTATACTTGTATTAGGGTTTATATTTTCGTGTAGGGTTTAGTGATGATTGGAGAGGGGTTATTTTCTGGAATATTGAGTTCGTCATTGCAAGATTGAGGTTGACATTGGATTAAGTGTCATATTTCCGTGCAGGACTTCGTGATTAGTTGATAGGGTTTCGTATATTCCATGTGTGGTTTAAGTTCGTGAGCTATGCATATTGTTACATCTTACATGGTTTCCATTCCAAATGATTGTTATACTATATAATTTATTTTACATTTACTTTGTTATATGGATCCTAACACTTTTATCTTTTGCTTTTGTTTTTCAGGTTACAAATGGAAGATTTAGGTTGCCAATTAGATTGCTCGAAACTAGATTTGAACCATTTGTTAAATATATTCTTATTTATATGTAATGATGCAATATGTATATAACTAATAGATCGTGTGTACGTAAAATGGAAAGACCATTCATATGAAATGGAATATATGATATTTGCTATTTATTGTATTCTATTCTATTTTATTTGCAGAAAATAGAATAGAAATATGATTCTACAGTGGCTAAGAATAAGTTATGTTTATATTTCCGTGTAGGATTTAGTGATTAGTTGATAGGATTTAGTTTATTTAAGATTGAGGTTAACATTAGGGCAAGCATTACCACCTTCCATAAAGCCATAGACATATCAACATTTGACAAATATGTTAAGATGATATATGGATTTCAACTACATTTGGGGATTTTCTATTCTATGTCTCATGTAGAATGGTAATACATCTTACTCGAATTTGAAATTTGGGTTTAGTTTATGGAATATTAGGATTAACATTAGATTAGGGTTTATATTTTCATGTAATTAATGAAGGCTACTGCATTAACATGCCTCAATTCATTATGCTATTCAATTGTTGCTATATTATATAGCTGTTCTTTCAATTGGAACTACATTTGTATTTATACTATTCTATCTAATATACATAGTATGGAACTACAATCTTGGTTTCTCCGTTTGTTTAACGCTGTTTTTTTACACTTACAATTGTTATCTACTCTTCTTTCTGCATCTTTTTCTTCCTTTGATTTTGAATAAAGTTTTGTGACGCACTTCCTAAATTATTCCTAAATTATGTCATTGTTATTATGGGACAGAAATTCACCACGTTGTTTGCTTTATGTGTTAAAACCGGTAACCTGTTGCTTAGAGAGATATAACCGGGTAAAAGAAAGCCAAAAAGACAAAGAGTAAATTATGTCAAAATCATGTCTATTTCCCTAATTTATCACCAAAATACGACTATTATCCCAATTAGCCCTTGAATAAAACTAGTTTTCACGGGACCTAATGCTTGTGTAATTGTGTTTTAACTGTCACTATTATTTTGCTTGACTGGAATAAAACAAACTTGAGCCAAAACATTTATATCAGGAGTCGGTGAAACATAGCATAAAAGCGCTTATGGTATCTTTTCTTTCGTGAAATTTGTAATAGTTACGAACTAAACAAAAAGTTAAAAATACTATATAAATTTTACGCATCGTGTTTTTTCATTCTCAAACTTTATATTAGTATATATTCCATATTAAACTAACAAAAATTCAAAAAATACTAAATAAATTCATAGAAGAGTGTTTATATATATATTGACTGTCAAAAATGTTACTCATCCATTAATTTATGAAACAATATCATTTGGACTCACCCATAATTAAGTCGATTGGTTAGTCAAAATTGATTCTTGTGTTTTGGTATAAAATTCGGATATGAACTTCAAATAATTACACTGTACTGTTTAGACATGAAATTACATTTATTCTTTTTCCCACTCAGACAATCACATCCGCTGTCTTACTCTTTTGGGCTGTGTGACTTATGTTATATCGGGCCTAGAACTTTAGTGTTTAAACATGGGCCTACAAACTGAAAAGTGCAAAAATCTCCGCATACGGAACGAACCATCGAGAATAATTTCTAGTTTCTCGTAAAACCCTAGCTAAAAAGAATCACATTTCTCCCGATACAGTCACCACCAGAAAAAATGGCTTGGCGCAATGCAGGATCTGCTGCCCGCTCTTTCGTCTCCGCCACCGCAAGAGCACCGTCTCTCCGTTCACCAACGGCGGCGCTTCCTCGCCTCCGTCCTTCCCCATCCTCATCTTTACCTGGCCGTCGCTTCTCCTTTTCATCTCCTTCTAGGTTTTTGACCCAATTTGCTTCATCAGTTTCTTATAGATTCCAGGAAGAGTTTGAAGTCTTGCATCTGATTAGCTGTATCATTGATCTCTGATTTTTGATATTTCAGGAACCTAGGAGCGCTTGGTTGCACGCAGTCTTTCTTGCCTCTGTACAGCGTTGTGGCTGCTTCTCAGCTCACCTCTCATCTCAATGTTAATTTGCGTGCTTTCTGCGAGCTACCAAACGGTACCTTCCGACGCACTTGTCAAGATCGCTAATATTCACTCTTTGTGAGTCGTTGTTTTTTCTGTTATGTCCTTACCTTGGGTACACTCAGTTTAGTTGCTTTTTTTTTTGTCCTGAAACTGAAGAGTAGACTAAATTGACCAGAGACAGACTTACTTCTTGCTTTTGATCCTAATTGAATATGGTTTTATGCAACAACTTCTTGTGTTTTGTTTCATTGTAGCTCTGAGTTGTGTTGTTATTTTTGAACAATCAGTCTTTGGTTATTATACATAAAAGGATTATATTCTGTGAGAATATATGCTAATAATTGGATGTTAGCAATGTCTGCCATTAAGGTCTATGAATATGATCTCGGGGACTTATTTCTGATTTTGTAAGCTTGTCTTGCAACTTGTGACAGGTACTTGAAGAGGCAGAGGAGCGTGGTATAATGCAACAGTGCATGCATCAGTTACTTTAAAGGGGGGTCTGAGAGATCCAAAGATTGGTTTTACCTCAGAAAAAAACTTAAATCATTCTGTTACTTTTGTTTAGATGTTTTCAGTTCCATATTGTGTGGGATCCCTTTGATTATCAATAGCTGTAGAGCTTTTCGTTTGCTTGGCACAATATTTTACCTCTCCAAGAACTTTTGTTTTGTTTTGGAAAGATGAATAAAATTCTGAAACTACTTAGCATTGTTTAATGAGTGTAGTGGATTACAACTAAAAGCCGGGCTGTTCCTAATTCAATATTTGATGGTGGGTATTTATCAGTGTGAAATATTTTCTGTTGAAAATGATGTCTACAAATGTAACGCTGGTCCTTTTTCAAGTTGTAAGGTATTTGTCAATTAACTCAAATTATCGCTTCATTAATACTCGAAAATTTCTCCGTAACTGAAAATCAAATAATTAAAACATCGACAAAATCATGAATTTTTTTTTTTGAAAAGCTGATTTATAGATTTAGAAACAGTCGTATATCATCTTTTTGTGAGTTTCACTTAAAAAAAATGAAAGATGCAAATAATATGGAAATACACTGGAATCTATCTTATTAAAACATGAACATTACAATTTTTTCTAGGTGGATTTTTAAAAGTGAACCTCATATATTTAAATTAAATATCTCATTCTTTATATATAATACATACCATAGTCTAACTTTGCATTGATGTATTTTCTTAAATACAGTTCTTCTTTTTGTCTATATTCCATATATGAATTTTACATTTATTACATATCGATTTAGATAAGATATATACTAAAAATACTAAAAATATCAATCGTTCTATAATTACCCTATACAATTCATTTTAAATTGATCAGTATACTTTCATTGGCCATATTAATTTTATTAGTACGAATAACATTAGGTAGATAAGTCATAGACACATACATAAAGATATGACTATTCTTATAACTATGTTGGGCCTAATCTACTTTCTAAAATAAATAACACATAGCTTCATATATTGTATAGAAAATAGTAATATTATATAGTATTATACTTATACAATAATACTAAAAACAAACCAAACTGAAATATAATATATATCGGAAATGCTTTGAACCATTACACACAAAATATATTAGATTTTAGAGATAAAATTCACTTTGAAATTACGTAATAATTATTTTAAAAAATTAAATTTCGTAATGTACAAAAAACATAAGTTTTATATAAAATTTTGTGTTACAATAAAAAAACACAACTCGCGCTTGCAAATGTTATTTTTACATACGGAAGACAATTTTGATATTGTTCTTTAAACACAAAATTGAATTATACAAACTCAATACTACATAAAACTAAACAATATAGAATACATTTTAAAAATAAAACTCGTGCGGGTGTGTATATGTTTATATAATATATAAATATATTATGTTACACATATTTTCATATAAATAATGCCCCAATATAAGTTTTGTATAATAAATGTTGAAAATACAAAATATATAGCACTATATATTTTAAATAATATAAAAAAAATCTACTTTACGTTATCATAAAATTTAAAAATCAGATTTAGTAATTAAACACATTGCTTATTTAAACACATTAGTACACATTGTTATTAATCAAAATTTTATATTAATACACATTACAATCATATATAACATTTAGTAAAAACGAAGATAGAAAAAAAAATTGACTCCCGCTCAATCGAGCGGGTCATGATCTAGTCTAATATTTATTTGAGGAAATACAGTGCTCAGTGCACCACATAATACATAGCTATACATGTATACGGTATACCCACAATTTCATTCTAGGTGTTGATAGTTTATATCCTCTTAATCTCCACACAAAGGCGCTGATAATACAAATGACTTTGAATGCGTTCTTTTTTACCCTCACAATCTCCAAAAATGCATTGATAATACATATGAATGTCTTTTTCTTTGATAAGTATGTGAATTTTCATTAACTAAATAATGATACATATGAATGTCTTTGTATCCTTAAAATCTCTCTAAAATCTCATACCAAACTTAAATTTATATATAACTTTAACATCATTCAGTTTAATCAACGTTGAATCCTTTTAATCTGAATCTCAAATTTAAACAAAGAATAACATAATAAAATACACAAGATTCCAACAAGACTCGATTTATAGACCCTAAACTTGTTCTAATACTAAATTATTCACGTTCCATAAACAAAAACGTTTAGATTTTGAATTCAGACGCGCTGAGAACCAGCAGAACAGCAAACTACATACTTGTTTAGAGTTGACAAGAAAATCTACCCTTTTCAATCTTTCAGTTTTTTGTTTATTTTCTTCCTTTTCTAGGTTTGATTGGCCACTAGTTTAGTATGTTTTTGCGTTTGAATCCCAATTAGTGTTTAGCATTGAGAAAGGAATCAGAGGCAAATATATAAGGAATGGTAGACAAGGAAGAAAGCAATGTAGTACACTAATAATCAAATAGAATGAGAAGGAAAGCCACAAATTATCTCCAAACGAAATATCCTGATATCTCCATCTCAACTCTCAATAATATCCTCTCCAAAAGATAATAATCCAAAAGAATACGGTTCCGAAAGTATAATAACAATGGAACAAACAAACATCAACATGAAAATAAATGCAAAGGAACACCGAGCGAAAGTCTCCCGCGCTTAGATCATAAACCAAACGAGAACAGATCCAAGTACCAAGCTTGAAACCGTCTTGCTTGCTCCACTCTGCAAAAAATAATTAAAAGCTTGGATCAGCATTTCACTTTTATTGGTTACAGAAGCATCTTTGTAATATGAATTTATAATTAATTACATTTAACCTTTGGAAAGCTTATAAAGTATAGTGGGGTCCTAACATAAAGTAATACTGCAGAAATTTGGAGAATTCCGTAATCCATGCATGCTTTTGGAATATTTTATTGACTAAAACTCTATTTTATGACTAAAAGTAAACTAGATCTACTTTTTTTTGTCAAAAACAAGATCTGCTTTTAAAATCAACACGTGGAAGCTATTTATTGTTCACGTTCGTACTGACAAAGCTAACGTGACTCCTGCACCCCACGCGCCATGGCTCGAGTTCGAAGATCTCGAGACAGACTGTCCGAATATAGGCAAATACAGTACGGGTGCAGATTAACATCTATTCCTAAAGTGCGCTTGCAACGGCTCACTCTATAACATACTAGGATCCTTCTGCTAAATTGCGCTAATCATAATTTTTCAAGAGTCAGGACTAGTTTTAGATCTAACCAGTGTTCACCTATTGCAAGCTTAAACTCAGTGATTTTTTTCAAAGTCAAAAAACATCTCAGATCTGAAAACACATGGTACAAGATCCAAGTCAAATGAGAAGAAAAGTTGACAGACCTGGTCATTGGGACCTGTGGAAGGTCCTGGAGAGAGCTCACTGGTGCTTGGTCCAGGACCATCAGTCGCTGGGGAAGGAGGGCTAGACGACGGAGATACAGTAGGAGCGTCTGGCTTAGTAGGAGCAAGAGCTGGAACCTGAGCTGGAGGAGATGCAAGAGGAGCTGGAGGAGGCGTTGCTGGAGGAGGAGTTGCGACGGGTGGAGGAGTTGCTGGAGGAGGAGATGCGACGGGAGGGGGAGTTGCTGGAGGAGGAGTTGCGACGGGGGGAGGAGTTGCGACTGGAGGAGGAGTTGCGACCGGAGGAGGAGTGGCTGGAGGAGGAGAAGTTGTGACTGGTGGAGGAGCTGAGACAGGAGGAGGAGTCGCTGCTGGTGGTGGAGTTGTTGTAGTGGGTGGTGCTGGTGTGGTGGTTGGTGGTGACGACGGAGCTTGGCCTCCGACGCCGGCGATGAGGACGATGCAGATCGCAACAATGGCAAATTGCCTAGCCATTTTTTGTTTGTTTGTTTGTTTGTTGTGTGAAGCGCACTCTCGGAGTGATGGTTCAGTGTAAAGAAAATGTAAAAGGAGGAAAGCGAAGGAATTATTTATATAGGAAAAAGTGGAATCACATCAAAACGCAAATACATAGCGTCGTATTGAAGCTGTTTTAGAGTGTATAATAATACAACCCATGATGCCTGCCATGTGAGAGTTGGCGGTGCTAGTAGATCGGTCGACACGTTGGCGAGTGTCTAAACAAATTATGATGGGATGTGTATGAGTTGTATTAATTGATATTAAAGCTTAGAAGTTACTCTTTATTTCCAGACATGTATGTATGCCCAACTTTAGTTTTGGTGCTTTAAGTAAGTAATAAACAAAAAACATTCTGGATCTCACCGAATACATAATTATGGAAACCACCAAACAAACTTTAGAAAATGTCAACAGAGGGACAAAATAGGTGGGAAATTTGGTAAATAATATCCAAAAAAAACCGTGTGCTACAGTTGTTTGGTACCACCAGAGTTGGTAGACGATCCTTCATGTGAATCACGGTCAGAAATTAAGTTTTATCATCTACAACAGACGGAATGTTTTTAATTGACAAAGATGTGAATGAAGGAAGCATCAATGCTTGGGAGACAAAGATGTGAACGAAGCATCAATGCTTGGGAGAAAAATACAAAGAAAAGCACCTATTTACAGTTTTTGTTAATTAGCCTGAATTAGTGGGTGATATTTGCATCACGGTATAAAAAAAAGGATTAGCAAATAAAATAGTAAAACTAAATTTAGCATAAACGTGTTAAAAAAAAAAATATAGGATTTCCTTAGGAAATGAGTAAAGGAGAGAGTGAGTACTTTGGGTGATAGCAATCGAAACTGGGGCCAGGTTGGGTTCCCTGTTAGTTTCGATGGATGCTTTTGGACAGATCGAATAATACTAATTTCAATTATTTGATGAGTCTTGGATTCTTATTTGTTGGTGCTATTATTATTCATGTGCTCGACAGCACAATGTTACTGCCACTTCACAAATAAACAAATATAAAACTTAGAATTAATTATATAATAATTGATTGTGTAGCCTAAACTTTGAATTTATTTTAAAGTATATTTAAAACTTAACAGCAATTTCACTAAAACAAAATGTTATTTCTTGTAACACCCTAAGGGTGTGATTGTATGGTCAATTCACTCCAAGGAACATATCAACCATAAGACAGATCTCTGATCTATATTTATTCATGGCCAATTGGAATTATTGGATTATTTTCACAGAACAAGAAGACATCGATTTTACAGGTCATAATACCTTTACAACACCTGATGTGCATATCTTAAATATTCAAGTCCAGGGCAGTCCAACCAAGAGTGGCTTTCAGCCAAATCTAATTAAACTGTCACTGGAACCTCTTCGGAGTCCAGAAAATAAGGAACCAGGTCCAAACTCAAGATTCACATATTTTACTAAGTTGGGTCCAACTGGCTTCAAAGTAAGGAGTCTTTTTCTCTTCACATGGGCACGTCTCAAATATTCATGAAAATCAGGAGAGAGACTAGACCATCCAGAAGCCATCCAAGATGTCCTACCATGTACCAGCACCCAGAGAATTAGGAGAATCAACTTGCACTCTAAGTCTCCAACATTCTATATTTGGACCCGAAGGGCATTAAATCCAAACGGCTTTTTCCTATTCAAAAACTGGCTGCGACTTAGAAAATCTACATCACACTTAGAGGCTTCGAAAGACATTATAATGTACCTGGACGTCCCAAGATATCAGAGCTTTTCACCCAAGCTATCAAGCTCAAGAAAACAGCTATTCCCCTTTATGTCTAGATTTTCTCATCAACCATTCAACGGCTAGTATGTTTCCTTGTTTAATTTTTCACTTGTTTAGTCTTAGAGAGTCAGTACCACGAGCCAATATAAACTCCATTGATTAGTCATTGTAAAGCACCTTTGGTCCATTTGAAGTTTAATGAAATTATATTATTCAGTTTACAAATCGAGCATTTGTAAGAGGGATATATTAAAAAAAAGTTAGAAGTGAGAGGCACTTGAGACTAAATCTCGTTGTTTATTTTTTGCGTTCAACAAAAACAAGATAGTAAGTGCACCATTAGTAGTGATCTCTCGTAGAATTTCTTACCAAAAATATCTATAACAATAAAGTAGAAAAGAGATTAAGGAGACAATGAGAAACCGGTGAAAGGAAAAAAATATTGCACACAGAAAAAGAAATCAGTTCTACATGTGTCCTTTTTCTATTGGTATAACTATATTTTAGTTATTAAACTTTAAGCAGATAAATATATTATGTTAAAATATTAATATAAATGCATAGAGAACTTTGATAAACTTCAGCCATGCTGATGCTCTAAGTGTCTAAACTTAAATGAAGTATGCGACTTCGGTCGTGCACTTGGATGCTGCAATTCCAAGAAGCGTGATTAAGATCCTTATGTATTTGCAATATTTTGCCATCATCCACTACAACACCTTCCGCAAGCTCCAGTCGCACATGTTCGAGGCATTTCATTCTCCCAATAAAACTCTTCAAGTGTTTCAATTCTAGAACAGTTCCTTGATAACCAAGGATATGCAACACCTTAGCTTTGTTCAGAGGTATAAGGACACGGTCGCTTGTATTCAGACTCTGAAAGAAAATTAAATAAGAAGACTAATTAACTTCGTGTCTCTCTCTCCATATATACATATATATAATCGTTGCTAGTGATACATACCTGTATGATTAGAGTTTCAAGCTTTGGAGACTTCTTAAGCAGATGTGGAAGCAGTTTCCAACCTCGTTCATTGTTACTCCCAAAAGATAAACTAACCAGGTTGTTGAACATTGGTATAAGTAGTCCATGTCTACTAACACATTGAGAAACCGTCTGAAAGCATAGAGAAACACACACTTAATCAAGAATGTCATTACAAAGTTATATAGAAAGGGAAGTTGCAAAACTTACATCAGCAGAAGCTGGAGAAAGATGTAAAGTCTCGATGTTACTTATTCCTATCATGAGACCCGATATATCCGGCTTATCGACCTCTTTACTATAACGAATATCCAGACGAGCTTCAACTAAGGATCCAAAGTTAACCGGTGTGTACTCATACAAGGCATGGTCAGAGTAGTCGAAGGAGACAAGACTCGGGGCGTCAAGTGACAAACCACTTTCATAATCTTCACGACCACTGTATTGAACTGACAGTTTCTTGATGGTCCGACTCGATATGTAATATGGGTGTGCCTCCATCTCCTCGTGACGTACAAATAACTCCTCGAGAACAGGGCAACCAGCGACCAGCACATCGCTGAGATCTTTAGATTCAAAGAATATCGTTTCTATGATGAGAATCTTAAGCGATGGAAGTAATACATGCGAAGGTAGCTCGCCGTATACTTGTGTTCCAAGTCTCAGCTTAACAAGTGTCTTGCTCGTCAAGAGCTCACAAAGCATAGAAACTCCAAGGCCTGTGTTTATGCTCACGTCCACTTCCAAAACACCGTGTTCTACTGCGTCACGGATCCAGCTGCCCACGTAAGCCATGTCGGTTTCATCTCCATCGTGACGTTGTAGAGAGAATTTCTTTATAAGCGAACCATGTTGTGTTCGATCCAAAAAGTTTCTGAGGCTCTCACCTCTCTCTGGTTTACCGTTTTCCGGGTCCACAGAGACAGAAGAATAGAAATTAAAATAATCCACCAATCTAAATATATTTCTCCACTTTTTAGAAAGAAGAGATGTTAAAACAGCCTGTTTTATCGGAAGTAAGGACAAGATGTCACCGAGAATCTCGTCAGGGAGGAAGCTGATTGCATCTATAGAGATAAGGAAGACACTTAGCGATAATGTTAAACTTCCATATTGTGTTAATGTTAAACTTCCATATCTTCACGGTAGAAGGAAACAATACGATGTATATATATGTTGCTATGAATGTCAATACAAGACACGCTTTCATATTATTTTATGGTATCAGAGCAGAAAACGATCTTTTGACCTAAATTCTCAAATTTTCGCTTCCGCATAACATCGTACTCTACTCCGTGCTTGTCAAGAAACAAACATGGCTACTACTTCTTCTACAGAGTCAGCTACTTCTCCATCCTCTGTTTCTACGATGTCTACTACTACTGGTGTTTCACCAAACCCTTATGCTCTTCATCACTCTGACAATCCGGGCGCGTTGATCACGCCGGTTCTTCTCAAAGGCGACAATTACTCCGAATGGGCAACCGAGTTCTGGAACTCGCTTCAAGCTAAACAAAAGATTGGGTTCATCGATGGTACCATACCTAAACCTTCGACGAATCCCGATCTAGCTCTATGGACCTCTGCTAACTCAATGATCGTGGGATGGATACGCACGTCGATTGATCCTCCTGTTCGGTCTACTGTAAGTTACGTTCCAGACGCTCACCAACTCTGGGAATCTCTCAAGCGTCGATTCTCGGTAAAGAACAGCGTGCGCAAGCACTTACTTGAGGATGAAATCACCAATTGCAAACAAAACGGTGAAACTGTCCTTAGCTATTTTGGTCGTCTCTCTAAACTGTGGGAAGAACTACAGAGCTTCAAATCTCATTACACCTGCACGTGTGAGGCGTCAACTCATCTTGAAAAAGAACGAGAAGATGCCAAAGTCCACAAATTTCTGTTTGGTCTTGACGATTCAAGGTTCAGTGCGATTCGGTCGCAGATAATCGATGAAGAACCACTACCTGACCTGAATCTAGCTTACTCACGAGTCATACGTGCTGAACAACACATTCACACCATGCGCTCAACTGAACTCAAGCAAGATGTTCTCGGGTTTGCAGTCAAGACAGATTCTTCGGCTTCTACGACTTCTCCCAATGTCACCGCACCTCGCAGCCGTGATCCTAACCGTTTTTGCACTCACTGCAACCGCAAAGGCCATGAAGCTTCAGAATGCTTCCTATTGCACGGGTATCCAGATTGGTTCAACGATCAACAAAGGAATGCTCAGTCCTCTGGTCAGTCGCAACGAGGTCGGGGTGGACGTGGAAACAACTCTCGTGGTCGTGGCAGAGCTAATACATCTCGTGCGGCACCATCTACATCCTCTGCAAATTCCATTGCTTCCTCAGATCAAATTGCAGCATTGATCAACCTCCTGCAAAATCAGCAATCTCAACTCTCCACTGATCGCATGACGGGTAAACCCTCCTCAACTGATGTTATAATTGACACAGGAGCGTCTCACCATATGACTGGAGACATATCTTTACTACATGACGTGCGAGACATTGTTTCATCCACGGTTACTTTTCCTAATGGCCGCAGTTCTCGATCTACAAAATCAGGAACATTGTATCTCAACTCGTCATGCTTCTTGCAAGACGTCTTATATGTTCCTGACTTTAACTGCACCCTTATATCCGTTTCTAAACTTCTAAAGCAAACTGGATGCATTGCGATTTTTACTGATACTCTATGTGTTTTACAGGACCGTTTTACGAGGACCCTGATTGGAGCCGGTGAAGAGAGAGAGGGTGTGTATTACTTCACGGGTGTCACAGTTGCACGGTCTAACCGAGCTGGAAAGGAAAAAGCTTCTTCTTCAGAACTTTGGCATCGTCGACTAGGACATCCTTCTCACAATGTGTTATCTACCTTACCTACTATAGACAATGTTGCTTTGGATTTTAATCACACCAAGTCGTGTGATGTTTGTTTTCTTTCTAAACAGACACGTGAAGTTTTTCATGAGAGTATTAATAAAGCTATTGAACCGTTTGCACTAGTTCATTGTGATGTGTGGGGTCCCTACCGTACTCCATCCTCTTGTGGAGCAGTTTATTTTCTCACCATTGTTGACGATTACTCTCGAGCTGTCTGGTTACATCTTATGCTCGAAAAATCAGAAGTTCCTATACTACTACAAAATTTTTGCGCAATGGCAGTTCGTCAATTTGGATTTCCCGTCAAAACCGTCCGTACGGACAATGGAACTGAGTTTTTGAAACTCAAACCATTCCTTCGTAAAGAAGGTATCTTGCATCAGACTTCGTCCGTAGACACACCACAGCAAAACGCACGAGTCGAACGGAAACATCGCCATATTCTTAACGTGGCTCGTGCTTGCCTCTTTCAAGCCAACCTCCCGGTCACATTTTGGGGACAGAGTATACTAACAGCCGCTCATCTAATCAATCGAACACCATCAAGAATATTAGGAGGAAAATCCCCGTATGAGATGCTACATGGCTCTGCTCCAAGATATGACGCTCTTAGGGTCTTTGGATGCCTATGCTTCGCACAAAAGCGCCCTAAAAATCATGACAAGTTTGCTCCTAGAAGTCGTAGATGCTTATTCGTTGGCTATCCTCACGGAAAGAAAGCTTGGAATGTCTATGACATAGAGAATAATGAGTTCTTTACCAGTCGCGATGTTGTATTTTTCGAAGATCAGTTCCCGGGACCACATAAACATCAATCACCAAAATCTCTTCCATCACCATTGTCAGTACCAGTTGATATTAGCTCGCCTGATGATTGGTCTCTACCTCCTACAGTCTCAGAAACAGCTCAGCCTGACTTACCCACACCGAGCAACAACCCAATAATAGACGCAGCTCAGCCTGCTTTACCTCTACCTACTTCTCCTACTGAAACAACTTCTACTGATTCTACTGTCCAAACACTTACTCCCGAACCCCTAACAACTGATCCTACTCCTTCCACCTCTACCGAAATACCAACATCCCCGACATCTGATCAAACCGAGAGCCCTATCAATCCCTCACCGTCATCTCCTACATCTGATCAAACTGCGAGCACCAATGAACCTCCTTCACCTGGTCTCCCTGAGCTCTTGGGGCGTGGTCATCACCAACGTCAGCCTTCAGTTCTGTTAAAGAACTATGTCACCAATGCGGCTCAGAAAAATATACACACTCCTCTATCTCCTCCCGACTCTTCTCTTGGTTCCTCTACTTCGGTCTCAGGTAACACACTTTATCCCATCTCAAACTACATCGCTGATGATGCATATTCTCCTGGCCACAAAGCTTTTCTTGCAGCTATTACTACTACTGCTGATCCCAAGAACTATGCTGAGGCCGTACAGGATGAGATATGGCGCGATTCCATGGTTACGGAGCATGATGCTCATGTCGAGAATGGGACCTGGGATGTCACTACACTTCCTCCAGGAAAGAAACTAATTGGCAGCTCATGGCTCTACAAAACAAAATACCTCTCCAATGGCAAGATACTTTGTCGCAAGTCTCGTCTAGTCGCACACGGCAATCGTCAAAGAGAAGGTCTCGATTACACAGACACCTTCGCACCCGTTGCCAAACCATCTACCATTCGTGTTCTTCTCGAAACAGCTGCAGCTAAACAATGGGAGGTACATCAAATGGATGTTTCTAATGCCTTTTTACATGGCGATTTGCAAGAAGAAGTCTACATGAAACTTCCTCAAGGATTTCAAGGTTCTGATCCTACCAAGGTTGCTCGCCTACGGAAATCTATCTACGGTCTTAAACAATCTCCTCGTTGCTGGTTCTCTAAACTCAGTGATGCATTGAAAGAATATGGCTTCATCCAAAGTAAACCGGATTACTCTCACTTTTCTTACATCCGGGGTAAAGTCAGCCTTCACATTCTCATCTATGTAGACGATTTTATTATCGCTTGCAATGATCTTTCTACTCTTCAGAAATTCAAGAATTATCTGTGTACGTGCTTCAAGATGAAGGACATGGGCAAATTAAAATACTTTCTAGGCATTGAGGTTGCTCGCAACAAAGAAGGTTTTTTCATCTCTCAACGAAAATACGCTCTTGACATCGTTGCTGAGGCTGGCCTTCTCGCGTGTAAACCATCTGCAGTTCCCATTGAACTCAATCACAAGCTTGCTCTGTCAAAGAGTGAACTCATTGCAGACCCAGCGCCATATAGACGTCTTGTGGGCAGATTGATCTACCTCACGTTCACACGACCAGAACTATGCTATGCCGTTCATATTCTGTCCCAGTTCATGAAAGCACCACAGCAAGATCATTGGGACGCAGCTCAACGCGTTATACGTTACCTTAAGGGTTGTCCATCTCAAGGAGTCATGCTGCGATCCGACTCCAGCTTGCGTGTTACTGCATTCTGTGATGCTGATTGGAGCTCGTGTCCTCTGACTCGTCGCTCCTTAAGCTCATATATTGTTCTGTTGGGTTCATCACCGGTGTCGTGGAAGACAAAGAAACAGAACACGGTCTCTGCATCATCTGCAGAAGCTGAGTACCGCGCGATGGCCTATACATTACGTGAGTTAAAATGGATCAAACGGATCCTCACCTCGTTTGGTGTCCAACACAACGAACCTATGAAGCTGTTTTGTGATAGTCAATCTGCTATTTACATTGCCAAAAATCCTGTGTTTCACGAGCGTACGAAACACATAGAAAATGATTGTCATCAAGTTCGGGATGCTGTTCAAAACAAGCTTATTACGATGGAGCACATATCTACGAAAGAGCAACCAGCCGATCTACTCACTAAATCACTCCCGTCTACTACGTTCAACTATCTACTGTCCAAGTTGGGGATTCAAGAAGTTTCATCGCCCACTTGAGGGGGGGTATAGAGATAAGGAAGACACTTAGCGATAATGTTAAACTTCCATATTGTGTTAATGTTAAACTTCCATATCTTCACGGTAGAAGGAAACAATACGATGTATATATATGTTGCTATGAATGTCAATACAAGACACGCTTTCATATTATTTTAGCATCTCTCGAGCCAGTGTCCAACTTTTTGGTATCCATCGATATAAAAGTTTTTAAGTACCTTTAAACAAAAAGTGTTTGTCAAGCAACTGAAGTGTTTCTATGAATATTCTTCTTCATAAACTAAACTATCGTGAACCAGAAGTGCATGAAAATCAGAGATAATGTTTCCTCATGATAAACAATAACATCGAGTTCCCACAATTATAAAGATTGAAGAGACGCTAACATATAGAAAACTAGAGGAGCAAAAACGATACGACTAGCATGTACGACCAAAGCATATATATGAGAGTAAGGCTAGAGAAAAGATAGATACGAACCGTGACAGTGGTACAACTGTGGAGAACGGCCGAGAGAGAAAGATTGAGAGAGATGGTCAAGTTTCAAGAATCCATGAATAAATAGTCTATTTAAAATAGATCAGCGATATCAAAACAGGGATCTTTCAATGCCTAATTTCTCCATTAATAATTTAATACTTAGTTAATTACAAAATGGTTGTTTTCCATTTTATCAATTATTATTGTATTTTGAAGAAAAATATAGATTCGGAACATTATTTAAACCGTGATCCAGAAAAACTGTAATTAACAGATGAAAAAACCGTCCTATCCAAAAACATTTTTTTTTTTATCTGTTACACTGTTTTGATCTGTTTGGCTTTCCAGAGAGCTGACTATATCGACATGTTTAATGTTTTCAGAAAGCAGTGAGTTTGGTTTCCTCTTGTTTGTCTGAATAAAGTTCTGCTTCAATGATACTTTGACTTCCTGCTAATAATACAGTCTGTAGAGTATTATTAGAGAACTCAGATGTTAAAAAATTTCTTTTGCTCTAATGGAAAATTTGTTACATTACGAGAAGACATGCGAAGTAAGAAAGCTACAGAAGTAAAAGATGTCTTCTAAACAAATGGTGTTTAAAACTATATATTTAACGATCACAAACTTGTACAGCCTGAAGCCTCTTTTGTTTCCCCCTTCAAAGCTTCTTCAACAAGACTCTAATGGCAAACTCCATCCATATTCCAGGAAAAGAATCAAAATGTTCCAAAATCGCTATATAAACGGTTTCTTGACAACTCTACTCCTCGGACGAAGCACGACAATATATTTTCTCAAGATGTATAGGCCAATCCTCTCCAAGAACGCGTGGATTCAACTCCACAGCAGCGCGAAGATCCAACATCGACGCTCTCTCTCGTCGGACCAAACTCAAACAAGGCTTTATCAGCCTCGCAATAAACGCATCCAACCCCTTATTCAAAACATCAGCAGAGCCCACCGATAACTTCACCCCTTCCTTCTCCATCCTCCTCTCCAACACACTCCTCAACGTCGTCGTATCAGGTAACTCGCCGCTGTTCCGACAACAACTCTCACCGCTCGACCTTCTTCTAACTCTAGTGGTAATCGAAACACCGAGCGGCGCGGTCAACGGGCTCCTGCTCTGTGCTACGCTTTGTTCAACCTCTTCTCCTTCTTCCATCGGAACTCTCTGCAGCTTCGACATCGACGTCTCATCGTTCGTCGTCGTGGTGATGCTCTGAGGCTTCCCTAGCGGACCGAGAGGACTCGGCCTGTCTCTAAACTTCTTCGACCTGCATTTTCGCGGCGACGACGACGGAGGGAACGCAGCAGATCTCTTGAGGTTGTATCTCGTCGGAGGAGATTTGGCGGCGGCTGCGTTCTTGAGGATGGAACGTAGGAGACGGTTGTGAAGAGGGACGAGTTCTCTGCAGATGGTCTTGTCGAGCTCGGACTTGGTTATCCTCGAGGTGAGGAATTTTCCGAGGTGGTCCAAGTAAGTGTTCGCTCTCGAGTGCCCTAGTTTCTGGTAGATTAGGGATTTGATCTCGAGAGTGTTCAATCGTGAAGAAGAACATTGATCTGATTCTGACCCCATCTTCCGAAACTTAAAACCTAGATTTCGAAATCCAGCCTTAGAAACCAACCCCGATTTTTTCTTCTCAATTTTGTTGTTGTACACCTGATTTTCCAAAATCAAAAATTACAGATTCTTATTAGCTAATTCGTCAAGAAATCGAGTTGAGAGAGTTCACGAAAACGAGAGGAGAGGATAAGAACTAGTATCGAATCAATCAAAATTGGGAAGAGAGAGATGAAACCAGATTGAAGGAGAATTGGAGTTGAGTACGAACCAGTAGAAGCGATTGATTTAGCCGCGAAATTTTGCTTCTTCTTTTCTTTTTGTTGTTGTTGTTGTTGTTGAAGAGGTGCTTTCTCTTTGTGCCCTAAAGGAATTGTTGTTCTTTTTTTTTTATCGAGAGTTCGCTTTGTGTTTTGTTTGTCTGTTCGTTCGTACGTGCGTGAAATAGAGACCAAACCAAGGTTTTTTAATAAGTTCGGAGAGTCAGTGCCCGAGAGAAATCAGAGAGAACCGAACCTCGTTGACTCTTTTCCACTTGCAATACCATCTTACACACGTGCGAATTCCATTCCTTGTACATTCTTCTTTTTCTTTCTAAAGCGAACTGTTAAAAGTGATTTACAGTACTGACTTAAATACAAAACTTGGGGGATGATAGTAGGAATTAGATTTGTATGATTATTTAAAATTTCAGATTTTAATTTTACTAGTATATGATTCTAGCACTCTTTCTAAAATATAGCGTTTGGTTTGATGCTTGCTTAGTTACTTATTAAAAACATTATTATTATAAATTTTTGGTTTTTATTTATTCTACAAAAATCATTATTCTATAAAGTTTCCTCTATACCAAACACAGCTACATACTAAAACATGCCAATCGACACAGGAAACAAACAGGTGACAATCAAATATACTTTGACCCGCGAGAAAAAAAAAAAAAAAAAACCAAGACTGTCACAAAGAGCCGCATCCGACAATTCTCGAATTCAACTAGTACCAAAACATTTTCTAGTCGTCCCTGTCCGAGACGATATTACCTCACTACTGCTCCTCGTCAGGGTTTTCTTGACCAATTACCCGTTGTGCAAGTCTGTAGTATAACATCCCCATTGTTGCCATACACGCTCTGCACATCAGTCACTCAGTTGAGTTAAATATACTAACCGATTCTACACCAAACATTTTAAACATATCAAAAGCTATTTAAAAAAAAAACAATTAAACAATTGTCTCACATGATTGCTATGAAAAGGAGTATTTTCCTTACATCCATCCTCGATGATCGATGTCTTACACGTCCTTCTGAACCATCTTCTCCCTTTGTTGCATCTTTACGAGGTGGTGCAGTCACGGGTAGAGTAGGTAGCGCACTTGACCAGAATGGTAGTAAAGCCCGCAGAAACTTGTGACGAAGTGGACCTTTACATGAAACAAACAAAAAAATCATTCTCACTTAATAAAAGCAAAATTTCAGACAAGAGAGGTAAGAGAGATAATGTTTTTTCCACCACCTCGTCTTGAGTACTTTTTCTTGTTCCCGTCTTCGTCGTCTGCATAATATAGAGTCTCGGAGTTCTGTCTGTCCACAGCGGGTACACCTTTCCGTGCAGCAGCAACATGCTATACACAACATCAATGGACAGAGCAATTGTGACAAGTCATAGAGGCAAAACATGACACTGCAACTAGTTTGTGGAAGAATGTCTTACTCCAGGGCTTGAGGTTTTCCTGTAATTCCCAGCAGAAGAGGGAGCAGAAGAGGGAGCATCTATTTCAAGTATCTCTGAAACCGCAGATTTAGAATATTCCCCCATTTCAGCTACTGGATAACCATCAGGAAGATTCCTCCCTTCTTGTGTATGAGAAGATGATGATACATTAATCAATGCATCTGAAGCAAATGCAGGAGGTGGGCCTCGAGATTCGGTGGATCGAGAAACTGGATGGTTCCCAAATAGATTCTTTTCATGACCAGTCTGCCATATAGAGAACAGAAACATAAAAATCTAATTAAACCAGTAATCCTTTCAGTCTTTGTTATAGTATTCACTAGTCAACACAAACGATGTGACGATACGTTACTAGCACATTTAGTGGGGATATTATATGATCTCACCGAGAGATGTCCTAAGTGAGGGCAACACTTGAAGAGGTGATAGCTTTAAGGTTTTAAATTCTTTCAAGAAGAAAAAGTTGGATAATCCGCAACAGAAATTGAGCTACTATAAAAGACTGACCTGCATAATCGCTTCTCTCAACTGTGCATGAAGCCGAGATCCTGCATCTTTCACCATCTTGGGAGGCCATATCTGCATTTTGAAGACCATATGAGAACTATAATACGGCACTCTCCCAAGCACGAACAACATTTCGAAGCAAGATACAAAGATAAAACCAGGCTAAACCCAAAACAAATTCAAGTAAATAAAGAAGGAATGGCATTTATCTCAAACCCTAAGAACCAAAAAATAACCTAGACAGCTACATCCAGTACATTACATCATAGGGTGCACAATTACACACTAGAACTAAAGGAAACAGCTCAAAGTCATAAAAAAAACTAATAGAAATGACTAAAGAGAGCATAGAAAGATGTCAAAAATACTCTAATTTTCCTTACTTGTACAAGTTATATATATGTATACTAGAAATCAATAGGGCTTACAGGAGTGCTACATGTTGGGCAAAGATAACCAACAGGTGAAGTATGAGGAGGAAAGCTCTTGATAAGGGAAACCAAGCAACTTGTATGTATAGCATCTGATCCAAATAAAAAAGGGTAGAGATGATTTCCATTTTATTTTATAGTAGAAAATTCAGAAATAAAAAATCTTTATAAAATAAATAATGGTAAGAGAGTGAGATAAACATACGCAAGCAACCCAAACGAGTGAGTTGATGACCTCCGCCCTCATCAAAGGCTGCTTGGCATTGACAACATTTAGGCTGGTCATACTCTCCATCTATCACCCATTCCGAATAAGTCCGCACCTAATTGATTACAACCCTTATATTAAAAATCGCATTTCAGCAGTATGAACATTTTAATTATACAAATCAGGAACGAAGACTATAAAATATATGTATGATGTTGATGAAACATACGACACAAGTTTGATGGTCAGGGAAGCAAATGCATTCCCCACAAACAGGGACCTTGTGAACAAAGCAATATAGCTTCGTAGCCTGTAACAAAAAAAAAAAAAACCAACAGAAATTAAAAAATCGGAATCTATTTTCCCAGTAAATTAACTCAAAATCCAAAATATCAATCATCCAATGAAATTATACCTTTCGGCATTTGCAGACCACCATTGCGAAAGATCAAGATGGGTTAAGCAGCCAGAGCTCTGAGATAGAGCGTTCAGCTGCGATCTTGAAAAAAAAAAGCTTAATGAATGGAGCAAGTGCGCATTGCGGAATCAGATCATGGAGATGATTCGAAATTCGAGGTAAGCAAGCTCTCTCGACGAAACGATTAATAATTCTCACAAAAATTAAACTCATACGAGATTTTAGAGAATCGAGACTGAGAAATTGAGGATCGAACGAGAGGAGAGCAGAGAGATGGATTAGTATTTTCGCGTTTAGTACTCAACTTAATTTGTACTGGTAGTTAAATTTTAGATTTATATATTCTTTTTAAATGAATATTTGCCGATTTATGAATTACGTTTCTTCTTATATTATTTCTAAACTATTTATAAGTTACTTGTAAATTATTGATAAGTTACTACAATAATTCGGTGGAACTGTAACGAAATTCAAAAACATATACCTTTAATTTGTGATAAAATATTAAATTAACTCTCCTAAATCATTTGTAAATATTGAATAATTTGTAAAGCATTTATGTTCCTAAATACTAAATTTTAAACTTAAATGTTAAAATATTTTTGATTATTTTTATTTTTGAAAATGATAACCAATTTAAAATATTTTAAACAACTTTTTTTATGTTTTATACATAATTTATTTTGTCAGCAGTTATTAACGAATACTAATATACTTTCGCAATTTTGATACAATAAATATAAAAAATATACTCCCAAAAATATATCCAGAAATACCTTTTAAAAATAAAGATTCCAAATTTCTATAGTTTACATACATTACATTCTTAAATTTATTAATGATATTTTAAATTTGGAAATTAAACGCATGCATTATTCTTTATATTATTAAGATTCAATAAACTTATAAAACTATATTTATATTAAGATTATTTAACATATTAGTTTTCTATAATTCCAAGTTTAATACACATATGTTTAATAAAGTTATTTCTTACTATTTTGTAGAATTTGAAATATTATATCTCGATCCAATTTAAATTTACACATGATTATATAAAACATAGAAAATGGGCCTTTCAAGTAAAAATCAATTACAACAATTGTAAGATTTGCAGAAAAAGAATTGTTGATTGAATTTTGGACAGTGAATGTAAACTATACAATTCAAACATAGGTTAAGTAGATAATACAATAGACGAGATGTCTAATCGATGTGGATGAAAATAATTTTTCTGGTCCTAGCTCTTTCGCTATAATGAGTCTGCTCGGCCATTTTTATTCCGGGAGATATGAACCATGCTCATGTTTTCAAAGTTATCTTGTAGACTCCGGAAAGCATCAATCTTCTATGCAAAAGTTGGTCAATACATCGGATTCATAGTCATATCCACTAGATCTAAGTAGTCTGTTTCGAAAGGGATCGAGGAGATCTTCAGGGAGTACTGTCTCAATTTGGCAAGTTGGATTCAAAGTATTCAACGAGTATTGTCTCAATTTGGCAAGTTGGATTCAAAGTATTCAAGGAGTATTGTTTATACAAGAAGTCATTTTATCTTTATCAGCCGTGAGATTATGAGCAAGTTTTCTACGGCACTGGAGAGGAGATATGATTTTTTTTTAAATTTCATTAGTGTATACACAAGTATATTGAAGGATAAATATATATATATGTTGGGTAGGCTAATTAGCTCTGCATTTGTGTTATATGCAGAGCCATTACATGAAGATTCAAAATACGTAATGGACAAGAAAAATTGAGAGATTTTATTTATTCTTTTAAACTTGTGATTCCATAATTAACAGCCATTAACTTTATCAATTTTGTACTCTTGGCTTGTGTAATAGAAACTAAAACCATGGAACAACAAATATGTGCGGTTGAAGGTAACCCACAGTAATAGTATTCTATGCCTTAAGGTAACCCTTGTGTTCTAAGTATGCAACGACTGTTTCAGCCATTTCGATTGGAGAAGTTCCCGTTCCCTCTTCTCCTAGAGAAATCTTCACATAAAACAAGAACATAAGGTAACGCACGAAAAGCTCAGGATCTAGTTCAATAACCAAAGTGATGTTCTGTATAAATATTATTACCTCGCAGTTCAATGGTGGCTCGTAAGGGTCATCAATCCCGGTAAAACCTGTGGAAACATTTCAAACGACAACATCATTTCGGGATCTCAATGAGACAAAAATAAAAACAAGTCACAGAAAATACAAACACTGCGCAAGAAATACCTTTAATCTTTCCAGCACGTGCAAGCTTGTAGAGACCCTTTGGATCCCTAGCCTCACAAACTTCAAGCGACACATTCATGAACACCTATACAATAATCAAACACCAATCTTACTAGAGAGATTACCAAAACAAACCCCCATGTTCTCTCAAATTATATACCTCAACAAAATCTCCCTCGGGAAGCAAAGTTCGACAAGCGTCCCTGTCTCTTCTGTAAGGAGAAATCAAACTTGCAATGCATATGATTCCAGCATCAGCAAAAAGCTTAGCAACTTCACCGACTCTACGAATGTTCTCAGCACGATCTTCGGCTTTAAAGCTGAGATCACGGTTTAAGCCGTGCCTTACATTATCTCCGTCGAGAATATAACAAAGCTTCCCCTTTTGGAACAGTTTCTGGTTCAAAGCACAAGCTAAAGTGCTCTTCCCTACAAAATACAAATACAAATAATGTTTTAGATATTTCAACATAGGAGTAGGACCCCTAAAACTAAAGCTATTGAACACGAACCTGAACCGCTAAGACCAGTGACCCAAATCACACATCCTTTCTGGTCAAGCAATCTCTGTCTATCAACTTTCTCAACAGGACATTCATGCCACTTTATGTTCGTCGAGTTTCCGACCGTAGACAATGGTCCTTGTTTTTGTCCTAATTAATACAAAATGACAATAATTAATCATTTTTTTTTCTGGGGATCAAAATTAAAATGTATGAAAAGAATCTTTATATATATACCTGTGTGACCGTTGACCGATTTGAGCTCAGGGAGAGATCCATTTTTGCTATGAGTCATCGGTTGAGATCCTTCCATGGAAACACAAGCACGAAGAACACCAACAGATCTCGAGTTAGTACTCAATGAATTGCTGTCGGATATCCCTTTGGGGGACGCGATTGAAAGGCCTAGAAACGACTTAGCTCCGAGCATGATGAGATCCGAAATTCGAATTAGAGAGATCGAAGAAGAAGAGGAGGTAAAAAAAAGGAAATGTGTTTTTTTTTTTAATTGGGGAAAGAAGTTTAATTAAGGAAGGAAGGAGGAAAATGTGACCGTTAAAAAGAGCCGATTATCGGGTAGGTAAACTGGTGAAAATAGAAATGTTGTTGGCCACGTTTTTCTTTCACTCTTCTTTATCGTTAGTTTTTCCTTTCTCAAAACGCTGTCGTTTTCTTTGAATCATTGTCAAACAAATGTACTTAACTGGATTTGCATCTACATTCTTAAATGCAACAACTAAATTTAAACGTTATGTATTTTGGTCGCCTATCAGCATGTACTTGATATATTTTGGTGTCTTTTAGGTTAGTCAAATTGGCTCAATAGTCAAACTGAACAGTGTCTTATGTGTTATTCAACGACTAGGACTAGACCATTCAACCCAAGGCTGGCTCTGATTCGAGCACAATAGGGGTTGATTGTTTTCTATATATAAATTTAAAGATCTAATACCAATTTCTTAACGAAAACAATTGTCGTTTACACTATCCATCACAAGGGGAATATTTACTCGAAGAAGAGACGGACTAATACAAAAAGATTACAGAGAGCTTACGAAATAAACCAAAATATAATCAAGGAGAAATGTAGAGAATGTATCTCTCTTAGCCGAAGCGGAGATTGGGCGGTCACAAAAATACAAAAGCATAATTCTTTGAAAAAGAAATACTGAATATTTGATAATTTAAAAAAAAACATGTGGGTAATCAAAAAGAAAGAGACAAACAAAGAATCCAAATCGTGTCAGACTAAATATTGGAATCAAAATCGTGTCAGACTAAATATTGGAATCAAAATCGAACTTTTATATTCTTTCTTTTCTAATTCCACGAAGGTAAATAAAAGTTTCCCTATTACGCAACGCAAGTCGCATGGACACAAGTGAAAATAGTAACACACACGAGAGTATGCGTTACAGAAGTATAAAACCATTGAAAATCTCCAAAACCTGTTTCAGTAAATACACTATTTGGTAGAGTTACAGAGAAGATACAAAGGCAACAAGTGGCCACAACGAGGAATAAATAGATGGACTATTCCACTCTCTCAGGCGCGTTCATCATTCACGTGGTTTGGGACCTCGGGTTGGCTCTCCAGTGGCATGTACTGTGCCATTATGGCTCTTATCTCTGAGTCCATGTATTGCTGTATAACCAGAGACGCAGAAATTTTCAAACAAGAAAAAAATTCCCCAAGCACCAAATATGGCAACCGTCTTTAGTAGGTCCAAACTCCAAAGACATCTTTTGGTTTTATCATAAAAGAGAAAAGCTTACCCTTAACCTATGTTTGTAGACGAGGTACGCCCCACCAGCTGCAAGTCCCAATGATAACATTATAAGCCAAACGGCCGTCCACGCTGACTTCACTTGTGAACCTGTCTTGCCTAAATTTCAACCAAAAAAAAAAAGAATAAAAACGCTTATTTGTAATGTATTCTTAAACACTAGACTTGCAAGTTCATATGAAAACTCACTGATGCAAGTGTCATGATCTCTGATGTAGAGAAGGTCACCGCTACAAGAACACTCATAGCTTCCCCAGGTATTCTTGCAGCTACATTCAGGGCACTGACAAGCTTTCTTCTCCTTGCACTCATTAATGTCTGGTAATAGGAATAGCATTGAAATCCTTATAAGAAGAGGATTAACAAGTAGTATCACACAAGTTTCGAGAGAAGAGAGAGAGAGAGAGGGGGTCTAACCTTCACACTTCTTAACACCGTCTCCTTTGAATCCTGGAGGACACTCGCACTTAACACTGTCCTTGTCCTGAATGTATCACAAAATTGAGACCATGAATCTCTTATTATAAAAAAAAAAAGAAGCAACGTCCAGAAGAAAAACTAACCACACAAGCAGAGAACGCATGTCCATCTCTCTCTTCATGCCAACAACCTCCATTGTTGATCGTGCATCTTCCTGGCCCGCTTGCTGCAATTCAAACACCAATCAACTATAAAAAGTGACATCCAACAGCAGCAGAGAAAAGAAATTATCCATATGTCGCTCTGTAAGTAACTAGACTAATAGTTTGTCATACCCAGTTTGCTATTGAATAAAACTACTTATAAGATGACAAGAACACTCACGTTCACAGTGGCTGTATCCATCCCCTTTGAATTCCACACCATCAACTAGAGGACACTCACATACTCTTCCCCGGAAAGTATCCTGCAAACATTAAGCAGATTAATACATAAATATATAACAGAAAACATTTGCGAGGAACACCACATTATACCTGGCAAGCAGTTATGTTGGCTGATTTATCTTGCCAACAACCGCCATTGTTATCTAAGCACTCATTTGACTCCATCTCTGTCATTTTCAGTAAAAAATGCGAATTTCAAATTTCACATTTTAAGTGTTGATCAAGCAGGAAAATTCTTTATAGTATATACCTGTGCTCAAGCATATAGACGGTTCAGTCGTCTCCTCAAAACCAGAACATAGGGCTTTCAGTACAGCACTCTTCTCCAACTTGCCTGCAAGGAATTTCTATTTTTAAAAAATGATAAACCAAACATAGCGTATTGAAGTCTTAACGCGAACACTGCAAGACAAACCTCGGTACTGTCTGTTGTTGACAACTAATGTAGGTAATATGGTAACATCACCCCTTGAACCCTTGCCAACCTACACAACATATGTTATCTCATTATTCATGTTCCTCAAAGATAAATTATTCTTTGGGTAAAAAAAAACATAAGTAATTTACTTGAGCATCTTGTTCTTCTTTTAGAACAGGATTGTCCGAGTCAGCATCAGGGTCTCCCATACACTTGTCAAGTTTTCTACTATCAATTCCTGTAAAGACGTTAGAAAATATAAATCATCCATCCTCCCCCAAAAAAAAAAGTTCTATAAATAGAAAAACACTCACCAAGAGATTTGATAACAGAATCAGCACACTCTTTGTTGTATTTCTTCTCCTTCATGGGACATCTAATCTGAAAATCAGTAACATAGTCCCACCAGACCCACGGTTTCCCGGTCTCATTCGCCACCTTGTAAACACAAAGCTGTCTCAAATTCTCCACAACCACGTCTTTCCCATCGTACCCGGAGCTAAAGTCCTGTTCCGGATCAGGAGCGCAGTACCTCCCCTTGTTGATACACTGAGACTTACACTGCCGGCTCAACGTGAAAGCGTGAGGACAGTACCAAGTGATGTAATGAGGCCTAAACTGCGTGTACCCGCCTCTCTCGAGAATCTGAGCAGCGCCTTTGAAATCCTTCACAAAGGCCATCAGCATGTCGCACTTGACCCCGCACTCGTCGTTGCTGTTGGTCCAGAGTTCGTACTCGACGCGGGCGTCAGGGTGCGGCACGGCTTCTCTCCAGTCGAGGTTCAAGTTGACCATATCGCCACCGCTGATCGCTTTCTTGAGCTTCTCACCGAAACCTTTGGTGACGAGAGCAGAAGGTATGGTGATGTTCTCGATGTATTTGGCGGATGAAACGTCCTCTTCGGGTGTGTCCATAGTGATCAGAGGCTCATCAACGTTGTCTGCTACGAGAACAGCGGAGGCACCAGCTTTCTGTGCGTTCCAGACCTTCAAAGCAAAAAAACAATCTACAAAAAAAAAAACACAATACAATAATAATCCATTAGGCTAACTAAGACAATGTTCAAGAAACCACTAGGCGGTGGTTAGGCGTCTTATAGAGGATTATTGAAAACAATCGTCAGGAGCATAGGCCAGTCAAGCATTCTCCCCTATGGCCCCTCAAATTTTCTCAAGAAAACTAAATAAAAATAGGGTCCCAAATTTATTAAAAAAAAAAAAATTATTGAAACTCTTACTAAGCCGTCTACTAACAATCATCAATTAGGGGTAAGCTTATGCAGAGACATGAACAAAATTAGAAGAAAGGCATTACATTTCCTAAATCTAACATACACAGAACTAACTCAAAATCAATCAAAGGAGAAAAGGAGTTTAATTTTAAACTCCGAGATCAAATAAAGTGAGACTTTCACTCTGAGGCTAAGCTTATGCAAGAACATGAACAAAATTAGAAGAAAGGCACTACATTTTTGCTAAATCTAATTATCAATTGTATAGATACAAAGGAGATTAGATTTTTTTTGGGAACCTCCACGATCGACGAGGAGGAAGGTGGGGAGAGCACCAGGCTGGGACTTGAAAGAAATAGAGAAATCGCTGAACTCTTTGCACGATTTCTGATTCTCCTTTGGGTAAATAACGGTGCCGGCCATGCTTCCGCCGTACTGAGGGATCCCGAAGTTGCCAATTGCGCTGTCGTGAGTCCCCTTTATGCTCTCGGGGGAAGTCACCGATAAGCTGTTCTTCTCCACCACGAATCGAGCCTCGCAGCAGCAGAAGAAGAGAAGCAGCAGCAGATATGGAAGAAGAAGGAAACGGAGGAGGTGATTGTGCTGCTTCATCGTCGTCGAGATCTCTCCGCCTCGGCACCTACGAACCGAACTCGAGAAAGGATTTTGAAGCAAAAGAGGCACAGAATCAGTCCTTTTGTCTGAAGGAAAACGATCAGCAGTTGAGGAGCGAGTTTAGGTTGAATTGGAGGGTAATCACTCTTGTCTGAACTCGATTGCGAAATATGGGAAGAGTCTTGCCCGATAAAAATAAATTTCGGTTTCTTGTTTTTCCACGTTTCTGGTGTGCGAATGGAAGACTTTTGGACGACGGAGAGATGACTCGACAAAAAATATCATATTAATTTTTTTAACTAATTCAACTACATTAATATTTATTAAAGATATTATAAAATTACTTGTATAGCAATATAACATTTTCACCATAATCAACCATAATTTACTAAATTAAATTGTTAATACGAAATCTTACATTTAAAAAAATAATATTTTACTTAAATTTTATAAAGTTTTTTACTTATATTTTACTAATTTTAACTTATATTTTTATATGATTTTATTAAAGTTTATATGTAAACTAGATTGTCTATATATGCTATGTTTGGAAAGCCTCTAACATCCTCTTCGTTGCAGAGCTGATGATTCTTGGATTCGTATCTCTGCTTCTGACCTACGGATCATGATACATTTTAGGTATTTGCATCCATCACATATTTCTCAAACGATGGTCTCATGCCATTCAACCTTGCAAAAGAGAGTTATATCAGAAGCATCTTCTACTATAAAGTGCAGAAAAAAAGGTGAGAGTTGTTATGTTTTAAGCTAAATCTTGATGTTCTAGGATTGTGAAAATGAAATCAAATCGTATTATGTTAATGATGCTTGTAGGGTCATAAAAATAGGTAAGATTAGTTATATTCTGTTAAAATATGGTAGTTGTCCATATATGTTATGTTTGGAAAATCTGACGTCCTCTTTGTAGCAGAGCTGATGATTCTTGAATTTAT
Source organism: Raphanus sativus (assembly GCF_000801105.2). Taxonomy (NCBI): domain Eukaryota; kingdom Viridiplantae; phylum Streptophyta; class Magnoliopsida; order Brassicales; family Brassicaceae; genus Raphanus; species Raphanus sativus. The sequence goes on along the minus strand of NC_079515.1, from coordinate 31,473,116 downwards.
ATCTCTGCTTCTAACCTACGGATAAGGATACATTTTTAAGTATTTGCATCCTGTCGCTATTTTTCAAATGATGGTTTCATGCCATTCAACCTTGCAAAGGAGAGTTCTATCAGAAGCATGTTTGCTACAAAGTGCATAAAGAGGTGAGAGTTGTTATATTTTAAGCTAATTCTTGATGTTCCAGAATTGTGAAAATAAAAACAAATGAGTGTTATGTTAAAGATGCTTACAGCGTTATGAAACGCTTTTCTCGAGGTATGAAACGCTGTTTTCGAGTGCCGGTCTAAAAAGTTTAGAGGCTCCATATATTATATACATATATATAATATCACATTAATATTAATTAAAGATATTATAAAATTAAGTATTTGCATCCCGTCACATATTTCTCAAAAGAAGGTCTTATGCCATTCAACCTTGCAAAAAAGAGTCATATCATAAGCATTTTCTACTACAAAGTGTATGAAAGAGGTGGGAGTTGTTATGTTTTAAGCTATATCTTGATATTCCAGAATTGTGAAAATGTAAACACATCGTGTTATGTTAATGATGCTTGCAGGCTATAAAAATATGCGGACAATTCGTGACACTTGCTTGTAATTTTAATTTTAAAAACAATATAAATAATGCATTTATATAACTAAAATAATATAAATATTGTCTTTTACATAAAAAAAAAAATTAGACATAAAAAAACGTATTGGACTAGGAGGACAAAAGTTGAAAGAAACGAGCCAGGTGGAAAATAAAAGGCCCAGCATCACTAATGAATGGGGTAATCGAAGAGGATCGCGGACGAATTTCCAAAAAAAAAAAAAAGTTGGAAGAAGCTTCAGAACGAAACCATTTTCACCTAAATTCTCTCTCTCTCTCTCTATAAATATTCTCAATTCCCTTCTGACTAGAAATTAGAAACCCCTTTTCTCCGTTGAATCTCACACTCTGCTCCCCGATTCTTCAGTCGGAATCGTCTTTCTCGCTCGCTCTGGGGCTATTTTTGCTCTGAAAGAATCTTTTGGGTTCTTCTTAATTCGGTTTCTGGGGACTGATTCTGCGGGATGCGAGTGGAAGAGGAAGAAGAAGAAGAAGAAGAAGAAGAAGAAGATAAGATGGTGCCTCAAGGAGACGGTGAAGTGGTACTTGATACGGCGTCGTCTCAACAGCAGGAGGAGAGACTCGTTATTGGGTATGCTTTGACGTCTAAGAAGAAGCAGAGTTTCTTGCAACCCAAGCTTGAACTTCTTGCTAGGTAGGTACTACAACATCTTTCTTTATGTTCCTTCCAACAATGTTGTTACTTTTTTTTACATTTTTTGTTTCCTGTTGTGTATGGCCACTTTTGGTCGATTGTACTGTGCAGGCAACTGTTTTTCTTTTTGTATTTGGATTTGATTTGCCTTGCCGTTAGTAATTTAGTATACTTGTGGGAATCTCTTTGTTTCTATGGGAATATTCCTTTGTATTATCATTTGGATTAGTTTCCACTTGGAAGTCAAAATATCTTCAGGGCTTGACTTATTATGAGTTTAAAACTTTATTATCTTCTTTTTTTTTTGTTATCTTAAAAGGAGATTCTGAAATTAGCTCTTGTTTCACGTTTATAGGAAGAAAGGCATATCCTTTGTTTCCATTGACCAGGACAAGCCTCTCTCTGAACAAGGCCCCTTTGATGTTGTTCTCCATAAGGTTTGTCGGCTCTTCTATCCCTTAGCTGTGAGAAAACTCAAGTCTTTTCCCACCCTTGGAATCTAATGGATTGTTTGCTTGCTTGCAGTTACTGGGAAATGAGTGGCACCATGTTATTCAGGTTCGACAAACTCTCTGCCCTTTTCTCTAATATCTATCTTCTCTTTAGAAAAAAGACCTTATTTAGGATCACATCTTCATTTGAATAGTACCATCAGATCTTCTGTTACTTACTACAACTTTCAACAGCATCATAAGAGTCTCTCCTATCTTTGTTTTGTAGGATTACCAGCAAAAGCATCCAGAAGTTACCGTGCTTGATCCACCAGGTGCAATCCAGCGTATATATAATCGACAATCTATGCTCCAGGGTCTTGCTGATTTAAATCTTGCAGAATGCGATGGTAAAAGCTAACTACAATGTGACTGTTGCAATCTTTAAAGTTAGGATACTCTTCTTTATGTCTTCCATGAAAATTATGTTTTTGTAGGCATGATATGTGTCCCAAAACAAATGGTTGTGTTACAAGATACAACATCTAGTGCTAATGAAGTTGCAAAAGCCGGTCTCAAGTTTCCACTTGGTATCTATCTACTATGACTCAGCTCACTTATAACTAACTATTTGGACACCGTATTAAAACTCTTTTTTTCTTGTATTACTTGTCCAGTTGCAAAGCCACTTTTGGTCGATGGAACTGCAAAGTCACATCAGCTGTTCTTAGCCTATGACTGTCTCTCGCTTGCAGAACTAGAACCCCCTTTGGTTCTTCAAGAATTTGTAAATCATGGTATATGGTTTACATTACACCTTATTATATGTCATTGTGATATGGTCTTGACACACTTTTTTTATGGCTCAAGGTGGAGTTCTCTTCAAGGTTTTTGTTGTTGGTGATGTGATAAGGGTGGTCCGACGTTTTTCTCTGCCCAATGTAAGCAATGTTGGAAAGGAGAAAGTTGCTGGTGTATTTCAATTCCCAAGGGTATCATCTGCTGCAGCTTCAGTTGACAAAACAGACTTGGACCCTCGTGTTGCTGGTTAGGGACCTACTCCTCTTGTAGAAATAAAAAAAGAGTTTCACTGCATTGGACTTATTGTATGTTTATGTTGCTGCAGAGCTACCTCCGAAGCCATTACTCGAAGGGCTTGTGAGAGAATTACGTAGCCGATTGGTAAAAAGCACATCTATGCTTTTATAAGACTCTGATACAAGTGTTTCTCCATTGTAAGATCTGTTTTTTTTTCCTGGTGTATAGGGACTCAAGTTGTTCAACATAGACATGATCAGAGAACATGGGAGCCAAGATGTCTTTTATGTCATTGACATTAACTATTTTCCTGGCAAGTTCTTTTACCTTTTTTGTTGTGAAACTCTCTGTGGCTCAATCAGATAATGTCAATGTTATTGATTTTACGGATTTTTCATTCAATTGCAGGGTATGGAAAGATGCCAGATTACGAGCAGGTATTCATTGATTTCTTCCTGGGACTGGCGCAAGTGAAGCATGAGAAGGGACTTTGTGTGAAACCGACAGTGGAATAGGAATGTGAAAGGAGGTTGAAAGTGATAGAAACGCTTGCGTTCTGAAATATTGTGTTGAGATGATAGCTATGTACAGAAAATAGCTCTTTTAAATGTTGCTAGCAGTAGCAGATAAACAAGTTTTGATTAGTGATATACAACTGTGGGTTTCTCTTTCTCTGTCTGTTCTGCAAGATTTCTTGCTCCTGTTATCAATCACAGCATGTTTCTTTCTTTTGCTATCTGCAAAAATTATCTTTTTTTTTTTGAACACAACTTACTTTTCATTACTTCTCAACTTAAAAGATTACAACAGTCCGAGGGAATTATCCATCCTCTTTGATTAAAAAGAAAACTTACAACATTACAAAACAAACGGGATAGTTCTTCATGAGAAGGTGACAGCGAATTCGAGATGAAGCTTGAATGCGTCAATGACATAGCCTTTACGACAGAGTCGAACGGCAGAGAAATAGTCACATATAGTGACGTTGAAAACCAGCCCTCACTAGTGAAGAAGCTGAAACCGAACCTTGATACCAAATTCGGAAAACCATCTCCTTTCATAGAAAAGAGGTAGGGTGGCGAAATCCATTCCTCCATTGAGAAAGATGAATCAAGCACAGATAGAACCACGAACCAACACGGTGAGCTCACCGGAAAATTAATCTTCGCACAAGACAAGTATAGCATTAAACGCAATTCAAAGGCCCCGGTGAATCCACCGGAAATCCTTTGCAATCTAACCACCAACATCAAAACCACAACATCCATTTCACTGGTCCCGGATCCTGATAGGTTAGGCGTAGAGCTAACCAGCTCAATAAAAATAAAAATAACGGGCATGGCCCATGAACAAATACCTGACGGCTTTGACTCTTCCGATAACATCGTCGGAGATTTGCATAGTTGTAGACAGTCGCCGGAGACAGGGGAGATGTCGCCACTTGAGAGGCAGATAGCATCAAGAGAGACGCCAGAGCAGTTGACTCTTTCTGCGAGTTGGATCTCAGTTGCCTCAGTTATTACTTCTCTGCAGTAGCAAAATCTGTCGACAAAGCAGGGGTCTATATCATCAATGGCGGAGAGCGTGGAAGGTGATTGCAGTGGGATGGTATGCGATTTTCGGTGCAGTTCTTTGGCTACCACGCTTTGTCTTACAGATCTGGAACAAGAAGAGAGAGAGTTGCAGTGGTAGAGGACGCAGTGAAACGAGGAGCCGTTTGAAAAGGCTTTCCGGGAATCCCCAGAGAAGCGGACTGCGGCAAGCACAATGAACATGGAGACGTCACTTGAGTCCAAGCTGAACGCCTTCGTCGGAGGAGACAAACGGTCCGACGCAAAGGAGAGACACAGACCAAAAGTAAAACAAAGGAGGCTGACGATGAAGCTAAGAACGAGAAGAGATGAACGGTGACGACGCCGGCAAGCAGAGTCGCCGGCGTCGAGAAATTTCGGTGGTTGCGGCGCCTCGATAATCGGGACAGAGAGAACTCTTATTAGGGCGAACTCTCAAGAGCTTCTTTACAGAACTCTTATCTGCAAAAATTATCTTAAGAACAAAAATCTGTGAGAACGCACTTCGTAATGTGTCGGATTGGGTCTTTAGTTTTTAGGTTTTTAATCTTTTAGGGGTGGGGCTTTGATAGTTGATACCTCATTTATCAGATAGTAAAAACTTATTAGCAAAAATGTCTGCAATTGCAAATTGTAATTTATGTGCTTTTGTGTGTGATTTAAACAAAACTCATATTATCATGAAAGTTGTTATGGAGGTTGTGGAAGAACATAAATGAACTGGTGTTCAAAGTTAAGAGTATGAAGCGATGAGCTTTTTTTGAGAAAGGCTCAAAAGGATGCGGAGGAATGGCGAAGGAGAGAGCAGGTTAACTTGAGTGAGGTTGAAAAGAGGAAGGAGAATAATGTCCATAGCACACAACATGTATGTTTATGGAGACCCCCACCAGCGAATTGGCTGAAATTTAACTCAGATGGAGTTTGGAACAAAAATAGAACTAATAGCAGAGTGGGGTGGATATGTAGAGATGAGAAATGACACGTGTTGTGGGCAGAGGCAAGAGCTGTGACAGGCTTGGAGTCAAGCATAAGAATGGAAACAGAGGCCTTACAGTGGACAGTAGAATCAAGAGTTGATTACATTTTAGAACACATTTTGTCTTTCTTTCACACTATAAGACACTTTCCACATGTGGGACACTTTCTAGTGGGACCTAAGGCCTGATATGACAAAATTGCCCTGGTGAGAAACTTTTACGGAAAAGCTTACGTTTCTAGTTTAGTTATTACTTGTGGTCTTTGGTGGTTTGTTTAGTCAAAGATTTATCTTTTAGTCAAGTCGTCTGAATTTTTTTGTTTGTTTTTAGAACAAAGATTTTGGTTATACTTGTGGATGTGGATGATGATAATGTGTCCACAGATCAAAAAGAGAGGTTTTCAAAATTTGTGGATAGTACATTGACTTATTAAATTGTGCTGTGTACGTGGATGCCAACCTCAGTTATATCGATCAGTAGGCAATACGGTACACATGTGGATGATGATAATGTGTCCACAGATCAAAAGAAAGAAATTTTCAAAATTTGTGGATAGTACATCGACTTATTAAATTGTGCTGTGTACGTGGATGCCAACCTCAGTTATATCGATCGGTAGGCAATACGGTACACATGTGGAACCTAACAAAAAGAATAATAATCTGAAACAGATTATAAAAGATCTTATGCCGTATAAAACCAATAGTTAAAGTTTCTTCCTTAAGATTTACATCACAACTGTGGGAAGAAGGAACAATATGTTCGTTCAACTTCTTGGCCATGAAAATATCAATGGTAACAAAGTGACCTTGAACAGACCCGTGAAGAAGATAAACATGAAGCTGTTTGTGGCGCTACTTATCCGGAGGGGAAGCCTATAATTCCAACAGTTAACATGGCGGAGAAACCATTCCGGCAATTGGAGATGGAGATCGATCATCATCTCTTTTCTCCGAGAGCTCCTCCTTACACAGTGTGATGGTGTGAGCTTTCAGGCCTTACGAGACTCACCAAAAAGCGAGAAAAGTGGGTATCCGTCGACGTCTCAAATAAACAAAAAATCATCATCACAGAAACAAAGAAAGAAAGAAAAGGAGGAAACTTTAACCCAAACAAGAGATTGGTGTTAAAAAAAAGACCTCGACTTTGTCTTTGAAGCGTGGACGGTATAAATCACCAGAAAGATCAAAATATTTCAAGTTCCTACCAAACCAACGATCCTGACCTTTGATGTGTTCATTATGATGAGCATAAGCAGCAATCCTTTATTTAACCTAGTTTTGGAACCAATGTATTTTCTAACAAAAAAAAACAGATTTGTGGACGAACTAAAATATTTTGGAATCTAACAAACCGACAACGGATTCAATTCTACATGAACACTACCGAGAATTATCTCAATATTTAGAAATCTAACAAACACTAGCGACGATTTACCCGGTTATCTGCACCAATCAAAAGTAATCTCTGCCACCCTCCAAATCACCATCTTCTCCCAAGTCGAAAACTCTTCGCAACGCAGCTCCACTAGATGACGACCCGACACCGAGACAAGCAGAGAGGAGGTGAATGAAAAGCTCAATGGTCGTATTCCAGCCAAAAGATCGCTTTCGAGGTTATATGTATCAAGGAAAGTGATGCTCGGGTTATCAGAATCGGATTGAGAAAATTGATTAACTTTGGTACACGAAATCAGAATGAGAAATCAAACAGGGATGATTCTTTTCCATTGATTGGAGAAATGAGAGAGTAAGCAGATTTCTGGGGAACCAGGGTTCGTGAAAACCCACAATTGCCTTAAGAAATCTACATGAGGAAACAAGGGAAATTGGGGTTCATGGATTTGAGATTAAAATGAAGCAGGAGAAATTAGGGTCAGGGATTTGGGAAAGTGATTTCCGATTGGAAACATGAGAGAGAAACAAAGAGGACAATCAGAATTTTTAATCGTAAATGTTTTGTTTTAGTTAGAACAAAAGTAAAATCTATTGTTGATCAATGAAAGGGTAGAAAAGACAAATCATGGGAAGAAAGTGTGTCAAAAGCAGAATGTGTCTTCAAATGTAATTGAGATGTGAAAATGTGTCTCTGGATGTAAAAAAATCTAGAATCAATGGCAAAGTTCGGATATAACAACATTATCTTTGAAACTGATTCCCTGGCTTTGGCTAAGATGATAAATGGAACAGAAGAAGTATGGCCAAAGCTTCAACCAGTTATAGACATCATCAGACTCTATTTGTGTCTAATGTTCATAAGTTATATTCTATAGTGCCAAAGTGGTTAAAATTTCAAATAGAGTCTGATGATGTATGGAGAACAAGTTGGCTAATGAAAAAAAAAAGAAAACCAGGTCACTTGTAGCCACGGAACAGACACAAATGTTCTTATTTTTCCTTGTTTTCGTCATTCATGACTATGCAACATCATTTCTTAAACTATTAAAAAAGCTATACATCCATCATGACTTAAACCTGACTATACGGATATTTCTGCTAGTGTATAACATTCAAAATGGAGAAAATTACAGCTTTTAGAACGAATTTGATCCTGATGTTTCCAATATAAAACGAACAGATTTTGAGACTTTGTATTTTGTTTAAATAAAATATTAATTTTTCATAAAACTGTTCTTACAAACTAGACGAACATTCTGTTATTAACTTTTAGAAATTTTATTTAGGTACAAGAATGATTTCAAACAAAATTATTTAATTCAAAGACTTTGATTATTCTATGTTTACCATACAAAATTATCGGTGTCAAAGTCGTTTTTAGTGAACCAGCCTTTTTTTTGTCACTGAAGTGAACCAGCCTAAATGACTGTATATTTTCTTTTTTGTGAACGATGCATGGCGGCGTGTTCTGTGATTTAGTTCATATTGCTATCATGTGAGCCTTGTTAAGCTGAGGAGGAAAACAAATACAAATTTGCTATAAGTTGGTTTAGGATCCTTGCTATTCTCCTCAAATTAAACTAGGATTTTTTTTTCTCCAACTTTCAAAGAGAACTCAACAATCACCTGGAAAATATATAAAGAAATTAGAAACGACTTGTTTACAAGTAACTAGGTGTTTTCCTGCACCATGTGCAGTGAAATTGTTTTCAAAATTTAATTTATATTTAAAATAAGGTTTATTAAATATTATAGATTTTATTATTTTTACCGATATTTAAATATGGATTTTATTTATTTAAATATTAAATTAAGATAAAATGATTTTTTATTTAAAAATATATTGTATAATTATCAAAAATTTGATCACTAACAATATTTATAGAATCTAATTATTTTACGATTAGAAATCAAATTTTTTTAAAATTGTAGCAATTTTTAAAGATTTAGTAATACAAATTGTATAACTATAGAAAATAAAATATAATATAATTTCGAAATTTTAATGTTATATATGAATATATTTATTTTATAGATGATTTATGTGATATTACCATATTTAAAGAAGTTTACCCGAAATAAATATCAATATTAAATGTAAGGTATGAGTTATTACCATATTCTAAAAAGTTTACCAAAAATATAAATCAACATTAAATGAAATAATCCATGTCATATTTTTTTGGAAACCATGTCATCAATTTTAGTAGCCATGTCATTTTTTTTGTGAAACTGATTGTAGAAGGTTTATTAAATATTATAGATTTTATTATTTTTATCGATATTTAAATATTAAATTAAGATAAAATGCTTTTTTATTTAAAAATATATTGTATAATTATTAAAAATTTGAACTAACAATATTTATAGAATCTGTAGATATATTAGAATCTAATGATTTTACGATTAGAAATCAATTTTTTAAAAAAATTGTAGCAATTTTTTTAAAGATTTAGTAATACAAATTGTATAATTTTAGAAAATAAAATAAAATATAATTTCGAAATTTTAATGTTATATATGAATATATTTATTTTATAGATGATGTATGTGATATTATCATATTTAAAGAAGTTTACCAAAAATAAATATCAATATTAAATGTAAGGTATGAGTTATTACCATATTCTGAAAAGTTTACCAAAAATATAAATCAAAATTAAATGAAATAATCCATGTCATATTTTTCGGAAGCCAAGTCATCAATTTTATTAGCCATGTCATATTTTTTTTTGTGAAACTGATTGTAGAGAGGACATGTGGCAAAATCACTTCTCAAATATAGTCTAGGGGACTAGATGGTTGGCCCGCTCATGCGGGCTTAATAATCTTATAAATATTTATTGATACATATATTATTATTTTAATAATTATCATGATAAGTTATGTTTATACTTTTAAATTTTTAAATTGGCGATATATGTATCTATAATTAACTTTCTCATTACAATATATATATATATATATATCCATGACTATTATTGAATTTAATTTTTAATATTTATGATTAAAAATATTATTTTAAAATTGGTTCATTCTTTATATTCATTGTTAATAAATAAATCTTAAACATCACTTAATATTTTTTTGATTATATGTGTCTTCTTTAAATTTTGAACTTTTTATTAAAAGTTTTTTCGGATTACAACACAATATATATATAAATTATCTTTTATTTAACATCTATATTTTAAGGTTTTGGATAATTCTTACTATTATTATTTTTAAATTCGTTTTATTTTTTAGCTAATATAATTTTTTTATTCATTAAGGGTACAATCGATATTAATGACTCTAACTTTTAACATGGGAGCTCTGTTGCGAATATTTACTTCGCAAATAATAGTATTAGATAAATTCCAAAATATACTCAGTGAATCAAAGTAAAAGGAAAGGATGAGGAAAGACTAGAATTCTTGGACTTCTCTGAAATTCTTCTAGAATGTTTCTTCAGCATAATTGACAGAAAGAAAATTATAAGAGAACCTAATAATTAAGACCATCCTCAATGTATTTTTCTATTTTTATCCAATAGAAGAATTCTATAATAGAAATGTATTTTACTCCAATGTATTTTTCTAAAAGAGAGATTTCTAAATATAGAATAAAATATAAAGAAATGCTATTTTTCCTTTATAAATAGAAAAAATAGTAATTTCTATTTTAGCGGCAAAAATAAAAATCGGTTGGAGTAATTTTGACTTTAAATATTATTATATAAATCTGACTCACGAGATCTCTCTACTTTATCTTCGTTTATTTTTAGAGCACTTAATTTTATCAATCATATTGTAGCTTTATTTTTTAAAGTTAAAACATACAAAAAATTTCTATTAATTTTTACCAATTATGCTTTAGCTTTACTTTTAAAGTTACAACAAAAAAAAAACAAAAGCAAATTTTTTTCTTATGTATTTTAGACAAAACCCTACATCTTTCTTTATATGTTGTAGAAACGGGAAAATGGCTTATTTCCCTACGAACTAGTTATTCCCGGCTTTTTCACACACGAACTTTTAAGTCATGCCAAAAACTACACGAATAACGGAAATATTGCTTATTCCCTTATAAACTAATTATATCCAGTTTTTTCACACACAAATTTTTAAACTTTACCAAAAACCACATGAACTACGCCATTTTTTTAATTACATACACAAACTATCAATTTTAAGATAATTCTCCTAAAATCGTAAATTGTGTTATTTAAACATTAACTTAGTTTATGACAGGTGGATAACCGGTTTAATTTGGGTTGATAAAAAAAGGATAGTACATCGTTTTGTTCTGTTTCTTTTCTTTTTGTCAACTGTTCTTCTTCTTCAAAAATCGTTTTACTCTTCATCATCAATTGGGAATAATTTTTTTTATTTTGTAGAAGATTAAATGTTTTACATGATGCATAAAGAAAAAAGAGCAGCAGCTACTAGTTTACCAATCTGCTATGTTACTGCTCTTCTTTCTTTATGCATCATGTAAGACGTTTAATCTTCTGCAAAATAATAATTTTATTCCCAATTGATGATGAAGAGTAAAACGATTTTTGAAGAAGAAGAGCAGTTGACAAAAAAAAAAAAAGGAAAAACGATGTATTATCTTTTTTTATCAATTCAAATTAAATCGACTATCCACCTGTCATAAACTAAGTTAACGTTTAAATAACACAATTTACGATTTTAGGGGAATTAGCTTAAAATTAATAGTTTGTTTATGTAATTCAAAAAATAGCGTAGTTCATGTGGTTTTTGGCAAAGTTTAAAAATTTGTGTGTGAAAAAGCTGGAAATAGTTAGTTCATAAGGGAATAAGCAATATTTTCGTTGTTCGTGTGGTTTTTGGCATGGCTTAAAAGTTCGTGTGTAAAAAAGCCGGGAACAACTAGTTCGTAGAAGAATAAGCCATTTTCCCTTGTAGAAACTGTAAAATGAAAAAAAAATCTATACTATCAAATAAATTAAATAACCATAGTAAAAACATCTATACATATTTTAATTTAATTATGTGTGTTTTAAAAATTATTGAAATATTTTAAATAACATAATATTATTTACATATCACATCTTAAGTAACAGTAAACTTTGATAATTTATAAAAATTATTTTAGTTGATAAAAATAATTATTTTATATATACATCACATATTTTATTTTGAAATATCTACATCATATAGCTTACAACTACAGCAAATTAAATTACAACAAAAATCTCTGCAGAAAAATCTACAGTAACAACTCTACAACTACGACCAACTTACATACAACTAAATTTTTACAGTAAAATTTCGGGAAAACGGCCAATTCCACCATAAACTTAGAGTCTCCATTGTATTCATACACAAACTATTGGATCAAGCCAAAAGCATCATGAATTAATTTTTATTTTGAAATTTCCACATGAACTTTTCTAATCTGGACAATTACTACATAACCGGAATCAATTTCGGTTTAGTTGCTGATGTGGTGCTTACGTGGACGCTATGTAGGAAATTGGTTTGATTCGGTTTGACATCTGTCCATTATTTTAAAATCGAATAGTACAAAACGACGTCGTTTTGATGTTTTAACAAAATTCGTTGTCAAGGAGGATCGAATCTAAACTTAGAGTTCTTCAAAGAAGTGCTCAACCACTAGACTAATTAAACTCCCAACGATTATATTCCATTACAATAATACTTGAACTAAATATTCTAAATAACAACGAACAGGTGTGAAGTCACTCAGAGATGGTGGTGGCGCCACGGAGGAGATTGTCGCAGAGGGAACAAGTCATGCATGCCACCACCGTCTCCCTCTTTACTTTAGCCATCGTTTCTCCTTCAATTCTTCAATGAATCGCACGTAGACCACCCAGAAAAGAAATCCCCCCCCCCAGATTTACATTCAACTCATTTTCTTCCGTGATACAGTCACACTCAAGTCTCAATCAAAGAAAGACGGAGAAGAAAATAATTAGTTGGTGATTTTGACGAAGATATTTGTTACTGGAGAGAGATTCATTGGAGACGATCTTGAATCGAAGGAAATGAAGCAAATATGTTTAATTTTTTTTTTAATCTATTTTATTCTCATAGACGTGAGTTTACTTGTCAAAAATATTTAGTTCAAGTATTATCGTAATGGAATGTAATCGTTGAAAGTATAATTAGTCTAGTGGTTGAGCACTCCGCTAAGAACTCTAAATTCTAGGGTTTGATCCTCTTTGAAAACATTTTTTTAAATATCAAAACGACGTCGTTTTGTACTACTCGATTTTAAAAAATCGGACAGATGTCAAACTGAATTAACCCAATTTCCTATATGGCGTCCGCGTAAGCACCACATCAGTAACTAAACCAAAATTGATTCATGTTATGTAGTAATTGACCAGATTGGAAAAATTTATGTCGGAAATTCAAAATAAAAATTAGTTCATGATGCTTTTGGCTTGATCCAATAATTTGTGTATGAAAACAATGGAGACGTCAAGTTTATGGTGGAATTGGCCGTTTTCCCGTAAAACTTCTATAGATACAGTCGAACCAATCATCACTAAGATGTATTTTAGTAGTAAATCATCCGTGAGAAAAGTAAACTGAGAGGTTTATAGGTAGTTGCTCTAGTTGATGTAGACAACCCCAAATATCTACCAAAACTCTACCAATAAAACTTTCCCTTGTCAATAATCCACAACCTAGTTTCTTTCTTTTCTTTGGTTTGGCTGTAGTACCTTTTTTCTACAGCATAAAAAACGATTCTCTAGAAAATTTAACACATTTGTGAGTTATGTAACATTTAAGTACAATCATTTCCAAAAGATACTCTATGATTTCAAATATAAAGTTATTTGTAATCCAAAAACGTTCTAAAACTTCAAATTTGAAGTTTCACTATTCAAATCACATATATATTTCTTAAATGTTTTTTCGTTACTATTTTAATCCTTTTTCATAAATACTTCAAATTACTTTTATAAATTTATGTTCTACACATAAAATTAAATATAAAATTTTAAATAAAATTGATAATATTTTAAAATTAAAACTAGATAATAAGAATATTACTAAAGAAACTAAATATTGTTTGTATTATAACATTTTAAAAATTATAATTAATTTATAATTTTAGAAAATAAAATAAAATTTATAATTTATAAAAAGTAGAATTAGAAAACAAGAATGCTGCATTTTCTTATTGTTTAATATTTAATTATCTATTTTTATTTATAATTTTATACTCTAGCATAATTTTGTAATTAATATTGCTGTAAGATATTTATATATGTGTTTGATATTTGTAAAAGTTTTATTAATTTACATTAACTATGACAAATATAAGGATGATAGTATATAATACAAATAATTTTGAAGTTAAATTTGAAGTTTTCATTTTGGAAAAATATACCATGAAACTTTAAATATAGAGTTTTGCAAACTTTAAAATAGGAAGTATTTTTGGAAATACTCTAATATTTACTAATCAGATTTTTCTTTTAAAATTCTGCGACAAAACTAAAAGCTATAATCCTAACAAACCAGATCCTGAGTATGGGTTTTAAATGCTGAACTTATATCTCTTAATATAAAATTAAAAAAACTCCCCTTATAAAATTTAACTAAATTCTGTAGAATAATTTTCGTCTAAATAAATATTCCTACTTTCTTTAACATCAAAAGTCTTCTCTCTAGTGGTAGGCCAATAAAGAAAAATCGCCCCACCAATTAACCATGCCTCAATCACACCCACAAATGTGGATATGTTCTTTTTTTTTTTTGAACTGAGGCTTTCTAAAAATGTGGATATGTTCTTTCTGTTATTGTGTTATCGTCATTGTCTTGACGTCATATATGCTAGTAAAGAAAATATAAGCAAGATTGACAACGACATAAACATCTATTATTATAAAGAAATGTTGTTTCTCTCCTGGTGACACGTCAGATTCCAGGTCAGAAATTCGATCAACATGGAGGCGACACGTCATGTGCCTTTGACGCACCCTTTCATTTATTCGACGTACATTTGGGCTTGAATCGTTTATTTGGTGTGTTTGGGCCTCCGAGATTGTGTCGCCTCACGGCCCTTCAGTTGCAGTAGCCTCTAACCCTAATACAATTGGATCAATGACGAGCAGTTCGGGTCTCCTCTTCATGCGGCGGCGATCCGATGACCTCTGCACTTCTTCTCACGACCTGAAACGGTGTGATTAATAACTCACTCATAAATCCAATTTATTGGCTCCACCACGATGTCTTCAAATCATCCTTTCGATTTTGGAGACGGTGACATGATCTGTATAAATAGAGGTTATATTCCTCCCTTTTAACCCATTTCTTCTTCCTATTTCTTATATCTCATACTGATTAATCAGGGGGGGGGGAACATGACGTGATTCAGAAGGTGGTGGAGGAGGAGCAGCGTCGTCGTGGCGGCGATCCGTGTTGTGGAGAAGTGAGAGATTGGTTTGAGGAGAGGGAAGGTGAGAGGTTGAACAGAGTGAGATCGGATAGTGGGAAGAGACTGGAGAGAGATGGTTGGTGGCGGAGATCTCGATGAGATACCGCGGAGGAGAGACAGGCATGAGGGATGGTGGTGGAAGAATGAAGCGGTGGTGGAGAGAGAGAGAGAGTGAAGTGTGAAGCTCTCCATCGCCGGAGACTAGAGAGATGTGCGAAGTTTTTTAGTTTTCTTGGTCAGTGACTGTGTGTCTGTTCTATGACCGAAGAGCTATGGATGAGTCGTGGATGTGAAGAAGACAATTAAATTATTAAACCTAATCTAAAAAGTCTTCGGTTCTTTTTTTTAACCGACTTAATATTTTCACTTTAGGTCTTTAATTCTTTGTTTTATACTAGGATTTAATTTTGGTAAGTTATTAAATATTATATCAGATTTTCAATTTTTTTAAAAAGTAACACATACACAAGTAGCCGACTTCATAGTTGAAACCTAACAAAAGAACCTAAACAGAAATTAGAGGTCTAAATGATAGAAACAAGACTAAAACTTAGAAGATGACCCCAATCGAGCAATGCCATATCTTACACATAGAACCTGCAGCTGAAACTCCACTTCGAGAAGAAAGACACAAACTACAAAAATGAACAAATAAGAAGCGGAAAGGGAGACATGGGACTCAGGTAACCGCCAAAAGGAAGCGACGGCACCAGATGGGCTTAATTTAAAAAGAAATCTCTAGAGAGAGGTGAGAAAGAAATTGAGGAAAAAGAGTTTTTTGTTCTTAAGAATCCAGTTCAGGAAAAATATAAACAAGATTTACAATCACATAACATTTTTATACTAAGATCAATTCTACCATCAATGGGTGAGAAAATAAGCGAATAGTATAAACATATCATAAATTCTAATAAATATGTTGAAAATGTGTAGTTTATTCTCAAATAAAAGTAACATTAGCTTTCATTACTTTTTTTTACAACAACTTTACTATTTATTTTGTTATTATTTGTAGTAGTATACTTGTTTTACTGATTGTTTTTTTTGTAGAAATACAATTATTTTACTTTGTTTTAATTTTTTTCATTTTGATAATAAGTAAAAAGAAATTTCTGAAAAAGAAATTATTAAAAACTGCAGGTCGTCTAACACCGAAACACATGAATTATTTCTCCATTTTAGTATTTTGTTTCTTTAGTTCAGTGAATCCTTTTATATATCTATATTGTTCAAATTCAAGAACATTTGTGTATTGTTTGGAAACATCGAAAGCAGTATAAAAAGAAATATAATGTTGTTTAAAAACATATATAATAGTATATTAAGAAAAAAGTAATGAATTTATGTTATTAAAAAAATTGAAATTCTATTATATTATGAAAAATTATCTATTTGTGCCAGATTTAAAAATACGAAAACGATCCAATTTAATTAATTAAAAATATCTTTTGGTCTAAAATAATCATAAAAATGTAAACCTTGTATACATATTTCAAAATCAAAAAAATAATTTAAAATTGATTTATATTAAAAAAAAAAAATTATTAACCACGTGTCAGTGGTCAAATGGTATGTGCTCCCTCTTGTTGTCCGCAAGGTCGAGGGTTCGAGGCTACCTCTTGCAGATTTGTGGTGATTATCTTGAGGGACCTTTGGGCCCAATACGGAAAAGCCCAGATCTGCTGCGCGTGGCCACTGGTGGCTTAACATGGGGTGATCACCAGCCCTCCTCGATGCCTTCGGCGGGCTCTCTGACGGGCAATGCCCTGATTTCCGAGACGGTCATTAGGCGCTAGTCAGATTCCTCTCGAGGCATTCGGATACCAGGGTCATCAAAAAAATAATAATTGATTTTTACTAAATATTTGCCAATAACCATTATAAAAATATTTTCAATATATATAAGAAAAATACAATACAAATCAAAATTACAAACACCAACTTAAATTATAATTTTTATATTTTACATTAAATTTTTAAAATATAATATATGTGATTATTTATATGATAGTATATATAAAATACCTATTAATTATATAATGGTACATATAAAATATAATTAATATAATGACACATATATAATATATAATAGTGACATTAAAAATAAATAACAACATATTTTCAAAAACACATCTGCATATCTACGCAGATCAAAATCTAGTTTTCTTTTAAAATTCAATGTCACTTTTCATCGTTTGTAAGTTGAAACAGTATATAAATTTCAACTAGTACCCCTCAATTAGTGCCGTCTAATCCTTGCAGAAGTGTTTGATCCGTGCTAATCATCGGGAAAGTGCTCATCAACCGACACGTTGAGTTCAGCTCTTGAGTCTCACTTTATACCACAATATTTGCATCCTTGTATGGATAAATACATCCTCCATTGACGGAAGTAAAATCATTCATGCCATTTCTTACAAAATTCGCTTGATTCCTTCGTATGAATTTGTTCATTATAGGTGTTCTATTCTAATCTAGTATAATAGCCTTTACTTGTAAAAAATAGTAAAACAAAATTACATAAATATTAGAAAATACCATCAGAAGAAATAAGTTCTTAACAGATAGTCGTGCATTAAAAAAAAAACAGATAGTCGTGCATTAAAATGCCATTAATTAAAGCAATTCATAAACAAAGAAGAAAATTATGTTCACTTATTTTAAAATATTTTACTCCAACTTCTAATTTGTACATGGAATGAAAACACAACTTCAACTATATGAGCAGTGTTCTCATTATACCATCACTATAGGTCTATCATTTTGAAGAAAAGCATTAAAAAGTAAGGACACTCTTCCGAATAGTATAACATTTTGAAAAAAAATGAAAAAATAAAAAATAACACACTAAATTTGAAAGAAAATTGCTCAAAAATCCATTTCGGTGTTGGATTTTCTTAATTGTAAACTGATCCTAAAACTTTAGCATAGTTTTTATATCTAAAATATTAAATATATATTCGCTATTTTAACAATATTATTAATATAATTATTAATTCATATAAATCATTGTATATTCTACTAAAATTAAATTTATGTACATAAATAAAGTTTTAGTTAAAATTAAACTAGAAATAATTTGTAAGTTTTAAAAATAGAGCATTATTACAAATTTATCATAACTATCAATAAAAAATTATATTGAAATATTCACTCTTAAAAAATTGAGAAATATCCTAGGATAGCTCTAAAAATTTATGTCACAAATATAGTCTTTAAAAATAAAAATGACTAAAATGTTTCATTAAAAAATAAATACACGCTTGTATTCTCATTTAGTTAACTAATATAGACATTAGGGTTTATAATTAAGAAGTGGGGTTTTAAAATTGAGGTTAAAATTTTATAAAATAAAATAAAAATATTAAAAATAAAAAACATTGAAATAGTTTCAAAATAAACTTTGTAAAATTAAAAAGTAAAAAATATTAATAAATTTTCAAAATAAAAATTTTATAAAATAAGTTCAAATTTAAAACATATAATTCGAAATTATAAAAAAAATTAAATTTTTATTATTTATTTATTTATTTGTATTTGTAAATCTAAAATATATAAGAATTTTTTTTTCTATTTAATGAAACATTTTGGTCAATGGTTTATTTATGAGTATTGCCCTTTTAGTTAGATTATTTTTATCTTTTTGGACAAAGGCCTAGATCATTTTAAGGTTACATTATTTTGAAAAAGAAAATGAAGGCAGCCATGGAAAATGCTCTTACCACCGAAATATTATCAATCAAAACGTGTTTATCTTTTATGGTTGGTTGCCGAAGACTCGAGCTAGTCTCTGACTCTCTATATAAACAATCTTTCCAACCCCGAAATCAGAACACAAAATATAAAGCTTGGAAATAGCCACTATAAACTAAGGAAAATGAAAACTAACTGTTCTCGACTTCTTTCAATTTTGGCAGCCCTTGTAGGAGCTCTTGTTCTTCCCTCGAAAGCTCAAGACAGTCCACAAGACTATGTAAGTGCTCACAACCAAGCACGACAGGCAGTAAGCGTAGGTCCCGTACAGTGGGACGCTAGGCTTGCAGCCTACGCTCAAAGCTACGCCGACCGACTAAGAGTCGACTGCAGACTCGTACACTCCGGTGGGCCTTACGGAGAGAACTTGGCCATGGGTAGCGGCGACCTTTCTGGCGTCAGAGCCGTGAACCTTTGGGTTAGCGAGAAGGCTAACTATTACTACCCTACGAACACGTGCAATGGAGTTTGCGGTCACTATACTCAGGTCGTTTGGAGAAAGTCTGTGAGAATTGGATGTGGCAAAGCAAGGTGTAACAATGGTGGAACCATCATCTCTTGCAACTATGATCCTCGTGGCAACTATGTGAACGAGAAGCCTTACTAATGAGTTAATTATGCAACGACACATAAAGCACCTGCATATAGAACGTGTTTACATATATTTCAATAAAGAACATCGTATGCAGGATGTGTATCAATATTTAAAAAATAAAATGAATGTTTACTAGTATATCCGTTGCCTAGTTTACTATCCATTTAAAACCTAGTTAAAGATAAACTATGTAGGCCTCTCTCCTCCGATACACATTTGGTGGCCGCTCGAGGTCACCATACCCGACATTGCATGAGGATACTCATTTTGTAATAACAAAGTTTTTAGATTCAGTGCTGATCACTAAACAGCTACGAATGCAACGAATCTGGCCACCAATGCTGGCATATGTATAAAAGCGATAAGCGTTGTAAATCTGAAAAGCTAAGAATCAGTAACTTGTTGATATAACGAAAGTATAGTTAACGTAAGGCTAATGTTAAATTAGTAGAATGCATACCAAATACGACTTTTCAAGTCAGTTAAAGTTCCAAAAAACTGTAGTTATAAGAGAAGATAACCTCTTATTCCAAAAGTCCTTTTCCAAATTATGAAATCAAACTAAGACATAAATTTATCTTAATGCGGGCATTTGAACCGCAGCTTGTTGGCAAATTTGTTTTACTGTATTTTGGCATTAAAAGTTTTGAACCTTAATTTGGCTTACAGAATTATGGAATCCTGTAATAATAACTGTATTAGTTAAATTATAGTTCAGATTATTTCTACGAACAAATAAATCTGATTTGTAGTTCACTCACTCCTCTTATTAATTTGATGTGATATTTCACTAAAATGTATGGAAAATTGATTTGATAATTAATTAATCTGATCAAAATCGTTTGGGGAGCTCCAGCAGTTAGTATTCATGTACTAACTTCTCTTTGTTTGAATTCGATGAAATAATTATTTCACAAAAATATTAATCACAAAAACTATTAACGTAAAACAGCGTTTTATGCCATCTAATATAAACTTACATCAATAGTTGTTTATTAAAAGATATTTGGTCAACCACACTAATTATAAGCCAGCATATGATGAAACATCTAGAAAATATTAATATACAAACTATATGATTAAAATAACATGTATCAGTTAACATATAGTTAACACCATGATCATAAAAAAAAAAAAAAACACCATGATCATACTTTATTTTGCCTAAGAAACGGAACGGACATTGAAATCCGACAATCCAATATTAAAATTTTGATTCGTTCATAACAAAAAGCCGATCAGTCCCAATTTAACCAATCTGATCCAATTTAACCAGTCCATTCCAATTTAACCAAAATATTATAGGCTGTTTGACTTGCTTAAAATAATTTTGATCAGGTTTTCTTTCAGATCAGACAATTTTTGAATAATGCATTACATGATTTCGACGTCTGATCTACTATTTTCGCAACATAAATATGATTCTGGTTTATACTATATAACATGCGTTAGATAATGTATATCATCATGTTAGTTATATAGTTTGTGTAGTTAGTGATACATGAGTAACTAATGTATAAATATGTCATGTAATGATCTATAGGTGGTGTGTGTAGAACTAATCGTTTTTCATTTTTTTATTTTATTTTTGCAAACTAACGAGCCAATAATATGATCTAGATGCAAAATACCAATACACTAACAAATTTGGATGATGAACTTAGCTACCCCATGTGACTTTCCAGACATACAAACCAAGAAACCCTTGGACTAGTACTGGACATATTCGTCACCATTTACATATTGTTTTCTTCTATGAAATTTAATAAAATCTTTCAATGAATCATGAGGTAAAGATAAGATTTGAATGGCTTTAAAGAGCCTAAATTAAGCAGACTTATATCCAAAAAAAAAGTTAAGCAGACTTTGATTATTCTACCATAATGATATGAAGTCGCTGCAAGAAATAAGTCATGAGGCTTTGTTTTTTCCTACTGATGGATGATAGGTGGCAACGTGATCAGTAGTTGGTCCCCGGGGCAAAGCTACTAAGGAAAGAGGGGGTGCACATCCATCCATAATATTTCCAAAAAATAGTGTGTTACTTAGTTAATTTCATTTACATACATATTGTTATTGCTAAAATTTATACTATGTGCACCCAGTCAGAATGATCTTGGATTCCCACTGGTTGGTCTTATGCTATTTTGATATGAGAGGCCTGGATGGATAATATAACAAACTCCTCCAGTCTAACGAACCATGAGTCTAAGTCGGCAGCATTGTGCTTGACCTCGTCAAGTTCAGCGTCAAGCACGCTGAATGCAACTTTCAAGCTCAGTGACGCTATTCTCACAACCCTCTCGAACTCACCTCATAAAGCACCCATGACCTTTCCCAAAGACTTCACGAAAACACTTTGTAACACCTCGATCGTCCACAGTTAATGGGTCATTAGCGCCCACTCACTTGGTCTATGGGCCCATTCCGTCCGACGAACGGTGCGTTAATTTTTCTGAAGTCCGAGTGTCTTGTTTACTGACTCTGTAATCACCACATGATTTTTCTCCGTGTTTTGACCTCACTCGCACGATATTGTAAATCACTTTCCGATAGATCATCTATTTTTTCACTACTCCAGCTCAAGCACGCTGAACTCTGGAGTTCTAAACATATGTGCTCTCGAAAAAGTAAATGCACTTTGGTGATATAAGTAATCAAATCAGTTATCTTAAACTTTTCCACATATACCAGAAATCAGGATGTTACACACTCTTTTCCCATCGACCTCCTACATGAGTGGACGCGGTCTCCCATCTGCATTCCTCATGAACTCTGGACATCGATTTAACTTCTTTATTTTTACTTCCTTTATCAATGCTCTAGGACATAATCTCTACTTATCTCGGTTGAACTCGGTTCTGATACCACTTGTTACAGTCTGATTCCTCTTGAATGAAACATGAAGCCTTAGCAGTACCTTTATATTCCTTGATGTTGCTAAGTCAAGCTCCAACCTCTATATCTGAAACTCGGAACTTTTCTTAGAATGGGAGTATCACGTGTTAAAGAGAAGTGTGTTCTTATTAAGTTCTTTGATATGTTACAAATGAGGTACTTACCCCTTTCATATATATGAGCACCCGCTCAACAGTTGGCGGAGAGCAAACAGACAATATCTATTCCTTACTCTCCACATTTTTCTTATGCTTCTCTCTTCCTTACTCTCTAATGTACTCTGCAGTTTTCCAAACATTCTAAGACATTTTAGATATTTTTATGTTTTAAAGTTTAACAAAATGTTGGTGGACTTGGTTCTCCTTCGGTTGACCCATTTGTTTAACTGCTCTTCATGAATGAGTTCGGTTCTGGGTTGTGACAGTAGACAACCTTATATAAGGTCTAATACAGAAACTCTAATCAATAAAATAGTTGTCCATCGTTTTCTTTTTTCATATGTTGTATTTGGCGTGATCAAACTCGGAAACTTTAGTTTCCTGAAAAATTAAGCTACAAATTTGATTGTGACGGTTTTAACTCTTACGATAGATATAATAATGTACACAATAATATTTTCCACTAAAACTGTAAAAAAAGATATTTTATGTTAATACTATAAAATCACATTTCCTCTAGAACATGAAAATCACATTTGAAAATCTTCTCCATATAATCATATTTTCCGCCAAAACTATAAAATAATATTCTCTAGCAAAATTACAAATTAATATTTTCTGCCAAAAACATAAAAGTTATACGTAAAAACATATTTTCTATTAAAAGTGAAAATAGCATTTTCCATCCATACTATTAAGTTACATGTTCCCACCAAAATTCTCGATAAACTGTAAAATCTCATTTTTCGTCGCAATCACAAATCACATTTTCATCCAAAGTTATAAAAACTCATTTCCCATCAAATTAACAAAGTTATGTTTTGTCAAAGCAGCAAAATCACTTTTTAGCCAAAATTGTAAGCTACATTTTCCCACTGAATATTTAAACAAAGATTTGTGAGAATTGCACTATCATATTTTTGACAAATCAACAAAATCACTTTTTCATGCAAAGTAAAATGATATTTTTTAAGCAAAATCATATTTTTTCTTCTTCTTTTTCTTAAACATAAATACTTTCGTTAATCATAAAGAAGTTTTTTTTGGCCCAAAGATTAATTTATGGCCTTAATATAGCATGATAGTTTCTGAGAGAGGTCTTGGCCAACCCATCGGTTTCCTCGTTTTGTGATGAAGGGGTGAAGATGAAACTTATTGAAACAAATAAAGAAAAGAGACATTTGATATCTGTAAGAATACCAAAAATCTCTTTCTCGAACTGATTGTTGGTGATAGTTTTGATAAGCTTTTGACTGTCGGAATGTACTTGTACGGTGATAGCAAAAAAAAATATCATATTTCTCTAAAATCTCATAAAACCACATTTTCCAATCAAAACCATAATATTACATGCTCACATCAAGATGGTTAAATCAGTAATCACATTGTCCGACATTAACAAAAAATTGTATTTTTGCCGAAACTACGAAGTCGTATTTTCTGAAACCACTAAACAATACGAGAATTTGCTCTATATTATATGATGAGAAATTCGTAGGTTTATATACTTAGAGTAAACCTATAGATTAACCAACTAATAGGATTTCGTTATTTCATATTTAACTACGAATTTTTCTGCGCCATGCGCAGATATAAATTTTTTAAAAATATTTTTATATAAACAAATTTCTAATTTTCAGTATTTAATTTAAACTTTATTAGTTAAAAAGTAAAAACATGATGTAATTTTTCTAGTTTGATTTATTCAAGTTTACTTTAACTTTTTAATTTAATTTTATTTAAATTGTAATAATAATAATTAAAACTTATAGAGTTATATTATTCATATTATATTTTATTCAGTTAATTTTTATTTTAAATTATTTCTAATAAATATATACATTAATATAAATAACATATATAAGTTGATAAATATATAATTATAACTACACTTATTCTGATAATAAAAATATGATTTATAAATTGATGAAAAATAATTAAATTTGTAATTATTATTTATATATATAATTATGTTATTTTAATAGATATAGAAAAGTTATTAATATTACCATATTTTAAAAATCTTACCAAAATGGATAATTGTAGAAAAATAATATTTTTGATATAATTTTTTTGATGTAAAATTTATTAATTATTACTATATTACAAAACTTTGCCAAAAATATATATCCGTATATAGAAAATAGTCATTATCATATTTAAGAAATCTTACTAAAAATATAAATATTAATATATAAAATTTTACATGTCACAATTAGATTGATGTCATGTCATATTTCTTTCAAACTATGTCATCATTTTTATTGAGAGTAATTATAATGATGACACATGTACAAATCAATTCTCAAATATAGTCTTAGGGATATCTTTTGAAAAAAGAAATTAAATACTATCAAATTATATATATATTTTTTAAACTAACAGATAAAAATAAATAAAAAATAATAGTAGTTGCAAACAAAAATACTTTAAAATATATATTTTAATACCATCATGAAAACACTAAACCCTAAGCCCTAAATTCTAAACTCTAAAATCTTAAATATTAAACTCTAAACCCTTGAATAAATTATAAACCTTTGATAAATCGTATAATTATGATTTATCCAAGGATTTAGGATTTATCCAAAGATTAAGGTTTAGTATTTATGATTTAGAGTTTAGTGTTTTACCGACTGTGTTAAAAATATTTTGTTAAATCCAAAGATTTAAGATTTATCCAACAGCTTATGATTTACCAAGGATTTAGGATTTATGATTAAAAGTTTAGTGTTTTGTGTATTGTTTTTTAAGAAAATTAGTGACAACATGAGAAGAAAAAACATAAGAAAATAATGTTGCGTGAGTTCTTAAGTAAAGAAATTAAAGTAGTTAATTTTAAAGTCAATGAAAAACAGTAGAAGGGTAAGCTAGTCTATTATCTCTTCAAATATAGAGTAAAAAGTGTCAAAATGTCAAAATGTGCCTAATTGTTGAATATAATCGTCAATTGATATTATTTAACTTCTATCTTTTTAGTATTTAAATAATATTTTGGATTTTTTTTAGAAAAGTTCCCGGTAAATTATCTAATTTTAATTTATATTTAACTTGTAATCCCTTCCAGACAACAACTGTCACTATTGTTTCTTTTAACTGTTTCTTTATTGTATCTTTTTGTTATCCTCTCTCTTTAGTTGTATAATTAGCGTTCTTGATTATTAGTATTTACTTAATATTCCTTTATGGTTTCTTTTAATAGTTTGAGGTTTTGTTTTTCAACTTCTAAAACTGCTCAACTTATTAAGGTCAATTTTCTTTTAAAGAAAAATTTAATTACTGTGGTCTCAGAAATTCGTCTTTTTGCATTAATATTTTATTTATATGTTATAGTTATACAGTGATGATCAAATTACATTAAAGAAATGAAAAATGCATTTTTTTATTATATGATAGTTTTATGTTTTTTGTAGTTATATGTTTTTCTATAGTTATATGTTTATGATATGTATTAGAATTTAATTTGAAGCCTATTGCTTTATATTTATGTTCAAAGGATCTTTACAATACTGTAGTTTGTTTAAATTAAATAGTTTATCTATTATTATTAGTTGGACACATGTTAATTTTTTTATTTGTTTAGAAATGTTGATGTATTAACAACATTGAAGATCTCTTCTTCAACTTTTTTTTATGATATTCGTTTTTCTAAAACCTTATTTATATCTCAAAAACGCGAGATAGTTTTCAAAACTCTATATAAACCATGTTACCACAAACCCCAAAATCGCAACCCAATAAAGCTAGGAAGTATCCGTATCAACCAAAAAATGGAAGTCATTAGCCATTTTAAATTTCTGATAATCTTAGCAGCCTTTGTCGGAGCTCTTATTCTTCCCTCAAAGGCTCAAGACAGCCCACAAGATTATGTAGGGGTTCACAACGAGGCCCGGGCAGGGGTAGGCGTGGGCCCCATGCAGTGGAACGAGACACTTGCAGCCGTTGCTCAGAGCTACGCAGACCAACGAAGAAGCGACTGTAATCTCATACATTCCAGTGGAACTTACGGGGAGAACTTGGCCAAGAGTAGTGGCGACTTATCTGGCACAAGAGCCGTAGAACTGTGGGTTGAGGAGAAGGCTAACTACGACTACCCTTCGAACACGTGCAACGGAGAGTGCGGTCACTACACTCAGATTGTTTGGAGAAGCTCAGTGAAACTCGGATGTGGCAAAGCGAGGTGTGACAACGGTGGAACTTTCATCGTTTGCAACTATGATCCTCCTGGGAATTATGTGAACGAGAAGCCCTATTAATGAATGATTATCTACAAAAACACGTGCATTTCAGGACGTATACATATATATTCCAATAAATTGCGTTATATGCTGAATGTGTATCAATATACTATTAAATAATACAAATAAGAGCTGAGATTACTAGTATACTAGCTACTATTAATTTAAAACTCTAGTCAAAGATATCATCTTAGACATCTGTCTCCTTTACAGATCGTGGTGGAAGAGATTGTACAACTTTTGTTCCGAAGGGTTCTTGGCTACTGGGACGCGTATCAAGAAGCGTTCTTCTTATCCCAGTGCGAATCATTCTGTTAGCTTTTTAACCCCATCTATACGTTTATTTGCAAGTTTTGTAAACTCCATTCTCGCGGTTTGTGTTAACTTAATCCCACTCGCTTGGATAATTAACTAACGTGTCATATTTTACTTTTATGTCTGGTTAGAAAAACTATACTATAAATATACTATAACAATAATAAATATTATATTTGTATCGCAACGATGTGTTGAACAAGCACTTTCGCACCGTACGTATCTAAAATATTTGATCAGTTTGCATGCAATTCTTTGAAGGATATATAGTTATCAAGACATCAAACGATATAATCCAAACGAGAGAGCCTTTCAAGTTGCATGGGAAAATGAGTTGTTGTTGTAAGCCAAGTTCAAAAAAAAAAGAAAATGAGTTGTTGAAAAGAGGAAAGAAAATAAAACTTTTAGTCGTATTAATAAAATTAATAATGTAAAGTAGAAAATTTTTATTCGAAATTTTGAATCCGCTAGTAGATATGTTTTTTTATACTAGATTTGTAATCAAGGGGGGATGCAGAACCATATGTAGACGGGGGCACAAATTTTATTTCATTATGTCTAGTTATAGAATTAGGAAGCATTTTTTTTACTGATAATAATTACTAAAGGAAAATAAAAAATAGATGGGGGCACTTGACCCGTTCCTCCTCAACTACGTCCGCCACTGTTTGTAATAAATGGTCGATTATTTTTTGGCTATATAGTTAGTAATATTAGATTTTCATCACTTACTATATTTATGATAAACTCTATATCTACATATAATATTCTTACATCCACTGAATACTGATGGTTTAACTTGTACGTTGAAAGTTCTGACGGTGAAAAATGAATTATTATAGGAGCAAAAAGGTTCTGAAGGTGAAAAATGAGGCTTGGGATTGGGAGCTACTTTGATGATTATTATGCGTTTGTATGTTATATATTGATAGTGTTTCAAAAAAAAAAATGTTATATATTGATATAGATAATGTTTTAGTATAATTTAGGGTGCGAATGTAGAGTAGGACAGGTAAATAAGTTATAGGATTGGCAAATAGATTAGAAAATAAACAATTTAAATCAGGATTACAATTTAATAAGCAAATGAATTTAATAAGCAAATGGATTTATTAAGAAAACATGTAATGCTTTTCATTTCGAATGGAGAATTATGACTAAGCAAATGAATTATAGGGTTGGCAAATAAATTAGATAAGGATTGCACAGATTAGAAAGGGTGAGCAGCTAGCCCACTAACCATTTAGCCATATAAGTTCTTTTGAAATGCAGTAAGTAATCATCTTATAATATGTGGCATATTTACCATCATAAGCAGCTTGCCCATTTGCATCTTGGTCGCTCCCATGTCCCTCCCATGGAAAATTAGCTTGTTTTGGAACTGAAAGCCGTGTGCTCTACGCCAACAGTTAGGCATATAGTTAGCTCAGTATACCAAACACGTACACTCATCAGAACCCATGCATCAGTTGTGGTTAATATATTTATGGGGGGGAGTCCTCTTCCGTATAAAACCAACATCCAGTCCGGTAAATAAAAATAACAACCAGTAGTGGTCTTTCCTCCAACAAGTATATTCTTCTTAATGTGGACATTAGCAATTCGATGGTTTCATCCTCACGGATCGTAGCACCAAACCTCAAGTCTGTTTAATCCCCTTAATCCCACTCTGCATTCGGTGAATTTGACCAATCTCCACGCAACAACCGTACAAGCCTGTCATGTCAAAATTTCCCTGATTTTATTTCAGACTATTTTGATTGTAAATTGATAGAACAAGTGCACTAAACCCCGATTCTGTCTGATCCCCAAGCTAACACCATTAAAAATAACTGAAAATATACACACAAAGTAGTTGTATGTTGAATTAAACGTGTATTTAACATTTAAGAGACGGTTTTTAGTTTTTTTAATTAAAGTTAAGAAATGATTCTTATATTAAGTTAAGAAAATCACACTAATAATCCTGCAATAAACATGGCTTTGGCACAAAAACGATAAGTAATAAATTTTCACCTATCCAGAAAACAAATCATACATACATTGAAGACAATACCAAAAAGAAGAAACCATTTAAGTGAGGATCCCCACCTTTTTGGTGTTAATAGGCAACATCTAGACTTTATTGCAAACTCTTTAAAGTTCCGGCGATTATTTGCAGAGAATCTAAGTTACTGAGCAGTGAAAGTTGAATCTTCTCTCCGCCGGATACAAATTTATATAGAGGCTAACATATCTACTCTACAATAGACACATAATATGTACAGAGGTGACAAAAGTTTCTCCAAATTTCACAGTGAATGCTCACAGTCCTATAATCATGTTAGATGATGTAAGAAAGTACTTACGGTATAGATAGCTATCCCAATACGGATCATTCTTTTCCACACATGTTCCATAGATTTCTGTTCAAAATCACCGAAAAACATATAAATTTTTTATGTGGTACTCCATCTCAATATCGATTATTCTGTTACTGGAGCAAATTATGTTGGACCTTGGAATCATCGCTTTGTATTCCTTGTGCTATGCGGAAAGATTTATGTAAGTTTTTTTCTTCATTAGTTTGCATAAACCTACCTTCTCTAGTTCAACTCGGAATTTTTTCACTGATTTAAAATTTCCATGTGACTATTATAGTCTACATTCACGCATAGCAGTGGATTATTTCAATGTTGCATATCAAAGTGTCCTCGTACACAACTTTAAGATTGCGCAATGACTTCTTTGGGTGTCACGACCTAACTTGAACTTAAAGATAGTATGTGCATTGTTTAAGTTTTGAATATACCTGATAATGGAAAACAATTTGCATGTTGTAGGTTACTCAAAGAGAGAACTAACATATAATATTTTTTGTTGGACAAAAACATAAAAGTTTACAAGAGTACTAAAAAAATCAACTACGACTTTAAAAGGAGAAAAATCCCATCGACCCAAAGCATGTGATTTAGGTTACAAACCTTCAATCCTACCGAGAGTTGCGACGAACAAATCATTCCAAGTGTCAGTCAGGCCCGGGAGGCACCAATGCATACAGTCATCATGATTCTTTCCACCAGATGTTGCCGGATGAGCATCTGCTCTGTACTCGCTCATTTGAGTTATGTCCAAAACGTGGAAACCGCTCCTATTCTCGAGGGAGTTGTAAAGGTGTTGATTCACCAAACGAACCTCAACATTTGTTCCATTGTTCTTCACAGAAAACAGTTCTTCAGCCTACCAATAAACAAAATGGGACAAATTATATCTTTTTCTGGAGTTTACATTCAGCAAAAAAAAAAAAAATTGTATGTTTCTATCCGTTACCACTTGCAAAAGAAGATTCATGAACTTTGGATAGAACAACGGTATTGATTGAAAATGACTTACTTCTCTAGGTAACAAAGGTTGCAGTCTTTGACAAGTACCACCTTGGTTCCAGTCACCTCCTTCAAAATGCCTGGGTGATTGAGTCCGGAAGAATAAGATCCCCCCAGGTCGCTTTGTTTTCTCCACAAAGTTTACCTGTGACAATGGAAATATTCCAGTACCAACAGTTTATCATATCCCACACTTTGGTGCCTACATAGAGACTGGTTATAAAACGGTATAGACTCAGTTATGGCACATATTCATTTTTGTAAACAGATAACCTAGCAGAGTTGTCATCAGACTGCATTGCAGTAACAAAGGAGAGTGAATACAGAAAACAGAAAAGTTTACCATGTTGCTCAGAACCCGATCTAGGCCGTCAGCAGGAGGTAGAGGAGGAAGTATTGGTCGGCCGCCTTCAAAGAAAAGCATTGGAGATTTTAAAGGATCAAACTTTGATGGCGCCCACCACCTTACAAAGTTTTAAAAGACATCAAAAGAAGGTTGTCAACAACATCTCAACTCCATATAAACTGAAAGAAACATCATTAAGATTAATTTCTTTGTTACCAGTGCCCGGTGTTAAAAATGAGGATGTCATGGAAGCTTGGAGCCTTGGCCCAAGAGCTTTCTGGAACATCAACATCAACTCTATACCCCTCTTTGAATCCAAGAGCTTCTAACTCACCTCCATTAGCTTTATCAGCTGACCACCTAATAAATCGTATAATCATATAAGCATGCAAA
Organism: Raphanus sativus; assembly: GCF_000801105.2. Classification (NCBI taxonomy): domain Eukaryota; kingdom Viridiplantae; phylum Streptophyta; class Magnoliopsida; order Brassicales; family Brassicaceae; genus Raphanus; species Raphanus sativus. The sequence continues at coordinate 31,441,968 of NC_079515.1, read as the reverse complement.
TCAAAACTAACATAAAACAACGAGTAGAGCTTAATTAGCTTACCTACCATAACGCGCCAAGAGATTAGTTCGATGGTACGCAATGGTGAGATTATAACGCAAGAAGGTGAATCCACGATCGGCACCAGCTGGCCGCCACTTCTTAAGATCAGTGGACACAGTCTTTAACACGCAGAAGAGTGACACAAACATGTTCCTATTCAAAGAATCACCCACAAATCCTGCACTGTTTAAAACACACAAAATCTTAAAAGATTTTTGTATACAATCACAGAGAGAGAAGGAAGTAAGAACGTGTGTGTACCGATGTTGGTATCTCGATGAGATTCGAGGAACTGGAGCGGATCAAACGACGGGAGATCACAGTCGTTTGGCTTCCACCGCCACTTGGAGATGTCGAGGGCGTTGGTTTTGTTGCTGCGGAGGCAGTTCCATCCTTTGAAGATCTCTTTGCAGCTGCCGTCGTACCTGGCGGATCTGGGGTTTGGGTCGTAGATCCATGAGCCGGAGGAGAGGTCGCAGGTGCGGGGGGGAAGGGAGAAGGTGGAGGAGCGGTGGGTGTTTGTTGTTGGTCGGGAGGAGAGGGAAGCGCGTTTGGATAGGGAGAGGAGGAAGAAGATGGAGATGAAGCAGAGGAGTGAGAGTAGTGGGAAGAGAGATAGTTTGTTGGGTTGAGTCGTAGCCATTGGCTTATTGGTTGATGTTTTAGCGCATTTCTCAGAAGCTCTTCTTCAGCTATGGTGGAAGATTGCGATTTTTCTGTTTTTTATTAAAGGTTTTGAAACACATCTGTTCTGTTCTGTTCTTTTTTCGCTAAAATTTAATTTTCATTTACCGCACAGTATATTTTAACCCAACATATAAAATCACATATGATCACAATCAGTGTGGACCCAGGATTATTTTAAACCTGAGTCAGAAAATAAATGGGCTTGGGATCCAGACTAAAAAAGAAGTTAGGAGTGGCAGCCAAATGAATTACACCACCAAAACTAACGAATTTCAATGGTATAAACTTAAGAAATCATATTTATATGGGTCCGCCTCTGATCTACTGTAAGTTGGATCATGCCCTACCAGAACTAGAAGTCACCATATTTTTCACCACAATAAAACAAATTCATTTCAGATTCATTTTACCACATAGATCAAAATTATACTACAAGGCTTATATCGATAGATCTTCTTTGAAAAATGTATTTGAAACCCAGAACAACTGGTACACTGATACTAGAGTGAAATGCAAGATCAACAGCATCGACATGCAAATTCTCAATTTGGATCTTTTGAATATCCGAGATACTTTTATTAATTCGTTATTATCCGATTCATGTCTATCCCTGCTATACACCTTCCTCAGTGCACCCATCCCTACTATATATCCTATAGTTCACGTGCCTTTAGTTACAAAAAATATTTCCTAAAATCACATCACAACACCTTCCTCAGTGCACCCTGATACTCGAATCGAAACCCGATATCAATCACTCCACCTGCTAAATCATTGATACATCGACTCAGCAAGTCAGCATGATTGAATCTTCAAAGGACTAAAACACCCTTCCTCGAAAACACGCATACCTTATGTTGCAGGGGTGCTATAGTCTTTCACTACACAAACAGCACCGCAAGCCGAGTCTGATAAAAAGAAAACGAAACAATACATTTCCATCTCAACCTGCAGAGTTTGTGTGTTTCAACTTTGCGTCTCCCACTTATTTGTCGGATCTCTGTCCTAATCTCTCCAACTTTTTTTTCATGTTCCTTTAGGAGAATTTTTTTTTTGTGAGCTCGTATTCAGCTGACTTCTCCCTCCCTAGACGGTTGATTTTGACCGTACTTGATGATCTCGAAGAAACCCTTTTAGTGCTTGTTTTCTGGAGTATTGTAAAAAAAGAAAGATGGCTGTGGAGTATGAATGCTGCGACAGCAACTTCTTCATACACATTCTCGTGATAGTGTTGCTTGTCTTGTTCGCTGGGCTTATGTCTGGTCTCACTTTGGGTCTTATGTCCATGAGTCTCGTGGATCTCGAGGTTCTTGCTAAATCTGGCACACCCAGAGACCGCAAACATGCTGGTACTTTTTTTGATTCTATTATTTTCACCAACCTGAGAAATTTTAGACGTGTGCTTTGATTTTTATATTTTTTTTAAAACGAATATTGTCTCTCGCATGTGTTTGGTAGGTAGACGTCACTAGAATCTCCCTGTTATTGTTATTTGATTATCTGATTAGTTTATGTAGTTGTGAAGATTAATTAACTTCTTAAACTGGGTCCAGATTTTTTTTTGGAAATATTAAATTGTATTGATGCATTTTCTAGATGTTACTTGCGTTCTCTTATTGGGATTTTTAATTTTATTGATGCAGCAAAGATATTGCCAGTTGTGAAAAATCAGCATCTTTTGCTTTGTACGTTACTGATATGCAATGCAGCTGCTATGGAGGTAAACTTTTATCTTTTACCCCAAAACGTAAATCATAAAGTTCATGAATAATTAATTAACTCGACTTTATTTTGTTTTGTATTGTCAGGCGCTTCCTATTTTTCTTGATGCTCTTGTGACTGCTTGGGGTGCTATTTTGATTTCAGTGACATTAATTCTTCTCTTTGGTGAGGTGAGATCTTGTGAATTATGATCTGGTACACTGTAATATTCTCCATATGACACAATTGAATAGTTTAATTTTAACTCCTCATCTGCAGATTATACCTCAGTCAGTTTGTTCCCGTCATGGTTTGGCGATTGGTGCAACAGTTGCTCCATTTGTTCGTGTTCTAGTCTGGATCTGCTCTCCAGTTGCATGGCCAATCAGTAAGGTAATTAAAAAAAAAACACACTGCAATGTCATCCTGTCCTGTTTATTGTACAAATTTGTTTATTGTTGCATTATATATAATTACAGCTACTGGACTTTCTACTTGGTCATGGTCATGTAGCACTTTTCCGTAGAGCCGAGCTGAAAACACTTGTGGATTTGCATGGGAATGAGGCATGTCTCTCTCTATATCCTCTTCAAAATTAATGACAAGTTTCTCTTTATGCTTTTTAACTTTAGCCCAAATAATGTAGCAATCTTATTTTTCTTTCAGGCTGGTAAGGGTGGAGAGCTGACACATGATGAAACAACAATCATTGCTGGAGCTCTTGAGCTATCTGAGAAAATGGCTAAAGATGCAATGACACCAATCTCCGAGACTTTTGTGATTGATATCAACGCAAAACTGGACAGGTCTTTGTCTTTGTGTAACCGTCCTACACGGATCTTATATTAAGTCATGCGTGAACATAATTTCCTTTTTTTTTGTCCTTCCAACAGGGATTTGATGAATTTGATTCTTGAGAAAGGTCATAGCAGAGTCCCTGTATACTACGAGCAACGTACAAACATAATTGGTCTTGTTTTGGTAAAAAATTCTATCTCACCTTTCAACTTAAAAATCATTTTTTTTTCCAACGGTTGAAGAATCTTAGTGATGGGTTCTACAGGTGAAGAACTTATTGACTATCAATCCAGATGATGAAACGCAGGTCAAGAATGTCACAATACGAAGGATCCCAAGGTATCTTTATCTCTTACAGTTTCATATGCTTCAATAGCTGATTGCTTGTTCTTTCTTTTTTTTTTTTCTCTAGAGTTCCAGAAACCTTACCGTTATACGATATATTGAACGAGTTCCAGAAAGGTCACAGCCACATGGCTGTTGTTGTGAGACAAGGCGACAAAATCCACACATTACCCAGTAATGACGCTACTAATAACGGTAAATGTTTTTTTTTTTTTGCATTGTGGGAGTAAATATGAGATGGAGATCTCATACAAAGACTAATAACATTTCCTTCTCTTTGAATAGAGAATGTAGTTGAAGTAAGAGTGGATGTTGTGGAGGATGAGAGAACCCCACAAGAAAAGAAGCTGAAGAGAAGGAGACCACTTCAGAAATGGAAAAGCTTTCCAAACAGAGCGAATTCATTTAGGTCGAGGAGTAAGAGATGGTCCAAGGATAACGATGCTGATATTCTGCAACTGAACGGACATCCACTGCCAAAGCTAGCCGAGGAGGAAGAAGCTGTGGGTGTCATTACAATGGAAGATGTCATTGAGGAACTTCTTCAAGTAAGGAAGGAAACCTAACTTACTTTTTATTCTCTCATTCTCGTTTGTTCTGTTTTCAACTCATTTGTTTTTGTGAATTGTGGCTGTAGGAAGAGATATTCGATGAGACGGATCATCATTTTGAAGACTCGTGACAGCAACAACTTCAATACATGGTGCTAGAGTTTTTTTTTTGTAAGGTGCTAGAGTTTGAAGATCAAATATCTTCGTACATGTTTTACTGTGAAAAGAGTCGTGTATATCACATGTATTAACGCTGTTTCTTAAGTACAGTTATTTCCGTACATTAACAATTGTTCGGACATTTAGGAGTAAAAGTTTTCCTAGCATGAACTGTTAATATATGTTTATATCATACTTTTTTTTTTGTAACTGGTTTATATCATACTTTGACCTAAAATTGTGTGTTCTTTATTTCTTATCGTACAATAAAACCGTCAGAGCAGAGAACAATGCTACTGTCATTAAGCCTGGAAATTTCGGTATTTGGTTTTTCTCCTTGACATATTACCCCTTAAACATAAGTAATTAGTAATTACTATGCTAACTATTTCTTTATCACTCGCCAGTTGCATACATTTTCGGATTACATATATACCCATTTCATGTTTGCTATTACTAGACTCTTTACACAAAATGAACAAGTACTGTATCAGCATTCAAAATTATTCTTTTTTGACAATAACAGACGTCTGTCTGTGAATGTGATCTTACTTTGCAGAAACAAACTTGAAGAAAAATTAACACAAGTCCCTGAGATATGAACGCAGTCCATCTGAGTATTTTCATCCCAAAAAAGCTTTCATCTTTTCATTTGCAACCACTAGTTCTGCTGCGATTCCAGGCTCATTTGCCGAGTGTCCACAATCACCAACAATCTGCAGGCCATGGGTCGCGTTACCAACAAGTAAAAACAAACTTAGAAGATAACTCATATTAAGAAAAGACTTTAGTAGCTTTACCTTGAGGTCTGCCTCTGGCCATGCTTTGTGCAGATCCCAAGCAGACATCATAGGACAAACTACGTCATACCTTCCCTGCTCATTGTAATAAACAAACACACAGCTAAGCAAACACATTCCCAATCGCATAATATACTATAATTGGAACCCACAAAATCAACTTCTTATATGAAGTATGCACCTGAACAATGGTGGTCTTGATATGTCTTATTTTATCAATATTCTCCAGCAAGTATGCGTCCGAGGTAAAGAAAGCCTTGTTTACAAAGTAGTGGTTTTCAATCCTTGCAAACGCCTGTAGAGCAAGGTCTTAAGAAATCAACTTAAAAATATTTTATATAGATTAAGATATAACAATAGATCAGGAAGATAAGCACACTCCTCGGACTACTAACCAATGAAAACTTATCATCTTCTGCCTTTTGAATGTTTCCATCATTTGGAAGAAGATGAGCAGTCCTCATTTCCCATTTAGTCCAAGCTCTTGCAGCTGCATACTATTTATACGATCGAAAATTCAATTTATCACCGTTGCTGACATACACAGAAATTTATTACAAGTACAAAACTAATAGATAAACAGATGTCAACATACTTGAGTTTCCAGATTATCGGAGTTGAGTCTTTTGTGATATGCATCCACTAGGCTACCTCTCTCGTTTTCTGGAATAAGATCTCTGAACTCCTCCCAAGCTATTAAAACAGAGAAACAACAGAACTCTTGAGGCAGACTTTTTTTTTTGTCACTGAGTCTTGAGGCAGACTCTTGCACAAAAAAACTCTAGTCTAGTCCCATGATCACTAAAGCTTATACAGAAATGTCTACAAAACGCAAACGCATATGGTAATCAGAGGGAAACAAGAAATTTTACCATCAGGATATATAGCAGCAGCACCACCCTCGTAAAACCAATCAATCTCCTTCTTTCGCAACATAAAGATCCCTCTAAGGACCAAACCAGTAACCTTAAAACCAAACAAATAAAGTAAAATGTGTGAAGGCTATCTTTCTTGTTTTTTTTTTTAATCATAATCAATGCAATGCTTTTTATTATTGCGAACATAATGATTTGCACCTTATCAGGGTGGGATTGGCTGTACGCGAGTGCTAAAGTGCTTCCCCAAGATCCACCAAAAACCTGAGGAGGAAAAAAAGAATGTTCACAATCTTCTTATGGATATTTTAGCCCTCAACAGCTAAGAGGAATATAAAAAAAAAAAATTAAGAAACTCTGACCAGCCATTCAGGAATTTTCAAATGTTGCCTTAGTTTTTCAATATCATTAACAAGGTCCCAAGTGGTGTTCTCCTCCAAGCAAGCATGCGGTGTACTCTTCCCTGCACCTCTCTGGAAATGAAAGAGATTTAAGATAAATGTAATTTTGTTAGTAATGTCATTAAAAAAAAAAAAAGAAACGGAGACCTGGT